>NC_132784.1:111882763-112499763 GCF_048418805.1 Vulpes vulpes | reverse complement strand
AGTGGGATTCGATCCCCAGGATCATGCACTGGGCTGAAGGTGGTGCTAAACCACTGAGCCACGCGGGCTGCCCAGGTGCTGCATTTTCATAGACATTTCCCAGTTGTCGTCCAAAGAGGTTACAACCCCTCCAGCCACGTGTCAAATTCTCTGGCAAGTTTCAGAGTCTTGATAGAGTCAATTAGATCTCTAAGTTGTTTGCTTTCATCCCGTACTCCTTCCCAGATATTAAAGGGTTCTAGAACAACTTCTCCCTCAAAATTTGCATTTTTAAAAAAAACCACATTATTTGGTGCTTTCTAATTTGTAACAGCCAAAAGTCAGCAACATGTACTAGCCCAACTCTGAACAATCTCTGTTCCATGGCTTCTGTGTATTCCCTTAGAGTTCTACACACAGTACAGTTCTGTACCCAGCAAGCAGGAAAGAGATGGATGGCTGCAAGTACAGAAACTACTTAAAAACTTCTCTATAGATTACGAATTTCTTTTTTTTTATTGTGAATTTCTGATTCTATTTTCTTCCCCTCTATTGGGAACTGCTATTATATCTCCCACACACACAGCTTAAAAGAAGAATATTCTAGATCAGAACCCTTCCTGCAGAACCTAGAAATGAGTTGTATACAACCAAAATGACTAGAGAGACTTCAGTATCTCACTAGTGGTGATAATTAAATTTATATTTCTTTGCATAACTAAGAATAAACGAGGGCTGTCATGGAAACTGTAACATGATACCTGGGTGCTTGAACAACATGGAGGGTGGCCATAAAGTCTGAAAAACGATACTATTATTTTATCGTGTATTGAAATAGAATCTCCAGAAACCATTAATATGTATTCTTTTATGTTCCCAGGTTTCTTGGCAACCCTGAAATCTAGTACAGTGGTGAGGAGAGAGTTCAGGGAGAGTATGTGAGTAGACTAAGACTTCATTGTCAGGTACAGATGTTAACTAAGACTAGAAGGGATTTGCTCGTACTGGAGGAGAGCAAGAAGAGGAGGATTAAGAGACTCCTAGATTGGGGTGCCTGGCTGCTAGACCATGTGACTCTTGTCCTGGGGTTGTGAGTTCAAGCCCCAAGTTGAACATAGAGCCCACTTTAAAGGTTATAAAAAGTATTCAGCAAGACATTAAAAAAAAAGAGAGGGACGCCTGGGTGGCTCAGTGGTTGAGCGGCTGCCTTCTGCCCAGGGTGTGATCCTGGAGTCCCAAGATCAAGTCCCACATCGGGCTCCCTGCATGGAGCCTGCTTCTCCCTCTGCCTGTGTCTGCCTCTCTCTCTCTCTCTGTGTGTCTCTCATGAATAAATAAATAAAATATTTTAAAAAGAGAGAGAGAGATTCCTAGATTGGTCTGCTGTTTCTCCATATTAGGAGTTTTGCAAACACACCGCTACCACATTCACAGCACCGCCGACACCAGATGTGTGTGTGGGTTCCACACCAAGCAGATGTGTGATTCCACCTGGGGGTCCAACAATTTAGCTCATTTCTGACACAGTCCACCTAGAGATGATCGTGTCAGGTCCCTGAGGCGAAGGGCTCGTTCCCACAAGGCTGCCCCCCCCCACCCCACCCCACCACCCCCCCACCCCCACCCCCCCCCACCCCCCCCCGCCAACCACCACTCCCAGTTCCAGTGTCAATTGCTAAGTCCAGATTGTGACCTGTGCTTCAGACTGCTACCTGTAAGTGAGAGGTTCTTATGATTCCCTCCTGAGTTCTGCGAGCCACTCAAGCCAATTAATCAAACTCAAGGAGGAGTTTGAATTTACTTTCAGTTTCCCAGTTTATTATAAAAGGATAAGATGAAGGATACAGGCATCCCAAATACAACAGAGGCGTGATCAATCATTAACTCCATTTCCAGACCCTCCTCTCCAGAGAACAGGGTGGAGGGGGGGGTAGGGCTGGAAATTCCAGTCCTCTAATCAGGTGACCAGACCCCATCCAGGAGCCCACCTAGAGTTGCCTCAGAACAAAACACACTCCTATTACCTGGGAAATTCCAAAGGATTTAGGAGCCCTGTGTCAGGAACTAGGGCCAGGGACCAAAGATCAGAGCAAAAGGCACTCCTGGTGTTCTTCTCACTTAAGAAATTACAAGGGTTTTAGGATCTCTGCCAGGAACAGGGATGGGAGGGGCAGAGACCAGTATAGATATTATCTATCTTCTCACATGCTCACACATACAATAGTAAAAGAGAACTTACGTATTGTATAAAAGTCCTAGGATAAAGGTAACTGTTGGGCTGATGGGACTGAGGACCTCAAAACGGCCGACCCCAGGCCAGCAACCTCCCAATAACGCTGCCTTGCCGCCCCAACATCTTCCCGCCAACGCTGCCTTGCTGTCCTACCCCAACTTAGTTTACAAGACCTGTAACCCTTGCCCTAATCGGAATGCCGCCCTGCCCCCATCTTCCCGCTGAAAACTCTTCATAGACCCCCCTGCGGTTTGCCTGGGTGCGACTTCCCTAGCCCGTGGCTTCTCGCTCTCTCCCTCCACTGGGGGCCGCGGAACCTCGCCCGAGAGGCGTCCCATTAAAAGCCTGGTTCGACCTACTTTTACCTGGCCTCTCTATTCCATTTCACTACCGATCGGATTAAACCTGACAGTAACCACTAACCAAAAATACAAACTCTTCCTAAATGCCAGAGGGTATATTAAAAAAGGGGAGGAGGGGAGAGGAGAAAACAAATGAAGTAGATCACATGGTGAAAGACTTTAATATATAAAAATATAACATGAGGCTCCTGGGTGGCTCAGTCAGTTAAGCATCTGCCTTTGGCTCAGGTCATGGTCCCCAGGTCCTGGGATCGAGCCCCTTGTCAGGCTCCCCGCTCAGCGGGGAGTCTGCTTCTCCCTCTGCCTCTGCAGCTCCCCCCTTGCTTGGGTTCTCTCTCTCTTTCAAATAAATAAACAAAGTCTTTTTAAAAATAGGGCATCCTGGGTGGCTCAGCGGTTTAGCGCCTCCTTCAGCCCAGGATGTGATTCTGGAGTCCCTGGATCGAGTCCCACAACCCACGTTGGGCTCCCTGCATGGAGCCTGCTTCTCCCTCTGCCTGTGTCTCTGTCTCTTATGAATAAATAAAATCTTTAAAACAATAAAATAAAAATATAACACGAAACAGGCAGATCTGAGGTTAAACATTGATTCCCTCAATAAATATATTAAGGACTCTTACTATGCCTGTTAATGGTTTTCACATCAACTGACAAAGCAAAACCCAGCAGTGTGCTGTGTAGATGAAACACATCTGGGCAGCCCTGGTGGCTCAGTGGTTTAGCGCTGCCTTCAGTCCAGGGCCTGATCCTGGAGACCCCGGATCAAGTCCCACGTCAGGCTCCCCACGTGGAGCCTCTTCTCCCTCTGCCTGTGTCTCTGCCTCTCTCTCATAAATAAATAAATAAATAAATCTTAAAAAAAAAAAAAAAAAAGAAACACATCTGAAATGAGAAATGAGAAGAATCGGGAAAGATAAAAATAAATGACTGAAATAAAAATGTACCAGAGGGTTTTTTTGTTGTTGTTGCTTTTAACTGAAGCAGGGATTGCAATTTTAATGATCGAAGACAGGATAATTCTGACAAAAAATTTTTAAGAGAAAAACTTTTGCTGCAATTTTAAGAAAGAAGAGAAAATTACATCTAATTCGAGGAGAAATAGAAGCACACCAGTAACTGGAGACTGTAACAGATTCCTCAGATCTAGAAAGATGAAGTGAACATGAAATCAGAGTATAGGGATCCCTGGGTGGCTCAGTGGTTTAGCACTTGCCTTTGCCCTAGGGCACAATCCTGGAGTCCAGGGATCAAGTCCCATGTCGGACTTCGGGCATGGAGCCTGCTTCTCCCTCCTCCTGTGTCTCTGCCTCTCTCTCTCTCTCTCTATGTCTGTCATAAATAAATAAATAAATAAATAAATCTTAAAAAAAAAAAAAGAAATCAGGGTATATAGCAAACCTAAACGACGTAATAAATAAGATGAATTTAGGGTGTATTAAACTCTGAATATGGGGAACCGTGGGTGGTGCAGCAGTTTAGCGCCTGCCTTTGGCCCAGGGCACGATCCTGGAGACCCGGGATCGAATCCCACGTTGGGCTCCCGGTGCATGGAGCCTGCTTACCCCTCTGCCTATGTCTCTGCCTCTCTCTCTCTCTGTGTGTGACTATCATAAATAAATAAAAATTAAAAAAATAAATAAACTCTGAATATGCTTTTTTTTTTCAAATGCATTTTAAAGCATTCGCAAAATCACAAGAACATAGCACATTCACATCTTAGGCCTCAAAGAAAGTCTCAGTATATTCCAAGGGGAAAAAAATAATAAAATGAATAGTATTCTCTGGCCACAATGTAATATAACTGGGTATTAACAACAAATCGAAAAGGCTCTTCTAACAGGAAATGTAAAAACATGCTGTTAAACCACTCCTGGGTCAAAGGAGAAATGCAACACAAATTGTAGAATTTTTTGAAAATAGTAATAATGAAAACCGGAATCTATGAGAAAAGTTAAAACAGCTATCAGAGAAATATTTACGATATTAAATACCTATATGAATTAAAGTAAAAATGAATAAATATTACAACTCAAGAAACTAGGAAAAAAGGTTAAGCCAGTGACCACGGAGGGAAGGAATGAGTAAAAAGAAAGGCAGAGATCAATGGGTTTGAAAACAGCAACAAAAATAACAGTAATATCAGATGATGACTGGGATATGCAGCCTGGTTGCTATGGGAACTCAGACTTTGCCTCTTGCACCTCAAGGGGGCAGGAGGGGCTGGCCTCCTCCCCTCCATCCCCCAAAGGTCTAAGGTCGAGCCCCCACCTCTTTGGCAAGACCCCAGTCCCAGCAGTCTCCTGATTCATAACCAGGCCGGACCACGTGCAATAGGGTGGAAACCAAACCGCTCTATGCCGAGTTATTTAAAAGAAAGGCAGGTTTTGTGGTGGGTTTTGTTTTTGTTTTTTGGTTGTTTGTAATGACTTTTTTTTTCTTTTAATAAAAGTATTTTTTGGGAGGTAACACTAATAAATTCCAAACCCATTTCTTTGAAAAATAAAATTAACTTATTGCTAAACTACTCAAGAAAAAGGGAGATGGCACAAATACATGAAATTAGAAGTGAAGAGACACAGAAGAGGAAATTTTATTTATTAAAAAAAATTTTTTTAAAGATTTTATTTATCTATTCATGAGTGACACAGATAGAGAGGGAGAGACAAAGCAGAGGGAGAAGCAAGTTCCATGCAGAAAGCCCGACGTGGGACTCCATCCCAGGACTCCAGAATCATGCCCTAGGCCAAAGGTAGATGCTCAACCGTTGAGCCATCCAGGTGTTCCAGAAGAGGAAATTTTAAAGATATTCCATGTAAATATAATTGAAAAATTACATTAAATGAATCATTTTGTAGAAAACTCCAATTTAGGGCAGCCCTGGTGGCTCAGTGGTTTAGCGCTGCCTTCAGCCCAGGGTGTGATCCTAGAGTCCCAGGATGGAGTCCCACATCCAGCTCCTTGGGGGGCGGGGGGGGGGGGGAGCCTGCTTCTCCCTCTGCCTGTGTCTCTGCCTCTCTCTCTCTGTGTCTCATGAATAAATAAATAAAATCTTAAAATAAATAAATAAAAGTTTTATTTATTTAAGTAATCTCTACACCCAACAGGTGGCTTGAACTCAAGACCTCAAGGTCAAGAGTCACATGCTATTCTGACTGGGCCAGCCAGGTGTCCTGATGCAAAGATCTTATATAAAACATTAGCAGACAGAAGCCAACAGCACATTTAAAAAGTATTTATCTGACCAAGTGGACAATAACTCCGTGAATGCAAGAATGGATAGTCAAATTAGGAAATCCATTAATATCTATAATATTAATTGATCCAAAGTGAAACAAAATGTATGATTATCTCCAGAGATGCAAATTGACAGATTTTAATACATGATAACAAAAAGCAAAGTGAAAGACAAGTGGGAAAAATGTTATAAATTATAAACAAAGAGTTAATATCTCTGAATAAAAAAAAAAAGTCTTCTAAAAATACAGAAGAGGGGCTCCTGGGTGGCTCAGCGGTTGAGCCTCTGCCTTTGGCTCAGGTCATGATCCTGGGGTTCTGGGATCAAGTCCCACATAGAGGTCTCTGTAGAGGTCCTGCTTCTCCCTCTGCCTGTGTCTCTCTCATGAATAAATAAATAAAATCTTTAAAAAATAAAAATACAGAAGAAAACAACCTAATAAACCTTATAGAAAACTGGGCCATGAGCCACCTGGGTGACTCAGTGCTTTAGCCTCTGCCTTCAGCTCAGGATGTGATCCTGGGGTCTGGGATCAAGTCCTGCATCGGGCTCCCTGCATGGAGCCTGCTTCTCCCTCTGCCTGTGTCTCTGCCTCTCTCTGTGTCTCTTATGAATGAATAAATAAAATCTTTTAAAAAAATAGCATATCTTAAAAAAAAAAAAGAAACTGGGCTAGCGTTATCATCAGGCATATCTCAGGAAAAGAAATAAATTGCTGTTAATGATATGAAAATGTACAACATTGTTCATAACTTTTAAAAAATACACATTAAAATGACATGAAGATATGTATCTCACCCTTGAGATTGGCGTATATCTAAACTGTTGATAGCACACTCTGTTGGTCTGGCTGTGAGGAAGCAGGCACTCTGATATGCTGAGTGTGGAAATGCAAACGAGTACAACTTCTACCACAGGGGATCTGGCAATATCCAGCTGGCCCAACCAGCAATACCATTTTATTACCTTTTTTATTAAGCAATTCTGTTGTAGGAAATGGTTGGGGTTTGGAGCCAATGGCCAAGAAAGAATTCTTGAGACATCGGTCCAAAATGGTGGCTTAAAATTTTTTTTATTTTAAGATTTTATTTATTTGAGAGAGAGAGAGTTCATGAAGTGGGAGGAAGAGAGAGAGTTCATGAAGGGGAGAAGGAGGGAGCAGGAAGCCTAACTAGGGGCCAGATCCCAGGACCTGGGATCATGACTGGAGCCAAAGGCAGATGCTTAACTGACTGAGTCACCCAGGCGCCTGGCAAAATAGTGGTTTCATTAAAGCAAGGGGATAGGACCCACGGGGCAGAAAGAGCTGCACCAGGGTCCAGAGGAGTGACCCGACTATATTGCGAGTGGGGAGGGGCTTAGGGATAATGAAAGTCTCTAAGGAATTTTGGAAGCAAGGTTTCCAGGATCCCAAGGGAGTTAGCTGTTGTTAGGAGAAGGTAATTTATTACCGTCTAATAAAACACTAGTCAGGAGACCCTGCAGATGTCTATCAGTGGGTCATATGCTTGGGGGATGATGGCCAACATATGTCTCGGAAGGTGGAGATAAAGGAAGTTTCCAAAGGAATTTTTGTATGTTTAAAGAAGACTTACAAAATCCTGGGGGGGCAGGAGAGATAATGTTAAGCTAAGATTACATTTTGCCTTTAGCAAAGTATTAACTTGGAGACAGTTGAGTCCCCAGAAAGTCATACTGCCTGTTTCAAGGACTTGTCAAAGGGCTGTAAGTAGTAACAAAAATTTTCTTTTCTTTTTTTTTTTAAAGATTGTATTTATTTATTCATGAGAGATACAGACAGAGAGAGAGGCAGAGACACAGGCAGAGGGAGAAGCAGGCTCCATGCAAGGAGCCCGAAGCGGGACTCCATCCCAGCACCCCAGGGTCATGACCTGAGCTGGAGGCAGACACTCAACCACTAAGCCACCCAGGCGCCCAGTAAGAAAAATTCTCTTTCGTCTTTGCTTCTCACATCAATTCCACTTCTAGAAATCTATCCCAAAGATTCTCCAAAAAAAATTATATATATATATGTGTGTGTGTGTGTGTGTGTGTGTATTTATACACACACACACACACACACACAGGAATGAATGTTACTAAATGCAGCACGGTAATAGCTGGAAACAACCTAAACTTCTGTCAACAAGACTATGGTACCTCCACACAAGGGAGTATTATGCAACTGTAGAAAGCAGTGAGGGGGTGCCTGGCTGGCTCAGTCGGTAGAGCATGAGACTCTCAATCTCAGGGTTTTGAATTCAAGCCCCACCTTGGCATAGAGCCGACTTCCAGGAAAAAAAAGGCAATGAGGAATATGCTACTATGGAATGATCATCAAGAAATAACTTTCAGGGGATTCCTGGGTGGCTCAGCGGTTTGACACCTGCCTTCCACCTGGGGCATGATCCTGGAGACCGGGGATGGAGCCCCGCATAGGGCTCCCTGCATGGAGCCTGCTTCTCCCTCTGCCTCTCTCTCTCTCTCTCTCTCTCTCTGTGTGTGTGTGTGTGTGTGTGTCTCATGAATAGATAAATAAAATCCTTAAAAAATAATAATAACTTTCAAAAACAAGAGAAAACTTTCAAGTGAATAAAGTGAGGTGTAGACTATGAAAAGTATGCTCTTGTTTATCTAAAAAAAGGAGACGTAGGACACCCCGCTGGCTCAGCGGTGGAGCATCTGCCTTGGGCTCAGGGCGTGACCCCGGGGTCCCGGGATCGAGTCCCGAATCGGGCTCCCCGCGTGGAGCCCGCTTCTCCCTCTGCCTCGGTCTCTGCCTCTCTCTGTGTCTCTCATGAATAAGTAAAATCTTTTTTAAAAACGAGAGAGCGAGAGCGAGTTAGCTACAAGACAGAAGCTACATAACGGAGTTAGCGCCTCGGCTTGCTCTCGAGCTTAGGGCCCTCGCCTTTCGCGAGACGAGGTCGCCCCCTGGCGGAGGCTGGCTTTGCGGCCCCGACGCCCTGCGCCGCACGGGGTCTCCCGCCTCCCCCCTTAGACTCCGTAGGGAGTGGGGTCCCCAGCAGAGGGTGGAAGATTCTGAGCAATGGGAGAGCAAAGGGTCAGGGTCAGGTTCTAGAAGGAAGTTGGGGAGGGAGAGGGACGGGAAACCCGGGAGGCGCTGAGCCTGGAAGACTTAGGGGAGGAACTTGGGCTTCCTGTGGGTGGAGGGTGCCCGCCGCCTGCGGCTGAAAGGGGTGATTAACACGCTGACGTCACCTGGGGAGAAGCCCTGAGGAGGAGTGCAGGGGAGGATAGGGGTTCTGGGGAACCTGGTGAGGTGTGCTGGCCGGGAGCCCGGAGCCGCGCTGACGTCGGGGTCAGATGCTGTGATCAGACGCGCGAAAGCCTGGTCTTCCCAGAGCCTGGGCCGGGAAAGGCCCTGGCACGGCCGCTTGGGCCCCTGGTGGGGAGGGCCTCGGCCACAGTGAAAGTGGCCCCTGGGGGCAACGATGGGCGGATCCCCGCGTCCTGGCCACTCTCAGGTCTCCTCTGACCTCACCTCCGGGGAACTTACTCAGCAGGAAACTCCCCCCTCTGGAGTCGGGTCTCTAAGGGTGGAAGGCTCCTTCCCCACCCTGTCACTCTGTGGCCTCGCCCTTGGGTGAGAAGCTTGGGAGCGGCCGCCTCAGCGTGCATCTCCAATCCTCTTTCCAGTTTTCTTTTTTTTCTTTTTAAAATATTTTATTCATTTATTCATGAGAGACACAGAGAGAGAGGCAGAGACACAGGCAGAGGGAGAAGCAGGCTCCACACAGGGAGCCCAACGTGGGACTCCATCCCGGTCTCCAGGATCATGCCCTGGGCCAAGGGGGCGCTAAACCGCTGAGCCACCCAGGATGCCCTCCAGTTTTCAATAGGAATCCAAAAGAAATAAACACTAAAAACAGGCAGGCTTCCTAAGTTCGTTTTCTGGTCCCATAACATCTAACTCCTGAATTCACTCTTTGGCCCTAGCTAGCTGCAGAATGCCGTCCAGGCAGCTGCACCGTGGAATAATTAATTCCACCCATCCCCACACCTTTCTTTTTTTAAAGATTGTATTTATTTATTCATGAGAGACACGGGGAGAGAGAGAAGCAGGCTCCATGCACATGGGACTTGGTCCTTGGACTCCAGGATCATGCCCTGGGCCAAAGGCAGGCACTCAACCACTGAGCCACCCAGGGATCCCCCCACACCTTTCTTTGTCCTGCCTTCACTTCTTCTCTTTAAAAGGTGAATTTCAACAATAAATAAAAGGTGAATTTCCAGACAGTTCTGTAGGGAAGACCCTGGGCTCACTAGCTGTGGTAGCCCTTCCGGGGTGCAAAATGCAACATATTCTCTCAGAGCCCATCAGCGGGGAGCACCCTGATGGAGCACCCTCTTCTCCCCTTCATGAGCACTTCACAGGGGGGCCGCCCCCAGATCATGATTTTTTTTCAGACCGTGCTTTTTAATATAACAAAAAGTCTTCTGAACCTTATACAGTGGAGTGTTACTCAGCCTTAAAAAGGCGGGTGTTTGGTGTTTGTCGCAACGTGGGTGAGCCCTGAGGATAGGCCACCCGGTGAAACAGGCCAGGAATGATGCCACCGGGTGAGTGCTCGGTCAAAATCCTGAGCGGGAAGCAGAAGGCTGGTGGGTGGGGGGGGGGGGCGCCTGGGTGGCTCCGGCAGTTAAGTATCGGACTACTATGGACGTAGTCCTTTTGGAATATAGGTGAGGTGTGGTGTCCTGAGCAGACGACCCCAGAGATGTCTTTGGTGCTCAGTGGTGGTGGGTTTATGAAAGCCCTGGGACAGGGGACAGGTCCCATAGGCACAGAGAGCGGCCGCCTGGTGAGGGCTGGTGATGTTCTGGGGAGTTGGGAAAGGTAAGGAAGGGGGAAGCTTCAAAGGGATTTTCATGTGGTAAAGAGGACCTACGGGACCCTGGAGGCCTTGCTATTGTCACCTTCCGGTCCTTTTCCCTCTAGCCAGGCGTTAACATCAGGTCAGTCGGGAAAGAACAGGGCCCTCTGCCCCTTCAAGTCTCCGCCCCTGGGCTGCGGGTGATCGGGACATTTAAGGGTACCTGCGTTTCCTTCTGGAGCCAGGTTATGGCTAAAAAACGCTTAGGGCAGCCCGGAGTGCCTGGGAGTGTCCCACACACCCCACCTGGGGGGAGGGAGGTCAGCCTCACTTTGTCCTCAGCTCCCTCTGCTCCCTCATCACTAATACTGTGGGACTGTACGCATCACAAGGGCCCAGATGGTAAGTTTTATGTTCTGTGTATTTTACCGCAACACAAAATTGAGGAAAAACAAGTCGTGCGTACTATGCACTTGGCTGAGGACCGCCAGGGAGGGAGCCAGGCCGGGACCCTGCAGCCAGAGCCTCTAGCCTCTGGCCCTGCCCTGAGCTCCTCTCTGAGCTTCGAGGTTCTTCCTTCTGCCTCGGACATCACGCAGTCATCATTCAGGCCTCGAAGTGCTCCTGAATTTTACCCCTTCCTTTTCCTCTTGTCAGGAACCAGGCACAGGGTCAGTCATTTCCTACAAAAGTCTGGATCAGACTACTTTGATCATTTGCATCATTTTTTGAGCCACTAAAATATACCAGGGCCTCACCATTGGCCGCATGTTTCACTGATGGCTAATACCAGGCTGAGCGACAAGCACCAGAGAAACCTTGTGAAAGGGGTTTTACCAAGTAGACATTCAAAGAAACCCTTAGGATCTGACGCCCCCTGCACGTCCCCTCCCCCGGGAGCACTAGGCTTGTGACCGCCAGCTTCACAGCCACAGCTCAGCCCTTCTGCCCATGGGTCCTGTCCCGGTGACACTCAAATAAGCTTACTAAGTTGCAGCCGTCAAATGTCTCCAGAATTCTTTCTTGACCATCATGCTAGACGAGCTTGCAGCAAAACAAGGATAGTATTAGTACATTTTACACAGGAGAAAACTGAAACCCAGGAAAGTCAAACAATTTGTCCACAGCAGCACAGCTAGGTGCAACTTAAAAAAAAGATTACTTGGTTTCAGAAATAGTTCCCTGATATAATCCACCCCCTGCCACTTCTAGATTAATATAATTTTTAATTGGGCATATAACTTCTCAGAATAAAAACTGTATTTCTGTGGATCCCTGGGTGGCTCAGTGGTTTGGCGCCTGCCTTTGGCCCAGGGCGCGATCCTGGAGTCCTGGGATAGAGTCCCATGCTGGGCTCTGGCCATGGAGCCTGCTTCTCCCTCCTCCTGTGTCTCTGCCTCTCTCTCTCTACGTCTATCATAAATAAATCTTTTAAAAAAATAAAAATAAAAACTGTATTTCCTGGCCTGAATATTTCCTTCTATAATTAAAAAAATTTTTTTAACTTAAAAAAAAGACCCCTGAAATTATGGCCAGAAGACCTAAATTCTAATCTCCAAAATTAACTGGTTATGGCCTTACACAAATTATTAAGTTTCTCACTCTCTCAACTTTTACATTTTTCTAAATGAAAGAAAATAATTTATATACTTTTTAAAAGTAGTTGGAAAAGGACAAAAGCGACATTTTAGATTTTATTTTTATTTTTTTTTGACATTTTAGAATTTAAGTTGTCATATAACATTACGTTAGTTTCAGTTGGACAACATAATGATTCAGTATTTGTTTACTGTGAAACAATACAGTACTATGAAACAATCACCCCAATATTTAGTTAAAATCCATCCCCATATGTAGTTACAGAAAAATTTTTTTTAAGGTTTTATTTATTCATTCATGAGAAAGAGAGAGAGAGAGAGGCAGAGACATAGGCAAGGGAGAAGCAGGATCCCTGTGGGGAGCCCAATGTGGAACTCAATCCCAGGACCCCAGGATTATGACCTGAGCTGAAGGCGGGCGCTCAGCCGCTGAGCCACCCAGGTGCCCCCCAATTTTTTTCTTGTATGGACCTTTAAGGTCTACTTTCTTAGAAACTTTCAAATAGACGACACAATATTATTAAGTCCAATCACCACATTGTACATCACATCCCTAGAACTTATTTTATAATGGAAAGTTTGTCCCCTTGACCTCCTTAACCCTTTTTGCCCACCCCCAACCTCTGCCTCTGGCAACCACCAATCTGCTATGAGCTTAGTTTTTTAGACTCCACATATAAATGCTGTCATATGGTATTTGCCTTTCTCTGACTCATTTCACTGACCATAATGTTCTCAAGTCCCATCCTTGTTGTCACAAATGGCAAGATTTAATTCTTTTCTATGAGTAGTATTCCATTATAGACACACACACACCCCACATCTTCTTTATCCATTCATCTATCACTGGGGACTTCAGTTGTTTTCATATCTTGACTATTGTGAATAATACTGCAGTGAACATGAAAGTACAAACATCTTTTCGAGATAAGTGTTTGTGTTTTCTTTGGATAAATACCCAGAAGTGAATTGCTAAATGATATTGTAATTCTATTTTTTAAAGATTTTATTTATTTATTTGGGAGAGAGAGAGCACAAGCAGGGGGCAGGGCAGAGGGAGAGGGAGAAGCAGGCTCCCCACTGAGCAGGGAGCCTTGGCCTGCGCTGAAGGCAGCCGCTTCACTGGCTGAGCCACCCAGGCGCCCCGATTTTAAGTTATTCCTGATTATACTGCAGAATTGGTGCCCTGAACTGCCACTGTCACTGGGCACGACAGTGCGGCTTGCATGTCTGACTGGTACTCTCCCCACTGGCTCCAGGGACGTGTGAGCTGTGCAGTCGCCTGTGACACTGCACTTAGGAAGGCCATGCTCTTGGTTTGATGCTCTGCGGTTTCCATCCTGAAATTCCCAAGAATGTTTGAACAAGGGGCCCTGCATTTTCATTTTGCACTGGGCTATCCAAGTCACGTAGTCAGCACCAGGTGCTGGACACTGCGTGCTGCTCATAGGGCCACTGTCACTGTCCCCTCTAGAGACTGGATAACCCTGACCAGGAATCACTCCCCGTCTTCCCTGCTGCTTTTCCTCACCTGTTCCCAATTCAAGATGAGGGACCGCAGCATCTAAACTGCAGTTTCCAGCTGCAGTGGGAACTAGAAATATGAATATCTAGTATTTTATGGTGGGAGGGAACTGTATCTTCTGAGGAGGAAGTGGGTGGGAGTCCTCCAAACATAGGAAGTAGGTTCAGAGGCTCAAGAGCCAAAGGGGATCACAGATGCTCAGTAAGATAGAACGATAGGTATATATAGATTTGTCCCATTCTTCGAAATAACTGTCTAATATTCTGCGGGAAGACATACTGGAACTCAGTCATTGCCCTGCTGATGGGCATTCATGATATTTCCACTTTTCTACTACAGTGTTGTAACATATCTTTCTACATTTGGCCTCACGTACTTAGGATTTTGTCTCAGTAAGCTAGGTTCTTAAGGGTGGCGTAGCTGGACAAGATGTTGAGTATTTACTGCCAGATTACTTTTTAAAAAATATAGTATAGTAACTTACAGTCCCACCCACAACGAAGTGCCTTATTCCATCCTTCAAGTTTCTGAATATTATCACTCATTTCTTTTTATTAGTCTGATGAGTGAAAAATGATATATCAGGGAAAATAAAAAGAAAAATGACATATCAGTATTCTTTTAATTTCTGGTCTCTTGGCTACTAGCACTTTTTCACATGTTTATTAGCCACCTGGAGTTCCTTTTTTTACAAATTACCTATTCATATCCTTTCCTCATTTTTCTTTCATTTTCTTCCTTTTTCTTATCAATTTGTAGGTACTCTGTGTGTTACAGATACTCTATGTCATACGTGTTGGAAAATTTCTCAGTGTGTTTCTAGTTGTTTTTTTTTTTCTCTATGGTATGCTATCTTTAGTCTTAATTTTTTTTTAAATATTTTATTTATTTATTCGTGAAAGACACAGAGAAAGAGAGAGGGAGAGAGAGAGAGAGAGAGAGAGAGAGAGAGAGAGAGAGGCAGAGGGAAAAGCAGGCTCCATGCAGGGAGCCCAACTGGGACTGGGACTTGATCCCAGGTCTTCAGGATCACACCCCGGGCCAAAGGCAGGTGATAAACCACTGAGCCACCCAGGGATCCCCTAGTCTTAACTTTTTTAAGGTAGCTAAATATGTCTTTTCCTTTATGACTTCTCTTTTTGATTTGTTATTCTTGCTTAAGAAAGTTTCACCATACATTTCTGTGTTGACTGGTTACAATAAGCACATTTAAAAACAAAACACTTTTTTTATTTATTTTTTTTCAAAACACTTTTTTTAAGGAAAAAAATCTAAAAACCATGAAAGAGTATGATGAAAACCAGTATTTTTAGGTCCAAATCTATTACCAACCTGCTGGAGGCTCAGACAAGTCACCGAATCTCTCAGTATCTCCCTGTCTTAGTTTTACAAGTAGAGGATAATACCACCTGCCCTGCTGACATCAGAGGGTCGCTGTAAAGATAAAATCAGATTTTAAAAAAGAGTTTTGAAAAGTATAAATATGGATTAGAAAAGTATAAGATATTGGGGTACCTGGTTGGCTCTGTCGGTGGAGTGTGCCACTCTTGATTTCAGGGTCATGAGTTCAAGCCCCACGTGAGGTGTAGAGATTACGTAAATAAAGCTTAAAATAAAAATATAAGGTATTATTACTATCATGTGTTTTCCCTCTTTACTTGAAAGGTAATGTGATGAGTAAAAAGAGTCATGTTCCATCTTGTGCCAATTACTAAGCGCTGTGCCTCTGAGCTGCTTGTTTAGTTTCTGTAAGGTTCACTTTCCTCATTCTTAAAATAAAAGAGTTGGTCTCTAAAGTTTCTTCCTGCTATAAGGACCTGAAAATATTACAGCGAAAGCCCGAACAAGAAAGTTATGTGAATTTTTTCTTTTTGCATTAAAAGTATATTCTTAGGATCGAGTGCTTAACTATGTATCTTAAAGATATGTAAATGGAGAATGGGTTGGAAGAGGACAACTGTACATGCACGGACACTCATTTGGAGTCGTCTGCAGTGGCTTAGGTGAGGGATGGTGGTGGATTGAACCAGGATGAGAGCAAAGGAAACAAGCAGTGAATTAGGCTTCAAAGTCTCACCTGATCATTTGGTCCATGTTGAGGTGTTTAAGTCACAGAAAGCGCTGATATGATGGATAGATACAGGTACAAAAGCTTTAGTAGCAAAACCAAAATTTATTTCCCATCCTGATCCAAATTTGTTCTCCAATTTTATTTTTTAAAAGATTTTTATTAATAAAAGATTTTTATTTATTTGAGAGAGAGAGAGCGTGAGCAGAGGGAGGGGCAGAGAGAGAAGTAGGCTTCTGGTGGAGCAGGGAGCCCACATGCAGGGATCCATTCCAGGACCCCGGGATCATGACCTGAGCTGAAGGCAGACGCTTAACCGATGGAGCCACCACCCAAGTGTCCCTTCAATTTTATTTCTTAATACCAAGGCTCTTCCTAGTGCAGACTAATATTTCGACATATGTACTGGCTCACAATTTACTCTTTATCCTCAAATATGTCTGTGTGGGGGGAAGGTAGCATATTTTATAACTGGTCCAACCTTGTTCCTAAGCCTCTGTCCCACAAGATGGGGAGAAACAGGGGAAAATCTAACTACCTAATTTAAGATCTCTCAGTTCCTTCCTGTTTTGCATAGTAGTGGTGATTGTATTTCCAAAGAGACCACATCAATATCTCCCATCCCAGGAACTGTTTTGCAATGTGAGCTGGGCATCCACCCTTGAAGAGGTGGAGTCTATTTCCTTTCCCTTTGAAACAGAGTTGGCCCTGATTACCTGTTAGAATGGGATGGAAGCCCTCATATGTAGCTTCTGGGGTACAAGCCTTAACAGATCTGTGGCTCCTGTCTGCCTCTGTTGGAACATTTCTCCTGGAAGTCCGTTGCATGTAAGAGGTCACCTTGCCAGAGACAGAGGCCACCACGGAGAGAGGCCTAAAGCTATCTTGATTGTTACAGCTCAAGCCAAACTCCCATCAGAACAGCCCAGCTTAAAAAACAAAACAAAACAAAAACCAGCCCAGCTGACCCCGAGATTCTTTTTTTTTTTTTTTTTTTTTAAGATTTTATTTATTTATTCATGACACACACACACACAGAGGCAGAGACACAGGCATAGGGAGAAGCAGGCTCCATGCAGGGAGCCCGACGTGGGACTCAATCCGGGTCTCCGGGATCACACCGTGAGCTCCAGGCGGCACTAAAACGCTGCGCCACCCGGGCTGCTCTGACCCTGAGATTCTTAACCACAGGAAACAAACTGGGTGATTAAGGAGGGCACGTGATGGAATGAGCACTGGGTATCATACGCCACTGAATCGATGAACTCTGCCTCCAAAACTAATAAACACTATATGTTAATTAATTGAATTGAAAATAATAATAATAATAATAAAGAACAGCCCAGCAGAGCCCCAGACAATCAACAGAATCATGAGAAATAGCAAATTATTTCAAGCCACTAAACTTTGAAGTGGTTATAAAGAAATGTAGCCCCATAGTGTTTTGGGGCTAACTCAGTCCTTCTTGGTAACTGTTTGTTCTCCTGTTATTTCTCTTGATTCTTCATAAGGGTTGTGCAAGATATTCCATACCACATGCTCTTCTTTTTTTTCAAAGTTTATTTATTTGACAGAGAGCATGAACAGGAGTGGAGGGGCATAGGGAGAGGGAGAAGCAAACTCTGCAGAGCAGGGAGCCCAATGTGGGGCTCCATCCCCAGGACTTTGGGATCACCACTTGAGTGGAAGGCAGACACCTCACCAACTGAGCTACCCAGGGGCCCCGCCACATGCTTTTTTTTTTTTTTTTATAAGATTTTATTTATTCGTGAGAGACACAGAGAGAGGCAGAGAGAGAAGCAGACTCCCTGCGTGGAGCCCGTGGGACTTGATCCCGGGTCTCCAGGACCACACCCTAGGCTGAAGGCGGCACTAAACTGCTGAGCCACCCAGGGATCCCCCCACATGCTCTTCTTAAATGTGATGTTGACACACCTCCCAATGAGGGGTGGAATCTATATTCTCTCCTCTTGAATTTGGGTGGGTCCGTGACTAAGATGGAAGTAACACAAAGTTTAAAAAAAAAAAAGATCTCCTCTGCAATCTCTTGGGATGCTCTCCTTTGGAATCCAGCTGCCCTGATGTGAGGAAGCAGATCTATGGAGAGGCCACGTGGATCCCAGCCCATAGCCAGCATAACCTCCGAGCCCATGAATGACTCCAGGTAATGCCAGCGGCCAGCCTGTCAAGTCATCTCTAAGGCTCTGTCTTCCAGCCGAAGTCCCAGAGATTTCCGAAGAGAAACTGTCCCCATTCTACTCTTTCCCGATTCTTGACCCTGGAGTGGCTCGTTACACAGCAGTAATCAGAACACTGGCTCAGCACCCTCAAGGCGGCATCTAGGTGCATGGGGAGCGGTCATGGGAGCAGAGGGAGGGAGGCAAGCTCAGGGCCTGTGGCTGACCCATGGGACCTCGCTGCTGTCTAGTCTTTTCCTCTAGTTTCAGCCCCTGCCCAACCGGCTGCTTTGTCTCAATTCTCTCCTTCCCTTGTTTACAGAAGGCGTTGTCTGGTCCCAGTGCCTTTCCTTGGAAGGAGATGGTTCAGTCTCTTCAGAATCCATTCTTCTCTTCCTCCTCCTCCCAACTCCCAGTGTGGCTGGATTCCCTGGATGGCTGGGTGTTCTCCCTTTTTTCAACTCTTTTTTTTTTTTTTTAAGATTTTAATTTATTCATGAGAAACAGAGAGAGAGGCGGAGACACAGGCAGAGGCAGAAGCAGGCTCCCTGCAGGGCGGTGATGATCCAATTTAAAAAGGGATTTGTGGGGGGAAAAAAGGGATTTGTGGGGCCCAGGGTGGCTCAGTGGTTCAGCATCTGCCTTCAGCTCAGGTGACCCTGAGGTCCTGGGATAGAGTCCCACATCGGGCTCCCCACACGGAGTCTGCTTCTCCCTCTGCCTGTGTCTCTGCCTCTCTCTCTCTCTCTGTCTCTCATGAATAAATAAAATCTTTAAAAATAAAAAATAAAAAGGGACCTGTGGACAATCTACAAATGACCTGGGTTTGCATCTAGAATGGAACCTCAGGTATGGGTCACAACCTTATTTCTTCATCTGTTGCATTTTGATGGTGATTATCTCCTCACATTGTTAAAATGACTAAGTGACGTTGTAAATCGTAGTCCGATACAAGATAAATGAAAACAAAAATTAATTATTATGACTAAAAAAAGTGTATTGGCCAGTTCAAGACCCTCCCAGCTGTGGCGAACCGCGGCGCCGTCCTACCCTAGAGTCCCAGGGAGCACACACAGCGGGTCCGAGCGGTTCTGGTCTTCCGCAGGCCGGGAGCCGGCGCCGGAGCCACGGGCACCTGCGAGCACCTGCGGGCGGCTGCGGGCACCTGCGGGCACCTGCGGGCGGCTGCGGACATCTGCGAGCACCTGCGAGCACCTGCGGGCGGCTGCGAGCACCTGCGGGCACCTGCGGGCGGCTGCGGACATCTGCGAGCACCTGCGGGCACCTGCGAGCACCTGCGGGCGGCTGCGGGCACCTGCGAGAGGCTGCGGGCACCTGCGGGCACCTGCGAGAGGCTGCGGGCGGCTGCGGGCACCTGCGGGCGGCTGCGGACACCTGCGAGCACCTGCGAGCACCTGCGGGCACCTGCGAGCGGCTGCGGGCGGCTGCGGGCGGCGGGTCAGGAAGCGCCCTCTTCCCCGCCCGCGACACCCCGGCTCCGCTCTGCTTCCCTTCCGCGCCGCGCTGCCCGTCCCGCGTCACCAGGCCCTCGCTGCCGGGAACCGACACCAGCCCTTCCCGCCTTCCGGTCGTGACTCAGCCTCACTGACGGGAAGCCTCCCAGCCTCTGGCGCGGGCAACCGAGCGGGCGCGGGGGCCTCCTCCGGCGGGGGCGGGGCCGGCCTGACGGGAGGCGGGACTTCCGCCGGCGGGAGGCGGGGAGGCGGGGAGGCGGGGAGGCGGGGAGGCGGGGAGGCGGGGCCCGCGGTCGTTGGTTCTTCGCGGACTAACGGGGCGCCCCGGCTCGCCTCTTTCCGGAACCTGAAGCGTTGCACCTCGGGTTTGGAGTTTCCGAGATGTCCGGGTAGGCTGGCGGGCTTGGCTCCGGGGCAGGGCCGCGTCCCGGGCCAGGAAGGCGGAATCCCCGCGTCACGAGTTAACGTTAACGTGCCCCGGTTTGTCTCTGTGGTGAAAGGTGACTCCTCTCACCCTGACCTGACGAGGCTGCTCATTCTGCATGACGTCTCGCGTCTTTTTACCGTACTTGAAGTTTGTGTTGCACTGCCCTGTCCTCTATTATTTTTTTAAAGATTTTTAATGGTTTTTTTTGTTTTGTTTTAAAGATTTTATTTATTCATGAGAGACGCCGAGAGGCAGAGACACAGGCAGAGGGAGAAGCAGGCTCCATGCAGGGAGCCCGACGCGGGACTCGATCCAGGGTCCCCAGGGTCACGCCCCGGGCCGAAGGCGGGCTCCAAGCCGCTGAGCCCCCCACCCAACCCCCGGGATCCCCCCTCCTCTATTTTTAAAAACACTTTAACATTCTCTAGTAGCTACTATGTGAACGTAATAAAAGCAAGTCCAGGGGATCCCGGGGGGCTCAGCGGTGGAGCGCCGCCTTCGGCCCAGGGCGTGACCCCAGGTCCCGGGATAGAGGCCCTCGGCGGGCTCCCTGCATGGAGCCTGCTGCTCCCTCTGCCTGTGTGTCTGCCTCTCTCTCTCTCTCTGTCATGAATAAATAAATAAAATCTTTAAAAAAAAAAAAAAAAAGTCCAAACCTCGATGTATATGCACGAAAAGTAAGTCTCCTTTCCCGCTCTGCCCCCCCGCCTCGTCCCCTCCCCAGAAGCAACCACAGTTAATCAGTTTCCTGTAGGTACTTGGTGGGTGATTCATACATGTGGGTGTTTACATGTGCGTGCTGTGGCTCGAAGGAGGGCTTGGGAGCCAACCAGCAAGAAAGAATTCTGGAGACATTTTTGGCGTAAAAAGGTGGTTTTATTCTAACACAGAATAGGACCCAAGGGCAGAAAGAGCTGCCGTGGGATTGTGAGCAGCAATCATTTTATACTTTGGGATTGGGGGAGGTTTCCAAAAGGATTTTTCCTATGTTAAAGAAGACTCACTGGATCCTGGAGGCCTGGCTATTGTCAAGGTAAGGAGGTCCCCCCCCCCACCCCAACAAGGCCCTGGGTGTTCTTGGGAGACTGTTACACTGCCTCGGTCCAGGATTTGTCAATGGGCTGCAGGTTGTAAGGAAACTTAATTTTATCTACATTTCTTTTGCCTTTGTTCTCCACATCACATACTTATTATATATTCTCCATTTTCCCTCACCCACGTACCCTACACCCAAGTCTTTTAGAATTAACATAACTTGGAGCCCCTGAAGGAGTCCAAAAGCTAGGTGCTATGCAGAGTTCTGTGGTTGGCCTTGAAGGTACGTCTAGCTTTTTGACAGTTGAGGCAGAAGGCCCAACTATGGGAATTACAGGTGCATTTCTGGCCTTCACAATGCATGGGCTGTTTCTAAACTAAAGGGAGAGGCTTGTCTCGTCTTCTAACTGGACTTGGGCAGGATGGTGATGGCTGACACTCCTGACTTGGCCAGATGGAGCCCATTTCCCCAGCAGCATGTGAAGCTCTTGCCCGAAGTCCCGAAGCTTGAGTAGGATTACTGGCCTGGGTAGAGTAGCCTCTCGGAAAGCCAACGCTGCTTTTGCATCAGTGGGAGATCCCTGGGGCCCCTGTGAATAGATCATAGTGGTGCATGTTGCAGGTGAACTGGGAGCCCCTGGGCCCTGAGACCTCCACCCGGCCAGACCTGAAGACGTTGTCAAAGGTTCTTGGTGTTGTCACAACAACGTATTCAAGGACAGACACACAGCAGAGTGGACGGATAACAAGCAGGAAAACTTATTAAAGTGAGAAGTACATTCTCGAGATATGAGAGCGGTCAAGCTCGAGGGAGAGGGAGGGAGAGAGAGAGAGAGAGAGAGCACACTGCATGCCCTGGTGGTTGGGTTCCTATCTTTTGTTGACAGTTGTTAACTAGGGGATGGAATATGTATTACTTGGGGTGGGAAGCAGGGTTCTCCCCTTTTTCTTCCGAAGTTGGTCAGGGGTTTCAGTCATGGTGATGTAGTTTGGGAACAGAGATGAGGTGTGGTGGGGTGAGGTCCCGACAACCAAGAAGGAAAGCTTGAGACGTCTTTGGTGCTCAGTGGTTGTGGTTTTACGAAAGCGGGGGGGGGGGGGACACGACAGGTTCCACTGGGCACAGAGAGCTGCCACCTGCTGTGATGAGCTAGGCTGGTGACACACTGGGAGTTGCTGGAGGTAAGGAAAGGGGAGGCTTCAAAGGGATTTTCATATGGTAAAGAGGACCTACAGGACCCTGGAGGCCTTGCTATTGTTAAGGTTGATTTTCCCTCTAGCCAGGCATTAGCTTCAGGACAGTTGGGTTCTTCCTGGAGAAACGTGGCCCTCTGCCCCTTCAAATCTCTGCCCCTGGGCTGCAGGTGATCGGGACATTTAAGGGTATTTATCTGTATTTCCTTCTGGAGCCAGGTTATGGCTAAAATGCTTAGGGCAGCCCGGAGTGCCTGAGGATTATCCCACACACCCCACCGGAGGGGATGGGGGGGTCAGCCTATGCTTTGTCCTCCCTCTGCTCCCTCATCAGTGGCATCCTCCACTGTAGGCCCGGCTGGCTTGATCCGGCTTCCTGTGGAGGGCTCCAGGACAGGCCTGTAACCTTCCCATAGCTGGCCACCACTTCCTCCTTGCTGGCTTCTAGGTCTCCTGTTAGAGCCTAACATGCCGACTACTGCGCTCAGGCCCCAAACGCCTGTGACCCAGGCATTTCCTTATTTCTTAGGCAAGCCTCGCTGATTCTATCCTGAAACGCTTCAGAAGGCTCATCCTACTTTCCTCAGACCTGGGGTGACAGCAGCCTGGGCCCCGCATGACAGCCGAGAAGGGAACAGGGTGAGAAGACCACGGTGCTATGAGCTTACTTCCAACCCCCCTGGGAAGTCACGGACTCGTTTGCTCCCGGGTACCAGGTCTATCTCCCTGTCCCTGGATTTCCCTTTTGCGTCCCACCAAGGATCAGGCTTTGGAAGCTCCTGGCCAGTCAGGGTGGTGCAGGCCTGTCACCCTACTAACTCTTCGTACTCTCCATAAAGCCCTGAAATATTCTGAGCAGCAGGGAGGGAGTCCGTTCAATGTCCGCAAAGCTCTGATGCGCCCCTTTCTCTTCCCCAACCTTCTGGCATCTGGTCAGAAAGGAACTAGTGGTCACCCAGCAGTGCCAGAGCAGCTGGTCTGGGGCAAGGCTGAGGGAGAGCCGTCAGCCACCTGGGGCTCCGGGTAAGACTGAAGCAGGGCCACCGGAGGAGCTGCAGTTACTCCTTGCCTGCTGCTGGTTGGCTGTAGTTTATGTTTTTCTCGGATCCCTTCTCTCTGCCCTGCTGCACCTCGCAGGGAAATGGATTTCCCCTTGCTCTCACCTCTTGCAAAGCGAAAGCCAAATTTCTCACATCTTACAAGGCGTTCTACTGCCCTCTAGCTCTCTCTTGATATAGTCTCACGGGCTTTTTGCTACTCCTGGAATGCAGCAGCTCCTGCCATAGGACCTTTGCACTTGCTGCCCCTCAGCCTGGAAGCTGGGCACCCACCTATCTACAGGGCTAGTTTCGTCACTTTTTTCAGGTTTTGACATTTTATTTTACTGTATTTGACACAGAGAGTGAATAAGCGTGAGCACAAGCAGGGAGAGCAGCAGGCAGAGGGAGAGGGAGAAGCAGGCTCCCTGAGGAGCAGGTATGCAGGGCTTCAGGGGCTTGATCCTGGGACCCTGAGATCATGACGTGAGCCAAAGGCAGACACTTAACTGACCGAGCTGCTCAGGTGCCCCTCCTTTCAGGTTTTAATTCAAAAATCACTTTCCCAGGGGCCCTTCCTTGGCCATGTATCTAAAACTTGCCATACACCGCCCCCCACACCCATGCACCCCACCAGTGTCCCATCCTGCTGCTCTCTAGTCCCCCTCACTCCTTATCATCACTGAATATACTATATACTTTATCTTTTTTATCCTCAGTCTCACCACTAAGACGTAAACTCCATGCTGTCAGGGATTTGTTTTTGTCTCTCTTTTTGGCGTGACTGAATCCCCAAAGGTTAGAACAATACCTGGCACCCAGGCACTCTATAAATCTGCGTTTACTAGAGGACATATGACGGCGTTGGTTGTCATAACAGGGAATGCATGGGGGAAAGGAAAGTAAAATGGGCGGATGCTCACTATAAAAATATTTACAGCAGTTAGAAACAAAAGTCTAAATGTACAGACAGCAACATGAGTAGGTCATAAAGTCACAGTGCCCGGTGCAGAAATTACACACAGAACCATTTTACAAGGATATGTACAAATCCAAGATACATATCAAACAGTGGAAAAAAAAAACAAACAAACAGTGGGGCTGGGCAGAGGGAATAGAGATAAGAGAAAAAAAATTAAAAGAGAAAAGAAAAATAAAGTTTTGTACCCATCCAGGTAGATAGAGGACAGCGAAATGAGATTAGCACTGTACCTGAGGTCCACTCAAAAATTATTTAATGTTGTGAATATATATTTTTGTTTCATATAAACTTTTTAAAAAGATCTTTTTTAATTCCAAAAAAATTGTTTTAAGTAATCTCTACTCCCAGTGTGGGGCTCAAACTCACAACCTCAAGATCAAGCATCACATGCTCTACCAGCAGAGCCAGCCAGGCACCCCTTGTACAAACTTTTTAATAAAAAAACTTTAAAATACATATTTGGGGGGGGGGTGCTGGGTCGTTCAGTCAGTTGAGTGTCTGCTTTGGGCTGGGGTCATGATCCCAGGGTCCTGGGATGGAGCCTGAGTGAGGGTCCCTGCTCTGCCTGGAATCTGCTTCTCCCTCTCCTGCTGCCCCTCCCCCATTTCATGTGCTGCTCTCTTTCTCTTTTTTTTCTTTAAAGATTTTATTTATTCATGATAGACATAGAGATAGAGGCAGAGACACAGGCAGAGAGAGAGGCAGGCTCCATGCAGGAAGCCCGACACAGGGCTCCATCCCAGGACCCCGGGGTCACATCCTGAGCCAAAGGCAGATGTTCAACCACTGAGCCACCCAGGCATCCCTATATTGGCATATTTTTAAAGGCTTTTAATATTTAAAAATTTTTTATGAAGGAAGTGACCCATGATGGTCAGTGAGTCTGTGGCTAGCCACAATTAAGACAATGAACATACTCATCACTTCTCCCCTTAAAATGTCCTTGGGCTCCTTTTAATTCATCACCTGCCATTTACCTCCCACTCCCCTCCCCGAGCCACCTCGGATCTGCTTCTGTTTTTATAGTTTTCATTTTCTAGAGTTTTATATGAATGGAGTCACACAGCGCTCTGGTTTTGGTTGGTTTTTCACCCAGCATAATTATTTCAAGAGCCATGGTGTGTCAAGGATTCATTCCCTTTTCTGGGGGCGGAGGGTCACGGGCACTCTGTCGCAGGGGACACCACAGTTCACTGTCACCTGTTAAATGGCCTTTGGGTTGTGCCTGGTTTCTGGCTCTTAGGGATGCAGCCAAGCCTTCCTGTACAAGTCTTCGTGCGCATTTGCTCTCTTTCCACTTGGTAAATACCAAGAATTAGAATGGCTGAGACCTATCGTAGGAGGTTTTTTTTTTTTTTTTTTTTTTTTTTTTTTTTTTTTTTTTTTTCCTATCGTAGGAGTTTAACTTGTAAAGAAGCTGCAAGTGGATTTTGCATTCACAGCAGCAGGGCAGGAGTGCGGCTTCCCCTGCAGGCTCCGGGGGCAGCTCCGGGGTGGGGCAGCCCTTGTCCCCCCGCCTGGCCGTGTCCAGCGTGTTTGAACTTTGTGCTCCCCTAATAAACGATGGTGAACACCTTTCGTGTGATCCTTTGCTTCTCATCTGTCTTCTTTGGTGACGTGTGTGTGCAAACTGCCCATTTGGGGGGTAGGAAGGGGTTGGATAGTGACAGTGACTAATGAGAGGAAACCCTATTGCATCCACCTGACCGAGAGCCCACGGCGTACGGAGTCCCCGTGGGGAGAGGCCGCGGAAACCGAGAAGGGCCATCACCGCTGGGGACCGGGACCCGGACCAGGGGCGGGTGGAAGCTCAGACGGAGGAGAGAAACCAGTAAAGGCAGGTGGGGGCGGGGCAGGGCTCCTCTGTCCTGCGGGCCGTCCTCGGGGAAAGCCAGCCTGGCCGACTCCCCGGAGGAGGCGCGTCCGCCGCGGCCCCCGCCGAAGGGACCGGCACCGGGAGGAGTCTGGCCGGGAACCCGGCCGTCGGGGGTCCGGCTGCAAGCGGGGGCTCGTTCTCTGCGCGGCCAGCGTGCGTTCCCTCTCCGGGGCGGGAAAAGGACGCGTCGCGGCCAAAACATACGCGTGTTTCCGCCCGGTTTCGAACCGGGGACCTTTCGCGTGTGAGGCGAACGTGATAACCACTACACTACGGAAACCGGCCGGCAGCGGGTGCCTGCGCAGCGGGCTTGGCTGGGGCGGCTGGGGCCCGCGGGGTGCTGGGAGCCGCGGGGTGCTGCGGGGGGTCGCTGGGGGGGCGGGGTGCTGAGAGCGGGGCGCTGGGGGGCCGGGTGCTGGGAGCGGGACGCTGGGAGCCGCGGGGCGCTGGGGGGGCCGGGGTGCTGGAGGGGGCGCTGAGAGCGGGGCGCTGGGAGGCCGGGTGCTGGGAGCGGGACGCTGGGGCCGCGGGGCGCTGGGGGGGCGCTGGGGGGCCGGGGTGCTGGAGGGGGCGCGGTGCTGGGAGCGGGGCGCTGGGGGGGCGGGGTGCTGAGAGCCGGACGCTGGGGCCGCGGGGCGCTGGGGGGGCGCTGGGGGGCCGGGGTGCTGGAGGGGGCGCGGTGCTGGGAGCGGGGCGCTGGGGGCTGCGGGGGGCGCTGGGGGCCGCTGGAAGCCGCGGGGCGCTGGGGGGGGCGGTGCTGGGAGCGGGGCGCTGGGGGACGCTGGCGGCCGCGGGCCTGACCGCCGGCGCCCCCTGCAGGCAGCCTCGGCCGTCACGGCGCTCCTCGCCGGGTCCCGCGGCTGCGCCCCGGGTCGGGGGGGAGGGGGGGGGGCGGCGCCGGCTCGGCCGGGTGCGGAAAAGCGGCTTCCGTCCGAGACAAGGAGAACCCTGGGTGTTGGCCCTTGCGGAGGACGCCTCCGTCCCGCCTCCCGTGTCTTTCCCCGGCGAGTCCCCTTCACACCTCACGCTCGGTGTCTGCGCCCCAGACGTGGGGGGTCCCCGCCGGGGCCCGGCGCCCTGGCCCTGCCGGCAGCGCGGTGCTGACACTGGAGCCGCCGGCGTCAGCCCCACAGGTGCACCTGCGCCTGCCGGACCAGCTGGGCCGCGCAGGTTCCCTCGGCCGCCTGCTCGGGCTGATACCGGTGGCGACTCGGGAAGGGCCAGACGGAGGGAGGCCTGGGTCGGGTGCCTGGGGGGGGGGCGGCACGGGCTTTTCGTGTGGGCCGCCCCCACCCCAGCACCGCCCTGTGGTCCCCAACTCCGCCCTGTGGTCCCCAACCCCGGAGCCCCGCCAAGGGATTGTTTCTGGGGAGGCCTCATCAGGTAGGAACGATCCATCATCCTCTCTCCAGAGGAGGGGGGCTGTCGCTGAAATTTCCAAGCTTCCAATCATCATGGTTTTTCTGGGGACTAGGCCCCATCCTGAAGCTCTCCAGGGGCCCCCAGGAGTCCCCTCGTCAGAACAGAACACAACGCCCACCCAGGAAATTCCACGGCGTTCGGAGCTCTGTGCCAGGAGCCAGGTCTAAGAACCAATGTTAGGACAAAAGAGCGTCCTAGCACCTCTTCTTAGGTGTAATTTCTTAGGAAATTAGAGGTTTTAGGAGTCCTGGCCGCCGGCCTGGCATGAAGACCCAGGTGTGCGTTTCTTGTTAAATCACAAGATCACATTACCTATGTGGGGGCTCTTGGGGGGGGGGGGACGGAGGAGTTGGGGCTCTCAGTGGAGACCCAACTAAGGCTTAGAAAGTTGGAGAACGGTGAAGTCACTCCAAAGTGCAGAGCTCAGCAGGACACTGGGCTCAGGAAAGGTCGTCCCGGGCTAGGATGGCACCAACAAGCGCTGGATAAAAGGCGAAGGCGGCCAACCAGCCACGCCCCAGGTGCTCGCGGGCTCCGCTTCCCAGGTGAGTCTCGCCCAGGTGCCCGCCACCTGCTGGGCCCAGCACCCAGCTCGCCACCGCCTGGGCCCCAGCGCTGTGATCCCGAGCCTGGTAGCAGGTCGGCGGTGGGTGATTCCAGAAGCCAGACTCGGAAATCACCACCGCCACTTCAGGAGCCCAGAACTTCACTTCATCTCTCCCAAAGCTCCGCTCCAGCCAGAGGGAAGGCCACTGCTTCCTTCACCCAGAGTCGAGCCCTGAGTCAAGAATTAAAGGGGACCCTGAGGGGTGCCTGGGTGCTCGGTCGGTGGAGCGGCTGCCTTTGGCTCAGGTCATGATCCCTGGGCCTGGGCTCCCAGCCCAGCAGGGAGCCTGCTTCTCCCTCTCCCTCTGCTGTTCCCTCTGCTTTTCCCTCTGCTTGTGCTCTCTGGCTCTCTCTTCCTCTCTCTGTCAAATAAATAAAATCTTAAAAAATTAAAGTGGACTCTGGGCTGGCTGGAGGGACCCTACCCTTGGGCTGAGAGAAGGGGCAGCCAGGGTGGGGTGCAGTGGGGGCTCCCATTCGCGAGCGCCTTAGCCTGATGTCAACAGCCTCTCTGCAACCTCTCCTGAGAGCCCGTTTCATTTCTTCTTACTGAAATATATTTTAAAAGTAAGAATGCTAATTCTTTACTCAAAGGTGTGAATTCAGAATGTGAGTTCATGGGAAGCCTGAGTGGTTCAGCATCTGCCTTCAGTTCAGGGCATGATCCTGGGGTCCTGGGATCGAGTCCTGCATCGGGCTCCCTGCATGGAGCCTGCTTCTGTCTCTGCCTGTGTCTCTCATGAATAAATACATAAAATCTTATTTAAAAAAAATTTTAATACATAAAATGTTAAAAAAAAAGAATGTGGGTCCTTCTAGCTGTGATTCTCAAGAGAGACAAAGGGCAGAGTCAAACACCCGGTTGCTGGGCTGATCAGCACCTGAGGTCCAGGCAGGCTGTGGAGACTTAAGATGTCCTTCCAGTGATTCCAGAATGCTCCCCCTCCCCGGAAAGTCACTGAGCTGTTACTACACTTTCACTCGGAAACATGCGCAGCAATTCAGTTATCTGCTAAATCTAGAAAGGTTTAGGCCCGTATCTATGTCAATGGAAGCACAGTATAAGTAACAATGAAACTCTCTCACTTTGAAATCCTTAAAATGGTTAAAATTGGAGTTCTAGGAGGCTCAGGAATTTTATCCTTTCAGTCTTCCCCCTGGTGGCTGGCACCTGGCAGGCAAGTCCAGAGCCAGGCAAATACCCCACCGGGCTTGCAGGATCAGAATGCCACCCTTCATCCCTTTGGATTTCTTGTAAAACAGGGGTGTATTCCTATATGGTAACTAACTGCTTGATTTTACGTGTAAGCTTGGAAATAAGAGGAGTAAGCAGAAGCGGTGGCCTAACAAATCAGTTCAATGGCCGGGAGTTATTAACCCTGGTCTCTTATGGGAGTAAGATGGGAATGAGTCGCCACTACGCTAATGAGGAAGGAGACCAACTAGCTACAGGGCTTTGGTTGCTCTAGTGCCCCAGCTCCAGGCTACCGCCCACGTGACAGGTGGAGGAGAATGTCAGAAACACCGCTGGCTTTCCGCCCCTCCCCCACCCAGGCCACCTGCGCCCCCAGGGTTGTGGTTGGGGGTCATAGCCAGCCCCTCTTCCCACCAGGGATGCAGAGGTTGCTGGGAGGGGTGAGGCTGCCGGGCCCCTCGTGGGAGTGGGCGAGCAGGGGTGAGGCTCGGCCTTGCAGAAGCAAGGCTCGGCCTTGGAGCAAAATCCAACTGTAGGCTCTGGAGCGAGGCCTGCCCTGCTGGGCTCCCGCCGGAGGAGAGGGCAGCAGGCCATCGTGAGAGCTGACCATCTGTGGACGTCTGTCCACTGTCCCACAGGCAAAATCACCTGGGGGGCAGCCGAGGCCTGCCTGGCAGGTGCAGCCCAGGCATCCGCAGGTCTTCGGCAGCTTGCTCGAGACGCGCAGGACGGGGAGGATGGCCAACCAAACCGAGCCTCCCACTCCAGCTGGGACGTTTGAGAAAGAAGCCTCAAACCATGAAAATGCAAATATATTTGTACTCAATTTACCATCTGGTCCTCGGATCAGCTACAAGCGCCGCGGGGCTCAGTGGAGACAGCCGGTCAGCAGAAACTGCTGCTAGAGGTAGTGAAACGTAAAGCTTCTCCCCTTCCTGGGCCTTCCCTCCCAGCTCGTCGGGGTGGCTTTTTATTCGCTATTTAATGTCTTTCTATGTAAAGAAACATTAAAATAATTAGCGTGGATTTTACCAGTTCTCATCAGATTGGGCAGGGCTCATTTCTCAGCCTCTGCCTTAGCTTGAGTTAACCGTCCTCGAACTTCTCTCCTCCCCACCGGCCCTCGGGCCGTGGCGTGTCCCCAAGATCCAGCAAATATGCAGAGCGTGTCCCATTTACTAGCTTATTGTGACTCTCCGTTGACCTCTTTCCTGGGAAGCTGCTCTCATCACGCTCTGTTCTCTCCCCCGCTGCCTCAACTTCCCCCTAAAAGTTTCTGCTAAGCTCTGCTTGCCCTTCCCTGCGAAAGAATCACCCTGTGCTGTTTGATTTGAGACATTTGCAGATTTCTGAGCTGGGGGCATGCCCTCCTTTTCGAGAAGTCTCTCCTTATCTAAGTCTGGATTTGTGTTTAGTTGACAGGTCACATATAAAAGCGTTCAACTCAGGCAGCACCACTGAACCACGCAGTCCCCGTCTCAGCCGCTGGGGCCGCAGGGGTGGTTGTCCCGACCAGCTGGCCAGGCCGTGGCGCAGAGCTGACCCACTGGGTTTAGTTTACTTCTAAGCACGCACGTTCTACGCCGTTTCCTCCCTTGGGCTTGCTGCTAAGGAAGGAAGGAAGGACGGAAAGGAGAAGACACTGGCCCGTGCTCTCTTTGCTTTTCCTCCTGTGTCATTGTTCCCCCCAGCCCCCAGCGGCTGGCTAACCCGGGAAGTCACTGAGACAGGCTGGGAGAGCATTCCTTGGCCTTGGTTTTTCTTAGAAGGCCTTCCTTTTTGCCTTGGAAGCAAATTCTGCGTGGGTTGGCCAGTGTGGCCTTTGGGCCGGCAGGTCCTCACGGAGGCCAGGGGCTCACTTCATGCTCCACCAAGTCTCGGGACGCCCACTGCCTGCCTCCTGGGTCCTTCTGGAATTCTGTGTGCAACCAACTAGCAAACGCTACATGCAAATGGCAGCAAGGACGGTGTTCATGAATATTCCCAGGAGCTTCTCTGCTCATACGCAGGCTCCACTGCCCCTCTGGACTCCAGTTAGGAGGAACACGTTCAAGATTATTTAAAATTTTCGGGATACTCTTCAGACATCTGAAGTTTCTACTGCAGGCTTGACTGGGTCCTGAGATCCTTTGTCACAAGGTGCTGCCGGGCCCCACCAGGCACCCCTCCCTGGTGGTCTAGTGGTTAGGATTCGGCGCTTTCACCGCCGCGGCCCGGGTTCGATTCCCGGTCAGGGAAGCCTGTTTTCTTTCTGCTAACCCGCCACCTTCTGTTGCTCCGAGCAACTCTGTTTTAACCGAGGCTCTTTCCCGAGGCCCACAGGTCGTGTCACCGGTGTTGAAGGGACAAGGGCCCCGTGAAGAATGAGAAAGTCCACATGGGGATTCAGACTTGCCTCGGCCCCCCTTTATTGGAAAATACGGAGTCATTCTTTTCCTGGGAGAACATTTTACCCGACACAAGGGAGTTGTGTCAAATGACTGTGACAACTCTTAGGGTTTGGCTGGTGCAGGCAGGCTCCCAGCAATGGAGGCAATGTGCACCCCCCACGTTCAGGGAAACCCTAAGTTACATTCCAGGGGTGGAGACAACGCACGTGATTTTACCAGATCCTCTGCTGCTTGGTCTTTTGTAAAAACCAGAATATATTTCTAGATGGTAATTAGTTCGCTTTACCTGTTAAGACAGGAACTATAGTAAATAGGTGAGGACCGATCCTACTAAAATGGCAGATCATACAACCAGAGCTTGGCCTGTGGACAAGAATCCGGAGCCCCCCCAGCCTGTGGGGTGGAAAAGAACAAGCTTCCCTGACCGGGAATCGAACCCGGGCCGCGGCGGTGAAAGCGCCGAATCCTAACCACTAGACCACCAGGGAGGGGTGTGGGGGACATGGGGGCTGCGTCTCTTGGAATAGGATCTTGAGAATGATGCAGGCACCTGTTGGAGATCTTTAGAAACGTCTGGAAAGTGTTTTGAGGGGGCGTGTGTGGTGCTGGATGCTGTGACTGCCACTTGGGTCAGGGGCTGGAAGGAGACTTTAAGTGGCAGAAAGGTCGCAAGAAAGACTGTCACAAGTCAAGCCAGGGAAGAGGACGATTTTTCCTATATTTTGCTGCACCCCTCCTCTAGGCCGTGCTGTTAGGTGGGACCCGGAATGACCCTCGCAAAGGCCTGAAGTTTGGTTAGGGCTCTCCCGGCCCCAGTCAGTGTTGCAGGCGTGGGTTAGGAGGCCCTCTCACTCTGTGAGCTGGGAAGGATCAGCAGGTGGCCAAAAAAGGGCTGCTTGCAGGGGTCTGAACAGAGTCTGGTAGTGGGAGGTGAGGTGTCCGTACGGGTGCGCAAGACCACTCTCCCTGCTGGAAGGAGCTAGAATTGAGAGGAGGGTCCTTCCCGAGCCCGGTGCTCAGACACAGAGCTGAGTCCACCCGGATTCTAAATACACATCTGGCCTCATAGGTCCTTTAAGACCTATTTTTGTCAAGGTGGGTGGGAAGATCTTATTGTATTTTACTCTTTCCTAGCTTGAGAAATTTCAAATATTAGACATGTGGTACGCGGCCTTCCCTTTGTACCATTCCCCACAGCTACAAATACCAGGCATGCCTACTTCTCCGAGCTTCCAGGCCCACTCCTGTATAGAGGCCCTCGCCCCACACCTTGGAGCCAAGGTCATGCTCTCCCAAACTGAGTCATCTTCCTCCATCCCACCCACCAGGAACCTTTCCCCAGACCCCACCCCTAGTTGAATCACAGCACCCTTGGGAATGAGCTCGGAACTTTTCCTACCCAGCATATCCCTTAAGCATACAGTTTTCCCGTACTAACCTCCATGGCTTTCCCTCTAGGATGGACAAGTCCTCTGGGGAGTGTTTTCACCTCAGCAGCCCTAGCACCAGCTCCCACGTGGATTGAAGGTAGTGGGCTAACAGGTATGCATTTTCTCCTTAAAATTGCATTCAGTAGCATGTTTCCAATTTAAAAAAAAAAAATGATGAGGCTGTTTCCGTTTCCTGTAATCTTAAGAGCCCTCAGATTTTCTGCTAGGACTTAATGCGAGGAAGGAGAAGAGGGGACCCGCGTGGGAGGGGTCTAGGAGCTCTCCAGAGAAACGGAACCAATAGAAGACCTGGTGTACACCTGTAGCTGTCTCTGCAGACCACGTGATTATGGCGTCCCGAGCTGCAGAGTGGGTTGGCAAGCTGGAGACCCAGGACGGATGACAGTTTGATGGTTTGGTTCCAGTTGGAGCCTGAAGGCCTGAGCACCAGGGAAGTTGCTACTGCATTTCAAGCCCAAAAATCAAGGCCAGCAGGCTGGAGACCTAGGAAAAGCCCCAAAGCAGGAAGAACCCGATGTTCCTGCTCAAAGGCAACCCAGCAGATAGTTCTCTCTTACTGGAGAGAGGGCAGGCGGTATTTTCAGTCTCTTCCAGCCGCCACCTGATTGAGCGAAGCCCACCCACGTTAGGGAGGGCAATATGCTTTATTCAATCTATTGATTTAAATGTTCATCCCAGCCAAAAACATCCGCACAGCAACATTCCAAATCATGTTTGACCAAATATCTGGGCACCCCACAGCCCAGTCAAGTTGACACACAAAATTAAATGTCCCAGAAGGTGGCCCCTTATACGAAGCACACAGAAACCGCCTTGGTTAGGTAGGCTTCAGTTTAGGGTAATTGTTTTTTCAGAGCTTTTGCCCTCGCTGGGTATAGAGCAAAGATGCCTCATCTGGTCACAAAACAGGGATGAATTCAGAAGGAAAAAGTCCCTCTGGCAGAAGCAGGAGGGCTGGGGAAGAGTAGGTTAGCTACACACCTCCCCTGGGGGACTTGAACCACCAATATACTGACTTATGATCAAACCTGCGGACCACTGGACTTCAGGGACCATGCTGAGTTATCTTTTAAAAATTTAAAATTATGCATATAAGTTTAGCTATTTTATTTTTATTATATTTTAAAAAGATTTTATTTATTTATTTATTCATGAGAGACACACACACACAGAGGCAGAGACATAGACAGAGAGAGAAGCAGGCTCTGTGCAGGGAGCCTGATGAGGGACTCGATTCCAGGACTCCAGGGTCATGCCCTGAGCCGAAGGCAGATGCTCAACCACTGAGCCACCCAGGCATCCCTAAGTTTAGCTATTTTAAAGTGACTAATTCAGTGGCATTTAGTACATTCTTAAAGCTGTGTGACTACCTTAACTATCTAGTTCCAAAACATGTTCAGCATCCCAAAATAAAGCCCTGCATCCATGAAGTGATTATTCCTTCATACACACTCCTTCCAGCTCCTAGAAGCCATCAGCTTGCTTTCTGTTCCTCTGGACTTAACTAACTCTAGATATTTTGTATGCATGGAATCACACACTATGTGATTTGTCTCTGGCTTCTTTCACTTAGTGTACTGTTGAGTTCATCCAAGCTGTGGCATGGATCAGTACTTCATTTCTTTTTATGGCTGAATAATATTGCACCCTATGTATGTGCCACATGCTGTTAATGTATTCATCCACTGATGGACATTTGGGTTGTTTCCACCTTCCGACTGCTGTGAACAGAGCAGCTCTGAACATTCGTGGGCAAGGACTAGTTTTGAGTATCTGGTTTTAACTATTTTGGGCACATACCTCGTAGTGAAATTGCTGGGTCATGTACATTCTCACCAGCAATGCTTGGTGGTTCTAATTTCTCCTTCCTGCTCACACTTTTTATTTTCTTTCGTTGTTATTTTTAAAATGATAGCCATCCTAGTGGGTATGAACATAACACTGCCCATGTGCTAGAATGATGAAAGTTTAAAAAGTCTCAGGGTGCCAAACAAAAGAGGATTTACTATATGGCTCCATTTACGTAAAACTCTAGAAAATGCCAGCTATCCCAAATAAATGGATATAAATGTTCAAAAAAAAGAAAAAGAAAAAAAAAAGGAAAATGCCAACTAATCTACAGTGACCATGAGCAGATTAGTATTTGCTCAAGATGCACAGGTCAGTGGGGGCATGACTTAGTGAGGGTCAGAAGGGAAGCTTTATCGAAAGCTATAAGGAAACTTCTGGGGATGAAGGATATATTCATTATTTCGATTACAATGATGGCTTCACTAGTGTGTACCTATGTCAAAACATCATACTGTCTATTTTAAATATGGGCAGGTTGTTGTATGTTAAACAATAAACTGTTAAAAAGAAGGTGGAACAATTTTGTATACACTTTTTGGAGTTTCACTGAAGTCTCTTCATTTTAACCTGTGCCATAAATTGAAAATGTAGGGAAGTGATCACACCATTCTCTTTTAAGGAGACTTTCTGAGTCTTTACATTTCTCCCCTCTGTGACAAAGTCTTAAGTCATTAGCAATGCAGATTCCTAGATGACAATAGATAACCATTAACTTGCTATACAGCAGACTTTGGGTTGTTGGATTCGCTTTCCAGAATATTCACAATATCCTGTCTGCCTTCCACCCCAACAAAGCCCTTTGAGATTCCTATATTTTTCTGTTACCGAGTTTTACATTTTTTTTAAAAAAAGATTTTATTTATTTATTCACTAGAGACACCGAGAGAAAAAGAGAGAGAGAGAGAGAGAGAGGAGAGGCAGAGACACAGGCAGAGGGAGAAGCAGGTTCCATGCAAGGAGCCAGATGCGGGACTCCATCCCAGCACCCCAGGGTCACGCCCTGGGCCAAAGGCAGGCGCTAAACCACTGAGCCACCCAGGCATCCCCTGAATTCTAAATTTTAGTGGTCTTGGACATAAACAGCAAAAATAGACCTAGCAGATTAGGCAGAAAAGGAATTAATTGAGAGGTTATTGGTAGGTCATAGATTTAAGAGAATGAACAATCAGACTCAGATAAAAGGGCCAAAGGGGAGTTAGGAGGCCAGAAATCGAGTCAAATTCGTGCCAAAGAAAGAGTCTGGTAAGGAAATCATAAAAACTGTCGAGACTGAATACTGGCTTTGACTTTCTGGATAAATGAATTCTCAACTGTTTATGATTCTACATATCATTGGCTCTTGAATCAGAATCCTGGGAAGTACCTAGAGCCCACTGAACTAAGATCACATAATAAAGCAGAAAATGCCACTTTGTCTTTAGAGAAAACAGGGTTCCCTGACCTCACACTCACATTCCTATTCCCCAAGAACTGAGGTCCATGCAATAAGAAAAATCTACTGCCACTGGTTTTGATCATTCCCTTGATTTGTTTCCCTTAGTAGGTGATATAATCCATTTTATATTTATTGGTGTTACAGATATTTTACTTTGCTCATTGCAGTGTAAGGTAACTTTTATATAATTATATTATTTAAAAATATTCTACTATGTGGTCTGTGTTTTCTGTTTTCCCTATGAGTTCAAAGGTTTAGCATCTCTCTTTATTTCATCCAGTGTTTATGTCTAAAATTATGATACCATATACACCTTTAACTCTTTTTTTTTTTTTTTTTTTTTTGACAGTGTGGGTTGATTTCTGACAAAAACTTTTCCTTGACCAGACGGTAGTCAGGTCCCTCTAAGTCCTCTTCTTAACTTGGCTTTGACCTTGGGCTTCAGTCTTTATCCTTGTCAAGCCTGCACTTGCCTAATTTTTAGCAAGAATCCGGCTAGGTCCATTTAGAGAAAAATCCCCTACTCTTTTTTTTTTTTCCTTTCTTATCCTAGTCTTTTATTTGTTAAAACTAATCTTTAACAATAAATGCCAGAGAAAAACAAAAGTAAGGTATTTGTACAGTGGATGGGAAATGACTGTAAGCCATGGCAGACCAGAAGTTCCTGTTTTGTTCTGTGGGGCCAGGAGTCTACCATGTGGTGTACTCATCTTTCTTCTCCCCCACAAAGGTCTCAAACAGCTTAGATGGGAGGCTGAACGTGATGACTGGTCCTAATTTTTGCTATTCAGCCATTTTTCTTGATCTTGCTCTCTGACTCCATACATTCCAGACTGTTCAATGGATTTGTAATAAACTTCCAAGATGAAGGGAAATTTCTTGCTCATTGTTTGCCTGAAATCTTGGCTTGTGTTCATCCTATTAAACAAAAAATAGGCTCCAAAAACGCCCAAGAGCTCAACTACTAAAACTCCTTTAAAGATCTTCTTTGCCAGTGGTTCCATAGTGCGAGCCATCCTGAGGCCAAATCCCCTACTCCTGATAGCTTATCGCACAGGTCAACCTTAAGCAAGAATTCATTTAGGTCAGTTTAGCCAGAATCCCACCTTAGCTGATATTTTTCTCTTCGTAAATTTACATCTATTCATAACCACGCTGCTCCCCGGCTCTACGTCCCCACTTGTTGGAATTGAGCCCAATTCTATTCCTGAGCTTTTCTTTTCCCCTGTTGCAATAGTTCCTGAACACAACCTGCTGTTGCTGCTTTGACCACTGTTCAGCTCTGGTTTGTCTCTGACGCTTCCCAACCTGAAGGATGAGGAATTAACACACGGTGCTTCCCCTAGAGCTCCTCCTCTCTTCCCCTGACACACTTCCAATGAGGTTTATTATTTTTGTAAAGATTTTACTTATTTATTTGAGACAGAGAGAGAGAGCAGGAGACAGAGAATGACCTGGGGGGCAGGGTATAGGGAGAGGGAGAAGCAGACTTCCTGCTGAGCAGGGGACCCGATGTGGGACTTGATGTGGGACTTGATCCCAGGACCCTGGGATGACTTGAGCCAAAGGCAGACGCTTAACCAACTGAGCCACCCAGGTGCCCCCAGATAACTTATTCCTTTTTTTTTTTTTTAAGATTTTATTTATTCATGAGAGACACAGAGAGAGGCAGAGACACAGGCAGAGGGAAAAGCAGGCTCCATGCGGGAGGCCCGATGCAGAACTCGATTCTGGAACTCCCAGGATCCCACCCCAAGCTGAAGGCAGACATTCAATCACTGAGTCACCCAGGCATTCCTTACTCAAAAGTCTTTTGAGCAGTTTTAGTATAGGTGCTGCCGAAGCGAGCAACAAAAGTCTTTTGACCAAGAAGAAACTGTTCAAGCTTATTTGGTTGAGCATCTGACTCATGATTTCAGCTCAGATCATGATCTCAGGGTCATGAGTTGGAGCTCCGCATTGTTGGGCTCCACGCTGGGCATGGAGGCTGCTTAAGATTAAAAAAAAAGGAAAATAAAAAGACAGACAGAAAGAAACTGCCCAAGGAGCCTCACGCATACCAGAAATTATTCAGAAAGGAGATAAGGAGCTCATGAAAGAATGGAGAACACGGGAGTTCTGGGGGCAAAGGAAGGAAGCTTTGTGGCTCAAAGGACAGCAATCTGGGTGTACTGTGAACCACCAAGCTTCAACCTGAGAGCAGAAAGTCTAACTCATGACACTAGAAACATCGGGTAGAGTCATGGGCTGGCAGTTCCTATTGAATGATTTGTGGCCAAGCACCAAGGTAACTGCAGCACTTTGGGGAGCTTGACTCTATGCAGCCAAAGGCCCTGCTCTGCTCTCCTGAGTCTGAAAACCCGGCAGCACAACAGGTTTGGATGACCCCCAAGCCAATTCCCTTCAGCCAATACAGGGCAAGTGGATGGCATAGCTCTCTAGCCTCCCTAGCTTTGTAAACAGCAGGAGAAAGAATCAGGGACCAGGGAGCCCCCTTTGTACTGGAAATTCTCCCAGAGAGCACAACTGGATCACACAGTTCTCGTCGTCAGGACTTACAGAAAGCGGTTTATGAACTGAATAAATATGATAACTGTATCTGTTTTCTGCTCATCATTTTATTTGCAGGTCCTTGCAGGGTGCCCGGCACATGACAGTTGTCAACATATGTTTGATGAATGAACGCGTGTGTGCATAAACAAGTAGATGAATAACAGGTACATAGGCAGAGACTAGGGACAAGGCAGGATTTTGTTCTTCTAAAAGCGTTCTGGAAGAAAGTCTGAGCCAACTGAGTTTCCCCTCCATGGTCTTCCTGTCCTGACTCCCGAGCTAAGAAGGACATCTGAGAGGATGAAAAGTTGGCTTTGGCTGAAGCGGAGTCCAGCTCCCTGCAGTTCCTGGAGTGGGAACAAACCAAAACCTGAGTTCTGGCAACACGTACCTCATACTAAACCAGGACTTTTCAGGCTGAGCTGTGTCCACTTCCCAAGGAAACTGGCAGTGGAAGGGAAGGCAGAGAAGTTAAAATGGCAAGAACCTGATGACCCATGGATTTGCCGGGCGAGGCAGAGAGACTTCAAGGAAGTCGCGTTGCTGTCTGGCTTGTTTTCCCTAAAGGTGATGGCACTGCCATTAATTCCCTAGGAGTGTAAATGCTGGAAAAGACTCCTGCTTAGGGACTGGGGAGAAGTTGGACTCAGGAAGAGGATGACCCTAAGGAAGGGGTCATGTGAAGCAGGCAGGTGGACGCGTGGCTGGGTTTAGAATTCGGAGAAGTTCTGGAGACACAAATTTGAAAGTTGACAGGATCACCAAAAGAGTGTAATACGAAAGGAAAAGAGTTGGGAGTCACAGGCAAAGCCCTTAAAAGATTATTTCTAGGACCTTCACTGTAGCCCTATGTATAAGGGCAGTGCCCAACTATAAGTAGGTAGTAGGACAAATTAGAGCACATCAATGCATGAAATGCTAAACTTTAATCCCTTTTAAACTTGTCCAGGGATCATTGAATTTCTCCAGGGGCTTAGCATTTGCTGCAAGAATAAACTAGATGTGAAAGAGCCTTAACTGATTTTAGTATTAGCACCACTCATTTGCAGAGGCCCACTGGCTGTGGAATTCTGCAGAAATACAGCTATGAAAGGTTTAGCTTCCAGAAGGAAGAGAAGTACCGTGTCTCTAGTTTGGCCGTAGATAGCTCCTGATCTCATGGGATGCAAGACCTGGGGAACATCTCTCACTAGAGAACATCTTACTATATGTTCTTTTACTAACTGATTCGTAGAATATTGGATTAGAAGTGGAACATCGATGTTTAGTAAAAAAGGAAAACTGAAAATCCAGTCGTCCCTGGGTGGGATCGAACCACCAACCTTTCGGTTAACAGCCGAACGCGCTAACCGATTGCGCCACAGAGACTACACCTTCCTGCTGGCTCTTGCAGGTCGTATTTATAGATTATTAATGAGACACTAGTATTACCTGTGAGACTCCTTTTTTTTTTTCACCTTGAGATTGCAAGTAGATCCCAGTTGTGTGGTTCTAAAAGCCAGATCATTAAACCATCCCGGTTGTGCGACACTAGAGTCCTTGCTTCTTTTCTTCCCAATTTCTTGGCATCAGCAGGCAGTGGCCGCTTCTTTCTCCCAAAATTGAGACCTGCACAGGAGACCAAATTCAGCACCGGAGGAACTTGAGAATGGTGGGAGGGAGAGGAACCGGCACAGGGAGGGGAAGTGCTGGGGAAACAGCTTGCGGCTGATTTGAACTAACATCCCAGCTTGGGAAACCACCCTGATGTTCTTCTTTCCCTAAGCTTTAAGGAATATCAGTCACATTACCTCTTTGTGAATTTTCAACCCAGCTGTTCCAGCATTTATTAAAATACTTAAAAACGACAGTGATGTCCAAAGTTCCTCCTGAATGTGACTCTCGAGCAGTCCTAAATATTCCGTGGGGAGGCAAAGAAGCATCTGGAGACCTGAGATACAGGGTAGATTGAACACCTCCCATTACTCCCTTCATAGCGATTCAAAACCATCGCCAAAGAGGGTCTGGAACTCCATAGAGAATTACTAATCTATGAGTATAACCATACATTTTTACACTGAAATGTGAAACCAAACTGCAAGTTACTCTAAATCAGGGAATAACTTTTAGTAATAAAAGTAATTTGAGCGGCTCTATGATATTGTAAGAACATTAACTTTTCAGGATTTTTTTTAACAGCAAGGGCATTTTACCAAAACTTCTGGCATTTCCACTGGTAGATGCTGCCATTCGGAGACGCCTGGCTAGAGAAGCCCAGATCGTCCATTACACATGCTTAAACTCAGAAAAACACCAATACTGGTACACTTAATATGGACAGTTTGCTAAATATAAACAAGGTAGTTCATCCTGCTTCTAAAACCTGATCAAAGTCCTCTTCATAAAACAGAACATAGTAGCATGGAGTTTCTATGCTAGACAATGAAGCAGGTAACTGAAACACATTGATTCCTCCTGGACACATTTTGGGTTGAATCAAAGGTTTTCATTAAAAAAAAAAAAATCACAGTCCAAATTAGTTACACGTACAGGGGTAACAGCAGACCACTGGGCACGGGCCAAAGGACTTTTTGATTCCCTTACATTTTCTTACCAGAGTCTTATGATCAACATCCTATACTAAAGAAACCCATTAGTTTCAGAGTATAGATACGTATTAATATGAGAGTGGACTATCCCACAAGACAAGAGGCTAAATGCCTAAGCGGTCGGGGAGTGTCCTGCAGGATCACCAAAAAAAACAGGAATTTTTGATTCCTGCCAGCACGGCCACAAAAATAACAAGCAGAGTGAAATATGGAAAAAAAGAGGATTCTTCCAAAAGGAGGAGCCTTCCAAAAGGTCTTCAAAGATAGGACAGAACACGGAAGGGAGGGAAAGACAAACCTAGTATATGGACAATGTGTTACATACTGGTAATAGAACACACTGAATGGAATGCAGACTTCACAAAAGGACGGTGTGTGATTTCGCTGGAGAAGCATTCGGACGGGAAACTGGCATAAGGGGCGAGAGAAAGGGGGAGTATATCCTGGCGGAGGTGCACAGCAGCTCCAAATAGCCTTCGGCTGTAAACAAGTGCGCACGCGCAGCCTCGGTCGGGGCCAGGGAGACGCACGAGCGAGCTTGCGCTAAAAGGGGTGCGCGGCGGCGGCGGCCGGTCCCTAGGCATGGGCCAGGCCAGCCTTGCGAGAGGAAGAAAAAAGGCTTCCCTGACCGGGAATCGAACCCGGGCCGCGGCGGTGAGAGCGCCGAATCCTAACCACTAGACCACCAGGGAGCGTCAGGCTGCGTGCCTAGCCCGTGCGCCCTGGACCCGGCGCCTCCCTCCCTACCGCCCACTCGCCTCTGCTTGGCCTCCAGGGCCCCCGCCGGGCCACGCGCAGCCGCCCGCCGGCCCCGCCGAGCCACCTGGCCGGACCGCCCGCCGCGCCGTCAAAACGCAGCACGCCTCCTCCTCCTCCTCTCTCACACACATACACACACACGCACTCAGCGTCGCGCCCGGCTCCCGGCTCCCGGCTCCCGGCTCCCGGCTCCCATCGGGCCTGAGCACCGGGAGCCGCGCAAAACGTTGGCCAGCTGCGTTGGCCGGGAATCGAACCCGGGTCAACTGCTTGGAAGGCAGCTATGCTCACCACTATACCACCAACGCTGCACAGCCCGGGCCGCCCCCGGACGCCGGCCCAGGCTCCGCACCAGCGCCTCCTCGCCCTCTCGCCACCGCCTCCGCCGCCTGCCGCAGCCCTGCCCCGACGTGCCGGCCGTCCGCGGCTCTGCGCCCCACCCGCGCCAGCCCCACGCAGCCCTTCCTTGCTGCTCCGCACGCACGACCGCCCGCCGCCGCCGCCTCCGCCGCCCGCCTCTGGGGGGCGCTCTCGCCGCCCTGCGGCTCCGGGGACCTCGGCTGCCCGCCGGGGAGCCCCGCCCCTTGCCCCCGGCGCGCGCTTCCCTCCCGCCACCCGCTCCCCGCCCCGCCCCGCCCCGCCCCGCCCCGCCCCGCCCCGCCCGCACGGTCGGCCCGGCCCCCACGGCCACCTCCACGGGAAGCCCGGCAGCCGGGCAGCTGTCCGTCGCGTGAGCGAGGAGCCCGTGGCGGCCAGCCTCCCGTCAGGAGGTCCCGGCTGGGCTGGGCCGAGCCCGCACGCGCCAGGGCGCCAGGGCGCCAGGGCCGACGAGGAAGGGCAGGGGGTGCGGGGGGTCGGGTCGACGGCGGGCAGGACGGGCCCCCGCGGTCGCCCCGCGCCTCTGGCCGCACGGGGCCGGGCGGAGGCACGAGGGAGGAGAAGGAGGAGGAGGAGGAGAAGGAGGCGTACGTTTGGGCAGCAGCGCGGCGGCGGCGCCCGCGACCAAAAGAGGGCGTGTCTCGCCTCCCCGTCGGGGAATCGAACCCCGGTCTCCCGCGTGACAGGCGGGGATACTCACCACTATACTAACGAGGACGGCGGCGGCGGCCGCCCGGGCGCCCGACCCCTCTCCGCCCGCCCGCCTGCCTGCCGGCCTGCCTGCCCGCGCCCACCCGGGCCCTCGACGTCCCGCGCGCCCGTCCTGCCAGGCGCCCGCCACGTGCCCCGGGCCACGGCCCAGCCGGCCCGACCCCCCGGCCGCCGCGTCAGCGCGCACAGCAGTCCCCCGGCCCGACTCGGAGCGTCGGGCCCCGGACCGGGACCCGCCGCCGCCCCCGCCCAGCCGCACGGGGATGGCGGCGGGAGAAGACGCCCGACACGGCGAGCAGGAGGCCCCGCGCCGGGGATGGGCCGCGGCGGGCGGCGGGGGCGGCGGGGGGCCGGACGCCGGCAGCAGGGTGCGCGCCCCGGGAAGGGCGAGGGCGAGGCCGATGGCGAGGGCGAGGGCGAGGGCGAGGGGGAGGGGGAGGGGGCGGCGGCGAGGACCGCGACGAGGGCGGCGGCGCCAGCAGAGTCAGTCGGCGGGCCGTTGGCCTCGTCGACCGGGACGCGAGTCCCGTCCGTCCGTCCGTCCGTCCGTCGCGCACCCACACGGCCGCCAGCCAGCTCCGGGTCGGCGCCGGGTCCCAGCCAGGCGAGCGGCGGCGCGCCCAGGCCTGCCGTCAGGATGGCCGAGCGGTCTAAGGCGCTGCGTTCAGGTCGCAGTCTCCCCTGGAGGCGTGGGTTCGAATCCCACTCCTGACACGCCCACCTTTTGGCCCGCCCAACGCGGGCTCTCCGCACCCGGGCCTGGACGACGCCCTGTCTGTCCCGCCTTACACGCCGCTGCGGGCTGGCGGCGCCCTGGCACACGTGGCCCGGGACCCGACCCACGCAGCTGCAGCGCCTCGGCCCTCCCGGCCGCAGGCTTGGCGCCCCCGCGCCCTCCCTCCCCCGCCACCTCCCGTGCCTCTCCCTCCTCCTCATCGCACGGCGGCCGCGGGCCTCGGCAACTCGGCGGCACGTCTCTCCTGCCCGGCTCTCCGGGGGCTCCGTTTGCCCTCTTCCTTCCCGCCGCCGCCCCCTGCAGGCGAGCCGCGGGCCGAAATGCCGACAGCCCCGCGCGGGCCGGGCCACGCTCCCACCTGTGCCCGCTGAGGGGCGCGCCTCGCTCGCCTCCTCGCTCTCCCAGCCCCGCCCTACACCTCCGCCCGCCCGCCCGCCCGCCCGCCCGCCGGGAGCGCGGGGTCCCGACGGCCTGTCCTTTCCGCCGGCCCCCATTCATCCCGTGGTCTCCACCCCCCGTCCCCGCCCCCGCCCCCGCCCCCGCCCCCGCCCCCGCCCCGGGGCGCCCACGAGGCGTGGCCACCTGGAGGCCTCACCACGGCCACACGCCCGCCACGCGGGCAGCCGAGCCCTCCGCGCGCCAGCCAGAGACGGGACCCCCGCCCCGTTCGCTGGGCCTGGCGCGGGGGGCGGGGTGCGGCCCACGCCGCCGTGGTGGCTCCGGGGAGCCCTGAGCGCAAGGCAGCCCTGCCTCCACGGGCCCCCGACCCGGGCGCCAGGGCGCGCGTCTCCGCGCGGGAAGCCGCTGCGGGGCCGGGACTCCAGGACGCCAGCGCGCTCCCTCACCGCGCCGCCCGCCAGCCAGCCGGCGGCCGCTCGGCCCGAGCGCACCTGCCGGCCTCACCCCCACCGCAGCCCAGCCGGCCCCGACGGAGAGCTGCGGGCAGAGCTCACACGCCTGTCTTTGGCCTCTTGGCTTGGGCGCTACTCGGCGGCCCCGGGCGGCGCTACCGGGCCCCCATCTCCGACGCCGACACCGACGCCGACACACACACGCGCGCACACACACGCGCGCACACGCACACACCCCCACCCCCACCCCCACCCCCACCCCGCGGCACCCCGGGAGCGCACACAATCCGAGCTCCGGGCCCCAGCCGGCCCCCACCGGCGCGCACTGCACGGGCCGGAGAGCCATCCGCCCAAGGGCCTTCGGGGGGGCGCCGGGAGGGAAGGGAAGGTCCGCGCTGAGCTGCGCAGGCCACAGACGCCCCGCGCTGCCTGGGAATCGGGCGCGGGTCAGGCTTGGCCAGGCTCCTCCCCCCGGCAGGACAGTGTCTGGCGGCGGCCCCGCCCCAGGGAGAGGGCACAGGGTGAGCCTAGTCCGCCTCGGGGCCTCGCTGGGACCGTGGGCGCCGCGCGCCGGCCCGAGCCCGAACCCGAGCCCGAGCCCGAGCCCGAGCCCGAGCCCGAGCCCGAGCCCTCGGCGCCTCTGCACGGGCGCGGAGCCTGTCTTGCAGACCGCGCGGGCCCACCGCCCGCCCCCGCGCAGCGGGTGCTCACCACTGGCGGTGCCGGGACGACGACGAGCGCCGCTGGGGAAGCCGTCTGGTGACCGCCGCCACCGGTGCATGGGTGGTTCAGTGGTAGAATTCTCGCCTGCCACGCGGGAGGCCCGGGTTCGATTCCCGGCCCATGCAGCGCGCCGCCCCCTTTTGGCCGCGCGCGCCCCCCGCTTCCTCGCGCACGCGCTCAAGCCACAGGGCCTGAGCCTGAACCAGCTGTGCTCACGCCGGGGCCCTGCCCTCCTGCCCCGCCCCGCTTCCCCCTGCCTACTTGTCTGTTCTCTCAGCCCCTGGCCGCCCTGGCCGCCACGCTCCACCCGGCTGCCCGCCCCCTGCCGCCCGCAGTGGCCCAGGTCCCTTGCCCGGCCCCGCGTTGTCCTTGCCCTTTTTCTCTCCGTGACCCTGACCCAGACGGCGCTTCGCTCACCCACGTCACTTCAAGCAATGCTTCCAAGCACCGCCCGCGCCCGCCCGGGCACAGCCCACCTCCACGCTTTCCACATTCCCTCCCTCAATGGCTCATCCTACCCACACTCCCCAAACCCTCCTCTCTTTGCACGACGACCGACCACCAACCACCTTGCCACCCCTCTTCTGGAGGGGCCCTCAGCCACTCCTCAGAGCGCGCCAGGGAGCCCCGTTTCACAGCACGACATCCTCCCGATGGCAGCCCGGGATGCTCTCTATGGCGACCTGGCCGCGGTCCCCGTCAAACACGGGCCACTCCCCACTGCTAAAGTCATCGCGAGCACCAGGTCCATCCACCTTAGCCAGCACCGGCGCTAGCACACCCAGCCTCGAGGGACAGCGCCACCGCCACGGCTGTCACCAGCACGTCGAGTCCACGAACAGCGGCGCAGCAGCATGGGCATCACCGCCAAGGGCACACGGAGGTACCCTCCCCACCCCCCCCCCCGCCCGGCCTCCACGACCCCCGCAGCACTTGGTCCACCACCAACCCCCAGGACCACCATCCCCACACCACCACCAGCACCAGCACCAGGACCACCCACCACCATGCCAGTAGCAGTTGCACCAGCAGCAGCAGCAGCAGCAGCAGCAGCAGCAGCAGCAGGACGTGCCCACCGCCAGCAGGCCAGCATGGGCAGTCACCAACAGACTGAAGTCCTCCGCGGTCACCACCACCACCGAGGCCACCATCAGCACACCGGCACGGGTAGCATGGCCCACGGCCCTGAAGTCCTTCACCCTCCCTCACCGCGACCCCACCAGCACCGAGTCCGCCACCAAGCCCCAGGACCACCAGCACACCACCACCGCGATAGCAGCAGCAGCAGCAGCAGCAGCAGCAGCAGGACTGAGGCCGGCGCCAGCGCACGGGCATGGGCATCGCCGAGTCCACTGTCTCCACCGGGGCCCCGGGGGACGCCGTCACCAACAGCGCCAGAGTTTGCCACCCCCATCACCGGTGGCGGCGGCGGTGGCGGCAGCAGCAGCAGCAGCAGCAGCAGCAGCAAACACCAGTACCAGCGCCGCCGGCCCCTCCACCCCCACCAGCCCTTCTTGCCCCAACGTCCCCACCCCTGTCACCCGCCTCCACGCGCCCTCCTTTCCGAGTCCTCATTTGTCGATGATCGTGCGTTGCGTCTGTCCCTTTGGCCTCCCTGAATCTCAAGCCCACGACGACGACACCTGACACCTGAGACGTGGCTGGTGGTCCCCATGACGATGACGGGGAATGGTCATCTCCGGGTCGGTGGAATTCCTCACCCCGTGGGAACAGCTCCGACACCCGGTCTCTCCTTCCCTCCCTCCCTTCCTCCATCCCTCCATCCCTCCCTCTCTCTCTTTCCCTAGCCCGCCCGTGCAGCTGCCTGCTTGCCACCCCCGCCCCCTGCACCTCGCTCACTCGCTTGCTCGCTCGCTCGCTCGCTCACCCGCTCGTCTGCCCGGCCACCCTGCAGCGCAGCCCAGTGCAGCCCAGTGCAGCCCAGCGCAGCCCAGCGGCCTCCCGGCACCTCTCCCGCCCGCCGTCCACCGCCACCACGGGGTCTCCCAGCCCTCTGGCACCGGGACGACTCCCCATCGACACCCACCCCCACGTGCCACGTGCTGCTCCTTCCAGCCTCCAGGCTCAAACCCTCCATCTACCACCGACCCCTTGGACCCCACACCCACGTCCTACACTCAATGCCCGCAGTCCCGGTCTCCCACAGGCTCCTCAGGCACACGCCCAGCGTGTCCCCTCCCCTACCTCACAGCTCGCCCGCCCGCACAGGTGCACAGGTGCAGGCGAGGCGCCGGGCAGGGTGCCCTGCCTCAGTGGCCAGCCCCACTCTCGGCCAGTGCCCGCCGGCGCCACACCTCCCGGGCCCTCACTCCACGCACACACCCGGGACTCCTTCTCCCACTGCCCGGCTCGGGCCGCTCCTGGCCCTGCCCTCTTTCCGGGACGCTTTGCGCCTGTGCCCTGACCCCCGTGCGAGGCGACGCGCGGGGGAGAACACCTTCGTCCAGCGCTATCCCCCACCGTCGCGGACTCCCCGCACCCCCACCCCCACCCATACAGCCAGAGGGAGAGGCGAGGGCGCTGAGGGAACTGCCCGTGCTGACGGGAAGCACCCGGAGGCCCACAGGCGCTCCTCTCCACCGCCGGCCGGACGGTGTCCAAATCCAGCCAGCGAGCCCCGGAAGGCTCACGCAGAGCGCGGGCCGGCCTCTGCGCCTCCGACGGAGACAGTCTCTGGACACACAGCAAAGCCTTGGAGGGCGGCCGTGCAAGCGTTGGCAGGAAGGAGGCCGGGCGCTGCGGTTCACCTGCAGGAGCAGCGGCGCCAGGAGACCCGCACCCGGGCGGAGACAGGGCTGCAGGCTCTCCTGCCTGGGGGGGGGGCGCTAAGGCGCCAAGGGGAGCCCCTTCCGAGCGGCATCCAGCTGGGGGGCCGGCCACGTGGGGCTGGGGCCGGGGCCGGGCCGGCGGCCGGGGGCCGGGTGGAGGAAGCTGTGTCGGGGAACACGCCTGCCCCTCTGCCCCAGGATTCGGGGTAGCGGTCGTGCAGTTGGACTGACCCGGGGCCTCCAAGGGCACCCCGTCTGTCCCCGGGGTGCCTCCGCCGCCTCCCACCTGCCCGGCCCGCGGGTTAGCCCCACTGGCCTCCTGCATCTATCTCCCTGCTCTCTGGCCTCCACTGCCTGGTGGTCCGGCCACCGGGAGACGCCCACAACCGCTTTCCAACCACCGCCTGCCCGGGCGGGGGCGGCGGGGGCCGGCGGGGGCCGGCGCTCTGCTCTCATCCCCGCCCAAGACCACCACCCACGTGCAGCTCCATCGCTGGCGGTTGCCGGGCCGACGGCCGGCCGAGAGAAGGCACCGGGGGCTCCAGCAAGTGACCCCCGACTCAGAGAGAGACAGGTGGCTCACCCTCCCCACAACCGGCCCCCTCCGCCTCGGCCCGCCGTCCCCACATCCCCCCAGCGCGGCCGCCGCCAAGTAGCACCTCACCAAGGAGCCAGCGGGGGGCTGGGGGCGGGGGGCTGCGAGCCGCCACGACCTTTCTCCCGGCGGCAGTGGTGCTGCGGGAGAGTCCAAGCACCCACGGAGGCCCGAGGCGCCCGGCCTGTGGGTGGCCTCGGCTGGGGTCGGACGGCGTCCCGGCCTGTCGGGCCTGGGGCGGAGCGAGACGGGGAGCCAGGCGAGCGTCCGGGGGAGGCGGCCCCGCGAGACGCCGAGACCTCCAGTCGGCCCACCTGCCGGCCGCCCAGCCAGCCAGCCAGCCAGCCAGCGAGGCCAAAAGGCTTGGGCCGGCCCGACGGAGCCCGCCAGGGCACCGCTCTGCAAGCCTTGCCTTGGGCTCGACGGGGCGGGTGGCCTCGTGCGCACGCGCAGCCTCGGTCGGGGCCAGGGAGACGCACGAGCGAGCTTGCGCTAAAAGGGGTGCGCGGCGGCGGCGCGCCGCGGAGGTCGGTCGCTAGGCATGGGCCAGGCCAGGCTTGCGAGAGGAAGAAGAAAGGCTTCCCTGACCGGGAATCGAACCCGGGCCGCGGCGGTGAGAGCGCCGAATCCTAACCACTAGACCACCAGGGAGCGTCAGGCTGCGCGCCTGGCCCGTGCGCCCTGGACCCGGCGCCTCCCTCCCTACCGCCCACTCGCCTCTGCTTGGCCTCCAGGACCCCCGCCGGGCCACGCGCAGCCGCCCGCCGGCCCCGCCGAGCCACCTGGCCGGACCGCCCGCCCGCCCCCCCGCCCGCCCGCCGCGCCGTCAAAACGCAGCACGCCTCCTCCTCCTCCTCTCTCACACACATACACACACACGCACTCAGCGTCGCGCCCGGCTCCCGGCTCCCGGCTCCCGGCTCCCGGCTCCCATCGGGCCTGAGCACCGGGAGCCGCGCAAAACGTTGGCCAGCTGCGTTGGCCGGGAATCGAACCCGGGTCAACTGCTTGGAAGGCAGCTATGCTCACCACTATACCACCAACGCTGCACAGCCCGGGCCGCCCCCGGACGCCGGCCCAGGCTCCGCACCAGCGCCTCCTCGCCCTCTCGCCACCGCCTCCGCCGCCTGCCGCAGCCCTGCCCCGACGTGCCGGCCGTCCGCGGCTCTGCGCCCCACCCGCGCCAGCCCCACGCAGCCCTTCCTTGCTGCTCCGCACGCACGACCGCCCGCCGCCGCCGCCTCCGCCGCCCGCCTCTGGGGGGCGCTCTCGCCGCCCTGCGGCTCCGGGGACCTCGGCTGCCCGCCGGGGAGCCCCGCCCCTTGCCCCCGGCGCGCGCTTCCCTCCCGCCACCCGCTCCCCGCCCCGCCCCGCCCCGCCCCGCCCCGCCCGCACGGTCGGCCCGGCCCCCACGGCCACCTCCACGGGAAGCCCGGCAGCCGGGCAGCTGTCCGTCGCGTGAGCGAGGAGCCCGTGGCGGCCAGCCTCCCGTCAGGAGGTCCCGGCTGGGCTGGGCCGAGCCCGCACGCGCCAGGGCGCCAGGGCGCCAGGGCCGACGAGGAAGGGCAGGGGGTGCGGGGGGTCGGGTCGACGGCGGGCAGGACGGGCCCCCGCGGTCGCCCCGCGCCTCTGGCCGCACGGGGCCGGGCGGAGGCACGAGGGAGGAGAAGGAGGAGGAGGAGGAGAAGGAGGCGTACGTTTGGGCAGCAGCGCGGCGGCGGCGCCCGCGACCAAAAGAGGGCGTGTCTCGCCTCCCCGTCGGGGAATCGAACCCCGGTCTCCCGCGTGACAGGCGGGGATACTCACCACTATACTAACGAGGACGGCGGCGGCGGCCGCCCGGGCGCCCGACCCCTCTCCGCCCGCCCGCCTGCCTGCCGGCCTGCCTGCCCGCGCCCACCCGGGCCCTCGACGTCCCGCGCGCCCGTCCTGCCAGGCGCCCGCCACGTGCCCCGGGCCACGGCCCAGCCGGCCCGACCCCCCGGCCGCCGCGTCAGCGCGCACAGCAGTCCCCCGGCCCGACTCGGAGCGTCGGGCCCCGGACCGGGACCCGCCGCCGCCCCCGCCCAGCCGCACGGGGATGGCGGCGGGAGAAGACGCCCGACACGGCGAGCAGGAGGCCCCGCGCCGGGGATGGGCCGCGGCGGGCGGCGGGGGCGGCGGGGGGCCGGACGCCGGCAGCAGGGTGCGCGCCCCGGGAAGGGCGAGGGCGAGGCCGATGGCGAGGGCGAGGGCGAGGGCGAGGGGGAGGGGGAGGGGGCGGCGGCGAGGACCGCGACGAGGGCGGCGGCGCCAGCAGAGTCAGTCGGCGGGCCGTTGGCCTCGTCGACCGGGACGCGAGTCCCGTCCGTCCGTCCGTCCGTCCGTCGCGCACCCACACGGCCGCCAGCCAGCTCCGGGTCGGCGCCGGGTCCCAGCCAGGCGAGCGGCGGCGCGCCCAGGCCTGCCGTCAGGATGGCCGAGCGGTCTAAGGCGCTGCGTTCAGGTCGCAGTCTCCCCTGGAGGCGTGGGTTCGAATCCCACTCCTGACACGCCCACCTTTTGGCCCGCCCAACGCGGGCTCTCCGCACCCGGGCCTGGACGACGCCCTGTCTGTCCCGCCTTACACGCCGCTGCGGGCTGGCGGCGCCCTGGCACACGTGGCCCGGGACCCGACCCACGCAGCTGCAGCGCCTCGGCCCTCCCGGCCGCAGGCTTGGCGCCCCCGCGCCCTCCCTCCCCCGCCACCTCCCGTGCCTCTCCCTCCTCCTCATCGCACGGCGGCCGCGGGCCTCGGCAACTCGGCGGCACGTCTCTCCTGCCCGGCTCTCCGGGGGCTCCGTTTGCCCTCTTCCTTCCCGCCGCCGCCCCCTGCAGGCGAGCCGCGGGCCGAAATGCCGACAGCCCCGCGCGGGCCGGGCCACGCTCCCACCTGTGCCCGCTGAGGGGCGCGCCTCGCTCGCCTCCTCGCTCTCCCAGCCCCGCCCTACACCTCCGCCCGCCCGCCCGCCCGCCGGGAGCGCGGGGTCCCGACGGCCTGTCCTTTCCGCCGGCCCCCATTCATCCCGTGGTCTCCACCCCCCGTCCCCGCCCCCGCCCCCGCCCCCGCCCCCGCCCCGGGGCGCCCACGAGGCGTGGCCACCTGGAGGCCTCACCACGGCCACACGCCCGCCACGCGGGCAGCCGAGCCCTCCGCGCGCCAGCCAGAGACGGGACCCCCGCCCCGTTCGCTGGGCCTGGCGCGGGGGGCGGGGTGCGGCCCACGCCGCCGTGGTGGCTCCGGGGAGCCCTGAGCGCAAGGCAGCCCTGCCTCCACGGGCCCCCGACCCGGGCGCCAGGGCGCGCGTCTCCGCGCGGGAAGCCGCTGCGGGGCCGGGACTCCAGGACGCCAGCGCGCTCCCTCACCGCGCCGCCCGCCAGCCAGCCGGCGGCCGCTCGGCCCGAGCGCACCTGCCGGCCTCACCCCCACCGCAGCCCAGCCGGCCCCGACGGAGAGCTGCGGGCAGAGCTCACACGCCTGTCTTTGGCCTCTTGGCTTGGGCGCTACTCGGCGGCCCCGGGCGGCGCTACCGGGCCCCCATCTCCGACGCCGACACCGACGCCGACACACACACGCGCGCACACACACGCGCGCACACGCACACACCCCCACCCCCACCCCCACCCCCACCCCGCGGCACCCCGGGAGCGCACACAATCCGAGCTCCGGGCCCCAGCCGGCCCCCACCGGCGCGCACTGCACGGGCCGGAGAGCCATCCGCCCAAGGGCCTTCGGGGGGGCGCCGGGAGGGAAGGGAAGGTCCGCGCTGAGCTGCGCAGGCCACAGACGCCCCGCGCTGCCTGGGAATCGGGCGCGGGTCAGGCTTGGCCAGGCTCCTCCCCCCGGCAGGACAGTGTCTGGCGGCGGCCCCGCCCCAGGGAGAGGGCACAGGGTGAGCCTAGTCCGCCTCGGGGCCTCGCTGGGACCGTGGGCGCCGCGCGCCGGCCCGAGCCCGAACCCGAGCCCGAGCCCGAGCCCGAGCCCGAGCCCGAGCCCGAGCCCTCGGCGCCTCTGCACGGGCGCGGAGCCTGTCTTGCAGACCGCGCGGGCCCACCGCCCGCCCCCGCGCAGCGGGTGCTCACCACTGGCGGTGCCGGGACGACGACGAGCGCCGCTGGGGAAGCCGTCTGGTGACCGCCGCCACCGGTGCATGGGTGGTTCAGTGGTAGAATTCTCGCCTGCCACGCGGGAGGCCCGGGTTCGATTCCCGGCCCATGCAGCGCGCCGCCCCCTTTTGGCCGCGCGCGCCCCCCGCTTCCTCGCGCACGCGCTCAAGCCACAGGGCCTGAGCCTGAACCAGCTGTGCTCACGCCGGGGCCCTGCCCTCCTGCCCCGCCCCGCTTCCCCCTGCCTACTTGTCTGTTCTCTCAGCCCCTGGCCGCCCTGGCCGCCACGCTCCACCCGGCTGCCCGCCCCCTGCCGCCCGCAGTGGCCCAGGTCCCTTGCCCGGCCCCGCGTTGTCCTTGCCCTTTTTCTCTCCGTGACCCTGACCCAGACGGCGCTTCGCTCACCCACGTCACTTCAAGCAATGCTTCCAAGCACCGCCCGCGCCCGCCCGGGCACAGCCCACCTCCACGCTTTCCACATTCCCTCCCTCAATGGCTCATCCTACCCACACTCCCCAAACCCTCCTCTCTTTGCACGACGACCGACCACCAACCACCTTGCCACCCCTCTTCTGGAGGGGCCCTCAGCCACTCCTCAGAGCGCGCCAGGGAGCCCCGTTTCACAGCACGACATCCTCCCGATGGCAGCCCGGGATGCTCTCTATGGCGACCTGGCCGCGGTCCCCGTCAAACACGGGCCACTCCCCACTGCTAAAGTCATCGCGAGCACCAGGTCCATCCACCTTAGCCAGCACCGGCGCTAGCACACCCAGCCTCGAGGGACAGCGCCACCGCCACGGCTGTCACCAGCACGTCGAGTCCACGAACAGCGGCGCAGCAGCATGGGCATCACCGCCAAGGGCACACGGAGGTACCCTCCCCACCCCCCCCCCCCGCCCGGCCTCCACGACCCCCGCAGCACTTGGTCCACCACCAACCCCCAGGACCACCATCCCCACACCACCACCAGCACCAGCACCAGGACCACCCACCACCATGCCAGTAGCAGTTGCACCAGCAGCAGCAGCAGCAGCAGCAGCAGCAGCAGGACGTGCCCACCGCCAGCAGGCCAGCATGGGCAGTCACCAACAGACTGAAGTCCTCCGCGGTCACCACCACCACCGAGGCCACCATCAGCACACCGGCACGGGTAGCATGGCCCACGGCCCTGAAGTCCTTCACCCTCCCTCACCGCGACCCCACCAGCACCGAGTCCGCCACCAAGCCCCAGGACCACCAGCACACCACCACCGCGATAGCAGCAGCAGCAGCAGCAGCAGCAGCAGCAGCAGGACTGAGGCCGGCGCCAGCGCACGGGCATGGGCATCGCCGAGTCCACTGTCTCCACCGGGGCCCCGGGGGACGCCGTCACCAACAGCGCCAAAGTTTGCCACCCCCATCACCGGTGGCGGCGGCGGGTGGCGGCAGCAGCAGCAGCAGCAGCAACACCAGTACCAGCGCCGCCGGCCCCTCCACCCCCACCAGCCCTTCTTGCCCCAACGTCCCCACCCCTGTCACCCGCCTCCACGCGCCCTCCTTTCCGAGTCCTCATTTGTCGATGATCGTGCGTTGCGTCTGTCCCTTTGGCCTCCCTGAATCTCAAGCCCACGACGACGACACCTGACACCTGAGACGTGGCTGGTGGTCCCCATGACGATGACGGGGAATGGTCATCTCCGGGTCGGTGGAATTCCTCACCCCGTGGGAACAGCTCCGACACCCGGTCTCTCCTTCCCTCCCTCCCTTCCTCCATCCCTCCATCCCTCCCTCTCTCTCTTTCCCTAGCCCGCCCGTGCAGCTGCCTGCTTGCCACCCCCGCCCCCTGCACCTCGCTCACTCGCTTGCTCGCTCGCTCGCTCGCTCACCCGCTCGTCTGCCCGGCCACCCTGCAGCGCAGCCCAGTGCAGCCCAGTGCAGCCCAGTGCAGCCCAGCGCAGCCCAGCGGCCTCCCGGCACCTCTCCCGCCCGCCGTCCACCGCCACCACGGGGTCTCCCAGCCCTCTGGCACCGGGACGACTCCCCATCGACACCCACCCCCACGTGCCACGTGCTGCTCCTTCCAGCCTCCAGGCTCAAACCCTCCATCTACCACCGACCCCTTGGACCCCACACCCACGTCCTACACTCAATGCCCGCAGTCCCGGTCTCCCACAGGCTCCTCAGGCACACGCCCAGCGTGTCCCCTCCCCTACCTCACAGCTCGCCCGCCCGCACAGGTGCACAGGTGCAGGCGAGGCGCCGGGCAGGGTGCCCTGCCTCAGTGGCCAGCCCCACTCTCGGCCAGTGCCCGCCGGCGCCACACCTCCCGGGCCCTCACTCCACGCACACACCCGGGACTCCTTCTCCCACTGCCCGGCTCGGGCCGCTCCTGGCCCTGCCCTCTTTCCGGGACGCTTTGCGCCTGTGCCCTGACCCCCGTGCGAGGCGACGCGCGGGGGAGAACACCTTCGTCCAGCGCTATCCCCCACCGTCGCGGACTCCCCGCACCCCCACCCCCACCCATACAGCCAGAGGGAGAGGCGAGGGCGCTGAGGGAACTGCCCGTGCTGACGGGAAGCACCCGGAGGCCCACAGGCGCTCCTCTCCACCGCCGGCCGGACGGTGTCCAAATCCAGCCAGCGAGCCCCGGAAGGCTCACGCAGAGCGCGGGCCGGCCTCTGCGCCTCCGACGGAGACAGTCTCTGGACACACAGCCGCCATCCTGGCCGCCGACCCCTCCCCTTCGCCCTCGCCCTCGCCCTCGGCCTCGCCCTCGGCCTCGCCCTTCCCGGGGCGCGCACCCTGCTGCCGGCGTCCGGCCCCCCGCCGCCCCCGCCGCCCCCGCCGCCCGCCGCGGCCCATCCCCGGCGCGGGGCCTCCTGCTCGCCGTGTCGGGCGTCTTCTCCCGCCGCCATCCCCGTGCGGCTGGGCGGGGGCGGCGGCGGGTCCCGGTCCGGGGCCCGACGCTCCGAGTCGGGCCGGGGGACTGCTGTGCGCGCTGACGCGGCGGCCGGGGGGTCGGGCCGGCTGGGCCGTGGCCCGGGGCACGTGGCGGGCGCCTGGCAGGACGGGCGCGCGGGACGTCGAGGGCCCGGGTGGGCGCGGGCAGGCAGGCCGGCAGGCAGGCGGGCGGGCGGAGAGGGGTCGGGCGCCCGGGCGGCCGCCGCCGCCGTCCTCGTTAGTATAGTGGTGAGTATCCCCGCCTGTCACGCGGGAGACCGGGGTTCGATTCCCCGACGGGGAGGCGAGACACGCCCTCTTTTGGTCGCGGGCGCCGCCGCCGCGCTGCTGCCCAAACGTACGCCTCCTTCTCCTCCTCCTCCTCCTTCTCCTCCCTCGTGCCTCCGCCCGGCCCCGTGCGGCCAGAGGCGCGGGGCGACCGCGGGGGCCCGTCCTGCCCGCCGTCGACCCGACCCCCCGCACCCCCTGCCCTTCCTCGTCGGCCCTGGCGCCCTGGCGCCCTGGCGCGTGCGGGCTCGGCCCAGCCCAGCCGGGACCTCCTGACGGGAGGCTGGCCGCCACGGGCTCCTCGCTCACGCGACGGACAGCTGCCCGGCTGCCGGGCTTCCCGTGGAGGTGGCCGTGGGGGCCGGGCCGACCGTGCGGGCGGGGCGGGGCGGGGCGGGGCGGGGCGGGGAGCGGGTGGCGGGAGGGAAGCGCGCGCCGGGGGCAAGGGGCGGGGCTCCCCGGCGGGCAGCCGAGGTCCCCGGAGCCGCAGGGCGGCGAGAGCGCCCCCCAGAGGCGGGCGGCGGAGGCGGCGGCGGCGGGCGGTCGTGCGTGCGGAGCAGCAAGGAAGGGCTGCGTGGGGCTGGCGCGGGTGGGGCGCAGAGCCGCGGACGGCCGGCACGTCGGGGCAGGGCTGCGGCAGGCGGCGGAGGCGGTGGCGAGAGGGCGAGGAGGCGCTGGTGCGGAGCCTGGGCCGGCGTCCGGGGGCGGCCCGGGCTGTGCAGCGTTGGTGGTATAGTGGTGAGCATAGCTGCCTTCCAAGCAGTTGACCCGGGTTCGATTCCCGGCCAACGCAGCTGGCCAACGTTTTGCGCGGCTCCCGGTGCTCAGGCCCGATGGGAGCCGGGAGCCGGGAGCCGGGAGCCGGGAGCCGGGCGCGACGCTGAGTGCGTGTGTGTGTATGTGTGTGAGAGAGGAGGAGGAGGAGGCGTGCTGCGTTTTGACGGCGCGGCGGGCGGGCGGGCGGGCGGTCCGGCCAGGTGGCTCGGCGGGGCCGGCGGGCGGCTGCGCGTGGCCCGGCGGGGGTCCTGGAGGCCAAGCAGAGGCGAGTGGGCGGTAGGGAGGGAGGCGCCGGGTCCAGGGCGCACGGGCCAGGCGCGCAGCCTGACGCTCCCTGGTGGTCTAGTGGTTAGGATTCGGCGCTCTCACCGCCGCGGCCCGGGTTCGATTCCCGGTCAGGGAAGCCTTTCTTCTTCCTCTCGCAAGCCTGGCCTGGCCCATGCCTAGCGACCGACCTCCGCGGCGCGCCGCCGCCGCGCACCCCTTTTAGCGCAAGCTCGCTCGTGCGTCTCCCTGGCCCCGACCGAGGCTGCGCGTGCGCACGAGGCCACCCGCCCCGTCGAGCCCAAGGCAAGGCTTGCAGAGCGGTGCCCTGGCGGGCTCCGTCGGGCCGGCCCAAGCCTTTTGGCCTCGCTGGCTGGCTGGCTGGCTGGCTGGGCGGCCGGCAGGTGGGCCGACTGGAGGTCTCGGCGTCTCGCGGGGCCGCCTCCCCCGGACGCTCGCCTGGCTCCCCGTCTCGCTCCGCCCCAGGCCCGACAGGCCGGGACGCCATCCGACCCCAGCCGAGGCCACCCACAGGCCGGGCGCCTCGGGCCTCCGTGGGTGCTTGGACTCTCCCGCAGCACCACTGCCGCCGGGAGAAAGGTCGTGGCGGCTCGCAGCCCCCCGCCCCCAGCCCCCCGCTGGCTCCTTGGTGAGGTGCTACTTGGCGGCGGCCGCGCTGGGGGGATGTGGGGACGGCGGGCCGAGGCGGAGGGGGCCGGTTGTGGGGAGGGTGAGCCACCTGTCTCTCTCTGAGTCGGGGGTCACTTGCTGGAGCCCCCGGTGCCTTCTCTCGGCCGGCCGTCGGCCCGGCAACCGCCAGCGATGGAGCTGCACGTGGGTGGTGGTCTTGGGCGGGGATGAGAGCAGAGCGCCGGCCCCCGCCGGCCCCCGCCGCCCCCGCCCGGGCAGGCGGTGGTTGGAAAGCGGTTGTGGGCGTCTCCCGGTGGCCGGACCACCAGGCAGTGGAGGCCAGAGAGCAGGGAGATAGATGCAGGAGGCCAGTGGGGCTAACCCGCGGGCCGGGCAGGTGGGAGGCGGCGGAGGCACCCCGGGGACAGACGGGGTGCCCTTGGAGGCCCCGGGTCAGTCCAACTGCACGACCGCTACCCCGAATCCTGGGGCAGAGGGGCAGGCGTGTTCCCCGACACAGCTTCCTCCACCCCGGCCCCCGGCCGCCGGCCCGGCCCCGGCCCCAGCCCCACGTGGCCGGCCCCCCAGCTGGATGCCGCTCGGAAGGGGCTCCCCTTGGCGCCTTAGCGCCCCCCCCCCCCCCCCAGGCAGGAGAGCCTGCAGCCCTGTCTCCGCCCGGGTGCGGGTCTCCTGGCGCCGCTGCTCCTGCAGGTGAACCGCAGCGCCCGGCCTCCTTCCTGCCAACGCTTGCACGGCCGCCCTCCAAGGCTTTGCTGTGTGTCCAGAGACTGTCTCCGTCGGAGGCGCAGAGGCCGGCCCGCGCTCTGCGTGAGCCTTCCGGGGCTCGCTGGCTGGATTTGGACACCGTCCGGCCGGCGGTGGAGAGGAGCGCCTGTGGGCCTCCGGGTGCTTCCCGTCAGCACGGGCAGTTCCCTCAGCGCCCTCGCCTCTCCCTCTGGCTGTATGGGTGGGGGTGGGGGTGCGGGGAGTCCGCGACGGTGGGGGATAGCGCTGGACGAAGGTGTTCTCCCCCGCGCGTCGCCTCGCACGGGGGTCAGGGCACAGGCGCAAAGCGTCCCGGAAAGAGGGCAGGGCCAGGAGCGGCCCGAGCCGGGCAGTGGGAGAAGGAGTCCCGGGTGTGTGCGTGGAGTGAGGGCCCGGGAGGTGTGGCGCCGGCGGGCACTGGCCGAGAGTGGGGCTGGCCACTGAGGCAGGGCACCCTGCCCGGCGCCTCGCCTGCACCTGTGCACCTGTGCGGGCGGGCGAGCTGTGAGGTAGGGGAGGGGACACGCTGGGCGTGTGCCTGAGGAGCCTGTGGGAGACCGGGACTGCGGGCATTGAGTGTAGGACGTGGGTGTGGGGTCCAAGGGGTCGGTGGTAGATGGAGGGTTTGAGCCTGGAGGCTGGAAGGAGCAGCACGTGGCACGTGGGGGTGGGTGTCGATGGGGAGTCGTCCCGGTGCCAGAGGGCTGGGAGACCCCGTGGTGGCGGTGGACGGCGGGCGGGAGAGGTGCCGGGAGGCCGCTGGGCTGCGCTGGGCTGCACTGGGCTGCACTGGGCTGCACTGGGCTGCGCTGCAGGGTGGCCGGGCAGACGAGCGGGTGAGCGAGCGAGCGAGCGAGCAAGCGAGTGAGCGAGGTGCAGGGGGCGGGGGTGGCAAGCAGGCAGCTGCACGGGCGGGCTAGGGAAAGAGAGAGAGGGAGGGATGGAGGGATGGAGGAAGGGAGGGAGGGAAGGAGAGACCGGGTGTCGGAGCTGTTCCCACGGGGTGAGGAATTCCACCGACCCGGAGATGACCATTCCCCGTCATCGTCATGGGGACCACCAGCCACGTCTCAGGTGTCAGGTGTCGTCGTCGTGGGCTTGAGATTCAGGGAGGCCAAAGGGACAGACGCAACGCACGATCATCGACAAATGAGGACTCGGAAAGGAGGGCGCGTGGAGGCGGGTGACAGGGGTGGGGACGTTGGGGCAAGAAGGGCTGGTGGGGGTGGAGGGGCCGGCGGCGCTGGTACTGGTGTTGCTGCTGCTGCTGCTGCTGCCGCCACCCGCCGCCGCCACCGGTGATGGGGGTGGCAAACTTTGGCGCTGTTGGTGACGGCGTCCCCCGGGGCCCCGGTGGAGACAGTGGACTCGGCGATGCCCATGCCCGTGCGCTGGCGCCGGCCTCAGTCCTGCTGCTGCTGCTGCTGCTGCTGCTGCTGCTATCGCGGTGGTGGTGTGCTGGTGGTCCTGGGGCTTGGTGGCGGACTCGGTGCTGGTGGGGTCGCGGTGAGGGAGGGTGAAGGACTTCAGGGCCGTGGGCCATGCTACCCGTGCCGGTGTGCTGATGGTGGCCTCGGTGGTGGTGGTGACCGCGGAGGACTTCAGTCTGTTGGTGACTGCCCATGCTGGCCTGCTGGCGGTGGGCACGTCCTGCTGCTGCTGCTGCTGCTGCTGCTGCTGCTGGTGCAACTGCTACTGGCATGGTGGTGGGTGGTCCTGGTGCTGGTGCTGGTGGTGGTGTGGGGATGGTGGTCCTGGGGGTTGGTGGTGGACCAAGTGCTGCGGGGGTCGTGGAGGCCGGGCGGGGGGGGGGTGGGGAGGGTACCTCCGTGTGCCCTTGGCGGTGATGCCCATGCTGCTGCGCCGCTGTTCGTGGACTCGACGTGCTGGTGACAGCCGTGGCGGTGGCGCTGTCCCTCGAGGCTGGGTGTGCTAGCGCCGGTGCTGGCTAAGGTGGATGGACCTGGTGCTCGCGATGACTTTAGCAGTGGGGAGTGGCCCGTGTTTGACGGGGACCGCGGCCAGGTCGCCATAGAGAGCATCCCGGGCTGCCATCGGGAGGATGTCGTGCTGTGAAACGGGGCTCCCTGGCGCGCTCTGAGGAGTGGCTGAGGGCCCCTCCAGAAGAGGGGTGGCAAGGTGGTTGGTGGTCGGTCGTCGTGCAAAGAGAGGAGGGTTTGGGGAGTGTGGGTAGGATGAGCCATTGAGGGAGGGAATGTGGAAAGCGTGGAGGTGGGCTGTGCCCGGGCGGGCGCGGGCGGTGCTTGGAAGCATTGCTTGAAGTGACGTGGGTGAGCGAAGCGCCGTCTGGGTCAGGGTCACGGAGAGAAAAAGGGCAAGGACAACGTGGGGCCGGGCAAGGGACCTGGGCCACTGCGGGCGGCAGGGGGCGGGCAGCCGGGTGGAGCGTGGCGGCCAGGGCGGCCAGGGGCTGAGAGAACAGACAAGTAGGCAGGGGGAAGCGGGGCGGGGCAGGAGGGCAGGGCCCCGGCGTGAGCACAGCTGGTTCAGGCTCAGGCCCTGTGGCTTGAGCGCGTGCGCGAGGAAGCGGGGGGCGCGCGCGGCCAAAAGGGGGCGGCGCGCTGCATGGGCCGGGAATCGAACCCGGGCCTCCCGCGTGGCAGGCGAGAATTCTACCACTGAACCACCCATGCACCGGTGGCGGCGGTCACCAGACGGCTTCCCCAGCGGCGCTCGTCGTCGTCCCGGCACCGCCAGTGGTGAGCACCCGCTGCGCGGGGGCGGGCGGTGGGCCCGCGCGGTCTGCAAGACAGGCTCCGCGCCCGTGCAGAGGCGCCGAGGGCTCGGGCTCGGGCTCGGGCTCGGGCTCGGGCTCGGGCTCGGGTTCGGGCTCGGGCCGGCGCGCGGCGCCCACGGTCCCAGCGAGGCCCCGAGGCGGACTAGGCTCACCCTGTGCCCTCTCCCTGGGGCGGGGCCGCCGCCAGACACTGTCCTGCCGGGGGGAGGAGCCTGGCCAAGCCTGACCCGCGCCCGATTCCCAGGCAGCGCGGGGCGTCTGTGGCCTGCGCAGCTCAGCGCGGACCTTCCCTTCCCTCCCGGCGCCCCCCCGAAGGCCCTTGGGCGGATGGCTCTCCGGCCCGTGCAGTGCGCGCCGGTGGGGGCCGGCTGGGGCCCGGAGCTCGGATTGTGTGCGCTCCCGGGGTGCCGCGGGGTGGGGGTGGGGGTGGGGGTGGGGGTGTGTGCGTGTGCGCGCGTGTGTGTGCGCGTGTGTGTGTGTCGGCGTCGGTGTCGGCGTCGGAGATGGGGGCCCGGTAGCGCCGCCCGGGGCCGCCGAGTAGCGCCCAAGCCAAGAGGCCAAAGACAGGCGTGTGAGCTCTGCCCGCAGCTCTCCGTCGGGGCCGGCTGGGCTGCGGTGGGGGTGAGGCCGGCAGGTGCGCTCGGGCCGAGCGGCCGCCGGCTGGCTGGCGGGCGGCGCGGTGAGGGAGCGCGCTGGCGTCCTGGAGTCCCGGCCCCGCAGCGGCTTCCCGCGCGGAGACGCGCGCCCTGGCGCCCGGGTCGGGGGCCCGTGGAGGCAGGGCTGCCTTGCGCTCAGGGCTCCCCGGAGCCACCACGGCGGCGTGGGCCGCACCCCGCCCCCCGCGCCAGGCCCAGCGAACGGGGCGGGGGTCCCGTCTCTGGCTGGCGCGCGGAGGGCTCGGCTGCCCGCGTGGCGGGCGTGTGGCCGTGGTGAGGCCTCCAGGTGGCCACGCCTCGTGGGCGCCCCGGGGCGGGGGCGGGGGCGGGGGCGGGGGCGGGGACGGGGGGTGGAGACCACGGGATGAATGGGGGCCGGCGGAAAGGACAGGCCGTCGGGACCCCGCGCTCCCGGCGGGCGGGCGGGCGGGCGGGCGGGCGGAGGTGTAGGGCGGGGCTGGGAGAGCGAGGAGGCGAGCGAGGCGCGCCCCTCAGCGGGCACAGGTGGGAGCGTGGCCCGGCCCGCGCGGGGCTGTCGGCATTTCGGCCCGCGGCTCGCCTGCAGGGGGCGGCGGCGGGAAGGAAGAGGGCAAACGGAGCCCCCGGAGAGCCGGGCAGGAGAGACGTGCCGCCGAGTTGCCGAGGCCCGCGGCCGCCGTGCGATGAGGAGGAGGGAGAGGCACGGGAGGTGGCGGGGGAGGGAGGGCGCGGGGGCGCCAAGCCTGCGGCCGGGAGGGCCGAGGCGCTGCAGCTGCGTGGGTCGGGTCCCGGGCCACGTGTGCCAGGGCGCCGCCAGCCCGCAGCGGCGTGTAAGGCGGGACAGACAGGGCGTCGTCCAGGCCCGGGTGCGGAGAGCCCGCGTTGGGCGGGCCAAAAGGTGGGCGTGTCAGGAGTGGGATTCGAACCCACGCCTCCAGGGGAGACTGCGACCTGAACGCAGCGCCTTAGACCGCTCGGCCATCCTGACGGCAGGCCTGGGCGCGCCGCCGCTCGCCTGGCTGGGACCCGGCGCCGACCCGGAGCTGGCTGGCGGCCGTGTGGGTGCGCGACGGACGGACGGACGGACGGACGGGACTCGCGTCCCGGTCGACGAGGCCAACGGCCCGCCGACTGACTCTGCTGGCGCCGCCGCCCTCGTCGCGGTCCTCGCCGCCGCCCCCTCCCCCTCCCCCTCGCCCTCGCCCTTGCCCTCGCCATCGGCCTCGCCCTCGCCCTTCCCGGGGCGCGCACCCTGCTGCCGGCGTCCGGCCCCCCGCCGCCCCCGCCGCCCGCCGCGGCCCATCCCCGGCGCGGGGCCTCCTGCTCGCCGTGTCGGGCGTCTTCTCCCGCCGCCATCCCCGTGCGGCTGGGCGGGGGCGGCGGCGGGTCCCGGTCCGGGGCCCGACGCTCCGAGTCGGGCCGGGGGACTGCTGTGCGCGCTGACGCGGCGGCCGGGGGGTCGGGCCGGCTGGGCCGTGGCCCGGGGCACGTGGCGGGCGCCTGGCAGGACGGGCGCGCGGGACGTCGAGGGCCCGGGTGGGCGCGGGCAGGCAGGCCGGCAGGCAGGCGGGCGGGCGGAGAGGGGTCGGGCGCCCGGGCGGCCGCCGCCGCCGTCCTCGTTAGTATAGTGGTGAGTATCCCCGCCTGTCACGCGGGAGACCGGGGTTCGATTCCCCGACGGGGAGGCGAGACACGCCCTCTTTTGGTCTCGGGCGCCGCCGCCGCGCTGCTGCCCAAACGTACGCCTCCTTCTCCTCCTCCTCCTTCTCCTCCCTCGTGCCTCCGCCCGGCCCCGTGCGGCCAGAGGCGCGGGGCGACCGCGGGGGCCCGTCCTGCCCGCCGTCGACCCGACCCCCCGCACCCCCTGCCCTTCCTCGTCGGCCCTGGCGCCCTGGCGCCCTGGCGCGTGCGGGCTCGGCCCAGCCCAGCCGGGACCTCCTGACGGGAGGCTGGCCGCCACGGGCTCCTCGCTCACGCGACGGACAGCTGCCCGGCTGCCGGGCTTCCCGTGGAGGTGGCCGTGGGGGCCGGGCCGACCGTGCGGGCGGGGCGGGGCGGGGCGGGGCGGGGAGCGGGTGGCGGGAGGGAAGCGCGCGCCGGGGGCAAGGGGCGGGGCTCCCCGGCGGGCAGCCGAGGTCCCCGGAGCCGCAGGGCGGCGAGAGCGCCCCCCAGAGGCGGGCGGCGGAGGCGGCGGCGGCGGGCGGTCGTGCGTGCGGAGCAGCAAGGAAGGGCTGCGTGGGGCTGGCGCGGGTGGGGCGCAGAGCCGCGGACGGCCGGCACGTCGGGGCAGGGCTGCGGCAGGCGGCGGAGGCGGTGGCGAGAGGGCGAGGAGGCGCTGGTGCGGAGCCTGGGCCGGCGTCCGGGGGCGGCCCGGGCTGTGCAGCGTTGGTGGTATAGTGGTGAGCATAGCTGCCTTCCAAGCAGTTGACCCGGGTTCGATTCCCGGCCAACGCAGCTGGCCAACGTTTTGCGCGGCTCCCGGTGCTCAGGCCCGATGGGAGCCGGGAGCCGGGAGCCGGGAGCCGGGAGCCGGGAGCCGGGCGCGACGCTGAGTGCGTGTGTGTGTATGTGTGTGAGAGAGGAGGAGGAGGAGGCGTGCTGCGTTTTGACGGCGCGGCGGGCGGGCGGGCGGGCGGGCGGTCCGGCCAGGTGGCTCGGCGGGGCCGGCGGGCGGCTGCGCGTGGCCCGGCGGGGGTCCTGGAGGCCAAGCAGAGGCGAGTGGGCGGTAGGGAGGGAGGCGCCGGGTCCAGGGCGCACGGGCCAGGCGCGCAGCCTGACGCTCCCTGGTGGTCTAGTGGTTAGGATTCGGCGCTCTCACCGCCGCGGCCCGGGTTCGATTCCCGGTCAGGGAAGCCTTTCTTCTTCCTCTCGCAAGCCTGGCCTGGCCCATGCCTAGCGACCGACCTCCGCGGCGCGCCGCCGCCGCGCACCCCTTTTAGCGCAAGCTCGCTCGTGCGTCTCCCTGGCCCCGACCGAGGCTGCGCGTGCGCACGAGGCCACCCGCCCCGTCGAGCCCAAGGCAAGGCTTGCAGAGCGGTGCCCTGGCGGGCTCCGTCGGGCCGGCCCAAGCCTTTTGGCCTCGCTGGCTGGCTGGCTGGCTGGCTGGGCGGCCGGCAGGTGGGCCGACTGGAGGTCTCGGCGTCTCGCGGGGCCGCCTCCCCCGGACGCTCGCCTGGCTCCCCGTCTCGCTCCGCCCCAGGCCCGACAGGCCGGGACGCCGTCCGACCCCAGCCGAGGCCACCCACAGGCCGGGCGCCTCGGGCCTCCGTGGGTGCTTGGACTCTCCCGCAGCACCACTGCCGCCGGGAGAAAGGTCGTGGCGGCTCGCAGCCCCCCGCCCCCAGCCCCCCGCTGGCTCCTTGGTGAGGTGCTACTTGGCGGCGGCCGCGCTGGGGGGATGTGGGGACGGCGGGCCGAGGCGGAGGGGGCCGGTTGTGGGGAGGGTGAGCCACCTGTCTCTCTCTGAGTCGGGGGTCACTTGCTGGAGCCCCCGGTGCCTTCTCTCGGCCGGCCGTCGGCCCGGCAACCGCCAGCGATGGAGCTGCACGTGGGTGGTGGTCTTGGGCGGGGATGAGAGCAGAGCGCCGGCCCCCGCCGGCCCCCGCCGCCCCCGCCCGGGCAGGCGGTGGTTGGAAAGCGGTTGTGGGCGTCTCCCGGTGGCCGGACCACCAGGCAGTGGAGGCCAGAGAGCAGGGAGATAGATGCAGGAGGCCAGTGGGGCTAACCCGCGGGCCGGGCAGGTGGGAGGCGGCGGAGGCACCCCGGGGACAGACGGGGTGCCCTTGGAGGCCCCGGGTCAGTCCAACTGCACGACCGCTACCCCGAATCCTGGGGCAGAGGGGCAGGCGTGTTCCCCGACACAGCTTCCTCCACCCCGGCCCCCGGCCGCCGGCCCGGCCCCGGCCCCAGCCCCACGTGGCCGGCCCCCCAGCTGGATGCCGCTCGGAAGGGGCTCCCCTTGGCGCCTTAGCGCCCCCCCCCCAGGCAGGAGAGCCTGCAGCCCTGTCTCCGCCCGGGTGCGGGTCTCCTGGCGCCGCTGCTCCTGCAGGTGAACCGCAGCGCCCGGCCTCCTTCCTGCCAACGCTTGCACGGCCGCCCTCCAAGGCTTTGCTGTGTGTCCAGAGACTGTCTCCGTCGGAGGCGCAGAGGCCGGCCCGCGCTCTGCGTGAGCCTTCCGGGGCTCGCTGGCTGGATTTGGACACCGTCCGGCCGGCGGTGGAGAGGAGCGCCTGTGGGCCTCCGGGTGCTTCCCGTCAGCACGGGCAGTTCCCTCAGCGCCCTCGCCTCTCCCTCTGGCTGTATGGGTGGGGGTGGGGGTGCGGGGAGTCCGCGACGGTGGGGGATAGCGCTGGACGAAGGTGTTCTCCCCCGCGCGTCGCCTCGCACGGGGGTCAGGGCACAGGCGCAAAGCGTCCCGGAAAGAGGGCAGGGCCAGGAGCGGCCCGAGCCGGGCAGTGGGAGAAGGAGTCCCGGGTGTGTGCGTGGAGTGAGGGCCCGGGAGGTGTGGCGCCGGCGGGCACTGGCCGAGAGTGGGGCTGGCCACTGAGGCAGGGCACCCTGCCCGGCGCCTCGCCTGCACCTGTGCACCTGTGCGGGCGGGCGAGCTGTGAGGTAGGGGAGGGGACACGCTGGGCGTGTGCCTGAGGAGCCTGTGGGAGACCGGGACTGCGGGCATTGAGTGTAGGACGTGGGTGTGGGGTCCAAGGGGTCGGTGGTAGATGGAGGGTTTGAGCCTGGAGGCTGGAAGGAGCAGCACGTGGCACGTGGGGGTGGGTGTCGATGGGGAGTCGTCCCGGTGCCAGAGGGCTGGGAGACCCCGTGGTGGCGGTGGACGGCGGGCGGGAGAGGTGCCGGGAGGCCGCTGGGCTGCGCTGGGCTGCACTGGGCTGCACTGGGCTGCGCTGCAGGGTGGCCGGGCAGACGAGCGGGTGAGCGAGCGAGCGAGCGAGCAAGCGAGTGAGCGAGGTGCAGGGGGCGGGGGTGGCAAGCAGGCAGCTGCACGGGCGGGCTAGGGAAAGAGAGAGAGGGAGGGATGGAGGGATGGAGGAAGGGAGGGAGGGAAGGAGAGACCGGGTGTCGGAGCTGTTCCCACGGGGTGAGGAATTCCACCGACCCGGAGATGACCATTCCCCGTCATCGTCATGGGGACCACCAGCCACGTCTCAGGTGTCAGGTGTCGTCGTCGTGGGCTTGAGATTCAGGGAGGCCAAAGGGACAGACGCAACGCACGATCATCGACAAATGAGGACTCGGAAAGGAGGGCGCGTGGAGGCGGGTGACAGGGGTGGGGACGTTGGGGCAAGAAGGGCTGGTGGGGGTGGAGGGGCCGGCGGCGCTGGTACTGGTGTTTGCTGCTGCTGCTGCTGCTGCTGCTGCTGCCGCCACCGCCGCCGCCACCGGTGATGGGGGTGGCAAACTCTGGCGCTGTTGGTGACGGCGTCCCCCGGGGCCCCGGTGGAGACAGTGGACTCGGCGATGCCCATGCCCGTGCGCTGGCGCCGGCCTCAGTCCTGCTGCTGCTGCTGCTGCTGCTGCTGCTGCTGCTATCGCGGTGGTGGTGTGCTGGTGGTCCTGGGGCTTGGTGGCGGACTCGGTGCTGGTGGGGTCGCGGTGAGGGAGGGTGAAGGACTTCAGGGCCGTGGGCCATGCTACCCGTGCCGGTGTGCTGATGGTGGCCTCGGTGGTGGTGGTGACCGCGGAGGACTTCAGTCTGTTGGTGACTGCCCATGCTGGCCTGCTGGCGGTGGGCACGTCCTGCTGCTGCTGCTGCTGCTGCTGCTGCTGGTGCAACTGCTACTGGCATGGTGGTGGGTGGTCCTGGTGCTGGTGCTGGTGGTGGTGTGGGGATGGTGGTCCTGGGGGTTGGTGGTGGACCAAGTGCTGCGGGGGTCGTGGAGGCCGGGCGGGGGGGGGGGTGGGGAGGGTACCTCCGTGTGCCCTTGGCGGTGATGCCCATGCTGCTGCGCCGCTGTTCGTGGACTCGACGTGCTGGTGACAGCCGTGGCGGTGGCGCTGTCCCTCGAGGCTGGGTGTGCTAGCGCCGGTGCTGGCTAAGGTGGATGGACCTGGTGCTCGCGATGACTTTAGCAGTGGGGAGTGGCCCGTGTTTGACGGGGACCGCGGCCAGGTCGCCATAGAGAGCATCCCGGGCTGCCATCGGGAGGATGTCGTGCTGTGAAACGGGGCTCCCTGGCGCGCTCTGAGGAGTGGCTGAGGGCCCCTCCAGAAGAGGGGTGGCAAGGTGGTTGGTGGTCGGTCGTCGTGCAAAGAGAGGAGGGTTTGGGGAGTGTGGGTAGGATGAGCCATTGAGGGAGGGAATGTGGAAAGCGTGGAGGTGGGCTGTGCCCGGGCGGGCGCGGGCGGTGCTTGGAAGCATTGCTTGAAGTGACGTGGGTGAGCGAAGCGCCGTCTGGGTCAGGGTCACGGAGAGAAAAAGGGCAAGGACAACGCGGGGCCGGGCAAGGGACCTGGGCCACTGCGGGCGGCAGGGGGCGGGCAGCCGGGTGGAGCGTGGCGGCCAGGGCGGCCAGGGGCTGAGAGAACAGACAAGTAGGCAGGGGGAAGCGGGGCGGGGCAGGAGGGCAGGGCCCCGGCGTGAGCACAGCTGGTTCAGGCTCAGGCCCTGTGGCTTGAGCGCGTGCGCGAGGAAGCGGGGGGCGCGCGCGGCCAAAAGGGGGCGGCGCGCTGCATGGGCCGGGAATCGAACCCGGGCCTCCCGCGTGGCAGGCGAGAATTCTACCACTGAACCACCCATGCACCGGTGGCGGCGGTCACCAGACGGCTTCCCCAGCGGCGCTCGTCGTCGTCCCGGCACCGCCAGTGGTGAGCACCCGCTGCGCGGGGGCGGGCGGTGGGCCCGCGCGGTCTGCAAGACAGGCTCCGCGCCCGTGCAGAGGCGCCGAGGGCTCGGGCTCGGGCTCGGGCTCGGGCTCGGGCTCGGGCTCGGGTTCGGGCTCGGGCCGGCGCGCGGCGCCCACGGTCCCAGCGAGGCCCCGAGGCGGACTAGGCTCACCCTGTGCCCTCTCCCTGGGGCGGGGCCGCCGCCAGACACTGTCCTGCCGGGGGGAGGAGCCTGGCCAAGCCTGACCCGCGCCCGATTCCCAGGCAGCGCGGGGCGTCTGTGGCCTGCGCAGCTCAGCGCGGACCTTCCCTTCCCTCCCGGCGCCCCCCCGAAGGCCCTTGGGCGGATGGCTCTCCGGCCCGTGCAGTGCGCGCCGGTGGGGGCCGGCTGGGGCCCGGAGCTCGGATTGTGTGCGCTCCCGGGGTGCCGCGGGGTGGGGGTGGGGGTGGGGGTGTGTGCGTGTGCGCGCGTGTGTGTGCGCGCGTGTGTGTGTCGGCGTCGGTGTCGGCGTCGGAGATGGGGGCCCGGTAGCGCCGCCCGGGGCCGCCGAGTAGCGCCCAAGCCAAGAGGCCAAAGACAGGCGTGTGAGCTCTGCCCGCAGCTCTCCGTCGGGGCCGGCTGGGCTGCGGTGGGGGTGAGGCCGGCAGGTGCGCTCGGGCCGAGCGGCCGCCGGCTGGCTGGCGGGCGGCGCGGTGAGGGAGCGCGCTGGCGTCCTGGAGTCCCGGCCCCGCAGCGGCTTCCCGCGCGGAGACGCGCGCCCTGGCGCCCGGGTCGGGGGCCCGTGGAGGCAGGGCTGCCTTGCGCTCAGGGCTCCCCGGAGCCACCACGGCGGCGTGGGCCGCACCCCGCCCCCCGCGCCAGGCCCAGCGAACGGGGCGGGGGTCCCGTCTCTGGCTGGCGCGCGGAGGGCTCGGCTGCCCGCGTGGCGGGCGTGTGGCCGTGGTGAGGCCTCCAGGTGGCCACGCCTCGTGGGCGCCCCGGGGCGGGGGCGGGGGCGGGGGCGGGGGCGGGGACGGGGGGTGGAGACCACGGGATGAATGGGGGCCGGCGGAAAGGACAGGCCGTCGGGACCCCGCGCTCCCGGCGGGCGGGCGGGCGGGCGGGCGGGCGGAGGTGTAGGGCGGGGCTGGGAGAGCGAGGAGGCGAGCGAGGCGCGCCCCTCAGCGGGCACAGGTGGGAGCGTGGCCCGGCCCGCGCGGGGCTGTCGGCATTTCGGCCCGCGGCTCGCCTGCAGGGGGCGGCGGCGGGAAGGAAGAGGGCAAACGGAGCCCCCGGAGAGCCGGGCAGGAGAGACGTGCCGCCGAGTTGCCGAGGCCCGCGGCCGCCGTGCGATGAGGAGGAGGGAGAGGCACGGGAGGTGGCGGGGGAGGGAGGGCGCGGGGGCGCCAAGCCTGCGGCCGGGAGGGCCGAGGCGCTGCAGCTGCGTGGGTCGGGTCCCGGGCCACGTGTGCCAGGGCGCCGCCAGCCCGCAGCGGCGTGTAAGGCGGGACAGACAGGGCGTCGTCCAGGCCCGGGTGCGGAGAGCCCGCGTTGGGCGGGCCAAAAGGTGGGCGTGTCAGGAGTGGGATTCGAACCCACGCCTCCAGGGGAGACTGCGACCTGAACGCAGCGCCTTAGACCGCTCGGCCATCCTGACGGCAGGCCTGGGCGCGCCGCCGCTCGCCTGGCTGGGACCCGGCGCCGACCCGGAGCTGGCTGGCGGCCGTGTGGGTGCGCGACGGACGGACGGACGGACGGACGGGACTCGCGTCCCGGTCGACGAGGCCAACGGCCCGCCGACTGACTCTGCTGGCGCCGCCGCCCTCGTCGCGGTCCTCGCCGCCGCCCCCTCCCCCTCCCCCTCGCCCTCGCCCTCGCCCTCGCCATCGGCCTCGCCCTCGCCCTTCCCGGGGCGCGCACCCTGCTGCCGGCGTCCGGCCCCCCGCCGCCCCCGCCGCCCGCCGCGGCCCATCCCCGGCGCGGGGCCTCCTGCTCGCCGTGTCGGGCGTCTTCTCCCGCCGCCATCCCCGTGCGGCTGGGCGGGGGCGGCGGCGGGTCCCGGTCCGGGGCCCGACGCTCCGAGTCGGGCCGGGGGACTGCTGTGCGCGCTGACGCGGCGGCCGGGGGGTCGGGCCGGCTGGGCCGTGGCCCGGGGCACGTGGCGGGCGCCTGGCAGGACGGGCGCGCGGGACGTCGAGGGCCCGGGTGGGCGCGGGCAGGCAGGCCGGCAGGCAGGCGGGCGGGCGGAGAGGGGTCGGGCGCCCGGGCGGCCGCCGCCGCCGTCCTCGTTAGTATAGTGGTGAGTATCCCCGCCTGTCACGCGGGAGACCGGGGTTCGATTCCCCGACGGGGAGGCGAGACACGCCCTCTTTTGGTCGCGGGCGCCGCCGCCGCGCTGCTGCCCAAACGTACGCCTCCTTCTCCTCCTCCTCCTCCTTCTCCTCCCTCGTGCCTCCGCCCGGCCCCGTGCGGCCAGAGGCGCGGGGCGACCGCGGGGGCCCGTCCTGCCCGCCGTCGACCCGACCCCCCGCACCCCCTGCCCTTCCTCGTCGGCCCTGGCGCCCTGGCGCCCTGGCGCGTGCGGGCTCGGCCCAGCCCAGCCGGGACCTCCTGACGGGAGGCTGGCCGCCACGGGCTCCTCGCTCACGCGACGGACAGCTGCCCGGCTGCCGGGCTTCCCGTGGAGGTGGCCGTGGGGGCCGGGCCGACCGTGCGGGCGGGGCGGGGCGGGGCGGGGCGGGGCGGGGAGCGGGTGGCGGGAGGGAAGCGCGCGCCGGGGGCAAGGGGCGGGGCTCCCCGGCGGGCAGCCGAGGTCCCCGGAGCCGCAGGGCGGCGAGAGCGCCCCCCAGAGGCGGGCGGCGGAGGCGGCGGCGGCGGGCGGTCGTGCGTGCGGAGCAGCAAGGAAGGGCTGCGTGGGGCTGGCGCGGGTGGGGCGCAGAGCCGCGGACGGCCGGCACGTCGGGGCAGGGCTGCGGCAGGCGGCGGAGGCGGTGGCGAGAGGGCGAGGAGGCGCTGGTGCGGAGCCTGGGCCGGCGTCCGGGGGCGGCCCGGGCTGTGCAGCGTTGGTGGTATAGTGGTGAGCATAGCTGCCTTCCAAGCAGTTGACCCGGGTTCGATTCCCGGCCAACGCAGCTGGCCAACGTTTTGCGCGGCTCCCGGTGCTCAGGCCCGATGGGAGCCGGGAGCCGGGAGCCGGGAGCCGGGCGCGACGCTGAGTGCGTGTGTGTGTATGTGTGTGAGAGAGGAGGAGGAGGAGGCGTGCTGCGTTTTGACGGCGCGGCGGGCGGGCGGGCGGGCGGTCCGGCCAGGTGGCTCGGCGGGGCCGGCGGGCGGCTGCGCGTGGCCCGGCGGGGGTCCTGGAGGCCAAGCAGAGGCGAGTGGGCGGTAGGGAGGGAGGCGCCGGGTCCAGGGCGCACGGGCCAGGCGCGCAGCCTGACGCTCCCTGGTGGTCTAGTGGTTAGGATTCGGCGCTCTCACCGCCGCGGCCCGGGTTCGATTCCCGGTCAGGGAAGCCTTTCTTCTTCCTCTCGCAAGCCTGGCCTGGCCCATGCCTAGCGACCGACCTCCGCGGCGCGCCGCCGCCGCGCACCCCTTTTAGCGCAAGCTCGCTCGTGCGTCTCCCTGGCCCCGACCGAGGCTGCGCGTGCGCACGAGGCCACCCGCCCCGTCGAGCCCAAGGCAAGGCTTGCAGAGCGGTGCCCTGGCGGGCTCCGTCGGGCCGGCCCAAGCCTTTTGGCCTCGCTGGCTGGCTGGCTGGCTGGCTGGGCGGCCGGCAGGTGGGCCGACTGGAGGTCTCGGCGTCTCGCGGGGCCGCCTCCCCCGGACGCTCGCCTGGCTCCCCGTCTCGCTCCGCCCCAGGCCCGACAGGCCGGGACGCCGTCCGACCCCAGCCGAGGCCACCCACAGGCCGGGCGCCTCGGGCCTCCGTGGGTGCTTGGACTCTCCCGCAGCACCACTGCCGCCGGGAGAAAGGTCGTGGCGGCTCGCAGCCCCCCGCCCCCAGCCCCCCGCTGGCTCCTTGGTGAGGTGCTACTTGGCGGCGGCCGCGCTGGGGGGATGTGGGGACGGCGGGCCGAGGCGGAGGGGGCCGGTTGTGGGGAGGGTGAGCCACCTGTCTCTCTCTGAGTCGGGGGTCACTTGCTGGAGCCCCCGGTGCCTTCTCTCGGCCGGCCGTCGGCCCGGCAACCGCCAGCGATGGAGCTGCACGTGGGTGGTGGTCTTGGGCGGGGATGAGAGCAGAGCGCCGGCCCCCGCCGGCCCCCGCCGCCCCCGCCCGGGCAGGCGGTGGTTGGAAAGCGGTTGTGGGCGTCTCCCGGTGGCCGGACCACCAGGCAGTGGAGGCCAGAGAGCAGGGAGATAGATGCAGGAGGCCAGTGGGGCTAACCCGCGGGCCGGGCAGGTGGGAGGCGGCGGAGGCACCCCGGGGACAGACGGGGTGCCCTTGGAGGCCCCGGGTCAGTCCAACTGCACGACCGCTACCCCGAATCCTGGGGCAGAGGGGCAGGCGTGTTCCCCGACACAGCTTCCTCCACCCCGGCCCCCGGCCGCCGGCCCGGCCCCGGCCCCAGCCCCACGTGGCCGGCCCCCCAGCTGGATGCCGCTCGGAAGGGGCTCCCCTTGGCGCCTTAGCGCCCCCCCCCCCAGGCAGGAGAGCCTGCAGCCCTGTCTCCGCCCGGGTGCGGGTCTCCTGGCGCCGCTGCTCCTGCAGGTGAACCGCAGCGCCCGGCCTCCTTCCTGCCAACGCTTGCACGGCCGCCCTCCAAGGCTTTGCTGTGTGTCCAGAGACTGTCTCCGTCGGAGGCGCAGAGGCCGGCCCGCGCTCTGCGTGAGCCTTCCGGGGCTCGCTGGCTGGATTTGGACACCGTCCGGCCGGCGGTGGAGAGGAGCGCCTGTGGGCCTCCGGGTGCTTCCCGTCAGCACGGGCAGTTCCCTCAGCGCCCTCGCCTCTCCCTCTGGCTGTATGGGTGGGGGTGGGGGTGCGGGGAGTCCGCGACGGTGGGGGATAGCGCTGGACGAAGGTGTTCTCCCCCGCGCGTCGCCTCGCACGGGGGTCCGGGCACAGGCGCAAAGCGTCCCGGAAAGAGGGCAGGGCCAGGAGCGACCCGAGCCGGGCAGTGGGAGAAGGAGTCCCGGGTGTGTGCGTGGAGTGAGGGCCCGGGAGGTGTGGCGCCGGCGGGCACTGGCCGAGAGTGGGGCTGGCCACTGAGGCAGGGCACCCTGCCCGGCGCCTCGCCTGCACCTGTGCACCTGTGCGGGCGGGCGAGCTGTGAGGTAGGGGAGGGGACACGCTGGGCGTGTGCCTGAGGAGCCTGTGGGAGACCGGGACTGCGGGCATTGAGTGTAGGACGTGGGTGTGGGGTCCAAGGGGTCGGTGGTAGATGGAGGGTTTGAGCCTGGAGGCTGGAAGGAGCAGCACGTGGCACGTGGGGGTGGGTGTCGATGGGGAGTCGTCCCGGTGCCAGAGGGCTGGGAGACCCCGTGGTGGCGGTGGACGGCGGGCGGGAGAGGTGCCGGGAGGCCGCTGGGCTGCGCTGGGCTGCACTGGGCTGCACTGGGCTGCGCTGCAGGGTGGCCGGGCAGACGAGCGGGTGAGCGAGCGAGCGAGCGAGCAAGCGAGTGAGCGAGGTGCAGGGGGCGGGGGTGGCAAGCAGGCAGCTGCACGGGCGGGCTAGGGAAAGAGAGAGAGGGAGGGATGGAGGGATGGAGGAAGGGAGGGAGGGAAGGAGAGACCGGGTGTCGGAGCTGTTCCCACGGGGTGAGGAATTCCACCGACCCGGAGATGACCATTCCCCGTCATCGTCATGGGGACCACCAGCCACGTCTCAGGTGTCAGGTGTCGTCGTCGTGGGCTTGAGATTCAGGGAGGCCAAAGGGACAGACGCAACGCACGATCATCGACAAATGAGGACTCGGAAAGGAGGGCGCGTGGAGGCGGGTGACAGGGGTGGGGACGTTGGGGCAAGAAGGGCTGGTGGGGGTGGAGGGGCCGGCGGCGCTGGTACTGGTGTTTGCTGCTGCTGCTGCTGCTGCTGCTGCTGCCGCCACCGCCGCCGCCACCGGTGATGGGGGTGGCAAACTCTGGCGCTGTTGGTGACGGCGTCCCCCGGGGCCCCGGTGGAGACAGTGGACTCGGCGATGCCCATGCCCGTGCGCTGGCGCCGGCCTCAGTCCTGCTGCTGCTGCTGCTGCTGCTGCTGCTGCTGCTGCTATCGCGGTGGTGGTGTGCTGGTGGTCCTGGGGCTTGGTGGCGGACTCGGTGCTGGTGGGGTCGCGGTGAGGGAGGGTGAAGGACTTCAGGGCCGTGGGCCATGCTACCCGTGCCGGTGTGCTGATGGTGGCCTCGGTGGTGGTGGTGACCGCGGAGGACTTCAGTCTGTTGGTGACTGCCCATGCTGGCCTGCTGGCGGTGGGCACGTCCTGCTGCTGCTGCTGCTGCTGCTGCTGCTGCTGGTGCAACTGCTACTGGCATGGTGGTGGGTGGTCCTGGTGCTGGTGCTGGTGGTGGTGTGGGGATGGTGGTCCTGGGGGTTGGTGGTGGACCAAGTGCTGCGGGGGTCGTGGAGGCCGGGCGGGGGGGGGTGGGGAGGGTACCTCCGTGTGCCCTTGGCGGTGATGCCCATGCTGCTGCGCCGCTGTTCGTGGACTCGACGTGCTGGTGACAGCCGTGGCGGTGGCGCTGTCCCTCGAGGCTGGGTGTGCTAGCGCCGGTGCTGGCTAAGGTGGATGGACCTGGTGCTCGCGATGACTTTAGCAGTGGGGAGTGGCCCGTGTTTGACGGGGACCGCGGCCAGGTCGCCATAGAGAGCATCCCGGGCTGCCATCGGGAGGATGTCGTGCTGTGAAACGGGGCTCCCTGGCGCGCTCTGAGGAGTGGCTGAGGGCCCCTCCAGAAGAGGGGTGGCAAGGTGGTTGGTGGTCGGTCGTCGTGCAAAGAGAGGAGGGTTTGGGGAGTGTGGGTAGGATGAGCCATTGAGGGAGGGAATGTGGAAAGCGTGGAGGTGGGCTGTGCCCGGGCGGGCGCGGGCGGTGCTTGGAAGCATTGCTTGAAGTGACGTGGGTGAGCGAAGCGCCGTCTGGGTCAGGGTCACGGAGAGAAAAAGGGCAAGGACAACGCGGGGCCGGGCAAGGGACCTGGGCCACTGCGGGCGGCAGGGGGCGGGCAGCCGGGTGGAGCGTGGCGGCCAGGGCGGCCAGGGGCTGAGAGAACAGACAAGTAGGCAGGGGGAAGCGGGGCGGGGCAGGAGGGCAGGGCCCCGGCGTGAGCACAGCTGGTTCAGGCTCAGGCCCTGTGGCTTGAGCGCGTGCGCGAGGAAGCGGGGGGCGCGCGCGGCCAAAAGGGGGCGGCGCGCTGCATGGGCCGGGAATCGAACCCGGGCCTCCCGCGTGGCAGGCGAGAATTCTACCACTGAACCACCCATGCACCGGTGGCGGCGGTCACCAGACGGCTTCCCCAGCGGCGCTCGTCGTCGTCCCGGCACCGCCAGTGGTGAGCACCCGCTGCGCGGGGGCGGGCGGTGGGCCCGCGCGGTCTGCAAGACAGGCTCCGCGCCCGTGCAGAGGCGCCGAGGGCTCGGGCTCGGGCTCGGGCTCGGGCTCGGGCTCGGGCTCGGGTTCGGGCTCGGGCCGGCGCGCGGCGCCCACGGTCCCAGCGAGGCCCCGAGGCGGACTAGGCTCACCCTGTGCCCTCTCCCTGGGGCGGGGCCGCCGCCAGACACTGTCCTGCCGGGGGGAGGAGCCTGGCCAAGCCTGACCCGCGCCCGATTCCCAGGCAGCGCGGGGCGTCTGTGGCCTGCGCAGCTCAGCGCGGACCTTCCCTTCCCTCCCGGCGCCCCCCCGAAGGCCCTTGGGCGGATGGCTCTCCGGCCCGTGCAGTGCGCGCCGGTGGGGGCCGGCTGGGGCCCGGAGCTCGGATTGTGTGCGCTCCCGGGGTGCCGCGGGGTGGGGGTGGGGGTGGGGGTGGGGGTGTGTGCGTGTGCGCGCGTGTGTGTGCGCGCGTGTGGGTGTCGGCGTCGGAGATGGGGGCCCGGTAGCGCCGCCCGGGGCCGCCGAGTAGCGCCCAAGCCAAGAGGCCAAAGACAGGCGTGTGAGCTCTGCCCGCAGCTCTCCGTCGGGGCCGGCTGGGCTGCGGTGGGGGTGAGGCCGGCAGGTGCGCTCGGGCCGAGCGGCCGCCGGCTGGCTGGCGGGCGGCGCGGTGAGGGAGCGCGCTGGCGTCCTGGAGTCCCGGCCCCGCAGCGGCTTCCCGCGCGGAGACGCGCGCCCTGGCGCCCGGGTCGGGGGCCCGTGGAGGCAGGGCTGCCTTGCGCTCAGGGCTCCCCGGAGCCACCACGGCGGCGTGGGCCGCACCCCGCCCCCCGCGCCAGGCCCAGCGAACGGGGCGGGGGTCCCGTCTCTGGCTGGCGCGCGGAGGGCTCGGCTGCCCGCGTGGCGGGCGTGTGGCCGTGGTGAGGCCTCCAGGTGGCCACGCCTCGTGGGCGCCCCGGGGCGGGGGCGGGGGCGGGGGCGGGGGCGGGGACGGGGGGTGGAGACCACGGGATGAATGGGGGCCGGCGGAAAGGACAGGCCGTCGGGACCCCGCGCTCCCGGCGGGCGGGCGGGCGGGCGGAGGTGTAGGGCGGGGCTGGGAGAGCGAGGAGGCGAGCGAGGCGCGCCCCTCAGCGGGCACAGGTGGGAGCGTGGCCCGGCCCGCGCGGGGCTGTCGGCATTTCGGCCCGCGGCTCGCCTGCAGGGGGCGGCGGCGGGAAGGAAGAGGGCAAACGGAGCCCCCGGAGAGCCGGGCAGGAGAGACGTGCCGCCGAGTTGCCGAGGCCCGCGGCCGCCGTGCGATGAGGAGGAGGGAGAGGCACGGGAGGTGGCGGGGGAGGGAGGGCGCGGGGGCGCCAAGCCTGCGGCCGGGAGGGCCGAGGCGCTGCAGCTGCGTGGGTCGGGTCCCGGGCCACGTGTGCCAGGGCGCCGCCAGCCCGCAGCGGCGTGTAAGGCGGGACAGACAGGGCGTCGTCCAGGCCCGGGTGCGGAGAGCCCGCGTTGGGCGGGCCAAAAGGTGGGCGTGTCAGGAGTGGGATTCGAACCCACGCCTCCAGGGGAGACTGCGACCTGAACGCAGCGCCTTAGACCGCTCGGCCATCCTGACGGCAGGCCTGGGCGCGCCGCCGCTCGCCTGGCTGGGACCCGGCGCCGACCCGGAGCTGGCTGGCGGCCGTGTGGGTGCGCGACGGACGGACGGACGGACGGGACTCGCGTCCCGGTCGACGAGGCCAACGGCCCGCCGACTGACTCTGCTGGCGCCGCCGCCCTCGTCGCGGTCCTCGCCGCCGCCCCCTCCCCCTCCCCCTCGCCCTCGGCCTCGCCCTCGCCCTTCCCGGGGCGCGCACCCTGCTGCCGGCGTCCGGCCCCCCGCCGCCCCCGCCGCCCGCCGCGGCCCATCCCCGGCGCGGGGCCTCCTGCTCGCCGTGTCGGGCGTCTTCTCCCGCCGCCATCCCCGTGCGGCTGGGCGGGGGCGGCGGCGGGTCCCGGTCCGGGGCCCGACGCTCCGAGTCGGGCCGGGGGACTGCTGTGCGCGCTGACGCGGCGGCCGGGGGGTCGGGCCGGCTGGGCCGTGGCCCGGGGCACGTGGCGGGCGCCTGGCAGGACGGGCGCGCGGGACGTCGAGGGCCCGGGTGGGCGCGGGCAGGCAGGCCGGCAGGCAGGCGGGCGGGCGGAGAGGGGTCGGGCGCCCGGGCGGCCGCCGCCGCCGTCCTCGTTAGTATAGTGGTGAGTATCCCCGCCTGTCACGCGGGAGACCGGGGTTCGATTCCCCGACGGGGAGGCGAGACACGCCCTCTTTTGGTCGCGGGCGCCGCCGCCGCGCTGCTGCCCAAACGTACGCCTCCTTCTCCTCCTCCTCCTCCTTCTCCTCCCTCGTGCCTCCGCCCGGCCCCGTGCGGCCAGAGGCGCGGGGCGACCGCGGGGGCCCGTCCTGCCCGCCGTCGACCCGACCCCCCGCACCCCCTGCCCTTCCTCGTCGGCCCTGGCGCCCTGGCGCCCTGGCGCGTGCGGGCTCGGCCCAGCCCAGCCGGGACCTCCTGACGGGAGGCTGGCCGCCACGGGCTCCTCGCTCACGCGACGGACAGCTGCCCGGCTGCCGGGCTTCCCGTGGAGGTGGCCGTGGGGGCCGGGCCGACCGTGCGGGCGGGGCGGGGCGGGGCGGGGCGGGGAGCGGGTGGCGGGAGGGAAGCGCGCGCCGGGGGCAAGGGGCGGGGCTCCCCGGCGGGCAGCCGAGGTCCCCGGAGCCGCAGGGCGGCGAGAGCGCCCCCCAGAGGCGGGCGGCGGAGGCGGCGGCGGCGGGCGGTCGTGCGTGCGGAGCAGCAAGGAAGGGCTGCGTGGGGCTGGCGCGGGTGGGGCGCAGAGCCGCGGACGGCCGGCACGTCGGGGCAGGGCTGCGGCAGGCGGCGGAGGCGGTGGCGAGAGGGCGAGGAGGCGCTGGTGCGGAGCCTGGGCCGGCGTCCGGGGGCGGCCCGGGCTGTGCAGCGTTGGTGGTATAGTGGTGAGCATAGCTGCCTTCCAAGCAGTTGACCCGGGTTCGATTCCCGGCCAACGCAGCTGGCCAACGTTTTGCGCGGCTCCCGGTGCTCAGGCCCGATGGGAGCCGGGAGCCGGGAGCCGGGAGCCGGGCGCGACGCTGAGTGCGTGTGTGTGTATGTGTGTGAGAGAGGAGGAGGAGGAGGCGTGCTGCGTTTTGACGGCGCGGCGGGCGGGCGGGGGGGCGGGCGGGCGGTCCGGCCAGGTGGCTCGGCGGGGCCGGCGGGCGGCTGCGCGTGGCCCGGCGGGGGTCCTGGAGGCCAAGCAGAGGCGAGTGGGCGGTAGGGAGGGAGGCGCCGGGTCCAGGGCGCACGGGCCAGGCGCGCAGCCTGACGCTCCCTGGTGGTCTAGTGGTTAGGATTCGGCGCTCTCACCGCCGCGGCCCGGGTTCGATTCCCGGTCAGGGAAGCCTTTCTTCTTCCTCTCGCAAGCCTGGCCTGGCCCATGCCTAGCGACCGACCTCCGCGGCGCGCCGCCGCCGCGCACCCCTTTTAGCGCAAGCTCGCTCGTGCGTCTCCCTGGCCCCGACCGAGGCTGCGCGTGCGCACGAGGCCACCCGCCCCGTCGAGCCCAAGGCAAGGCTTGCAGAGCGGTGCCCTGGCGGGCTCCGTCGGGCCGGCCCAAGCCTTTTGGCCTCGCTGGCTGGCTGGCTGGCTGGCTGGGCGGCCGGCAGGTGGGCCGACTGGAGGTCTCGGCGTCTCGCGGGGCCGCCTCCCCCGGACGCTCGCCTGGCTCCCCGTCTCGCTCCGCCCCAGGCCCGACAGGCCGGGACGCCGTCCGACCCCAGCCGAGGCCACCCACAGGCCGGGCGCCTCGGGCCTCCGTGGGTGCTTGGACTCTCCCGCAGCACCACTGCCGCCGGGAGAAAGGTCGTGGCGGCTCGCAGCCCCCCGCCCCCAGCCCCCCGCTGGCTCCTTGGTGAGGTGCTACTTGGCGGCGGCCGCGCTGGGGGGATGTGGGGACGGCGGGCCGAGGCGGAGGGGGCCGGTTGTGGGGAGGGTGAGCCACCTGTCTCTCTCTGAGTCGGGGGTCACTTGCTGGAGCCCCCGGTGCCTTCTCTCGGCCGGCCGTCGGCCCGGCAACCGCCAGCGATGGAGCTGCACGTGGGTGGTGGTCTTGGGCGGGGATGAGAGCAGAGCGCCGGCCCCCGCCGGCCCCCGCCGCCCCCGCCCGGGCAGGCGGTGGTTGGAAAGCGGTTGTGGGCGTCTCCCGGTGGCCGGACCACCAGGCAGTGGAGGCCAGAGAGCAGGGAGATAGATGCAGGAGGCCAGTGGGGCTAACCCGCGGGCCGGGCAGGTGGGAGGCGGCGGAGGCACCCCGGGGACAGACGGGGTGCCCTTGGAGGCCCCGGGTCAGTCCAACTGCACGACCGCTACCCCGAATCCTGGGGCAGAGGGGCAGGCGTGTTCCCCGACACAGCTTCCTCCACCCCGGCCCCCGGCCGCCGGCCCGGCCCCGGCCCCAGCCCCACGTGGCCGGCCCCCCAGCTGGATGCCGCTCGGAAGGGGCTCCCCTTGGCGCCTTAGCGCCCCCCCCCCCAGGCAGGAGAGCCTGCAGCCCTGTCTCCGCCCGGGTGCGGGTCTCCTGGCGCCGCTGCTCCTGCAGGTGAACCGCAGCGCCCGGCCTCCTTCCTGCCAACGCTTGCACGGCCGCCCTCCAAGGCTTTGCTGTGTGTCCAGAGACTGTCTCCGTCGGAGGCGCAGAGGCCGGCCCGCGCTCTGCGTGAGCCTTCCGGGGCTCGCTGGCTGGATTTGGACACCGTCCGGCCGGCGGTGGAGAGGAGCGCCTGTGGGCCTCCGGGTGCTTCCCGTCAGCACGGGCAGTTCCCTCAGCGCCCTCGCCTCTCCCTCTGGCTGTATGGGTGGGGGTGGGGGTGCGGGGAGTCCGCGACGGTGGGGGATAGCGCTGGACGAAGGTGTTCTCCCCCGCGCGTCGCCTCGCACGGGGGTCAGGGCACAGGCGCAAAGCGTCCCGGAAAGAGGGCAGGGCCAGGAGCGGCCCGAGCCGGGCAGTGGGAGAAGGAGTCCCGGGTGTGTGCGTGGAGTGAGGGCCCGGGAGGTGTGGCGCCGGCGGGCACTGGCCGAGAGTGGGGCTGGCCACTGAGGCAGGGCACCCTGCCCGGCGCCTCGCCTGCACCTGTGCACCTGTGCGGGCGGGCGAGCTGTGAGGTAGGGGAGGGGACACGCTGGGCGTGTGCCTGAGGAGCCTGTGGGAGACCGGGACTGCGGGCATTGAGTGTAGGACGTGGGTGTGGGGTCCAAGGGGTCGGTGGTAGATGGAGGGTTTGAGCCTGGAGGCTGGAAGGAGCAGCACGTGGCACGTGGGGGTGGGTGTCGATGGGGAGTCGTCCCGGTGCCAGAGGGCTGGGAGACCCCGTGGTGGCGGTGGACGGCGGGCGGGAGAGGTGCCGGGAGGCCGCTGGGCTGCGCTGGGCTGCACTGGGCTGCACTGGGCTGCGCTGCAGGGTGGCCGGGCAGACGAGCGGGTGAGCGAGCGAGCGAGCGAGCAAGCGAGTGAGCGAGGTGCAGGGGGCGGGGGTGGCAAGCAGGCAGCTGCACGGGCGGGCTAGGGAAAGAGAGAGAGGGAGGGATGGAGGGATGGAGGAAGGGAGGGAGGGAAGGAGAGACCGGGTGTCGGAGCTGTTCCCACGGGGTGAGGAATTCCACCGACCCGGAGATGACCATTCCCCGTCATCGTCATGGGGACCACCAGCCACGTCTCAGGTGTCAGGTGTCGTCGTCGTGGGCTTGAGATTCAGGGAGGCCAAAGGGACAGACGCAACGCACGATCATCGACAAATGAGGACTCGGAAAGGAGGGCGCGTGGAGGCGGGTGACAGGGGTGGGGACGTTGGGGCAAGAAGGGCTGGTGGGGGTGGAGGGGCCGGCGGCGCTGGTACTGGTGTTTGCTGCTGCTGCTGCTGCTGCTGCTGCTGCCGCCACCGCCGCCGCCACCGGTGATGGGGGTGGCAAACTCTGGCGCTGTTGGTGACGGCGTCCCCCGGGGCCCCGGTGGAGACAGTGGACTCGGCGATGCCCATGCCCGTGCGCTGGCGCCGGCCTCAGTCCTGCTGCTGCTGCTGCTGCTGCTGCTGCTGCTGCTATCGCGGTGGTGGTGTGCTGGTGGTCCTGGGGCTTGGTGGCGGACTCGGTGCTGGTGGGGTCGCGGTGAGGGAGGGTGAAGGACTTCAGGGCCGTGGGCCATGCTACCCGTGCCGGTGTGCTGATGGTGGCCTCGGTGGTGGTGGTGACCGCGGAGGACTTCAGTCTGTTGGTGACTGCCCATGCTGGCCTGCTGGCGGTGGGCACGTCCTGCTGCTGCTGCTGCTGCTGCTGCTGCTGCTGCTGGTGCAACTGCTACTGGCATGGTGGTGGGTGGTCCTGGTGCTGGTGCTGGTGGTGGTGTGGGGATGGTGGTCCTGGGGGTTGGTGGTGGACCAAGTGCTGCGGGGGTCGTGGAGGCCGGGCGGGGGGGGGGTGGGGAGGGTACCTCCGTGTGCCCTTGGCGGTGATGCCCATGCTGCTGCGCCGCTGTTCGTGGACTCGACGTGCTGGTGACAGCCGTGGCGGTGGCGCTGTCCCTCGAGGCTGGGTGTGCTAGCGCCGGTGCTGGCTAAGGTGGATGGACCTGGTGCTCGCGATGACTTTAGCAGTGGGGAGTGGCCCGTGTTTGACGGGGACCGCGGCCAGGTCGCCATAGAGAGCATCCCGGGCTGCCATCGGGAGGATGTCGTGCTGTGAAACGGGGCTCCCTGGCGCGCTCTGAGGAGTGGCTGAGGGCCCCTCCAGAAGAGGGGTGGCAAGGTGGTTGGTGGTCGGTCGTCGTGCAAAGAGAGGAGGGTTTGGGGAGTGTGGGTAGGATGAGCCATTGAGGGAGGGAATGTGGAAAGCGTGGAGGTGGGCTGTGCCCGGGCGGGCGCGGGCGGTGCTTGGAAGCATTGCTTGAAGTGACGTGGGTGAGCGAAGCGCCGTCTGGGTCAGGGTCACGGAGAGAAAAAGGGCAAGGACAACGCGGGGCCGGGCAAGGGACCTGGGCCACTGCGGGCGGCAGGGGGCGGGCAGCCGGGTGGAGCGTGGCGGCCAGGGCGGCCAGGGGCTGAGAGAACAGACAAGTAGGCAGGGGGAAGCGGGGCGGGGCAGGAGGGCAGGGCCCCGGCGTGAGCACAGCTGGTTCAGGCTCAGGCCCTGTGGCTTGAGCGCGTGCGCGAGGAAGCGGGGGGCGCGCGCGGCCAAAAGGGGGCGGCGCGCTGCATGGGCCGGGAATCGAACCCGGGCCTCCCGCGTGGCAGGCGAGAATTCTACCACTGAACCACCCATGCACCGGTGGCGGCGGTCACCAGACGGCTTCCCCAGCGGCGCTCGTCGTCGTCCCGGCACCGCCAGTGGTGAGCACCCGCTGCGCGGGGGCGGGCGGTGGGCCCGCGCGGTCTGCAAGACAGGCTCCGCGCCCGTGCAGAGGCGCCGAGGGCTCGGGCTCGGGCTCGGGCTCGGGCTCGGGCTCGGGCTCGGGTTCGGGCTCGGGCCGGCGCGCGGCGCCCACGGTCCCAGCGAGGCCCCGAGGCGGACTAGGCTCACCCTGTGCCCTCTCCCTGGGGCGGGGCCGCCGCCAGACACTGTCCTGCCGGGGGGAGGAGCCTGGCCAAGCCTGACCCGCGCCCGATTCCCAGGCAGCGCGGGGCGTCTGTGGCCTGCGCAGCTCAGCGCGGACCTTCCCTTCCCTCCCGGCGCCCCCCCGAAGGCCCTTGGGCGGATGGCTCTCCGGCCCGTGCAGTGCGCGCCGGTGGGGGCCGGCTGGGGCCCGGAGCTCGGATTGTGTGCGCTCCCGGGGTGCCGCGGGGTGGGGGTGGGGGTGGGGGTGTGTGCGTGTGCGCGCGTGTGTGTGCGCGTGTGTGTGTGTCGGCGTCGGTGTCGGCGTCGGAGATGGGGGCCCGGTAGCGCCGCCCGGGGCCGCCGAGTAGCGCCCAAGCCAAGAGGCCAAAGACAGGCGTGTGAGCTCTGCCCGCAGCTCTCCGTCGGGGCCGGCTGGGCTGCGGTGGGGGTGAGGCCGGCAGGTGCGCTCGGGCCGAGCGGCCGCCGGCTGGCTGGCGGGCGGCGCGGTGAGGGAGCGCGCTGGCGTCCTGGAGTCCCGGCCCCGCAGCGGCTTCCCGCGCGGAGACGCGCGCCCTGGCGCCCGGGTCGGGGGCCCGTGGAGGCAGGGCTGCCTTGCGCTCAGGGCTCCCCGGAGCCACCACGGCGGGGTGGGCCGCACCCCGCCCCCCGCGCCAGGCCCAGCGAACGGGGCGGGGGTCCCGTCTCTGGCTGGCGCGCGGAGGGCTCGGCTGCCCGCGTGGCGGGCGTGTGGCCGTGGTGAGGCCTCCAGGTGGCCACGCCTCGTGGGCGCCCCGGGGCGGGGGCGGGGGCGGGGGCGGGGGCGGGGGCGGGGACGGGGGGTGGAGACCACGGGATGAATGGGGGCCGGCGGAAAGGACAGGCCGTCGGGACCCCGCGCTCCCGGCGGGCGGGCGGGCGGGCGGGCGGGCGGAGGTGTAGGGCGGGGCTGGGAGAGCGAGGAGGCGAGCGAGGCGCGCCCCTCAGCGGGCACAGGTGGGAGCGTGGCCCGGCCCGCGCGGGGCTGTCGGCATTTCGGCCCGCGGCTCGCCTGCAGGGGGCGGCGGCGGGAAGGAAGAGGGCAAACGGAGCCCCCGGAGAGCCGGGCAGGAGAGACGTGCCGCCGAGTTGCCGAGGCCCGCGGCCGCCGTGCGATGAGGAGGAGGGAGAGGCACGGGAGGTGGCGGGGGAGGGAGGGCGCGGGGGCGCCAAGCCTGCGGCCGGGAGGGCCGAGGCGCTGCAGCTGCGTGGGTCGGGTCCCGGGCCACGTGTGCCAGGGCGCCGCCAGCCCGCAGCGGCGTGTAAGGCGGGACAGACAGGGCGTCGTCCAGGCCCGGGTGCGGAGAGCCCGCGTTGGGCGGGCCAAAAGGTGGGCGTGTCAGGAGTGGGATTCGAACCCACGCCTCCAGGGGAGACTGCGACCTGAACGCAGCGCCTTAGACCGCTCGGCCATCCTGACGGCAGGCCTGGGCGCGCCGCCGCTCGCCTGGCTGGGACCCGGCGCCGACCCGGAGCTGGCTGGCGGCCGTGTGGGTGCGCGACGGACGGACGGACGGACGGGACTCGCGTCCCGGTCGACGAGGCCAACGGCCCGCCGACTGACTCTGCTGGCGCCGCCGCCCTCGTCGCGGTCCTCGCCGCCGCCCCCTCCCCCTCCCCCTCGCCCTCGGCCTCGCCCTCGCCCTTCCCGGGGCGCGCACCCTGCTGCCGGCGTCCGGCCCCCCGCCGCCCCCGCCGCCCGCCGCGGCCCATCCCCGGCGCGGGGCCTCCTGCTCGCCGTGTCGGGCGTCTTCTCCCGCCGCCATCCCCGTGCGGCTGGGCGGGGGCGGCGGCGGGTCCCGGTCCGGGGCCCGACGCTCCGAGTCGGGCCGGGGGACTGCTGTGCGCGCTGACGCGGCGGCCGGGGGGTCGGGCCGGCTGGGCCGTGGCCCGGGGCACGTGGCGGGCGCCTGGCAGGACGGGCGCGCGGGACGTCGAGGGCCCGGGTGGGCGCGGGCAGGCAGGCCGGCAGGCAGGCGGGCGGGCGGAGAGGGGTCGGGCGCCCGGGCGGCCGCCGCCGCCGTCCTCGTTAGTATAGTGGTGAGTATCCCCGCCTGTCACGCGGGAGACCGGGGTTCGATTCCCCGACGGGGAGGCGAGACACGCCCTCTTTTGGTCGCGGGCGCCGCCGCCGCGCTGCTGCCCAAACGTACGCCTCCTTCTCCTCCTCCTCCTCCTTCTCCTCCCTCGTGCCTCCGCCCGGCCCCGTGCGGCCAGAGGCGCGGGGCGACCGCGGGGGCCCGTCCTGCCCGCCGTCGACCCGACCCCCCGCACCCCCTGCCCTTCCTCGTCGGCCCTGGCGCCCTGGCGCCCTGGCGCGTGCGGGCTCGGCCCAGCCCAGCCGGGACCTCCTGACGGGAGGCTGGCCGCCACGGGCTCCTCGCTCACGCGACGGACAGCTGCCCGGCTGCCGGGCTTCCCGTGGAGGTGGCCGTGGGGGCCGGGCCGACCGTGCGGGCGGGGCGGGGCGGGGCGGGGCGGGGAGCGGGTGGCGGGAGGGAAGCGCGCGCCGGGGGCAAGGGGCGGGGCTCCCCGGCGGGCAGCCGAGGTCCCCGGAGCCGCAGGGCGGCGAGAGCGCCCCCCAGAGGCGGGCGGCGGAGGCGGCGGCGGCGGGCGGTCGTGCGTGCGGAGCAGCAAGGAAGGGCTGCGTGGGGCTGGCGCGGGTGGGGCGCAGAGCCGCGGACGGCCGGCACGTCGGGGCAGGGCTGCGGCAGGCGGCGGAGGCGGTGGCGAGAGGGCGAGGAGGCGCTGGTGCGGAGCCTGGGCCGGCGTCCGGGGGCGGCCCGGGCTGTGCAGCGTTGGTGGTATAGTGGTGAGCATAGCTGCCTTCCAAGCAGTTGACCCGGGTTCGATTCCCGGCCAACGCAGCTGGCCAACGTTTTGCGCGGCTCCCGGTGCTCAGGCCCGATGGGAGCCGGGAGCCGGGAGCCGGGAGCCGGGCGCGACGCTGAGTGCGTGTGTGTGTATGTGTGTGAGAGAGGAGGAGGAGGAGGCGTGCTGCGTTTTGACGGCGCGGCGGGCGGGCGGGCGGGCGGGCGGTCCGGCCAGGTGGCTCGGCGGGGCCGGCGGGCGGCTGCGCGTGGCCCGGCGGGGGTCCTGGAGGCCAAGCAGAGGCGAGTGGGCGGTAGGGAGGGAGGCGCCGGGTCCAGGGCGCACGGGCCAGGCGCGCAGCCTGACGCTCCCTGGTGGTCTAGTGGTTAGGATTCGGCGCTCTCACCGCCGCGGCCCGGGTTCGATTCCCGGTCAGGGAAGCCTTTCTTCTTCCTCTCGCAAGCCTGGCCTGGCCCATGCCTAGCGACCGACCTCCGCGGCGCGCCGCCGCCGCGCACCCCTTTTAGCGCAAGCTCGCTCGTGCGTCTCCCTGGCCCCGACCGAGGCTGCGCGTGCGCACGAGGCCACCCGCCCCGTCGAGCCCAAGGCAAGGCTTGCAGAGCGGTGCCCTGGCGGGCTCCGTCGGGCCGGCCCAAGCCTTTTGGCCTCGCTGGCTGGCTGGCTGGCTGGCTGGGCGGCCGGCAGGTGGGCCGACTGGAGGTCTCGGCGTCTCGCGGGGCCGCCTCCCCCGGACGCTCGCCTGGCTCCCCGTCTCGCTCCGCCCCAGGCCCGACAGGCCGGGACGCCGTCCGACCCCAGCCGAGGCCACCCACAGGCCGGGCGCCTCGGGCCTCCGTGGGTGCTTGGACTCTCCCGCAGCACCACTGCCGCCGGGAGAAAGGTCGTGGCGGCTCGCAGCCCCCCGCCCCCAGCCCCCCGCTGGCTCCTTGGTGAGGTGCTACTTGGCGGCGGCCGCGCTGGGGGGATGTGGGGACGGCGGGCCGAGGCGGAGGGGGCCGGTTGTGGGGAGGGTGAGCCACCTGTCTCTCTCTGAGTCGGGGGTCACTTGCTGGAGCCCCCGGTGCCTTCTCTCGGCCGGCCGTCGGCCCGGCAACCGCCAGCGATGGAGCTGCACGTGGGTGGTGGTCTTGGGCGGGGATGAGAGCAGAGCGCCGGCCCCCGCCGGCCCCCGCCGCCCCCGCCCGGGCAGGCGGTGGTTGGAAAGCGGTTGTGGGCGTCTCCCGGTGGCCGGACCACCAGGCAGTGGAGGCCAGAGAGCAGGGAGATAGATGCAGGAGGCCAGTGGGGCTAACCCGCGGGCCGGGCAGGTGGGAGGCGGCGGAGGCACCCCGGGGACAGACGGGGTGCCCTTGGAGGCCCCGGGTCAGTCCAACTGCACGACCGCTACCCCGAATCCTGGGGCAGAGGGGCAGGCGTGTTCCCCGACACAGCTTCCTCCACCCCGGCCCCCGGCCGCCGGCCCGGCCCCGGCCCCAGCCCCACGTGGCCGGCCCCCCAGCTGGATGCCGCTCGGAAGGGGCTCCCCTTGGCGCCTTAGCGCCCCCCCCCCCAGGCAGGAGAGCCTGCAGCCCTGTCTCCGCCCGGGTGCGGGTCTCCTGGCGCCGCTGCTCCTGCAGGTGAACCGCAGCGCCCGGCCTCCTTCCTGCCAACGCTTGCACGGCCGCCCTCCAAGGCTTTGCTGTGTGTCCAGAGACTGTCTCCGTCGGAGGCGCAGAGGCCGGCCCGCGCTCTGCGTGAGCCTTCCGGGGCTCGCTGGCTGGATTTGGACACCGTCCGGCCGGCGGTGGAGAGGAGCGCCTGTGGGCCTCCGGGTGCTTCCCGTCAGCACGGGCAGTTCCCTCAGCGCCCTCGCCTCTCCCTCTGGCTGTATGGGTGGGGGTGGGGGTGCGGGGAGTCCGCGACGGTGGGGGATAGCGCTGGACGAAGGTGTTCTCCCCCGCGCGTCGCCTCGCACGGGGGTCAGGGCACAGGCGCAAAGCGTCCCGGAAAGAGGGCAGGGCCAGGAGCGGCCCGAGCCGGGCAGTGGGAGAAGGAGTCCCGGGTGTGTGCGTGGAGTGAGGGCCCGGGAGGTGTGGCGCCGGCGGGCACTGGCCGAGAGTGGGGCTGGCCACTGAGGCAGGGCACCCTGCCCGGCGCCTCGCCTGCACCTGTGCACCTGTGCGGGCGGGCGAGCTGTGAGGTAGGGGAGGGGACACGCTGGGCGTGTGCCTGAGGAGCCTGTGGGAGACCGGGACTGCGGGCATTGAGTGTAGGACGTGGGTGTGGGGTCCAAGGGGTCGGTGGTAGATGGAGGGTTTGAGCCTGGAGGCTGGAAGGAGCAGCACGTGGCACGTGGGGGTGGGTGTCGATGGGGAGTCGTCCCGGTGCCAGAGGGCTGGGAGACCCCGTGGTGGCGGTGGACGGCGGGCGGGAGAGGTGCCGGGAGGCCGCTGGGCTGCGCTGGGCTGCACTGGGCTGCGCTGCAGGGTGGCCGGGCAGACGAGCGGGTGAGCGAGCGAGCGAGCGAGCAAGCGAGTGAGCGAGGTGCAGGGGGCGGGGGTGGCAAGCAGGCAGCTGCACGGGCGGGCTAGGGAAAGAGAGAGAGGGAGGGATGGAGGGATGGAGGAAGGGAGGGAGGGAAGGAGAGACCGGGTGTCGGAGCTGTTCCCACGGGGTGAGGAATTCCACCGACCCGGAGATGACCATTCCCCGTCATCGTCATGGGGACCACCAGCCACGTCTCAGGTGTCAGGTGTCGTCGTCGTGGGCTTGAGATTCAGGGAGGCCAAAGGGACAGACGCAACGCACGATCATCGACAAATGAGGACTCGGAAAGGAGGGCGCGTGGAGGCGGGTGACAGGGGTGGGGACGTTGGGGCAAGAAGGGCTGGTGGGGGTGGAGGGGCCGGCGGCGCTGGTACTGGTGTTTGCTGCTGCTGCTGCTGCTGCTGCTGCTGCCGCCACCGCCGCCGCCACCGGTGATGGGGGTGGCAAACTCTGGCGCTGTTGGTGACGGCGTCCCCCGGGGCCCCGGTGGAGACAGTGGACTCGGCGATGCCCATGCCCGTGCGCTGGCGCCGGCCTCAGTCCTGCTGCTGCTGCTGCTGCTGCTGCTGCTGCTGCTGCTGCTATCGCGGTGGTGGTGTGCTGGTGGTCCTGGGGCTTGGTGGCGGACTCGGTGCTGGTGGGGTCGCGGTGAGGGAGGGTGAAGGACTTCAGGGCCGTGGGCCATGCTACCCGTGCCGGTGTGCTGATGGTGGCCTCGGTGGTGGTGGTGACCGCGGAGGACTTCAGTCTGTTGGTGACTGCCCATGCTGGCCTGCTGGCGGTGGGCACGTCCTGCTGCTGCTGCTGCTGCTGCTGCTGCTGCTGGTGCAACTGCTACTGGCATGGTGGTGGGTGGTCCTGGTGCTGGTGCTGGTGGTGGTGTGGGGATGGTGGTCCTGGGGGTTGGTGGTGGACCAAGTGCTGCGGGGGTCGTGGAGGCCGGGCGGGGGGGGGGTGGGGAGGGTACCTCCGTGTGCCCTTGGCGGTGATGCCCATGCTGCTGCGCCGCTGTTCGTGGACTCGACGTGCTGGTGACAGCCGTGGCGGTGGCGCTGTCCCTCGAGGCTGGGTGTGCTAGCGCCGGTGCTGGCTAAGGTGGATGGACCTGGTGCTCGCGATGACTTTAGCAGTGGGGAGTGGCCCGTGTTTGACGGGGACCGCGGCCAGGTCGCCATAGAGAGCATCCCGGGCTGCCATCGGGAGGATGTCGTGCTGTGAAACGGGGCTCCCTGGCGCGCTCTGAGGAGTGGCTGAGGGCCCCTCCAGAAGAGGGGTGGCAAGGTGGTTGGTGGTCGGTCGTCGTGCAAAGAGAGGAGGGTTTGGGGAGTGTGGGTAGGATGAGCCATTGAGGGAGGGAATGTGGAAAGCGTGGAGGTGGGCTGTGCCCGGGCGGGCGCGGGCGGTGCTTGGAAGCATTGCTTGAAGTGACGTGGGTGAGCGAAGCGCCGTCTGGGTCAGGGTCACGGAGAGAAAAAGGGCAAGGACAACGCGGGGCCGGGCAAGGGACCTGGGCCACTGCGGGCGGCAGGGGGCGGGCAGCCGGGTGGAGCGTGGCGGCCAGGGCGGCCAGGGGCTGAGAGAACAGACAAGTAGGCAGGGGGAAGCGGGGCGGGGCAGGAGGGCAGGGCCCCGGCGTGAGCACAGCTGGTTCAGGCTCAGGCCCTGTGGCTTGAGCGCGTGCGCGAGGAAGCGGGGGGCGCGCGCGGCCAAAAGGGGGCGGCGCGCTGCATGGGCCGGGAATCGAACCCGGGCCTCCCGCGTGGCAGGCGAGAATTCTACCACTGAACCACCCATGCACCGGTGGCGGCGGTCACCAGACGGCTTCCCCAGCGGCGCTCGTCGTCGTCCCGGCACCGCCAGTGGTGAGCACCCGCTGCGCGGGGGCGGGCGGTGGGCCCGCGCGGTCTGCAAGACAGGCTCCGCGCCCGTGCAGAGGCGCCGAGGGCTCGGGCTCGGGCTCGGGCTCGGGCTCGGGCTCGGGCTCGGGTTCGGGCTCGGGCCGGCGCGCGGCGCCCACGGTCCCAGCGAGGCCCCGAGGCGGACTAGGCTCACCCTGTGCCCTCTCCCTGGGGCGGGGCCGCCGCCAGACACTGTCCTGCCGGGGGGAGGAGCCTGGCCAAGCCTGACCCGCGCCCGATTCCCAGGCAGCGCGGGGCGTCTGTGGCCTGCGCAGCTCAGCGCGGACCTTCCCTTCCCTCCCGGCGCCCCCCCGAAGGCCCTTGGGCGGATGGCTCTCCGGCCCGTGCAGTGCGCGCCGGTGGGGGCCGGCTGGGGCCCGGAGCTCGGATTGTGTGCGCTCCCGGGGTGCCGCGGGGTGGGGGTGGGGGTGGGGGTGGGGGTGTGTGCGTGTGCGCGCGTGTGTGTGCGCGCGTGTGGGTGTCGGCGTCGGAGATGGGGGCCCGGTAGCGCCGCCCGGGGCCGCCGAGTAGCGCCCAAGCCAAGAGGCCAAAGACAGGCGTGTGAGCTCTGCCCGCAGCTCTCCGTCGGGGCCGGCTGGGCTGCGGTGGGGGTGAGGCCGGCAGGTGCGCTCGGGCCGAGCGGCCGCCGGCTGGCTGGCGGGCGGCGCGGTGAGGGAGCGCGCTGGCGTCCTGGAGTCCCGGCCCCGCAGCGGCTTCCCGCGCGGAGACGCGCGCCCTGGCGCCCGGGTCGGGGGCCCGTGGAGGCAGGGCTGCCTTGCGCTCAGGGCTCCCCGGAGCCACCACGGCGGCGTGGGCCGCACCCCGCCCCCCGCGCCAGGCCCAGCGAACGGGGCGGGGGTCCCGTCTCTGGCTGGCGCGCGGAGGGCTCGGCTGCCCGCGTGGCGGGCGTGTGGCCGTGGTGAGGCCTCCAGGTGGCCACGCCTCGTGGGCGCCCCGGGGCGGGGGCGGGGGCGGGGGCGGGGGCGGGGACGGGGGGTGGAGACCACGGGATGAATGGGGGCCGGCGGAAAGGACAGGCCGTCGGGACCCCGCGCTCCCGGCGGGCGGGCGGGCGGGCGGAGGTGTAGGGCGGGGCTGGGAGAGCGAGGAGGCGAGCGAGGCGCGCCCCTCAGCGGGCACAGGTGGGAGCGTGGCCCGGCCCGCGCGGGGCTGTCGGCATTTCGGCCCGCGGCTCGCCTGCAGGGGGCGGCGGCGGGAAGGAAGAGGGCAAACGGAGCCCCCGGAGAGCCGGGCAGGAGAGACGTGCCGCCGAGTTGCCGAGGCCCGCGGCCGCCGTGCGATGAGGAGGAGGGAGAGGCACGGGAGGTGGCGGGGGAGGGAGGGCGCGGGGGCGCCAAGCCTGCGGCCGGGAGGGCCGAGGCGCTGCAGCTGCGTGGGTCGGGTCCCGGGCCACGTGTGCCAGGGCGCCGCCAGCCCGCAGCGGCGTGTAAGGCGGGACAGACAGGGCGTCGTCCAGGCCCGGGTGCGGAGAGCCCGCGTTGGGCGGGCCAAAAGGTGGGCGTGTCAGGAGTGGGATTCGAACCCACGCCTCCAGGGGAGACTGCGACCTGAACGCAGCGCCTTAGACCGCTCGGCCATCCTGACGGCAGGCCTGGGCGCGCCGCCGCTCGCCTGGCTGGGACCCGGCGCCGACCCGGAGCTGGCTGGCGGCCGTGTGGGTGCGCGACGGACGGACGGACGGACGGACGGGACTCGCGTCCCGGTCGACGAGGCCAACGGCCCGCCGACTGACTCTGCTGGCGCCGCCGCCCTCGTCGCGGTCCTCGCCGCCGCCCCCTCCCCCTCCCCCTCGCCCTCGCCCTCGCCCTCGCCATCGGCCTCGCCCTCGCCCTTCCCGGGGCGCGCACCCTGCTGCCGGCGTCCGGCCCCCCGCCGCCCCCGCCGCCCGCCGCGGCCCATCCCCGGCGCGGGGCCTCCTGCTCGCCGTGTCGGGCGTCTTCTCCCGCCGCCATCCCCGTGCGGCTGGGCGGGGGCGGCGGCGGGTCCCGGTCCGGGGCCCGACGCTCCGAGTCGGGCCGGGGGACTGCTGTGCGCGCTGACGCGGCGGCCGGGGGGTCGGGCCGGCTGGGCCGTGGCCCGGGGCACGTGGCGGGCGCCTGGCAGGACGGGCGCGCGGGACGTCGAGGGCCCGGGTGGGCGCGGGCAGGCAGGCCGGCAGGCAGGCGGGCGGGCGGAGAGGGGTCGGGCGCCCGGGCGGCCGCCGCCGCCGTCCTCGTTAGTATAGTGGTGAGTATCCCCGCCTGTCACGCGGGAGACCGGGGTTCGATTCCCCGACGGGGAGGCGAGACACGCCCTCTTTTGGTCGCGGGCGCCGCCGCCGCGCTGCTGCCCAAACGTACGCCTCCTTCTCCTCCTCCTCCTCCTTCTCCTCCCTCGTGCCTCCGCCCGGCCCCGTGCGGCCAGAGGCGCGGGGCGACCGCGGGGGCCCGTCCTGCCCGCCGTCGACCCGACCCCCCGCACCCCCTGCCCTTCCTCGTCGGCCCTGGCGCCCTGGCGCCCTGGCGCGTGCGGGCTCGGCCCAGCCCAGCCGGGACCTCCTGACGGGAGGCTGGCCGCCACGGGCTCCTCGCTCACGCGACGGACAGCTGCCCGGCTGCCGGGCTTCCCGTGGAGGTGGCCGTGGGGGCCGGGCCGACCGTGCGGGCGGGGCGGGGCGGGGCGGGGCGGGGAGCGGGTGGCGGGAGGGAAGCGCGCGCCGGGGGCAAGGGGCGGGGCTCCCCGGCGGGCAGCCGAGGTCCCCGGAGCCGCAGGGCGGCGAGAGCGCCCCCCAGAGGCGGGCGGCGGAGGCGGCGGCGGCGGGCGGTCGTGCGTGCGGAGCAGCAAGGAAGGGCTGCGTGGGGCTGGCGCGGGTGGGGCGCAGAGCCGCGGACGGCCGGCACGTCGGGGCAGGGCTGCGGCAGGCGGCGGAGGCGGTGGCGAGAGGGCGAGGAGGCGCTGGTGCGGAGCCTGGGCCGGCGTCCGGGGGCGGCCCGGGCTGTGCAGCGTTGGTGGTATAGTGGTGAGCATAGCTGCCTTCCAAGCAGTTGACCCGGGTTCGATTCCTTTTGCGCGGCTCCCGGTGCTCAGGCCCGATGGGAGCCGGGAGCCGGGAGCCGGGAGCCGGGCGCGACGCTGAGTGCGTGTGTGTGTATGTGTGTGAGAGAGGAGGAGGAGGAGGCGTGCTGCGTTTTGACGGCGCGGCGGGCGGGCGGGGGGGCGGGCGGGCGGTCCGGCCAGGTGGCTCGGCGGGGCCGGCGGGCGGCTGCGCGTGGCCCGGCGGGGGTCCTGGAGGCCAAGCAGAGGCGAGTGGGCGGTAGGGAGGGAGGCGCCGGGTCCAGGGCGCACGGGCCAGGCGCGCAGCCTGACGCTCCCTGGTGGTCTAGTGGTTAGGATTCGGCGCTCTCACCGCCGCGGCCCGGGTTCGATTCCCGGTCAGGGAAGCCTTTCTTCTTCCTCTCGCAAGCCTGGCCTGGCCCATGCCTAGCGACCGACCTCCGCGGCGCGCCGCCGCCGCGCACCCCTTTTAGCGCAAGCTCGCTCGTGCGTCTCCCTGGCCCCGACCGAGGCTGCGCGTGCGCACGAGGCCACCCGCCCCGTCGAGCCCAAGGCAAGGCTTGCAGAGCGGTGCCCTGGCGGGCTCCGTCGGGCCGGCCCAAGCCTTTTGGCCTCGCTGGCTGGCTGGCTGGCTGGCTGGGCGGCCGGCAGGTGGGCCGACTGGAGGTCTCGGCGTCTCGCGGGGCCGCCTCCCCCGGACGCTCGCCTGGCTCCCCGTCTCGCTCCGCCCCAGGCCCGACAGGCCGGGACGCCGTCCGACCCCAGCCGAGGCCACCCACAGGCCGGGCGCCTCGGGCCTCCGTGGGTGCTTGGACTCTCCCGCAGCACCACTGCCGCCGGGAGAAAGGTCGTGGCGGCTCGCAGCCCCCCGCCCCCAGCCCCCCGCTGGCTCCTTGGTGAGGTGCTACTTGGCGGCGGCCGCGCTGGGGGGATGTGGGGACGGCGGGCCGAGGCGGAGGGGGCCGGTTGTGGGGAGGGTGAGCCACCTGTCTCTCTCTGAGTCGGGGGTCACTTGCTGGAGCCCCCGGTGCCTTCTCTCGGCCGGCCGTCGGCCCGGCAACCGCCAGCGATGGAGCTGCACGTGGGTGGTGGTCTTGGGCGGGGATGAGAGCAGAGCGCCGGCCCCCGCCGGCCCCCGCCGCCCCCGCCCGGGCAGGCGGTGGTTGGAAAGCGGTTGTGGGCGTCTCCCGGTGGCCGGACCACCAGGCAGTGGAGGCCAGAGAGCAGGGAGATAGATGCAGGAGGCCAGTGGGGCTAACCCGCGGGCCGGGCAGGTGGGAGGCGGCGGAGGCACCCCGGGGACAGACGGGGTGCCCTTGGAGGCCCCGGGTCAGTCCAACTGCACGACCGCTACCCCGAATCCTGGGGCAGAGGGGCAGGCGTGTTCCCCGACACAGCTTCCTCCACCCCGGCCCCCGGCCGCCGGCCCGGCCCCGGCCCCAGCCCCACGTGGCCGGCCCCCCAGCTGGATGCCGCTCGGAAGGGGCTCCCCTTGGCGCCTTAGCGCCCCCCCCCCCAGGCAGGAGAGCCTGCAGCCCTGTCTCCGCCCGGGTGCGGGTCTCCTGGCGCCGCTGCTCCTGCAGGTGAACCGCAGCGCCCGGCCTCCTTCCTGCCAACGCTTGCACGGCCGCCCTCCAAGGCTTTGCTGTGTGTCCAGAGACTGTCTCCGTCGGAGGCGCAGAGGCCGGCCCGCGCTCTGCGTGAGCCTTCCGGGGCTCGCTGGCTGGATTTGGACACCGTCCGGCCGGCGGTGGAGAGGAGCGCCTGTGGGCCTCCGGGTGCTTCCCGTCAGCACGGGCAGTTCCCTCAGCGCCCTCGCCTCTCCCTCTGGCTGTATGGGTGGGGGTGGGGGTGCGGGGAGTCCGCGACGGTGGGGGATAGCGCTGGACGAAGGTGTTCTCCCCCGCGCGTCGCCTCGCACGGGGGTCAGGGCACAGGCGCAAAGCGTCCCGGAAAGAGGGCAGGGCCAGGAGCGGCCCGAGCCGGGCAGTGGGAGAAGGAGTCCCGGGTGTGTGCGTGGAGTGAGGGCCCGGGAGGTGTGGCGCCGGCGGGCACTGGCCGAGAGTGGGGCTGGCCACTGAGGCAGGGCACCCTGCCCGGCGCCTCGCCTGCACCTGTGCACCTGTGCGGGCGGGCGAGCTGTGAGGTAGGGGAGGGGACACGCTGGGCGTGTGCCTGAGGAGCCTGTGGGAGACCGGGACTGCGGGCATTGAGTGTAGGACGTGGGTGTGGGGTCCAAGGGGTCGGTGGTAGATGGAGGGTTTGAGCCTGGAGGCTGGAAGGAGCAGCACGTGGCACGTGGGGGTGGGTGTCGATGGGGAGTCGTCCCGGTGCCAGAGGGCTGGGAGACCCCGTGGTGGCGGTGGACGGCGGGCGGGAGAGGTGCCGGGAGGCCGCTGGGCTGCGCTGGGCTGCACTGGGCTGCACTGGGCTGCGCTGCAGGGTGGCCGGGCAGACGAGCGGGTGAGCGAGCGAGCGAGCGAGCAAGCGAGTGAGCGAGGTGCAGGGGGCGGGGGTGGCAAGCAGGCAGCTGCACGGGCGGGCTAGGGAAAGAGAGAGAGGGAGGGATGGAGGGATGGAGGAAGGGAGGGAGGGAAGGAGAGACCGGGTGTCGGAGCTGTTCCCACGGGGTGAGGAATTCCACCGACCCGGAGATGACCATTCCCCGTCATCGTCATGGGGACCACCAGCCACGTCTCAGGTGTCAGGTGTCGTCGTCGTGGGCTTGAGATTCAGGGAGGCCAAAGGGACAGACGCAACGCACGATCATCGACAAATGAGGACTCGGAAAGGAGGGCGCGTGGAGGCGGGTGACAGGGGTGGGGACGTTGGGGCAAGAAGGGCTGGTGGGGGTGGAGGGGCCGGCGGCGCTGGTACTGGTGTTTGCTGCTGCTGCTGCTGCTGCTGCTGCTGCCGCCACCGCCGCCGCCACCGGTGATGGGGGTGGCAAACTCTGGCGCTGTTGGTGACGGCGTCCCCCGGGGCCCCGGTGGAGACAGTGGACTCGGCGATGCCCATGCCCGTGCGCTGGCGCCGGCCTCAGTCCTGCTGCTGCTGCTGCTGCTGCTGCTGCTGCTGCTATCGCGGTGGTGGTGTGCTGGTGGTCCTGGGGCTTGGTGGCGGACTCGGTGCTGGTGGGGTCGCGGTGAGGGAGGGTGAAGGACTTCAGGGCCGTGGGCCATGCTACCCGTGCCGGTGTGCTGATGGTGGCCTCGGTGGTGGTGGTGACCGCGGAGGACTTCAGTCTGTTGGTGACTGCCCATGCTGGCCTGCTGGCGGTGGGCACGTCCTGCTGCTGCTGCTGCTGCTGCTGCTGCTGCTGCTGGTGCAACTGCTACTGGCATGGTGGTGGGTGGTCCTGGTGCTGGTGCTGGTGGTGGTGTGGGGATGGTGGTCCTGGGGGTTGGTGGTGGACCAAGTGCTGCGGGGGTCGTGGAGGCCGGGCGGGGGGGGGGTGGGGAGGGTACCTCCGTGTGCCCTTGGCGGTGATGCCCATGCTGCTGCGCCGCTGTTCGTGGACTCGACGTGCTGGTGACAGCCGTGGCGGTGGCGCTGTCCCTCGAGGCTGGGTGTGCTAGCGCCGGTGCTGGCTAAGGTGGATGGACCTGGTGCTCGCGATGACTTTAGCAGTGGGGAGTGGCCCGTGTTTGACGGGGACCGCGGCCAGGTCGCCATAGAGAGCATCCCGGGCTGCCATCGGGAGGATGTCGTGCTGTGAAACGGGGCTCCCTGGCGCGCTCTGAGGAGTGGCTGAGGGCCCCTCCAGAAGAGGGGTGGCAAGGTGGTTGGTGGTCGGTCGTCGTGCAAAGAGAGGAGGGTTTGGGGAGTGTGGGTAGGATGAGCCATTGAGGGAGGGAATGTGGAAAGCGTGGAGGTGGGCTGTGCCCGGGCGGGCGCGGGCGGTGCTTGGAAGCATTGCTTGAAGTGACGTGGGTGAGCGAAGCGCCGTCTGGGTCAGGGTCACGGAGAGAAAAAGGGCAAGGACAACGCGGGGCCGGGCAAGGGACCTGGGCCACTGCGGGCGGCAGGGGGCGGGCAGCCGGGTGGAGCGTGGCGGCCAGGGCGGCCAGGGGCTGAGAGAACAGACAAGTAGGCAGGGGGAAGCGGGGCGGGGCAGGAGGGCAGGGCCCCGGCGTGAGCACAGCTGGTTCAGGCTCAGGCCCTGTGGCTTGAGCGCGTGCGCGAGGAAGCGGGGGGCGCGCGCGGCCAAAAGGGGGCGGCGCGCTGCATGGGCCGGGAATCGAACCCGGGCCTCCCGCGTGGCAGGCGAGAATTCTACCACTGAACCACCCATGCACCGGTGGCGGCGGTCACCAGACGGCTTCCCCAGCGGCGCTCGTCGTCGTCCCGGCACCGCCAGTGGTGAGCACCCGCTGCGCGGGGGCGGGCGGTGGGCCCGCGCGGTCTGCAAGACAGGCTCCGCGCCCGTGCAGAGGCGCCGAGGGCTCGGGCTCGGGCTCGGGCTCGGGCTCGGGCTCGGGCTCGGGTTCGGGCTCGGGCCGGCGCGCGGCGCCCACGGTCCCAGCGAGGCCCCGAGGCGGACTAGGCTCACCCTGTGCCCTCTCCCTGGGGCGGGGCCGCCGCCAGACACTGTCCTGCCGGGGGGAGGAGCCTGGCCAAGCCTGACCCGCGCCCGATTCCCAGGCAGCGCGGGGCGTCTGTGGCCTGCGCAGCTCAGCGCGGACCTTCCCTTCCCTCCCGGCGCCCCCCCGAAGGCCCTTGGGCGGATGGCTCTCCGGCCCGTGCAGTGCGCGCCGGTGGGGGCCGGCTGGGGCCCGGAGCTCGGATTGTGTGCGCTCCCGGGGTGCCGCGGGGTGGGGGTGGGGGTGGGGGTGTGTGCGTGTGCGCGCGTGTGTGTGCGCGTGTGTGTGTGTCGGCGTCGGTGTCGGCGTCGGAGATGGGGGCCCGGTAGCGCCGCCCGGGGCCGCCGAGTAGCGCCCAAGCCAAGAGGCCAAAGACAGGCGTGTGAGCTCTGCCCGCAGCTCTCCGTCGGGGCCGGCTGGGCTGCGGTGGGGGTGAGGCCGGCAGGTGCGCTCGGGCCGAGCGGCCGCCGGCTGGCTGGCGGGCGGCGCGGTGAGGGAGCGCGCTGGCGTCCTGGAGTCCCGGCCCCGCAGCGGCTTCCCGCGCGGAGACGCGCGCCCTGGCGCCCGGGTCGGGGGCCCGTGGAGGCAGGGCTGCCTTGCGCTCAGGGCTCCCCGGAGCCACCACGGCGGGGTGGGCCGCACCCCGCCCCCCGCGCCAGGCCCAGCGAACGGGGCGGGGGTCCCGTCTCTGGCTGGCGCGCGGAGGGCTCGGCTGCCCGCGTGGCGGGCGTGTGGCCGTGGTGAGGCCTCCAGGTGGCCACGCCTCGTGGGCGCCCCGGGGCGGGGGCGGGGGCGGGGGCGGGGGCGGGGGCGGGGACGGGGGGTGGAGACCACGGGATGAATGGGGGCCGGCGGAAAGGACAGGCCGTCGGGACCCCGCGCTCCCGGCGGGCGGGCGGGCGGGCGGGCGGGCGGAGGTGTAGGGCGGGGCTGGGAGAGCGAGGAGGCGAGCGAGGCGCGCCCCTCAGCGGGCACAGGTGGGAGCGTGGCCCGGCCCGCGCGGGGCTGTCGGCATTTCGGCCCGCGGCTCGCCTGCAGGGGGCGGCGGCGGGAAGGAAGAGGGCAAACGGAGCCCCCGGAGAGCCGGGCAGGAGAGACGTGCCGCCGAGTTGCCGAGGCCCGCGGCCGCCGTGCGATGAGGAGGAGGGAGAGGCACGGGAGGTGGCGGGGGAGGGAGGGCGCGGGGGCGCCAAGCCTGCGGCCGGGAGGGCCGAGGCGCTGCAGCTGCGTGGGTCGGGTCCCGGGCCACGTGTGCCAGGGCGCCGCCAGCCCGCAGCGGCGTGTAAGGCGGGACAGACAGGGCGTCGTCCAGGCCCGGGTGCGGAGAGCCCGCGTTGGGCGGGCCAAAAGGTGGGCGTGTCAGGAGTGGGATTCGAACCCACGCCTCCAGGGGAGACTGCGACCTGAACGCAGCGCCTTAGACCGCTCGGCCATCCTGACGGCAGGCCTGGGCGCGCCGCCGCTCGCCTGGCTGGGACCCGGCGCCGACCCGGAGCTGGCTGGCGGCCGTGTGGGTGCGCGACGGACGGACGGACGGACGGGACTCGCGTCCCGGTCGACGAGGCCAACGGCCCGCCGACTGACTCTGCTGGCGCCGCCGCCCTCGTCGCGGTCCTCGCCGCCGCCCCCTCCCCCTCCCCCTCGCCCTCGGCCTCGCCCTCGCCCTTCCCGGGGCGCGCACCCTGCTGCCGGCGTCCGGCCCCCCGCCGCCCCCGCCGCCCGCCGCGGCCCATCCCCGGCGCGGGGCCTCCTGCTCGCCGTGTCGGGCGTCTTCTCCCGCCGCCATCCCCGTGCGGCTGGGCGGGGGCGGCGGCGGGTCCCGGTCCGGGGCCCGACGCTCCGAGTCGGGCCGGGGGACTGCTGTGCGCGCTGACGCGGCGGCCGGGGGGTCGGGCCGGCTGGGCCGTGGCCCGGGGCACGTGGCGGGCGCCTGGCAGGACGGGCGCGCGGGACGTCGAGGGCCCGGGTGGGCGCGGGCAGGCAGGCCGGCAGGCAGGCGGGCGGGCGGAGAGGGGTCGGGCGCCCGGGCGGCCGCCGCCGCCGTCCTCGTTAGTATAGTGGTGAGTATCCCCGCCTGTCACGCGGGAGACCGGGGTTCGATTCCCCGACGGGGAGGCGAGACACGCCCTCTTTTGGTCGCGGGCGCCGCCGCCGCGCTGCTGCCCAAACGTACGCCTCCTTCTCCTCCTCCTCCTCCTTCTCCTCCCTCGTGCCTCCGCCCGGCCCCGTGCGGCCAGAGGCGCGGGGCGACCGCGGGGGCCCGTCCTGCCCGCCGTCGACCCGACCCCCCGCACCCCCTGCCCTTCCTCGTCGGCCCTGGCGCCCTGGCGCCCTGGCGCGTGCGGGCTCGGCCCAGCCCAGCCGGGACCTCCTGACGGGAGGCTGGCCGCCACGGGCTCCTCGCTCACGCGACGGACAGCTGCCCGGCTGCCGGGCTTCCCGTGGAGGTGGCCGTGGGGGCCGGGCCGACCGTGCGGGCGGGGCGGGGCGGGGCGGGGCGGGGAGCGGGTGGCGGGAGGGAAGCGCGCGCCGGGGGCAAGGGGCGGGGCTCCCCGGCGGGCAGCCGAGGTCCCCGGAGCCGCAGGGCGGCGAGAGCGCCCCCCAGAGGCGGGCGGCGGAGGCGGCGGCGGCGGGCGGTCGTGCGTGCGGAGCAGCAAGGAAGGGCTGCGTGGGGCTGGCGCGGGTGGGGCGCAGAGCCGCGGACGGCCGGCACGTCGGGGCAGGGCTGCGGCAGGCGGCGGAGGCGGTGGCGAGAGGGCGAGGAGGCGCTGGTGCGGAGCCTGGGCCGGCGTCCGGGGGCGGCCCGGGCTGTGCAGCGTTGGTGGTATAGTGGTGAGCATAGCTGCCTTCCAAGCAGTTGACCCGGGTTCGATTCCCGGCCAACGCAGCTGGCCAACGTTTTGCGCGGCTCCCGGTGCTCAGGCCCGATGGGAGCCGGGAGCCGGGAGCCGGGAGCCGGGCGCGACGCTGAGTGCGTGTGTGTGTATGTGTGTGAGAGAGGAGGAGGAGGAGGCGTGCTGCGTTTTGACGGCGCGGCGGGCGGGCGGGCGGGCGGGCGGTCCGGCCAGGTGGCTCGGCGGGGCCGGCGGGCGGCTGCGCGTGGCCCGGCGGGGGTCCTGGAGGCCAAGCAGAGGCGAGTGGGCGGTAGGGAGGGAGGCGCCGGGTCCAGGGCGCACGGGCCAGGCGCGCAGCCTGACGCTCCCTGGTGGTCTAGTGGTTAGGATTCGGCGCTCTCACCGCCGCGGCCCGGGTTCGATTCCCGGTCAGGGAAGCCTTTCTTCTTCCTCTCGCAAGCCTGGCCTGGCCCATGCCTAGCGACCGACCTCCGCGGCGCGCCGCCGCCGCGCACCCCTTTTAGCGCAAGCTCGCTCGTGCGTCTCCCTGGCCCCGACCGAGGCTGCGCGTGCGCACGAGGCCACCCGCCCCGTCGAGCCCAAGGCAAGGCTTGCAGAGCGGTGCCCTGGCGGGCTCCGTCGGGCCGGCCCAAGCCTTTTGGCCTCGCTGGCTGGCTGGCTGGCTGGCTGGGCGGCCGGCAGGTGGGCCGACTGGAGGTCTCGGCGTCTCGCGGGGCCGCCTCCCCCGGACGCTCGCCTGGCTCCCCGTCTCGCTCCGCCCCAGGCCCGACAGGCCGGGACGCCGTCCGACCCCAGCCGAGGCCACCCACAGGCCGGGCGCCTCGGGCCTCCGTGGGTGCTTGGACTCTCCCGCAGCACCACTGCCGCCGGGAGAAAGGTCGTGGCGGCTCGCAGCCCCCCGCCCCCAGCCCCCCGCTGGCTCCTTGGTGAGGTGCTACTTGGCGGCGGCCGCGCTGGGGGGATGTGGGGACGGCGGGCCGAGGCGGAGGGGGCCGGTTGTGGGGAGGGTGAGCCACCTGTCTCTCTCTGAGTCGGGGGTCACTTGCTGGAGCCCCCGGTGCCTTCTCTCGGCCGGCCGTCGGCCCGGCAACCGCCAGCGATGGAGCTGCACGTGGGTGGTGGTCTTGGGCGGGGATGAGAGCAGAGCGCCGGCCCCCGCCGGCCCCCGCCGCCCCCGCCCGGGCAGGCGGTGGTTGGAAAGCGGTTGTGGGCGTCTCCCGGTGGCCGGACCACCAGGCAGTGGAGGCCAGAGAGCAGGGAGATAGATGCAGGAGGCCAGTGGGGCTAACCCGCGGGCCGGGCAGGTGGGAGGCGGCGGAGGCACCCCGGGGACAGACGGGGTGCCCTTGGAGGCCCCGGGTCAGTCCAACTGCACGACCGCTACCCCGAATCCTGGGGCAGAGGGGCAGGCGTGTTCCCCGACACAGCTTCCTCCACCCCGGCCCCCGGCCGCCGGCCCGGCCCCGGCCCCAGCCCCACGTGGCCGGCCCCCCAGCTGGATGCCGCTCGGAAGGGGCTCCCCTTGGCGCCTTAGCGCCCCCCCCCCCAGGCAGGAGAGCCTGCAGCCCTGTCTCCGCCCGGGTGCGGGTCTCCTGGCGCCGCTGCTCCTGCAGGTGAACCGCAGCGCCCGGCCTCCTTCCTGCCAACGCTTGCACGGCCGCCCTCCAAGGCTTTGCTGTGTGTCCAGAGACTGTCTCCGTCGGAGGCGCAGAGGCCGGCCCGCGCTCTGCGTGAGCCTTCCGGGGCTCGCTGGCTGGATTTGGACACCGTCCGGCCGGCGGTGGAGAGGAGCGCCTGTGGGCCTCCGGGTGCTTCCCGTCAGCACGGGCAGTTCCCTCAGCGCCCTCGCCTCTCCCTCTGGCTGTATGGGTGGGGGTGGGGGTGCGGGGAGTCCGCGACGGTGGGGGATAGCGCTGGACGAAGGTGTTCTCCCCCGCGCGTCGCCTCGCACGGGGGTCAGGGCACAGGCGCAAAGCGTCCCGGAAAGAGGGCAGGGCCAGGAGCGGCCCGAGCCGGGCAGTGGGAGAAGGAGTCCCGGGTGTGTGCGTGGAGTGAGGGCCCGGGAGGTGTGGCGCCGGCGGGCACTGGCCGAGAGTGGGGCTGGCCACTGAGGCAGGGCACCCTGCCCGGCGCCTCGCCTGCACCTGTGCACCTGTGCGGGCGGGCGAGCTGTGAGGTAGGGGAGGGGACACGCTGGGCGTGTGCCTGAGGAGCCTGTGGGAGACCGGGACTGCGGGCATTGAGTGTAGGACGTGGGTGTGGGGTCCAAGGGGTCGGTGGTAGATGGAGGGTTTGAGCCTGGAGGCTGGAAGGAGCAGCACGTGGCACGTGGGGGTGGGTGTCGATGGGGAGTCGTCCCGGTGCCAGAGGGCTGGGAGACCCCGTGGTGGCGGTGGACGGCGGGCGGGAGAGGTGCCGGGAGGCCGCTGGGCTGCGCTGGGCTGCACTGGGCTGCGCTGCAGGGTGGCCGGGCAGACGAGCGGGTGAGCGAGCGAGCGAGCGAGCAAGCGAGTGAGCGAGGTGCAGGGGGCGGGGGTGGCAAGCAGGCAGCTGCACGGGCGGGCTAGGGAAAGAGAGAGAGGGAGGGATGGAGGGATGGAGGAAGGGAGGGAGGGAAGGAGAGACCGGGTGTCGGAGCTGTTCCCACGGGGTGAGGAATTCCACCGACCCGGAGATGACCATTCCCCGTCATCGTCATGGGGACCACCAGCCACGTCTCAGGTGTCAGGTGTCGTCGTCGTGGGCTTGAGATTCAGGGAGGCCAAAGGGACAGACGCAACGCACGATCATCGACAAATGAGGACTCGGAAAGGAGGGCGCGTGGAGGCGGGTGACAGGGGTGGGGACGTTGGGGCAAGAAGGGCTGGTGGGGGTGGAGGGGCCGGCGGCGCTGGTACTGGTGTTTGCTGCTGCTGCTGCTGCTGCTGCTGCTGCCGCCACCGCCGCCGCCACCGGTGATGGGGGTGGCAAACTCTGGCGCTGTTGGTGACGGCGTCCCCCGGGGCCCCGGTGGAGACAGTGGACTCGGCGATGCCCATGCCCGTGCGCTGGCGCCGGCCTCAGTCCTGCTGCTGCTGCTGCTGCTGCTGCTGCTGCTGCTGCTGCTATCGCGGTGGTGGTGTGCTGGTGGTCCTGGGGCTTGGTGGCGGACTCGGTGCTGGTGGGGTCGCGGTGAGGGAGGGTGAAGGACTTCAGGGCCGTGGGCCATGCTACCCGTGCCGGTGTGCTGATGGTGGCCTCGGTGGTGGTGGTGACCGCGGAGGACTTCAGTCTGTTGGTGACTGCCCATGCTGGCCTGCTGGCGGTGGGCACGTCCTGCTGCTGCTGCTGCTGCTGCTGCTGCTGCTGGTGCAACTGCTACTGGCATGGTGGTGGGTGGTCCTGGTGCTGGTGCTGGTGGTGGTGTGGGGATGGTGGTCCTGGGGGTTGGTGGTGGACCAAGTGCTGCGGGGGTCGTGGAGGCCGGGCGGGGGGGGGGTGGGGAGGGTACCTCCGTGTGCCCTTGGCGGTGATGCCCATGCTGCTGCGCCGCTGTTCGTGGACTCGACGTGCTGGTGACAGCCGTGGCGGTGGCGCTGTCCCTCGAGGCTGGGTGTGCTAGCGCCGGTGCTGGCTAAGGTGGATGGACCTGGTGCTCGCGATGACTTTAGCAGTGGGGAGTGGCCCGTGTTTGACGGGGACCGCGGCCAGGTCGCCATAGAGAGCATCCCGGGCTGCCATCGGGAGGATGTCGTGCTGTGAAACGGGGCTCCCTGGCGCGCTCTGAGGAGTGGCTGAGGGCCCCTCCAGAAGAGGGGTGGCAAGGTGGTTGGTGGTCGGTCGTCGTGCAAAGAGAGGAGGGTTTGGGGAGTGTGGGTAGGATGAGCCATTGAGGGAGGGAATGTGGAAAGCGTGGAGGTGGGCTGTGCCCGGGCGGGCGCGGGCGGTGCTTGGAAGCATTGCTTGAAGTGACGTGGGTGAGCGAAGCGCCGTCTGGGTCAGGGTCACGGAGAGAAAAAGGGCAAGGACAACGCGGGGCCGGGCAAGGGACCTGGGCCACTGCGGGCGGCAGGGGGCGGGCAGCCGGGTGGAGCGTGGCGGCCAGGGCGGCCAGGGGCTGAGAGAACAGACAAGTAGGCAGGGGGAAGCGGGGCGGGGCAGGAGGGCAGGGCCCCGGCGTGAGCACAGCTGGTTCAGGCTCAGGCCCTGTGGCTTGAGCGCGTGCGCGAGGAAGCGGGGGGCGCGCGCGGCCAAAAGGGGGCGGCGCGCTGCATGGGCCGGGAATCGAACCCGGGCCTCCCGCGTGGCAGGCGAGAATTCTACCACTGAACCACCCATGCACCGGTGGCGGCGGTCACCAGACGGCTTCCCCAGCGGCGCTCGTCGTCGTCCCGGCACCGCCAGTGGTGAGCACCCGCTGCGCGGGGGCGGGCGGTGGGCCCGCGCGGTCTGCAAGACAGGCTCCGCGCCCGTGCAGAGGCGCCGAGGGCTCGGGCTCGGGCTCGGGCTCGGGCTCGGGCTCGGGCTCGGGTTCGGGCTCGGGCCGGCGCGCGGCGCCCACGGTCCCAGCGAGGCCCCGAGGCGGACTAGGCTCACCCTGTGCCCTCTCCCTGGGGCGGGGCCGCCGCCAGACACTGTCCTGCCGGGGGGAGGAGCCTGGCCAAGCCTGACCCGCGCCCGATTCCCAGGCAGCGCGGGGCGTCTGTGGCCTGCGCAGCTCAGCGCGGACCTTCCCTTCCCTCCCGGCGCCCCCCCGAAGGCCCTTGGGCGGATGGCTCTCCGGCCCGTGCAGTGCGCGCCGGTGGGGGCCGGCTGGGGCCCGGAGCTCGGATTGTGTGCGCTCCCGGGGTGCCGCGGGGTGGGGGTGGGGGTGGGGGTGTGTGCGTGTGCGCGCGTGTGTGTGCGCGTGTGTGTGTGTCGGCGTCGGTGTCGGCGTCGGAGATGGGGGCCCGGTAGCGCCGCCCGGGGCCGCCGAGTAGCGCCCAAGCCAAGAGGCCAAAGACAGGCGTGTGAGCTCTGCCCGCAGCTCTCCGTCGGGGCCGGCTGGGCTGCGGTGGGGGTGAGGCCGGCAGGTGCGCTCGGGCCGAGCGGCCGCCGGCTGGCTGGCGGGCGGCGCGGTGAGGGAGCGCGCTGGCGTCCTGGAGTCCCGGCCCCGCAGCGGCTTCCCGCGCGGAGACGCGCGCCCTGGCGCCCGGGTCGGGGGCCCGTGGAGGCAGGGCTGCCTTGCGCTCAGGGCTCCCCGGAGCCACCACGGCGGGGTGGGCCGCACCCCGCCCCCCGCGCCAGGCCCAGCGAACGGGGCGGGGGTCCCGTCTCTGGCTGGCGCGCGGAGGGCTCGGCTGCCCGCGTGGCGGGCGTGTGGCCGTGGTGAGGCCTCCAGGTGGCCACGCCTCGTGGGCGCCCCGGGGCGGGGGCGGGGGCGGGGGCGGGGGCGGGGACGGGGGGTGGAGACCACGGGATGAATGGGGGCCGGCGGAAAGGACAGGCCGTCGGGACCCCGCGCTCCCGGCGGGCGGGCGGGCGGGCGGGCGGGCGGAGGTGTAGGGCGGGGCTGGGAGAGCGAGGAGGCGAGCGAGGCGCGCCCCTCAGCGGGCACAGGTGGGAGCGTGGCCCGGCCCGCGCGGGGCTGTCGGCATTTCGGCCCGCGGCTCGCCTGCAGGGGGCGGCGGCGGGAAGGAAGAGGGCAAACGGAGCCCCCGGAGAGCCGGGCAGGAGAGACGTGCCGCCGAGTTGCCGAGGCCCGCGGCCGCCGTGCGATGAGGAGGAGGGAGAGGCACGGGAGGTGGCGGGGGAGGGAGGGCGCGGGGGCGCCAAGCCTGCGGCCGGGAGGGCCGAGGCGCTGCAGCTGCGTGGGTCGGGTCCCGGGCCACGTGTGCCAGGGCGCCGCCAGCCCGCAGCGGCGTGTAAGGCGGGACAGACAGGGCGTCGTCCAGGCCCGGGTGCGGAGAGCCCGCGTTGGGCGGGCCAAAAGGTGGGCGTGTCAGGAGTGGGATTCGAACCCACGCCTCCAGGGGAGACTGCGACCTGAACGCAGCGCCTTAGACCGCTCGGCCATCCTGACGGCAGGCCTGGGCGCGCCGCCGCTCGCCTGGCTGGGACCCGGCGCCGACCCGGAGCTGGCTGGCGGCCGTGTGGGTGCGCGACGGACGGACGGACGGACGGGACTCGCGTCCCGGTCGACGAGGCCAACGGCCCGCCGACTGACTCTGCTGGCGCCGCCGCCCTCGTCGCGGTCCTCGCCGCCGCCCCCTCCCCCTCCCCCTCGCCCTCGCCCTCGCCCTCGCCCTTCCCGGGGCGCGCACCCTGCTGCCGGCGTCCGGCCCCCCGCCGCCCCCGCCGCCCGCCGCGGCCCATCCCCGGCGCGGGGCCTCCTGCTCGCCGTGTCGGGCGTCTTCTCCCGCCGCCATCCCCGTGCGGCTGGGCGGGGGCGGCGGCGGGTCCCGGTCCGGGGCCCGACGCTCCGAGTCGGGCCGGGGGACTGCTGTGCGCGCTGACGCGGCGGCCGGGGGGTCGGGCCGGCTGGGCCGTGGCCCGGGGCACGTGGCGGGCGCCTGGCAGGACGGGCGCGCGGGACGTCGAGGGCCCGGGTGGGCGCGGGCAGGCAGGCCGGCAGGCAGGCGGGCGGGCGGAGAGGGGTCGGGCGCCCGGGCGGCCGCCGCCGCCGTCCTCGTTAGTATAGTGGTGAGTATCCCCGCCTGTCACGCGGGAGACCGGGGTTCGATTCCCCGACGGGGAGGCGAGACACGCCCTCTTTTGGTCGCGGGCGCCGCCGCCGCGCTGCTGCCCAAACGTACGCCTCCTTCTCCTCCTCCTCCTCCTTCTCCTCCCTCGTGCCTCCGCCCGGCCCCGTGCGGCCAGAGGCGCGGGGCGACCGCGGGGGCCCGTCCTGCCCGCCGTCGACCCGACCCCCCGCACCCCCTGCCCTTCCTCGTCGGCCCTGGCGCCCTGGCGCCCTGGCGCGTGCGGGCTCGGCCCAGCCCAGCCGGGACCTCCTGACGGGAGGCTGGCCGCCACGGGCTCCTCGCTCACGCGACGGACAGCTGCCCGGCTGCCGGGCTTCCCGTGGAGGTGGCCGTGGGGGCCGGGCCGACCGTGCGGGCGGGGCGGGGCGGGGCGGGGCGGGGAGCGGGTGGCGGGAGGGAAGCGCGCGCCGGGGGCAAGGGGCGGGGCTCCCCGGCGGGCAGCCGAGGTCCCCGGAGCCGCAGGGCGGCGAGAGCGCCCCCCAGAGGCGGGCGGCGGAGGCGGCGGCGGCGGGCGGTCGTGCGTGCGGAGCAGCAAGGAAGGGCTGCGTGGGGCTGGCGCGGGTGGGGCGCAGAGCCGCGGACGGCCGGCACGTCGGGGCAGGGCTGCGGCAGGCGGCGGAGGCGGTGGCGAGAGGGCGAGGAGGCGCTGGTGCGGAGCCTGGGCCGGCGTCCGGGGGCGGCCCGGGCTGTGCAGCGTTGGTGGTATAGTGGTGAGCATAGCTGCCTTCCAAGCAGTTGACCCGGGTTCGATTCCCGGCCAACGCAGCTGGCCAACGTTTTGCGCGGCTCCCGGTGCTCAGGCCCGATGGGAGCCGGGAGCCGGGAGCCGGGAGCCGGGCGCGACGCTGAGTGCGTGTGTGTGTATGTGTGTGAGAGAGGAGGAGGAGGAGGCGTGCTGCGTTTTGACGGCGCGGCGGGCGGGCGGGCGGGCGGTCCGGCCAGGTGGCTCGGCGGGGCCGGCGGGCGGCTGCGCGTGGCCCGGCGGGGGTCCTGGAGGCCAAGCAGAGGCGAGTGGGCGGTAGGGAGGGAGGCGCCGGGTCCAGGGCGCACGGGCCAGGCGCGCAGCCTGACGCTCCCTGGTGGTCTAGTGGTTAGGATTCGGCGCTCTCACCGCCGCGGCCCGGGTTCGATTCCCGGTCAGGGAAGCCTTTCTTCTTCCTCTCGCAAGCCTGGCCTGGCCCATGCCTAGCGACCGACCTCCGCGGCGCGCCGCCGCCGCGCACCCCTTTTAGCGCAAGCTCGCTCGTGCGTCTCCCTGGCCCCGACCGAGGCTGCGCGTGCGCACGAGGCCACCCGCCCCGTCGAGCCCAAGGCAAGGCTTGCAGAGCGGTGCCCTGGCGGGCTCCGTCGGGCCGGCCCAAGCCTTTTGGCCTCGCTGGCTGGCTGGCTGGCTGGCTGGGCGGCCGGCAGGTGGGCCGACTGGAGGTCTCGGCGTCTCGCGGGGCCGCCTCCCCCGGACGCTCGCCTGGCTCCCCGTCTCGCTCCGCCCCAGGCCCGACAGGCCGGGACGCCGTCCGACCCCAGCCGAGGCCACCCACAGGCCGGGCGCCTCGGGCCTCCGTGGGTGCTTGGACTCTCCCGCAGCACCACTGCCGCCGGGAGAAAGGTCGTGGCGGCTCGCAGCCCCCCGCCCCCAGCCCCCCGCTGGCTCCTTGGTGAGGTGCTACTTGGCGGCGGCCGCGCTGGGGGGATGTGGGGACGGCGGGCCGAGGCGGAGGGGGCCGGTTGTGGGGAGGGTGAGCCACCTGTCTCTCTCTGAGTCGGGGGTCACTTGCTGGAGCCCCCGGTGCCTTCTCTCGGCCGGCCGTCGGCCCGGCAACCGCCAGCGATGGAGCTGCACGTGGGTGGTGGTCTTGGGCGGGGATGAGAGCAGAGCGCCGGCCCCCGCCGGCCCCCGCCGCCCCCGCCCGGGCAGGCGGTGGTTGGAAAGCGGTTGTGGGCGTCTCCCGGTGGCCGGACCACCAGGCAGTGGAGGCCAGAGAGCAGGGAGATAGATGCAGGAGGCCAGTGGGGCTAACCCGCGGGCCGGGCAGGTGGGAGGCGGCGGAGGCACCCCGGGGACAGACGGGGTGCCCTTGGAGGCCCCGGGTCAGTCCAACTGCACGACCGCTACCCCGAATCCTGGGGCAGAGGGGCAGGCGTGTTCCCCGACACAGCTTCCTCCACCCCGGCCCCCGGCCGCCGGCCCGGCCCCGGCCCCAGCCCCACGTGGCCGGCCCCCCAGCTGGATGCCGCTCGGAAGGGGCTCCCCTTGGCGCCTTAGCGCCCCCCCCCCAGGCAGGAGAGCCTGCAGCCCTGTCTCCGCCCGGGTGCGGGTCTCCTGGCGCCGCTGCTCCTGCAGGTGAACCGCAGCGCCCGGCCTCCTTCCTGCCAACGCTTGCACGGCCGCCCTCCAAGGCTTTGCTGTGTGTCCAGAGACTGTCTCCGTCGGAGGCGCAGAGGCCGGCCCGCGCTCTGCGTGAGCCTTCCGGGGCTCGCTGGCTGGATTTGGACACCGTCCGGCCGGCGGTGGAGAGGAGCGCCTGTGGGCCTCCGGGTGCTTCCCGTCAGCACGGGCAGTTCCCTCAGCGCCCTCGCCTCTCCCTCTGGCTGTATGGGTGGGGGTGGGGGTGCGGGGAGTCCGCGACGGTGGGGGATAGCGCTGGACGAAGGTGTTCTCCCCCGCGCGTCGCCTCGCACGGGGGTCAGGGCACAGGCGCAAAGCGTCCCGGAAAGAGGGCAGGGCCAGGAGCGGCCCGAGCCGGGCAGTGGGAGAAGGAGTCCCGGGTGTGTGCGTGGAGTGAGGGCCCGGGAGGTGTGGCGCCGGCGGGCACTGGCCGAGAGTGGGGCTGGCCACTGAGGCAGGGCACCCTGCCCGGCGCCTCGCCTGCACCTGTGCACCTGTGCGGGCGGGCGAGCTGTGAGGTAGGGGAGGGGACACGCTGGGCGTGTGCCTGAGGAGCCTGTGGGAGACCGGGACTGCGGGCATTGAGTGTAGGACGTGGGTGTGGGGTCCAAGGGGTCGGTGGTAGATGGAGGGTTTGAGCCTGGAGGCTGGAAGGAGCAGCACGTGGCACGTGGGGGTGGGTGTCGATGGGGAGTCGTCCCGGTGCCAGAGGGCTGGGAGACCCCGTGGTGGCGGTGGACGGCGGGCGGGAGAGGTGCCGGGAGGCCGCTGGGCTGCGCTGGGCTGCACTGGGCTGCACTGGGCTGCGCTGCAGGGTGGCCGGGCAGACGAGCGGGTGAGCGAGCGAGCGAGCGAGCAAGCGAGTGAGCGAGGTGCAGGGGGCGGGGGTGGCAAGCAGGCAGCTGCACGGGCGGGCTAGGGAAAGAGAGAGAGGGAGGGATGGAGGGATGGAGGAAGGGAGGGAGGGAAGGAGAGACCGGGTGTCGGAGCTGTTCCCACGGGGTGAGGAATTCCACCGACCCGGAGATGACCATTCCCCGTCATCGTCATGGGGACCACCAGCCACGTCTCAGGTGTCAGGTGTCGTCGTCGTGGGCTTGAGATTCAGGGAGGCCAAAGGGACAGACGCAACGCACGATCATCGACAAATGAGGACTCGGAAAGGAGGGCGCGTGGAGGCGGGTGACAGGGGTGGGGACGTTGGGGCAAGAAGGGCTGGTGGGGGTGGAGGGGCCGGCGGCGCTGGTACTGGTGTTTGCTGCTGCTGCTGCTGCTGCTGCTGCTGCCGCCACCGCCGCCGCCACCGGTGATGGGGGTGGCAAACTCTGGCGCTGTTGGTGACGGCGTCCCCCGGGGCCCCGGTGGAGACAGTGGACTCGGCGATGCCCATGCCCGTGCGCTGGCGCCGGCCTCAGTCCTGCTGCTGCTGCTGCTGCTGCTGCTGCTGCTGCTGCTATCGCGGTGGTGGTGTGCTGGTGGTCCTGGGGCTTGGTGGCGGACTCGGTGCTGGTGGGGTCGCGGTGAGGGAGGGTGAAGGACTTCAGGGCCGTGGGCCATGCTACCCGTGCCGGTGTGCTGATGGTGGCCTCGGTGGTGGTGGTGACCGCGGAGGACTTCAGTCTGTTGGTGACTGCCCATGCTGGCCTGCTGGCGGTGGGCACGTCTGCTGCTGCTGCTGCTGCTGCTGCTGCTGCTGCTGCTGGTGCAACTGCTACTGGCATGGTGGTGGGTGGTCCTGGTGCTGGTGCTGGTGGTGGTGTGGGGATGGTGGTCCTGGGGGTTGGTGGTGGACCAAGTGCTGCGGGGGTCGTGGAGGCCGGGCGGGGGGGGGGGTGGGGAGGGTACCTCCGTGTGCCCTTGGCGGTGATGCCCATGCTGCTGCGCCGCTGTTCGTGGACTCGACGTGCTGGTGACAGCCGTGGCGGTGGCGCTGTCCCTCGAGGCTGGGTGTGCTAGCGCCGGTGCTGGCTAAGGTGGATGGACCTGGTGCTCGCGATGACTTTAGCAGTGGGGAGTGGCCCGTGTTTGACGGGGACCGCGGCCAGGTCGCCATAGAGAGCATCCCGGGCTGCCATCGGGAGGATGTCGTGCTGTGAAACGGGGCTCCCTGGCGCGCTCTGAGGAGTGGCTGAGGGCCCCTCCAGAAGAGGGGTGGCAAGGTGGTTGGTGGTCGGTCGTCGTGCAAAGAGAGGAGGGTTTGGGGAGTGTGGGTAGGATGAGCCATTGAGGGAGGGAATGTGGAAAGCGTGGAGGTGGGCTGTGCCCGGGCGGGCGCGGGCGGTGCTTGGAAGCATTGCTTGAAGTGACGTGGGTGAGCGAAGCGCCGTCTGGGTCAGGGTCACGGAGAGAAAAAGGGCAAGGACAACGCGGGGCCGGGCAAGGGACCTGGGCCACTGCGGGCGGCAGGGGGCGGGCAGCCGGGTGGAGCGTGGCGGCCAGGGCGGCCAGGGGCTGAGAGAACAGACAAGTAGGCAGGGGGAAGCGGGGCGGGGCAGGAGGGCAGGGCCCCGGCGTGAGCACAGCTGGTTCAGGCTCAGGCCCTGTGGCTTGAGCGCGTGCGCGAGGAAGCGGGGGGCGCGCGCGGCCAAAAGGGGGCGGCGCGCTGCATGGGCCGGGAATCGAACCCGGGCCTCCCGCGTGGCAGGCGAGAATTCTACCACTGAACCACCCATGCACCGGTGGCGGCGGTCACCAGACGGCTTCCCCAGCGGCGCTCGTCGTCGTCCCGGCACCGCCAGTGGTGAGCACCCGCTGCGCGGGGGCGGGCGGTGGGCCCGCGCGGTCTGCAAGACAGGCTCCGCGCCCGTGCAGAGGCGCCGAGGGCTCGGGCTCGGGCTCGGGCTCGGGCTCGGGCTCGGGCTCGGGTTCGGGCTCGGGCCGGCGCGCGGCGCCCACGGTCCCAGCGAGGCCCCGAGGCGGACTAGGCTCACCCTGTGCCCTCTCCCTGGGGCGGGGCCGCCGCCAGACACTGTCCTGCCGGGGGGAGGAGCCTGGCCAAGCCTGACCCGCGCCCGATTCCCAGGCAGCGCGGGGCGTCTGTGGCCTGCGCAGCTCAGCGCGGACCTTCCCTTCCCTCCCGGCGCCCCCCCGAAGGCCCTTGGGCGGATGGCTCTCCGGCCCGTGCAGTGCGCGCCGGTGGGGGCCGGCTGGGGCCCGGAGCTCGGATTGTGTGCGCTCCCGGGGTGCCGCGGGGTGGGGGTGGGGGTGGGGGTGTGTGCGTGTGCGCGCGTGTGTGTGCGCGTGTGTGTGTGTCGGCGTCGGTGTCGGCGTCGGAGATGGGGGCCCGGTAGCGCCGCCCGGGGCCGCCGAGTAGCGCCCAAGCCAAGAGGCCAAAGACAGGCGTGTGAGCTCTGCCCGCAGCTCTCCGTCGGGGCCGGCTGGGCTGCGGTGGGGGTGAGGCCGGCAGGTGCGCTCGGGCCGAGCGGCCGCCGGCTGGCTGGCGGGCGGCGCGGTGAGGGAGCGCGCTGGCGTCCTGGAGTCCCGGCCCCGCAGCGGCTTCCCGCGCGGAGACGCGCGCCCTGGCGCCCGGGTCGGGGGCCCGTGGAGGCAGGGCTGCCTTGCGCTCAGGGCTCCCCGGAGCCACCACGGCGGGGTGGGCCGCACCCCGCCCCCCGCGCCAGGCCCAGCGAACGGGGCGGGGGTCCCGTCTCTGGCTGGCGCGCGGAGGGCTCGGCTGCCCGCGTGGCGGGCGTGTGGCCGTGGTGAGGCCTCCAGGTGGCCACGCCTCGTGGGCGCCCCGGGGCGGGGGCGGGGGCGGGGGCGGGGGCGGGGGCGGGGACGGGGGGTGGAGACCACGGGATGAATGGGGGCCGGCGGAAAGGACAGGCCGTCGGGACCCCGCGCTCCCGGCGGGCGGGCGGGCGGAGGTGTAGGGCGGGGCTGGGAGAGCGAGGAGGCGAGCGAGGCGCGCCCCTCAGCGGGCACAGGTGGGAGCGTGGCCCGGCCCGCGCGGGGCTGTCGGCATTTCGGCCCGCGGCTCGCCTGCAGGGGGCGGCGGCGGGAAGGAAGAGGGCAAACGGAGCCCCCGGAGAGCCGGGCAGGAGAGACGTGCCGCCGAGTTGCCGAGGCCCGCGGCCGCCGTGCGATGAGGAGGAGGGAGAGGCACGGGAGGTGGCGGGGGAGGGAGGGCGCGGGGGCGCCAAGCCTGCGGCCGGGAGGGCCGAGGCGCTGCAGCTGCGTGGGTCGGGTCCCGGGCCACGTGTGCCAGGGCGCCGCCAGCCCGCAGCGGCGTGTAAGGCGGGACAGACAGGGCGTCGTCCAGGCCCGGGTGCGGAGAGCCCGCGTTGGGCGGGCCAAAAGGTGGGCGTGTCAGGAGTGGGATTCGAACCCACGCCTCCAGGGGAGACTGCGACCTGAACGCAGCGCCTTAGACCGCTCGGCCATCCTGACGGCAGGCCTGGGCGCGCCGCCGCTCGCCTGGCTGGGACCCGGCGCCGACCCGGAGCTGGCTGGCGGCCGTGTGGGTGCGCGACGGACGGACGGACGGACGGGACTCGCGTCCCGGTCGACGAGGCCAACGGCCCGCCGACTGACTCTGCTGGCGCCGCCGCCCTCGTCGCGGTCCTCGCCGCCGCCCCCTCCCCCTCCCCCTCGCCCTCGGCCTCGCCCTCGCCCTTCCCGGGGCGCGCACCCTGCTGCCGGCGTCCGGCCCCCCGCCGCCCCCGCCGCCCGCCGCGGCCCATCCCCGGCGCGGGGCCTCCTGCTCGCCGTGTCGGGCGTCTTCTCCCGCCGCCATCCCCGTGCGGCTGGGCGGGGGCGGCGGCGGGTCCCGGTCCGGGGCCCGACGCTCCGAGTCGGGCCGGGGGACTGCTGTGCGCGCTGACGCGGCGGCCGGGGGGTCGGGCCGGCTGGGCCGTGGCCCGGGGCACGTGGCGGGCGCCTGGCAGGACGGGCGCGCGGGACGTCGAGGGCCCGGGTGGGCGCGGGCAGGCAGGCCGGCAGGCAGGCGGGCGGGCGGAGAGGGGTCGGGCGCCCGGGCGGCCGCCGCCGCCGTCCTCGTTAGTATAGTGGTGAGTATCCCCGCCTGTCACGCGGGAGACCGGGGTTCGATTCCCCGACGGGGAGGCGAGACACGCCCTCTTTTGGTCGCGGGCGCCGCCGCCGCGCTGCTGCCCAAACGTACGCCTCCTTCTCCTCCTCCTCCTCCTTCTCCTCCCTCGTGCCTCCGCCCGGCCCCGTGCGGCCAGAGGCGCGGGGCGACCGCGGGGGCCCGTCCTGCCCGCCGTCGACCCGACCCCCCGCACCCCCTGCCCTTCCTCGTCGGCCCTGGCGCCCTGGCGCCCTGGCGCGTGCGGGCTCGGCCCAGCCCAGCCGGGACCTCCTGACGGGAGGCTGGCCGCCACGGGCTCCTCGCTCACGCGACGGACAGCTGCCCGGCTGCCGGGCTTCCCGTGGAGGTGGCCGTGGGGGCCGGGCCGACCGTGCGGGCGGGGCGGGGCGGGGCGGGGCGGGGAGCGGGTGGCGGGAGGGAAGCGCGCGCCGGGGGCAAGGGGCGGGGCTCCCCGGCGGGCAGCCGAGGTCCCCGGAGCCGCAGGGCGGCGAGAGCGCCCCCCAGAGGCGGGCGGCGGAGGCGGCGGCGGCGGGCGGTCGTGCGTGCGGAGCAGCAAGGAAGGGCTGCGTGGGGCTGGCGCGGGTGGGGCGCAGAGCCGCGGACGGCCGGCACGTCGGGGCAGGGCTGCGGCAGGCGGCGGAGGCGGTGGCGAGAGGGCGAGGAGGCGCTGGTGCGGAGCCTGGGCCGGCGTCCGGGGGCGGCCCGGGCTGTGCAGCGTTGGTGGTATAGTGGTGAGCATAGCTGCCTTCCAAGCAGTTGACCCGGGTTCGATTCCCGGCCAACGCAGCTGGCCAACGTTTTGCGCGGCTCCCGGTGCTCAGGCCCGATGGGAGCCGGGAGCCGGGAGCCGGGAGCCGGGCGCGACGCTGAGTGCGTGTGTGTGTATGTGTGTGAGAGAGGAGGAGGAGGAGGCGTGCTGCGTTTTGACGGCGCGGCGGGCGGGCGGGCGGGCGGGCGGTCCGGCCAGGTGGCTCGGCGGGGCCGGCGGGCGGCTGCGCGTGGCCCGGCGGGGGTCCTGGAGGCCAAGCAGAGGCGAGTGGGCGGTAGGGAGGGAGGCGCCGGGTCCAGGGCGCACGGGCCAGGCGCGCAGCCTGACGCTCCCTGGTGGTCTAGTGGTTAGGATTCGGCGCTCTCACCGCCGCGGCCCGGGTTCGATTCCCGGTCAGGGAAGCCTTTCTTCTTCCTCTCGCAAGCCTGGCCTGGCCCATGCCTAGCGACCGACCTCCGCGGCGCGCCGCCGCCGCGCACCCCTTTTAGCGCAAGCTCGCTCGTGCGTCTCCCTGGCCCCGACCGAGGCTGCGCGTGCGCACGAGGCCACCCGCCCCGTCGAGCCCAAGGCAAGGCTTGCAGAGCGGTGCCCTGGCGGGCTCCGTCGGGCCGGCCCAAGCCTTTTGGCCTCGCTGGCTGGCTGGCTGGCTGGCTGGGCGGCCGGCAGGTGGGCCGACTGGAGGTCTCGGCGTCTCGCGGGGCCGCCTCCCCCGGACGCTCGCCTGGCTCCCCGTCTCGCTCCGCCCCAGGCCCGACAGGCCGGGACGCCGTCCGACCCCAGCCGAGGCCACCCACAGGCCGGGCGCCTCGGGCCTCCGTGGGTGCTTGGACTCTCCCGCAGCACCACTGCCGCCGGGAGAAAGGTCGTGGCGGCTCGCAGCCCCCCGCCCCCAGCCCCCCGCTGGCTCCTTGGTGAGGTGCTACTTGGCGGCGGCCGCGCTGGGGGGATGTGGGGACGGCGGGCCGAGGCGGAGGGGGCCGGTTGTGGGGAGGGTGAGCCACCTGTCTCTCTCTGAGTCGGGGGTCACTTGCTGGAGCCCCCGGTGCCTTCTCTCGGCCGGCCGTCGGCCCGGCAACCGCCAGCGATGGAGCTGCACGTGGGTGGTGGTCTTGGGCGGGGATGAGAGCAGAGCGCCGGCCCCCGCCGGCCCCCGCCGCCCCCGCCCGGGCAGGCGGTGGTTGGAAAGCGGTTGTGGGCGTCTCCCGGTGGCCGGACCACCAGGCAGTGGAGGCCAGAGAGCAGGGAGATAGATGCAGGAGGCCAGTGGGGCTAACCCGCGGGCCGGGCAGGTGGGAGGCGGCGGAGGCACCCCGGGGACAGACGGGGTGCCCTTGGAGGCCCCGGGTCAGTCCAACTGCACGACCGCTACCCCGAATCCTGGGGCAGAGGGGCAGGCGTGTTCCCCGACACAGCTTCCTCCACCCCGGCCCCCGGCCGCCGGCCCGGCCCCGGCCCCAGCCCCACGTGGCCGGCCCCCCAGCTGGATGCCGCTCGGAAGGGGCTCCCCTTGGCGCCTTAGCGCCCCCCCCCCCAGGCAGGAGAGCCTGCAGCCCTGTCTCCGCCCGGGTGCGGGTCTCCTGGCGCCGCTGCTCCTGCAGGTGAACCGCAGCGCCCGGCCTCCTTCCTGCCAACGCTTGCACGGCCGCCCTCCAAGGCTTTGCTGTGTGTCCAGAGACTGTCTCCGTCGGAGGCGCAGAGGCCGGCCCGCGCTCTGCGTGAGCCTTCCGGGGCTCGCTGGCTGGATTTGGACACCGTCCGGCCGGCGGTGGAGAGGAGCGCCTGTGGGCCTCCGGGTGCTTCCCGTCAGCACGGGCAGTTCCCTCAGCGCCCTCGCCTCTCCCTCTGGCTGTATGGGTGGGGGTGGGGGTGCGGGGAGTCCGCGACGGTGGGGGATAGCGCTGGACGAAGGTGTTCTCCCCCGCGCGTCGCCTCGCACGGGGGTCCGGGCACAGGCGCAAAGCGTCCCGGAAAGAGGGCAGGGCCAGGAGCGACCCGAGCCGGGCAGTGGGAGAAGGAGTCCCGGGTGTGTGCGTGGAGTGAGGGCCCGGGAGGTGTGGCGCCGGCGGGCACTGGCCGAGAGTGGGGCTGGCCACTGAGGCAGGGCACCCTGCCCGGCGCCTCGCCTGCACCTGTGCACCTGTGCGGGCGGGCGAGCTGTGAGGTAGGGGAGGGGACACGCTGGGCGTGTGCCTGAGGAGCCTGTGGGAGACCGGGACTGCGGGCATTGAGTGTAGGACGTGGGTGTGGGGTCCAAGGGGTCGGTGGTAGATGGAGGGTTTGAGCCTGGAGGCTGGAAGGAGCAGCACGTGGCACGTGGGGGTGGGTGTCGATGGGGAGTCGTCCCGGTGCCAGAGGGCTGGGAGACCCCGTGGTGGCGGTGGACGGCGGGCGGGAGAGGTGCCGGGAGGCCGCTGGGCTGCGCTGGGCTGCACTGGGCTGCACTGGGCTGCGCTGCAGGGTGGCCGGGCAGACGAGCGGGTGAGCGAGCGAGCGAGCGAGCAAGCGAGTGAGCGAGGTGCAGGGGGCGGGGGTGGCAAGCAGGCAGCTGCACGGGCGGGCTAGGGAAAGAGAGAGAGGGAGGGATGGAGGGATGGAGGAAGGGAGGGAGGGAAGGAGAGACCGGGTGTCGGAGCTGTTCCCACGGGGTGAGGAATTCCACCGACCCGGAGATGACCATTCCCCGTCATCGTCATGGGGACCACCAGCCACGTCTCAGGTGTCAGGTGTCATCGTCGTGGGCTTGAGATTCAGGGAGGCCAAAGGGACAGACGCAACGCACGATCATCGACAAATGAGGACTCGGAAAGGAGGGCGCGTGGAGGCGGGTGACAGGGGTGGGGACGTTGGGGCAAGAAGGGCTGGTGGGGGTGGAGGGGCCGGCGGCGCTGGTACTGGTGTTTGCTGCTGCTGCTGCTGCTGCTGCTGCTGCCGCCACCGCCGCCGCCACCGGTGATGGGGGTGGCAAACTCTGGCGCTGTTGGTGACGGCGTCCCCCGGGGCCCCGGTGGAGACAGTGGACTCGGCGATGCCCATGCCCGTGCGCTGGCGCCGGCCTCAGTCCTGCTGCTGCTGCTGCTGCTGCTGCTGCTGCTGCTGCTATCGCGGTGGTGGTGTGCTGGTGGTCCTGGGGCTTGGTGGCGGACTCGGTGCTGGTGGGGTCGCGGTGAGGGAGGGTGAAGGACTTCAGGGCCGTGGGCCATGCTACCCGTGCCGGTGTGCTGATGGTGGCCTCGGTGGTGGTGGTGACCGCGGAGGACTTCAGTCTGTTGGTGACTGCCCATGCTGGCCTGCTGGCGGTGGGCACGTCCTGCTGCTGCTGCTGCTGCTGCTGCTGCTGCTGGTGCAACTGCTACTGGCATGGTGGTGGGTGGTCCTGGTGCTGGTGCTGGTGGTGGTGTGGGGATGGTGGTCCTGGGGGTTGGTGGTGGACCAAGTGCTGCGGGGGTCGTGGAGGCCGGGCGGGGGGGGGTGGGGAGGGTACCTCCGTGTGCCCTTGGCGGTGATGCCCATGCTGCTGCGCCGCTGTTCGTGGACTCGACGTGCTGGTGACAGCCGTGGCGGTGGCGCTGTCCCTCGAGGCTGGGTGTGCTAGCGCCGGTGCTGGCTAAGGTGGATGGACCTGGTGCTCGCGATGACTTTAGCAGTGGGGAGTGGCCCGTGTTTGACGGGGACCGCGGCCAGGTCGCCATAGAGAGCATCCCGGGCTGCCATCGGGAGGATGTCGTGCTGTGAAACGGGGCTCCCTGGCGCGCTCTGAGGAGTGGCTGAGGGCCCCTCCAGAAGAGGGGTGGCAAGGTGGTTGGTGGTCGGTCGTCGTGCAAAGAGAGGAGGGTTTGGGGAGTGTGGGTAGGATGAGCCATTGAGGGAGGGAATGTGGAAAGCGTGGAGGTGGGCTGTGCCCGGGCGGGCGCGGGCGGTGCTTGGAAGCATTGCTTGAAGTGACGTGGGTGAGCGAAGCGCCGTCTGGGTCAGGGTCACGGAGAGAAAAAGGGCAAGGACAACGCGGGGCCGGGCAAGGGACCTGGGCCACTGCGGGCGGCAGGGGGCGGGCAGCCGGGTGGAGCGTGGCGGCCAGGGCGGCCAGGGGCTGAGAGAACAGACAAGTAGGCAGGGGGAAGCGGGGCGGGGCAGGAGGGCAGGGCCCCGGCGTGAGCACAGCTGGTTCAGGCTCAGGCCCTGTGGCTTGAGCGCGTGCGCGAGGAAGCGGGGGGCGCGCGCGGCCAAAAGGGGGCGGCGCGCTGCATGGGCCGGGAATCGAACCCGGGCCTCCCGCGTGGCAGGCGAGAATTCTACCACTGAACCACCCATGCACCGGTGGCGGCGGTCACCAGACGGCTTCCCCAGCGGCGCTCGTCGTCGTCCCGGCACCGCCAGTGGTGAGCACCCGCTGCGCGGGGGCGGGCGGTGGGCCCGCGCGGTCTGCAAGACAGGCTCCGCGCCCGTGCAGAGGCGCCGAGGGCTCGGGCTCGGGCTCGGGCTCGGGCTCGGGCTCGGGCTCGGGTTCGGGCTCGGGCCGGCGCGCGGCGCCCACGGTCCCAGCGAGGCCCCGAGGCGGACTAGGCTCACCCTGTGCCCTCTCCCTGGGGCGGGGCCGCCGCCAGACACTGTCCTGCCGGGGGGAGGAGCCTGGCCAAGCCTGACCCGCGCCCGATTCCCAGGCAGCGCGGGGCGTCTGTGGCCTGCGCAGCTCAGCGCGGACCTTCCCTTCCCTCCCGGCGCCCCCCCGAAGGCCCTTGGGCGGATGGCTCTCCGGCCCGTGCAGTGCGCGCCGGTGGGGGCCGGCTGGGGCCCGGAGCTCGGATTGTGTGCGCTCCCGGGGTGCCGCGGGGTGGGGGTGGGGGTGGGGGTGTGTGCGTGTGCGCGCGTGTGTGTGCGCGCGTGTGGGTGTCGGCGTCGGAGATGGGGGCCCGGTAGCGCCGCCCGGGGCCGCCGAGTAGCGCCCAAGCCAAGAGGCCAAAGACAGGCGTGTGAGCTCTGCCCGCAGCTCTCCGTCGGGGCCGGCTGGGCTGCGGTGGGGGTGAGGCCGGCAGGTGCGCTCGGGCCGAGCGGCCGCCGGCTGGCTGGCGGGCGGCGCGGTGAGGGAGCGCGCTGGCGTCCTGGAGTCCCGGCCCCGCAGCGGCTTCCCGCGCGGAGACGCGCGCCCTGGCGCCCGGGTCGGGGGCCCGTGGAGGCAGGGCTGCCTTGCGCTCAGGGCTCCCCGGAGCCACCACGGCGGCGTGGGCCGCACCCCGCCCCCCGCGCCAGGCCCAGCGAACGGGGCGGGGGTCCCGTCTCTGGCTGGCGCGCGGAGGGCTCGGCTGCCCGCGTGGCGGGCGTGTGGCCGTGGTGAGGCCTCCAGGTGGCCACGCCTCGTGGGCGCCCCGGGGCGGGGGCGGGGGCGGGGGCGGGGGCGGGGACGGGGGGTGGAGACCACGGGATGAATGGGGGCCGGCGGAAAGGACAGGCCGTCGGGACCCCGCGCTCCCGGCGGGCGGGCGGGCGGGCGGAGGTGTAGGGCGGGGCTGGGAGAGCGAGGAGGCGAGCGAGGCGCGCCCCTCAGCGGGCACAGGTGGGAGCGTGGCCCGGCCCGCGCGGGGCTGTCGGCATTTCGGCCCGCGGCTCGCCTGCAGGGGGCGGCGGCGGGAAGGAAGAGGGCAAACGGAGCCCCCGGAGAGCCGGGCAGGAGAGACGTGCCGCCGAGTTGCCGAGGCCCGCGGCCGCCGTGCGATGAGGAGGAGGGAGAGGCACGGGAGGTGGCGGGGGAGGGAGGGCGCGGGGGCGCCAAGCCTGCGGCCGGGAGGGCCGAGGCGCTGCAGCTGCGTGGGTCGGGTCCCGGGCCACGTGTGCCAGGGCGCCGCCAGCCCGCAGCGGCGTGTAAGGCGGGACAGACAGGGCGTCGTCCAGGCCCGGGTGCGGAGAGCCCGCGTTGGGCGGGCCAAAAGGTGGGCGTGTCAGGAGTGGGATTCGAACCCACGCCTCCAGGGGAGACTGCGACCTGAACGCAGCGCCTTAGACCGCTCGGCCATCCTGACGGCAGGCCTGGGCGCGCCGCCGCTCGCCTGGCTGGGACCCGGCGCCGACCCGGAGCTGGCTGGCGGCCGTGTGGGTGCGCGACGGACGGACGGACGGACGGACGGGACTCGCGTCCCGGTCGACGAGGCCAACGGCCCGCCGACTGACTCTGCTGGCGCCGCCGCCCTCGTCGCGGTCCTCGCCGCCGCCCCCTCCCCCTCCCCCTCGCCCTCGCCCTCGCCCTCGCCATCGGCCTCGCCCTCGCCCTTCCCGGGGCGCGCACCCTGCTGCCGGCGTCCGGCCCCCCGCCGCCCCCGCCGCCCGCCGCGGCCCATCCCCGGCGCGGGGCCTCCTGCTCGCCGTGTCGGGCGTCTTCTCCCGCCGCCATCCCCGTGCGGCTGGGCGGGGGCGGCGGCGGGTCCCGGTCCGGGGCCCGACGCTCCGAGTCGGGCCGGGGGACTGCTGTGCGCGCTGACGCGGCGGCCGGGGGGTCGGGCCGGCTGGGCCGTGGCCCGGGGCACGTGGCGGGCGCCTGGCAGGACGGGCGCGCGGGACGTCGAGGGCCCGGGTGGGCGCGGGCAGGCAGGCCGGCAGGCAGGCGGGCGGGCGGAGAGGGGTCGGGCGCCCGGGCGGCCGCCGCCGCCGTCCTCGTTAGTATAGTGGTGAGTATCCCCGCCTGTCACGCGGGAGACCGGGGTTCGATTCCCCGACGGGGAGGCGAGACACGCCCTCTTTTGGTCGCGGGCGCCGCCGCCGCGCTGCTGCCCAAACGTACGCCTCCTTCTCCTCCTCCTCCTCCTTCTCCTCCCTCGTGCCTCCGCCCGGCCCCGTGCGGCCAGAGGCGCGGGGCGACCGCGGGGGCCCGTCCTGCCCGCCGTCGACCCGACCCCCCGCACCCCCTGCCCTTCCTCGTCGGCCCTGGCGCCCTGGCGCCCTGGCGCGTGCGGGCTCGGCCCAGCCCAGCCGGGACCTCCTGACGGGAGGCTGGCCGCCACGGGCTCCTCGCTCACGCGACGGACAGCTGCCCGGCTGCCGGGCTTCCCGTGGAGGTGGCCGTGGGGGCCGGGCCGACCGTGCGGGCGGGGCGGGGCGGGGCGGGGCGGGGAGCGGGTGGCGGGAGGGAAGCGCGCGCCGGGGGCAAGGGGCGGGGCTCCCCGGCGGGCAGCCGAGGTCCCCGGAGCCGCAGGGCGGCGAGAGCGCCCCCCAGAGGCGGGCGGCGGAGGCGGCGGCGGCGGGCGGTCGTGCGTGCGGAGCAGCAAGGAAGGGCTGCGTGGGGCTGGCGCGGGTGGGGCGCAGAGCCGCGGACGGCCGGCACGTCGGGGCAGGGCTGCGGCAGGCGGCGGAGGCGGTGGCGAGAGGGCGAGGAGGCGCTGGTGCGGAGCCTGGGCCGGCGTCCGGGGGCGGCCCGGGCTGTGCAGCGTTGGTGGTATAGTGGTGAGCATAGCTGCCTTCCAAGCAGTTGACCCGGGTTCGATTCCCGGCCAACGCAGCTGGCCAACGTTTTGCGCGGCTCCCGGTGCTCAGGCCCGATGGGAGCCGGGAGCCGGGAGCCGGGAGCCGGGCGCGACGCTGAGTGCGTGTGTGTGTATGTGTGTGAGAGAGGAGGAGGAGGAGGCGTGCTGCGTTTTGACGGCGCGGCGGGCGGGCGGGCGGGCGGTCCGGCCAGGTGGCTCGGCGGGGCCGGCGGGCGGCTGCGCGTGGCCCGGCGGGGGTCCTGGAGGCCAAGCAGAGGCGAGTGGGCGGTAGGGAGGGAGGCGCCGGGTCCAGGGCGCACGGGCCAGGCGCGCAGCCTGACGCTCCCTGGTGGTCTAGTGGTTAGGATTCGGCGCTCTCACCGCCGCGGCCCGGGTTCGATTCCCGGTCAGGGAAGCCTTTCTTCTTCCTCTCGCAAGCCTGGCCTGGCCCATGCCTAGCGACCGACCTCCGCGGCGCGCCGCCGCCGCGCACCCCTTTTAGCGCAAGCTCGCTCGTGCGTCTCCCTGGCCCCGACCGAGGCTGCGCGTGCGCACGAGGCCACCCGCCCCGTCGAGCCCAAGGCAAGGCTTGCAGAGCGGTGCCCTGGCGGGCTCCGTCGGGCCGGCCCAAGCCTTTTGGCCTCGCTGGCTGGCTGGCTGGCTGGCTGGGCGGCCGGCAGGTGGGCCGACTGGAGGTCTCGGCGTCTCGCGGGGCCGCCTCCCCCGGACGCTCGCCTGGCTCCCCGTCTCGCTCCGCCCCAGGCCCGACAGGCCGGGACGCCGTCCGACCCCAGCCGAGGCCACCCACAGGCCGGGCGCCTCGGGCCTCCGTGGGTGCTTGGACTCTCCCGCAGCACCACTGCCGCCGGGAGAAAGGTCGTGGCGGCTCGCAGCCCCCCGCCCCCAGCCCCCCGCTGGCTCCTTGGTGAGGTGCTACTTGGCGGCGGCCGCGCTGGGGGGATGTGGGGACGGCGGGCCGAGGCGGAGGGGGCCGGTTGTGGGGAGGGTGAGCCACCTGTCTCTCTCTGAGTCGGGGGTCACTTGCTGGAGCCCCCGGTGCCTTCTCTCGGCCGGCCGTCGGCCCGGCAACCGCCAGCGATGGAGCTGCACGTGGGTGGTGGTCTTGGGCGGGGATGAGAGCAGAGCGCCGGCCCCCGCCGGCCCCCGCCGCCCCCGCCCGGGCAGGCGGTGGTTGGAAAGCGGTTGTGGGCGTCTCCCGGTGGCCGGACCACCAGGCAGTGGAGGCCAGAGAGCAGGGAGATAGATGCAGGAGGCCAGTGGGGCTAACCCGCGGGCCGGGCAGGTGGGAGGCGGCGGAGGCACCCCGGGGACAGACGGGGTGCCCTTGGAGGCCCCGGATCAGTCCAACTGCACGACCGCTACCCCGAATCCTGGGGCAGAGGGGCAGGCGTGTTCCCCGACACAGCTTCCTCCACCCCGGCCCCCGGCCCCCGGCCCCCGGCCCCCGGCCCCACCCCACGTGGCCGGCCCCCCAGCTGGATGCCTCGGAAGTTGCTCCCATTAGGACTTTTGCTGGATTCAACGCTTGCTACTCCTGTTCCTTTCGTTGTCTCGTATAGCTGTTCTAATCAAATGAGTAGATTTATTTAGAGAGTAATACAAGTTTGCATAAAGCTCTTTCGGGTCTATTTGGGATGTATACTCTCAAGAATGAAGAATTCATAATAGCTGCAAAAGTTAATGGGATGCTCTCTCTCTTTTTTTTTTTTATAGTTTAGGGAGAGCAAAGCCCTGATCAAAATTGATTTCATAGTAGAGAATGAGATGTATATTTTTCGCGTTTTATGACCCTCATTGCCACTCTTCTTATTCTAGTGAGGGTAAAGCAGTACATTATGTACCTACATTAGTCTTAGTATTAACACTCCACCGTACATCTTTCATCATGTGTTGTTCTATTAAAGAGCCTCTTAGTTTGTCATAGTTTTAGTTCATCACATATTCTATGTATTTTCTGAGATGCCTGATGGTTCAGTTAAGCATGTAACAGTGATCTCCATGTTATGAGTCCAATTCCCACCTTGGGCATAGATTTTACTTAAAAAAATAAGTTACACTTTCCCGTGGGAGGTGCCTTCTGTACCTGGAGAAAAGAGACCTAAATATCTCCCAAGGTAAAGGTATATAGAGAATAATCTATTTGCAATATTTCAATGTAGTATTAGTGGTGATTGTGATAAAATGTTCCATTCCATCCAATTTTGGGGAATAAAGTTATAATTGAAAATTTTTAGAAAAAAATTTGGATCTATGTTAAATGTGTTTTATTATTTGTCAAACAGTTTTACTGTAGCAGTTCCTATTACTCAGTGTTTGCACTTTGCAGGAAAAATTGTATGTTCATTAGTTTATTATTTGTATTCTAGAAAACTAAGCAGTATTTCGAATATTCATTACTATGTGCCTGTTTATGACATACATAACACAATAAAGCTGTTTAAAAACGTGAGTAAATATGTATATATGTCACTTATTCTTTTGTGGTAGTCAGACCCTTTCTGTAGATAGCCATCTCTTGGTTTCAAAGCTGGCCACAATCCTTCCACATACTATATGGGGTTTTGTCCGTGTGAATAACAGCACGTAGCTAAAATGTAAGTATGTCACTTCCAAGATGAGGTTAGAAAATACTGTGGCTTCAATCTTGGGCTCTCTCTGTGTGTCTGTTTCTTTCTCATAACCTTCTTTGGAGGAAGCCAGTTAACATTTTCTGATGATGCACCTGCAGGCTATGGAGTAGCCCAGAGCAGGAGGAATAAAAGGCGTTGGAGCACCCAGCCAAGTGAATTGGGTCCTCCATTCCAGTTGAAGCTTCAGATGACTGCAGGCCGGTCAGCAGCTGAGGACTGGGAAGCAGATCCATGAAGCTAAGTTGCTTCTGGGCTCCTGACTCCGGAAACTGTGATCGAATAAATGTTTCTTGTTTTAAGCTGCTAAGTTTTGGAGTAATATAACATGCACTCCATTTGTAATAATATATAAGTTATCCAAAGATAACTAATCAAAATTGTATGTTTAAAAAAGGGGTACAGAGGCAGGTTAGTTGGTTGAACGACTGCCTTCGGCTCAGGTTGTGATCCTGGATCAAACCCTGTGTGTCATGCTCCACGCTCAGCAGGGAGCCTGCTTTTCCCTCTCTGCCTGCAGTTGCCCCTGCTTGTGCTCTTTCTCTGTCAAATAAATAAATAAAATATTAAAAAAAAAAAAAAAAAGGGGGCAATCCGGGTGGCTCAGCGGTTTAGCGCTGCCTTCGGCCCAGGGTGTGATCCTGGAGACTGGGGATCGAGTCCCACATCAGGCTTCCTGCATGGAGCCTGCTCCTCCCTCTGCCTGTGTCTCTGCCTCTCTCTGTGTGTCCCTGATGAATAAATAAATAAAATATTTTAAAATAAAAAAATAATTAAAAAAAAAGAGAAATAGGATGTGTGTTTTCTAAGTAATCACTTAGGATGAGGTCTTCCTGGAGTCTATACTGGAGCTGAGAGGGCTGCTAATACAACATAACTGGCATCCATATTAAAAAAGGAAAACTTAAAAAAATTTTTTTTTAATTAAAAAAAAGGGGGAAAATCAGTACACTCACATGGGAAGAACTCCAGGGAAAGTTTGGAGTTATGCTGCCACAAGCCAAGGAAGTATCAGAAGCCAGGAAAGAGGCCTGGAACAGATCCTTCCCTAGAGCCTCCAGAGGGAGTATGGCCCTGCTGACACTTGTTTTGTTTTGTTTTCCTGCTGACACTTTGATCTCAGTTCTGGCCTCTGAAACTGTGAAACAATAAGCTTATGTTGGTTAAGCCACTCAGTTCACAGTACTTTGTTATGGCAGCTGTAGAAAAAGAATACATTGGGTTGAATAAAATAGATGATTGAATTTATTTAATCTGTCTCGAAGAAGGCCCTGACTCTTCCCTCTTCCAATACCCTGCAGAAGAGATGTATGCATTTCTGAAAAATCATGCGATCCCATTTTAAACAAAAACAAACATATGCCTTATTGTGTGGCCTGGTGGCTAAGCTTTGTAGACCCACAGGGGAAACCTTCCACGATTAATTCAGTGAGAATGGAATCAAGGTCCCCATGTCTGTGACTGAGCGAATACCTGTTCCTGCCCGCACAGCTCAGGAGTGTATTGTGGTGCCATGAGGAATTGCGATGAGAATTATAGTGGAGGGGACTGAAGCACAAAAATCTGGAAGCATAAATCATTTATTTTTTCCTATGATTTTTTTTTTTTGGTTGTTTTTTTTGTGTGTGTGTGTTGTTGTTATGGAGAAGAAAATTGCTTATCCAATCATCAAAAGGAATGAGGTGAGCCCTCCAGAAAATTGCAAGTAAATCACTATTAATTCCCAATCCTTCCACCCTTTCCTGAGCTCCCTCACTGCTTACATTCCCAGCTCCCTGGATCTTTGCCTCCTCTGACCAAAATATCAGCCGGAAAAGCTGATTCTTCCCATGGCATTACTGAGTGGCCACAACAAGAGAAGAATGTTGATTATAAGAAAACAAAACCCAGTCACACGAGAGGAATTACAGATGCACCATAAACCAAATGCACCCTAAACCATAAACCTTTGAGAGGAAACCTCAAAGATATTCAAAGACAGGGAAATAAGCATGACGTCAGCAGACTGAAAGTGACACAGGAAGTGTGTTCAGGAAGCCAGAATTGGAAGACAAAACCACACTTGTCTGCTTTCCTCCCTATGTGTCTCCAATTCCCAGCAGCTCTCTCATTTTCTCTTGCTCTCTCACTCTCTCCCCTCTCCATCCTCCCTTCCTTCCCCCCTCCTTCTTTCAGATGGCTTGCTTTACTTATATGACCTAACATGTTCTGATTTGATGTGACCTTTCAATTAGTACCTGCCATCATCTACATGAAGTATTTGCACCTCAGTTCATTTCAAAGTCTGATGAGTCACCAGTCATTCCGTGAGCTTCATCCCCCTTGGGGGACTGTAGGTCCCAGCCTGACCTGGGGCAGGAGGAGGGTGAAAGAGTTAGGAGAGGGCTTTTCCCGCCTGAAAGACTTAAGGCAGCCTCTTCTAGCTGTGAGCAGGGTGCAGGAAGTGGGGCATGCATGTTAGGTATCTGCAGACATTTCCTATTATAAATAGATACCGACATTATCTCTTTTTTCCTTCTGTTGTGGCTATCATATCTGGATGTATCATGTAAAAATTATATACTTGCAATTTGGTAAATGCTAAAGGGATCATCCCCATTAGGGAGGAGATGGTTTTTTGCTTTCACTTTTTTTATTTCTTACTTTTAAAAAAATGCACCTATTATATCTGTGAATTTAAATAGGTTTACATTACATTTCTCTTTTTTAATTAATTTTTTTTCACAATACATTTCAATTGGACATTTATCCTGTCAGGTTTTCCAGAAAGCTGTTTCTTCTCCTAGCCTTTTATCTGGTGATGCATATCTACTCCATATTCTTAGTAAATACAGAAAGTTGGTCTGTGTTTAGCAAACAGCAACTGGCATTGCCTTTGAACATTCTCCCATTTACCTATAATCTGGCTTGCAAACTCTTGAGTTCTCTCCATGATTTATTAGGGAGAATTCTCTGACTTTGACTCTTGATACTGACTCCTGAACACATTTTTTAACCTGCCCTTCAAATCCAGGAACGTGGGCAGCCCCAGTGGCACAGCAGTTTAGCGCTGCCTGTAGCCCTAGGCCTGATCCTGGAGAACCTGGATCGAGTCCCATGTCGGGCTCTCTGCATGGAGCCTGCTTCTCCCTCTGCCTGTGTCTCTGCCTCTCTCTCTCTCTCTCTCTCTCTCTCTCTATGAATAAATAAATAAATAATCTTAAAAAAAAAAAAAAAAGAAAAATCCAGGAACATGTAGCCATCGATGTTTTGGTTGTCAACTTTGACTCTCTTTCATACTTAGTTTCACACCAAACAATCCTTGAACATTCCAGACACAGAGCAGTTTCCATCCCTGCCTTGCTGTTCCATCTTCTCAGAATGTTCTTTCCCTAGATAGCCCCTAGCTCAATTCCCTTCTTCTTCCAAATCTTTACTCAAAGGTCACCTTTTCACCCTATTTAAAATTGCAATCCATTCCCCACTTTTTCTTCAGAGTACTTATCATCTCCTATAATTTAATAGATTCATTTCTTATTTTGTATCTCTCCAATATAATGGAAGCTCTGTGAATGCAGGGATTTTGTCTGTTTTATTCATGAATGTATCTCCAGTGTCTAGAACAGTCCCACACATAGGAAGCACCTAATATGTATTTGCTGAATGAATGATAATCTGTGGTTTGGGGGCTCTGAGGCTTTTTCCCAGGCGATGCTCACAGCTATACCTGAGGACATCCCTCTGAGGCTTTTATTTTTGCACTTTACCATTCTACTAAGTCAGAAAAATGTATCATCATGGGAAAAATAATGATGCCCAATTTACAATGAATGAAAAAAGGCAGTCTTCTCCATTGACAAACGATCATGCTGATACATTTCAGCTTTCCTACCTCAGAGAATTCCGGGTCTTCATGAACTTCTTTCAGGAATAGAGGTGGTGTAGTTCAAGATATCATCTTTTTGTATCCCGACCTTGTTCACAGGTTGTCTTTTTTTTTTTTTTTTTTTTTTTTTTTTAAGATTTTATAAGAGGGAGAGGGACATGCAGACTCCGTGCCCAGCATGGAGCCCAACGCTGATGGGATCCCACGACCCTGAGATCATGACCTGAGCCAGAATCAAGAGTTGGGTGCTTAATCGGCTGAGCCACCCAGACGCCCCCAGAGGTTATCTTAATCCTCAAACTACTGTAGATCTTGCAGAGAGTTTAGAGAGCTTAAAGTGTTCTTCCATGCCACAGAAATGCCACTCCTGACATTGGAATGCTGAATAGAGTTTCTGTAAGTTCTGATAAATGTGTTTGGGGAGGTGGCCAGGAAATCTAATAGGACCTTGTTTAAAAATCAAGTGTGGGGATAGATACAGTTCTGTGTAATTTAATCTGATGGTTAAATTGATGAGGGAGCAGAAGGCGAGCTGAGGACAAAGCAGAAGCTGATTCCCCGCACCCCCGGATGGGATATGTGTGCCATTCCTCAGGCACTCCTGGCTGCCCTAAAACTAAGGAAAGGAAAACAAAATCCAAAGATTAACTAACAAAGATCACAGTTCAACAAGACAGGAGTCTCCCTCAGTAACGTCTTAGTGATTTACAAGAAAAAAGCATTCTTATCAACAGTGTAACTTCCAAAGACTCAGTTTTCTGGAGCCCAAAGTCACATCCATAGTCACATGAGAAACAAAGGTAGAAGGGAATGTAAATTAAAAAAAACTTCCTTATAACATGCAGCCCATTGACAAGGACTTGTGATAGGCATAGTATCACGTTCCTCCAGGAACCTCCCAACTATCTTACAGTTAATGCTTTCTGAGAGGGAAAAACAACCTTAACTTGACCATTGCAAGGCCTCCAGTGTCTTGTAGGCCCTCTTTAGCAGACAAAAATTCACAATTTTCAAAAATTGTGAAAAATTCTTGTGAAAATCTCCTTTTGGGACACCTGGATGGCTCAGCGGCTGAGCGTCTGCCTTCGGCTCGGGGTGTGATCCTGGAGCCCCAGGATCAAGCATCAGGATCAAGTCCCACATCCGGCTCCCTGCGTCAAGCCTGCTTCTCCCTCGGCCTATGTCTCTGCCTCTCTCTGTGTGTTTCTCACAAATAAATGAATAAAAACATAAAAAGAAAAAAAAATCTCCCTTTTTCCTTACCCCCAACCCTCAAGTGTATAATCAGTCACTCCTCACCCTTGTAAAGCAGCCCTTCCTGCCCACTGGGCCTTCTCTGTGCTCTAATAAAATAAGTGCCCCAAATTGGTGCACCATGTTGCACCAATGACGGCTCAAGGGCTCTTTCCTGGCCCTCAGCTCTGCACCCCACCAACACAGCCACATTAAAAAAAAACTACATAGTTCTGAGAAGAAATTGCAGGACACACACAGCACAGCACAGCTAACAAGTGACACAAGTGGGAAAATTTATTGCGGGGGGGGGGGGGGGGGGGGCGGAGGGAAGGGAGAGAAGGAGCTCCAGGGTGCCCTGGAGGGTGGGGGTGAGGGTGGGTTTCTATCTTTTATTGACAATTGTTAACTAGGGGGGCAAAATAATGAATTCATTCCTTGGAGCAGAGGCCAGGTTTTCAAGCCTTTTCTTCCTAATTCGCTCAGGGGTTTCTGTCTGGGCGTCCTCCATTTTAGGCCCCTTCCTGTGGAGGGGTGGCCAGGCCTCGGAGTCCTCCTGCCACCTCTCCCCCCTCCCGTTAGAACCTGACTGACTGCCTCTGCTACAGCACCAACTGGCTTTGCTTCCCACAGCCATTTGGCCTGATTACAACTTTGTAGTTTCTTTCCCTTCACGGGAGGGAACCCATCTTGTTTGTTAGCTGTTGTGGTCTAATTATTATTATTTTTATAAATAAGAAAGGATATTCTTAAAAAGATTTTATTTGAGAAAGGAAGAGAGCACAAGCAAGGGGAGGGGCAGAGAGAGAAACAGACTCCCCACTGAGCAGAGAGCACCCCACCCTCCGCCAGGACCCCAAGATCACTACCAGAGCCAAAGACAGAGCTTAACCAATTGGGCCACCCAAGCACCCTGTTGCTAATTATCGGGTCCCTTGTTCTTACTGCGTTAGTCAGTGAATTCCACCCAGTCCTGAGCTCAGAGGAAGTGGTGGATGAATCTGCTGATATGGTCTGGATTCCCCAGTTCAATGTTTGCCAAAAGCGCTTCCCTAGTCACAGAACTCCTTGAGAGGCCTCGCGGAATGAAAGGTCGTGTGGTCAAAATAATGCAGAATGTTCTGCGTACACCGTTCCTCTTTGTATATTCATAACGCCCATTAAAGGCTCCAGGAAGCCCTACTGCAAAGAAAACTTTTAAACTAAGTTTTATACGGCATTAGCCATATTAACTTGTTTCTGGAATGTTCTTCCTTACAGATATCCACATCTCACTTCATCATGGTTTTGACTCAAATGTCACCTTATCATGAGGTCTCCTTGATCATTCACTATAATCCCCTCCCTCACCATCCCCCTCTCCCATTTTATTTTCCCTCATTGTACTCATTTACCAAGTGAGGGAACATATGTTTGCTTGCTTAATTGTTTATTGCCTGACTACCCCACCTCCTATCAGCCGGGCCTTTGTCTTGTTCGCTGCCATATATTCAGAGTGTAGATCAGTGTCTGGCACATGATAAAGCATTCAATAAATATTTCTGGAATGGGTAAATTCTTTAGCATTTGAAATCAGAAGAATTTCAAACCTAGAAAATCCATAGACATGATGTAGTCCAATCTCCTCATTTTAAAATTGAGGAAGCAAAAAAAAAAAAAAAAAAAAAGAAAAAGAAAAAGAAAAAGAAAAATTGAGGAAGCTGTGGCCCAGAGGGTCAAAATAACTTGTTTTAAGGATATATAGGTAGTTGGTGTTGTAAACCTTTTATATACAGCTTGGGATACTATACATTTTGCTTTACAACTTGATTTTTGCACTTATTGTTGGGCCATGAGCATCCCTCCACTTTATAATGTCCATTTAAGTGATTACTTTAAAATATGTCCTACTTCTGAAGATACTCAAGCTAAGCTACTAAACATAAGTGGATATATTTAAGTGTATATATGAAGTTAGCACTGTAAGATGAGCTTCTTTATATCGGAACCTTTCTGAACTGGAAAGTACAGAGGGATGCCTGGGTGGCTCAGCGGTTGAGCATCTGCCCTTCGCTCGGGTCATGACCCCAGGGTCCTGGGATTGAGTCCCACATCATGCTCCCCTCAGAGGGTCTGCTCCCTCTGCCTGTGTCTCTGCTTCTCTGTGTCTCTCATGAATAGATAAAATCTTAAAAAAAAAAAGGGGGGGGGGGAAGGAAATGAATGACTTTGAAAGGATGCCTATGTGGTCAATGTCCAGGTATGAAGGTGCTTGCTTTAGGGCTATCCCTGGAATTATTGGGGGCGGATGGGTGGGGGTTTGAGCTACTGAGGACTGGGAGAGAATGTTGGAGGAACTTGTACAGATAGTCCCCAAACAGGCCAGGGCACAGATCTCAGGCCAGGTCACCTTTCTTTCTGAGGTGAGGACCGTTCTCTTGAAGGCCCTTGGCTAAAATGTCCCAAATGTGATACCCAGGCGTGGCTGGTCTAGACTCTAAGAGTGAATGAATTTAAAGCTGACAGCTCCTCTTTCTTCTGTGGCTATAAAATAGGTTCCTTCTTTTTGAAGATGACTTGATTTTCCACTGTGGAAGCCATTCATTGCACACTTCTTCAAACATTCTCTTTTCTCCTGGACCAGTCAAATCACCTGGACCCATCCCAGTATGGCTGATTTCTCCAGCAGCAAACGTTGCCAGCTCCTTCTCACCCCTACACAGGGAGAGCTCACCAAGAGAAACCCAGTCCAGAAGCCAGACTGACCTCTGCATCCTGACTCCGCCTCCCTCTTCAAAGGCCTCCTGAGCTCTCCAGGAGGGTTCTCAGCTCTCTGAGGAGAAAACAGCCGCTTATGGAACAGGGTTTTTAATTTCTCTTTTTAGAAATCGATTTCCTTTGAACTAGGCAAATATCAATGTATTACACAAAAGTCAACTTTAAGTTCCTCTGATAAACTACTGAGGTTTAGCGTTGCAATGTGGCCTCACACCCTTAGGGCCTCGTCAGTGTTGCAGGGGGTGTCTGCTTGCCACTGCCACCTGGGAGACTCAGGCTCCATCCCCAACCTGCAAATGACAAGGGCATTTTGTTTTCTTTCATCCCCTCCCACACTCACATCCCGGAAAATCTCTCCCGTTTGGCCTACTGTGCTTTGCTGGAAGAAGCCGGCCTCTGGGGCAGTGCCCCGCGGCGACCCCAGGGGCAGGGATGGGTCTCAAGAGCGGGCGCTTCCACCGGCGCTCAAGGGCATCCTCCTAACAGGGCCCCGCTCCTCCGAAGAAGGTGACTTGGTAAAGGAGGGGAACCAAAACAAAGGAATACTGGCTTAGCTAGCTGGTTTCCTTTGGGTCACAAATCCAAGAATGAAAAAGGACCTAATTAATTAAAAGAAAAAAAAAAAGGAGAAAGGCAGCGTTGCATTGGCCGGGAATCGAACCCGGGCCTCCCGCGTGGCAGGCGAGAATTCTACCACTGAACCACCAATGCTCGCGCTGCAGCCGCCCTGGCGCCGTCCCTTGACTCCAGCGCGGCCCTCGCTCCCTCCCGCCCGGACTCGGGTCTTTGCCGAGTCACCACCGTCCCGAGAGCGGTGCCTTTCTGTGTCAAGACAGCAAAAGGTTACGCCTCCAGAAAGAACAGCGCCGCCAAACGCTATTGGAAGTCCCGGCCCTTCCTGGGGGCGCGGGTCCTGCCACGAGGTCCGGTCCACGGGGCGTCCACGCCGCGGGGGCCCCGCCCGCCTGCTTCCCGGCGCCGCGGCTGCGCATCTTCCACGAGCCCCGGGCGGCCGCCCTCGCCCCCGGGCTCACCCGCCCAGACGCAGGGCGCTCCACGCGGAGGGGGGAGGGAGGAGGGGAGGGGGGGAGGAGGAGGGGGGAGGAGGAGGGGAGGAGGGAGGGGGCTGGGAGGAGGGGAGAGGAGGGAGGGAGGGAGGAGAAGGGAAGGGGGAGGGAGGAGGAGGGAGGGAGGAGGGAGGGGAGAGGACGGAGGGGGAGAGGAGGGTGGAGGAGGGAGGAGGGGGAGGGGAGGGGACAGAGGAGGGAGGGAGGGGAGGGGAGAGTAGGAGGGGGAGAGTAGGAGGGGGAGGGAGGAGGAGGGGGAGGGAGGAGGAGGGGGAGGGGGATGGGAGGGAGAGGGAAGGGGATGGGAGGAGAGGGGAGAGGAGGGAGGAGGAAGGGAGGGAGGATGGAGAGGGGAGAGGGAGGGAGGAGAGGAGGAGGAGGAGGGAGGAGGGGAGCGGGGGAGGAGGAGGGGGGAGGGGGAGCACCTTCGATGTCAGGGTACTCACTCCGGGGTCCGCAGGAGGAAGTTGGGAGGACAGTTTGGGAGGCCCAGAGGGACATGGTGGTTGCCAAGAACACTCTAGAGGCCGGTGTCTTCCCTGTGAAGGGCCCCTTGCGCGGAGAGCTCGGAGGCAAGATTTCCAAAGAGGACAGGGTCAGGAAGTCCTCGGGAGCACAGCCGGGGTGGCGGAGGAGGAGTGTGAGTATCAGAAGAGGGAGCTGGAGCAAGTCCGTGCGCTCACCTCTCTGGGGCCCTGCGGAGGCCCCTGGGGTTCGGGCTTGGAGCTGAAGCCGGCCTGGGAGCCCCAGGGCTGGGCCCGGCTCTGAGGAGGTGGATTGATCAGCCCCTCCTGACAGGTGCTCTGTGACTGCAGGGGCTGGACTGTCTTCCTGATCCAGCCCTGAGCTCCAGGACCCGGAGGGGAGGAGAATCCTCCTCCCAGGCAGGGAGCTTTCTTCTCAGGGTGTTGTGTAGCTGAGGCCTGTGTCATTTCACATTGTAATAAGCTCTTCTCCCATTTCATACAGGTAGAAGCAATTATTATTTTTTTTTTAAATTTATTTATGATAGTCACAGAGAGAGAGAGAGAGAGAGAGAGGTAGAGACACAGGCAGAGGGAGAAGCAGGCTCCACGCAGGGAGCCCGATGTGGGATTCGATCCCGGGTCTCCAGGATCGCGCCCTGGGCCAAAGGCAGGCGCCAAACCGCTGCGCCACCCAGGGATCCCGCAATTATTATTATTATTGTTATTGTTGTTATATATTTTATTTGAGAGCGTACACAAGTGGGGGGAGCGGCAGAGAGAGGGAGAAGCAGACTCCCGGCTGAGTGGGGAGCCCCAGGCCAGAGGGCCATGATCAGGGGAACCGAGAGGTGACCTAAGCCGAAGGCAGTCGCTCAACAGAGCCACCCAGGTGCCCCCCAGGAAGTAATTATTATTAACATTTGTGTATTAACTTCAACATCACTTTTACATACTTTTTGTTGTTGTTACTTGCATGTATGGATTTTGTCAACATATGTGGATTTTCCGATATATGAATTTAAATAAACTTTTAAAACTCCGCCTTAGTTTTCATTCCAACCAATTAAATACATAAAAAGGCCAGGCTTCAGAAGCGGAAAATGTTGGGGTCACTGTTAAAGGAGGAATATGAAGAAAACTCACAAACGTGTATGTGTGTGTGTGTGTGTGTGTGTAATTTCCACAGAGGAAAACAGGGCAAGGAGAGTTCAAGACAGTAATAAAGTCTGAGGGCTGATAGGAGAGGGCTGTGCTGTGAGTTATCAGCTGGAAGAGTTAAGGAGATGGAGCAGGAAACAGAGAGAATGGAGAAAAATTTCAAGTCCTGGCAAGGTTCCCATGTATGACCCTAAGATAAAACATCCTGCATTGGGATTCTAGTTTAGTTTGCCTGCATGTCCTAATACACTGACGAATAGTTTATGTGCTAATTAGTTGCCTCTAATCAAGTAACTTTTATCTAGTGTTCTTTTAGACAACAAATCCCAGTTCTGGACTCTGGAGATGTAGTTTCTTCTGACTCTGAAGAGAATATATCTAGTGGTGTTGATCTTCTGTGTATGAGAGAAATAGCATGGGTCCATCTGCTTTCTGCTGATGGGCCCTACAGTGATGATGATGATGATGATGATGATGATGATGGGTCTTCTGATGATGATGATGATGATGATGATAATGACAGTCACGTATCATGACAAAATTGGAACCAGACTGCTTAGGTTTTCACTTCTGTTCTTTTCTATATGGTGCAAGTTAAACTCTCTGAGGCTCTCGCTCTGCTTCTACATGGGAGGTGGGGGTGGGTGATGAATAGGACTGGTCTCAGGATTGCTAAGAGGGTTCAATTACGTAAGAAGTGATGAAGAATGTTAGGCATCTAGTATATGAGTAACAAAAATTAGCTATTACTAATTATTTCAGTTGAGTGTCAACTACATAGCAGGTACTTGACATATACAATCTAGTTTAATCCCCACAACAGCAACATCACAGGGTCAGAGCTCTTTTGGAAGATGAGGATCCTGAGGTTCAGAGACATTGAACACTTTATGCAGGTCACATAGCTATTAGGTGCGTGTGAGGGGGGGGTGGGGTGGGGGGGAGTGGGTTGGAATTCAGAATCCTGTCCTGCCAGATTCTAAAGCCTGTGCGTTGTCACCTCACAAACAGGCCATAACTCTATTTATTATCAGAACTCCCCACGGGTGTTGTGAAATTGGATATGTTGTTCCTTTAGAACACAGTTGGATGCTGAGCCCTGAGAGAAAGATGCATATTTTATGGTATTATTTTACATTATTCACTAAGTGAATATGTGCTTTTTATAAGCAAATGACTCAAGCTGGGAAGTATCCTCAGGTTCCATTTTACTGCCAGTTAAGTAAATGACAATATGTGAGCGAGGATAAACTTGCATGAGTTCTTTCCCAGTTATCCGGGTCCACACTATCTCTCCTATGAGCAAAGGCAGATGCATTTTTATCTCAGAAATGCAGTTGGGTTTGGCTAGAGCAAGGCCACATTAACAGAAGCTGAGAGTTGTCTCCAGAAGGAGGGACGAGAGGGGTTTGCAGAAACAACCCACCCTTCCCGTACCTGTCATTTCACATATTTAACTGCTCTCTTTTCTGTGTCTGGTCTGCGTCCTTGGCATCCTGGTTTCACATCGAAGGAACCTGCCCCCCAAAAGAGGACACGGCATACACATTCAGTATTACACTTTCCCTTTGCTGAATTTCCTTCCAACTTCCGACACAGACCACCTAACCTGTTAGTACCTCCCAAGAGGAATGATGGTACTCCTGTTGCCAGGTGAACCAGGGTGGTGGAAGGGTGGGGATCGGTGTGTGTGTGTTTGTGGGAGACCCAGGCCCTGGGGCCTCCACCCAGCCAGACCTCAGGGACTCGCAGAATGTTCTTGCTCTTGCCACAAGAATGAATTCAAAGGCAGACACACAGCATAGTGGACAAGTGACACACGTGGGAAAGTTTATTAGATGAAGAGGACACTCTCAGATAAGAGAATGGCCAAGTGAGGGAGGGGGGGTGAGAGGAGGAGTGTGCAAGCATGGGAGTTGGGTTTCTATCTTTTATTGACAGCTGTTTTTTTTTTTTTTTTTTTTTTATTGACAGCTGTTAACCATGGGGCAGAATATTTGTTACTTGGGACAGGAAGCAGGGTTCCTGCTTTTTCTTCCTAATTTGGTCAGGGGTTTCCTGTCGTGGCATCTTCCTTCTGGGGCCCGTCTGGTTTGATCCAGCTTCTTGTGGAGGGCTGCCTGGACAGACCCCTGACCTTCCGATGCCGGCCCTGACTTCCTCGTTGTTGGATCCCAGGTCTCCTGTTTGAACCTACCTGCCTCCTCATAGCACTCACAGGGGTTAAAGAGTTTGTTAACATTTCAACAACATTTATCTTATTCTCTCTTTAAAAATACGTATAAGGCACAAGAAGGAAAGTTCCCTTGTGCTTAATTGTGAAAACATTTCAGATCCTCTCGTGTGTGGTATCTATTTTTCCATACAAGGATTAAACACCCGACCTCATCTACTTTTAAATGACTGTTGTTAACAGTTTCGTTGCTTGGGGGACCGTTTCTTGACTAATAGGCATCTTTATATTGTATATAGTTCTTCAAGAACAAAATCTCAGCTGAGTTAATCTAAAGACCTAATTGGCTTGAGTATGTGATTCAAGATTGGGCAATATCCCATCTACTGAGTAAAGGGGAGTTCCAAGGCCTAGGTCAAAATGTGAGGTTTCTTTAGGAATAACGGTGGGGCAAGGAAGTTATTAGCAAAAGAAAAGAAAGGATTGTTCCAGACAAGGTCACTTTCCCTCAGGGGTAAGAGCAGGGGCCTTTACCTGTCTTCTGGGGATGGAGAGGGGCGTGTAGGGGATTCCCTCAGTGGTACTGACTAGAACAGCCCTGACTCACTGGGTAAGACTACTTTTTCTGGGGGAAAGTGAAGCTGCAATTAGGTTAGGTATTAAGCCTCAGTTTGGTGACTTGGCCCACCATAAGTGACTCCCTCTTGGCCCTGTGATTTTCTTTTTAACACAGTTTGATTAGTGTAATAATAACTATGTCACCCAGTTCCTCCTCAAAATATTACAACAAATTAGATCGAAATACATGCCCATTATTTAAAAATCAAATCTTGCTACAAGCCTTCCAATGGAAAAGCAGCATTTTCTTGCCTCACTCTCAATTCCTCACAGGCAGCCATTTTCAAGGTTTTGTTTTGTTTTTAAATTTCAAAAAGAGAGAAAGAGAGTGAGCGTGAGAGAGCACAAGGATGAGCAGGGGCAGGAGAAGCAGACTCCCTGCTGAACAGAGAGCCCGATGCCCTGGGATCATGACCTGAGCCAAAGGCAGACATTTAATGGACAGAGCCACCCAGGCGCCCTTCAAGTTTTTTTTTTTTTAATTGCCTTTTTATCGTGCAATAATTTTTGATTGATGGAGGAGTTGTGAAGATACTTAGAAAATGACAGTCTATCCTTCACCCAGCTTCTATCCCCTAATGTTAAGATTTGACATAACCGTGGTATCTTGCCAAACCTAAGAAGCTGACATTGGTACAATACAGTTGACTGAACTATAGACTTTATTCAGATGTCATGTTTTTCCACTTTTTTTTTTTTTTTTTGCTGTTTCAGAAACTGATCCAGGATCCCACGCTACACTGTTACCATGTGTAACCCACGATCTGTGACTGGTCCCCAACCTTCCCTTGTGTTTCCTGATCTGGACCTTTTGGCAGATTGTTCCTCAGTTTGGGCTTATCTGATGGTTTTTCATGATTAGACAGGTTTTTGAGAAGAATGCCACAGGGTGAAGTGCCATCTTGATGAAGTCAGTCAGAGGTATCTGAGAGCAATGGGACAAGTCACTGTTGATGCTCACCTTGATCACATGGTTAATGTTCAACTTTATTTTTGTACATGTCTCTCCTAGGAATGCATGGCAGTTGTCTTTCATTTAGACACAGTTGTTATTTGTTTTTAAAGATTTTAGTTATTTACTTGGGAGTGAGCACGAGAGAGAACACCAACAGGGGGAGAGGAAGAGGTGGACAGACGTAGAAGCAGAGCAGGGAGCCCAATGCAGGACTCAATCCCAGGACCCTGAGGTCATGACCTGAGCTAAAGGCAGACACTTAACAGACTGAGCCACCCAGGTGCCCCTAGACACAGTTTTTCATTTAACTTTTGATCTTGTGTTCTAAGCACAGTGTCTGACATAAGTAAAGAGCTCAGCTGATCCTTAGTAAAAGGTACCTTGGTGAGAAGCAAGGGAAGGGATATTCCAAGTTCAAGATCAAACTTTGCAGCAAAAGTACCTAAATTAGACAGACTGGAGATTCTCAAGCTTTCATATCCATATGCATCACCTGGAGATCTTACAAACTTCGGATTTGGTGGGTCTGAGGTGCGGCCTGCGGTCTGCGTTTCTAATAAGCAAGCTCCTAGGCTCTCACTTAAGCCTCCCAAAAGGTCTATGTAGGTTATACTGCAGGCAAACTTCCCAAGATCACAGTCTAGTAAATAACAGAGAATGCAGTTTGTCTGGCAAACTTTTGCTAATGAACCTGAAGATGCTTCCATCCTCACACTTGTGAACCTCAACACATTCGGTCTCTTCATCTTGACAATTCTCTTGTCTTCCCAAAAGGACAACAGGATTTTTTCATAACCAGTTCCTCTTACATCTGAAAGAAAGCATCCTATTTGTGACCTTCAGAAAAAAGAAGCTCTTAAGACAACAAACTCCACAAGTTGACCTTTCCTCCTACTTTTCCTGATTTGTTCTGTTGATATCTTGTCCTGGGTTTTGGTGACCCAGCAAACCTGCTGAATTAGCGTTGGTTGCGGTGTCAGTGTCAGCAGCTGTTCAGGTTTTAACCTGATGCCTGGATGCTGGCAAAGGAGCTCCGGGCTGCTATCAGGAAAGTTAGGTACCTGGCCTGGCAGCATTCTAAAATTCCAAGAAAGCCAGATCAAACCAGATGAGCCCAAGACAAAGAAGGCCTAACACTGACCAAGTAAGGGAGAAAAGGCCAAAACTCTGTTCCCAAAGAAATCTCCTCAACTAATAAATACTCTACCCCCTGGTTCACAACTGTCAATAAAAGATACAGACCCAAACCCTGGGCCCAGCTCTCTCTTGGGCACTCAGGCTCCCACATCTCCAGAGTGCATTCTCTTTCTTTTTAAAAAAACCATTCACTTTTCACCACTCAACCACTGATTGGTCCCTCCTTGAATTTTTCTCTTCTGGTCCCTCCTTGGATAGTTTTCTTGCCACCAGACTGAGAACCTCCAATCACATCCCAAGAACCGGCTGGGTGAAGGCCTCAGGGCCCAGGGGTCTCCCCAGTCCACCCTGCAACAGTAGGAGTCGGTGGCACAAGTCGGTGGGAAATGTGAGTGTGGTGCCCGAGATTGCGAATCCGAGAAACCACCGAGGAGCCGACACCGATGCAAACACACGAGGGTTTATTTACAAGCTTGAGCTTGGGTCCAAGTATACCCGACACAGTGGAGCAGGGACTTGGACCCCAAGACTAAGAGGCGTAGCAGCTTTATAGGGACCAGTGGCCAATGGGATATGCAGAAAGTTGCACAGTCCTGTCGGTCCACACGCAGGTGGCCGATTGAATTACATTTTACCCTAAAGTATCCATTTGAACTGGTCTATCACTGAACCGATTTCCGATTAGGGTGTGCCCAGGGGTTTGACTAGGGTGGGACAGCACCCTAAGCAATAAGCAGGTCATGTGGGGGTCATATAGGAGGTGGTGGGTGCAGCACAAAACGGAGTTGGTCCTGCTCTGCTTGTCCAGGGGTAGGGGATTTTTGTCAAATTTCCTGGGTCCCACAGTGAGGCCTACCAAAGTTTGACACTACTGTCGGCGTTAGAAGATTCTGGACAATTTAACAAATAAAGGGATCTGAGTTAAGAGCTTTTCCTTGTTTACTGAGAGGAGACTTTGAATTCAGCCTGCCCTAGTGTGCCTGGCTGGCACACAGAAAGGACTCCAAATACTTTCATAGGTGTAGATCTTTGTCTCAGCTGCTCCCTGATTTTGTAGACCGGTCTCCTGCCTACAGTACAGAAAAAAATAGATTCAGTCCCGTATTCACAGTGAAGCATAACATTCATATGCAGAGACGCAGGACAAAAAAAAAGTGTCCTTTAATCAGTACTCCTTTCTCCATGAGTTCAACTGTATTTGTTGGGAAAAGAGAAAAAAAAAGAAAAGATGATCTTGTCAGAAGTGGGATTCGAACCCACGCCTCCAGGGGAGACTGCGACCTGAACGCAGCGCCTTAGACCGCTCGGCCATCCTGACACGGGAGCTCTCGCTTTTCTTATTTCATTTTCAGATCACCCTACAGGGCTGTATCGTGACGTCACGTCACCTCGATGCAGCGTTTATTGCTTGAAATAAAACTAGAACCGTCCCTGGGGTCCTTGGCAAAGCACCGGAAAACAAAACCGTCTCTGACTCCTCCTTCCTACTAAACCGTAAAGATCCATTTCCTCTCGCGCCCTTTCCGGCGGGTCTTCAGCCCCAAATCGCCGGCGCCGAATCTCACACTTGGCGGATCCGGAGCTGGGAGCGCGGACCCGAGCAGGCGGCGGGGAAAACCCCGGGCGGAACCCGGCCTCCGCGGACCCTGTGCCCCCGCGCCGCCCCCACGGCCTCCGGTCTCGTCCGTAGTTGGCCGACCGGCGAGGAGTCGGGCCGGGATCCATCCTCGCTAAGGGAAGGCTCCGTGTGCTGCAGGATCATGAAAAAAAAATAATAAATAAAAATAAATAAATAAAAATCCACGACCTCCATCTTCCTTATATACGCGATTCCGAGACCCCGGAAGCATCGGCGTTGGTGGTATAGTGGTGAGCATAGCTGCCTTCCAAGCAGTTGACCCGGGTTCGATTCCCGGCCAACGCAAGTTTTTTTTTTTTTTTTTTCCTTTTCTAGGAAGAGTGGGCGATTTGCTTTGTTTTGTTTTGTTTTGTTTTTCTTTTCTTTTTTTTTTTTAAAGGTCTGAACCCAAACTAGGAACTGCAGGCGCCGCTGTTTCCCTCCCGGGTTCCTCTGTCGCTGCAGTCTCCGTCCCCTCCCAGCCGGGCTCGGGCGGTGTCCCACTCTGAAGGCTTCGTTCTCTGCGGCTCCCGTCCAGGGACCGCCGCCGCTCTGGGCTCCGGGTCCCCCGCGGGTCCCGGCGGCTTGATGGTGACTCCTTAAGCAATGATTCGTGAGCTTGCTCCGCGGTTTTCCTCGTTAGTATAGTGGTGAGTATCCCCGCCTGTCACGCGGGAGACCGGGGTTCGATTCCCCGACGGGGAGATGGCCCAGGCTCTTTTTCCTTCCTCCTCGCTCTTCCTGCAGGAGCAAAGGGGATTCCTAAGTAATTTTAGGTTCGCTCCAGGAGTATGGTTGTCCCATGCGGAGTTCTTGGATGATGGGCAGGAGTACGGGTGGGTGCGGTTACTTAGACCCTGGGCCTTAGTCCTGCAAGTTTCCACCTGTTGTACCGCGGATGGGGCCTGCCGCGAGGTGTAACTTCTCGCCGCCCCCCCTGGAAGAGAACCGCAGGGTGCAGCTCTACCCGGGCCCCGTATTCCTCATTTTCCCTCCCCTTCCTGCTCTCTCCCACACCCGCGGCCTACCAGGCGCTTCTTCCTTTCTCCCCCGTCTATTGCTCTCCAGCTGTGCCCCGCCCACGTGCTCTCTCTGCTGCCTTCCCACGACGGAGGCGTGCAAACAGCAATGAGCACTACTCTGACCACCGGAATACCTGTTCTTGCGTCACTAAGAAGTTGTCTGCTTTTGCACAAGCCCCTGTGGGCTTCGGTTTCCTCATGGGTAACGTGGAGGAGCCAAGCTACCGTTTCTGAGACCCTCGGGGGCTCCAAAGCCCTTTGCATGAGTGCCTTGCACTCGCACCTGGCCTGGCGCACCTGGCGCACCTGGCGCGCGCTCTATGCTCATGTTTTAAAAAGATACTACTTTTCCTGAATATAAGAGTAAGATATAGTCCTTGTAGGAAGTATGGGCGATAAGCAAACCACAAAGAAAGAAGAGGCATCCGCATTTCCGTCACCCAGGAAATCAACATTTTGCTGTATGTTTATCTCTTTGGCTTTTTTTAAAATGCAAAATTGGACTCCCAGGGTGCATATTTTTTAACCTACTTGTTTACTGAAAAATGTGACTATTTCTAATTCATTAAATGTGTTAGTCTAAAACGTCCCTTATTCTGGATTTTATATGGCTAGATTTTATTTTATTTATTTATTTATTTTTTTTATGGCTAGATTTTATATTCATATTTTATTTCTTTGGCTTTTGTAACAGTTTTAATACATGCGTATGTGTTATAAATGTGTTATAAATAAATATATATTATTTGGATTTTCACGCTTTTAAAGTTTATGTAACTGGTATCAGACAATACATATTCTTTTGCAACTAGCTTTTCCTTTTTTTTTTTTTTACTAAATATAATTTTTATGGGATTTCTTTATGTTGAGACAGATAGCCATGAATGGTATTCAGAAGATTTTAAACAGTTGCAGGATTTTATATTTTAACACTTTAAACAGTTGCAGGATTATATATTTCCACTATTCCCCATTAGTCCTTAACTATAAATATATAGATAGATAGATGTGTGTTTATGTATCTCATAAAACTGATTTCCAGGTAATGTAAGTTGTAGTGCAAATACTATGTCAATCTTTCAAATCATCTCCAAAATATTTGACTTTTAATAATTGTTGGTTCTGTTTGATACGGCTGTCACTAGCTAAATGATGCCTCCTCCTGAGCCCTGGTTTAACGTAGGGGAACTGCATTAACTTTCTGCAATTTCTTTCCAATAAGTTGATAGTCATTAGGTGACTCGTCTGAGTAAGCTGAGAATTTTTTCCTAAAATTAGGAAAAGCTAGGCATTAATGATACTGAATCATTTGCTACCTTCTGTTGAACTAACAACTCTAATACTTTTTCCTAGCCTTTAAAATGATTTCTACTCAGGTGCTGATCTCGGGGTCATGGGATCGAGCCCTCCATGGGGTGCTGAGCTCATCAGGGAGTCTGCTTGGGATTCTCTCTTTCCCTCTCCTTCTGCACCACCACTTACAATTTAAATACACACACACACACACACACACACACACACATAAATATATACATAAAATTAAAAAAAATACTGAGGGTTTTATACATTGGTTTTCTCTATTACACAATAATCATTTATTGGAATGATATGTGTAATAGGTTGACCACAGCCATCCAGGCTGGCTGAGCCAACATAATATGGTTGTGAGGCGGGAGTTCTGCTGTGCTGCTTGTGTTTGCAGCCTGGCTCTCTGCCTCTGTTTCCCCATATGTAAAAGGAGATAATGATGATAATTATAATTCTCAAATGAGACAGTAAATGTTTAGAATGGTGGCATGAATGAATGAATAAGCATTAATTATCCTTTGTATTACCAAAACAATTATATGGAGGATGTTTGGGGTTTAAAAAAAGACAACCATGTCCCATGAACTGAAGGTAAAATACAATACGGATGGGGAAGGAGGGCGCCTGCCCCCCAGTCTCCCAACAGCCCCACATTTCCCCTATGCTCCAGTCTGCCTGACAGCCTCCATCCTACCACAGGACGGCAGCAGGGCCAGCAGAGGCCACAACACTTGGTGATGCTCCCACTGTGACCCATGACTGCCTACCTGCTCTCTGTTATCTCCTGACTCTTGGCACCAAGGTTGGGTGAAGGCTTCGGTTCCCACATGTGGCCACCAGCAAGGGACGCTGCAGAGTAAAACTGAGTGGTAGTGGGCAGCCACAGTCTTGGGGAGCCAAACTGACACTGGGCTCTTGTTAACTGGACCAGGGTTCAGGTGGCAGGGCTCGATAACCAGGATCTGCAGCAGGTTGGCCTACCTCGGACCTGCAGGTTGGGAGGCATTGAGTGGCCTCCCGGCAGTGCCCCCGTAGAGTTCCCTAGAGTCAGCCAGCAGTGCTGTGGGGACTGGCTCTCTGGGGTGTCTAGGGAGAGCCAAAGCAGACCCCAGAAGATGATTCTTTCTGAGGGGCAGTTAACTGGTATGGGCCTGACCAATCACAATGCTACCACCTGTGCATTTCCTTCATTGTAACAGGATTAATTGCATTCCGAAAGTTTTCTGTTTTTTTATTTTCTAACAGATTTAACAGAAAAATACTGTTTAATACATATGCTAAACACGGAAAGTTGGTATAGTGTTCCTTTTCCCTGTGCACATGTAAAACCCTGAACAACAATCTGGGTATGTTATATTTTTATTACTATTCAATCCAAGTATTTTTCAATTTCCATTCTCTTTGATCCATGAAGCATTTAAGAAGCATGGGTTTTAAAATTTCCACACGTAGGAGGGTTTTAAAAGATATTTTTTGTAATTGATTCCTGAGTTAAATTGCAACATGTTCAAAGAATGTGTTCTATATGGTGCCAATTCCATAATATACGTTAGGACTTGTTTTATGGGCTCATATAAAGTCAATTCTTGTGAATGTTCCATATGCATTTGAGAAGAATGTACAACCCAAATTATTGGTTGCAGAGTTCTAAATATTTATTAAACCAGTCTTATTGTGTTCACATGCTTAATTTTTTCTCTAATGAATGATATATTGAACACTGTAAGTAAAATGTTGAATTCTCTTACCATAGAATTTGAGGATTCATTCACTGTAAATGCATTTGTTAATTTTCCCTTGTAAGTCTAATAATTCTTGCTTTGATATCTTAATACTATTTTATTAGAAACTATGTTTTTAGAATTATATATTCATCACGAGTTTAATCTTTTATTATTATCTGGTGACCATCTCCATCCTTCATGATGCATTATTATTTAAATTTTGTTTTGTCTGATATTAATGCCAACTTTCTTTTTGTTAGACTATTCCTGCATATCTTTTTTCATTCAATTTTTGTTTTTTTTTAATATTTTCATGTCATTTTTCTAAAACAGGATAAATGTATTTTTTAAAAATGCACTTTAACTGGCAAATTTTCTCCATTTCTATATAATGTGACTACTGATATATTTGGATTTATTTCACCATCCCATTTTTTAAATATTCTATTTATTTATTCATTTGAGATACAGAGAGAGACAGGCAGAGATACAGGCAGAGGGAAAAGGAGCCTGATGTGGGCCTTGATCTCAGACCCCGGGAATCACACCCAGAGCCAAAGACAGATGCTCAACCGCTGAGCCACCTAGGCATCCCTCACCACCCCATTTTGTACTTTCTTTTTCATGCCTGTTTTTTTTCCCCTTCTTTTGGATTGCTGTCATGTGTACATGCAAAGTGAAGCACAGGAAATGTATGCATATTAAGTATAAACTGGAAACTAATTTTTAATTCCTGCTGCCAATCCAGTAAAAGAGGTGAAGAAGAGAATCGAGGTTCCCAAACTTGGACTTTGCAGATGAATAAAATTTCCCTTACAATGTCAGTGACCAATACAGAGTTGCCAACTTTTTATTTTGCCAAGTCAGGAAATTTATAGAACAACCACAGCCCCAACTATCGCCTATCCTCACCATAATTTTATAAAGTAAAGAACATTTAAAAACAAACTTTTAAAGTGTAAAAAAAAAGTAGTCTCCATGTAGAGATCATCGGGCAAGCTTATGAGATACACACACATACATCATCTGTGCACACACACCTCTATCTACCGTGTGTCCTCTCATTTCACCCAACATCACTGGAAACTTTGACCTGCCCCTAACCTGGAACCCACGGAGTGGAGCGCGGTGGTGTAGAAGGAAGAGGAGGTTCTGGGTGGAGGCTGAGGAGGGTGCCACGCCTGGCCACACACTGTGGGTGCCTCGCGCCGAGGGCCCTGGTGCAGGGGATGGGTGTGCCTGGGGCGGAGGCGGGGGGGGGGGGGGGGGCTCGGGGGCCGCGGGGAGCCCAGAGGAGCTTCCCCCCAGGCAGGAGAGGAGGCCGGCCGGGCCCTGAGCCCCTGACCGGGATCCCTGGGCTGCCGGCGCTGGATGCCAGGTCTCCGCGCCCAGATGGATCCGGATACTGCAGTGTCAACGTCTCTAAGTCTCGGGCGTTTATAGACTCTGCGTCCTGTCCGCGGGCCTAATACACTTTCCCAACAGCTGGGCTTGGAGATTAGTCTTGGTCCGTGAGGTTCCATTGCTTCAGCTGACACCTGATCGTCTAGATCAGCAAAGAAAAAAAAAAAAAAAAAAGTTTGCTCTACTTCCCGGAGCAAAACCAAGTGAACTCGCGAGCCGCCCGGGAGCCTCCGTGTTGGCTCCCCCGGAGACCCCCGCTGCTCGGGCCGCTCTGCCCAGTCTGGGTAGACGCTGAGGCCCGGCCGGTCCGAGCAGGTGCCCCCCGGGGGAGGAGGGGGGCCGAGAGGTGCCAGAGGGGGGGATCCCAGCAGGTGCCCCCCGGGGGAGGAGGGGGGGCCGAGAGGTGCCAGAGTAGGGGATCCCAGCAGGCGCCCCCCAGGGGAGGAAGGGGGCCGAGAGGTGCCAGAGGGGGGGGGTCCCAGCAGGTGCCCCCCGGGGGAGGAGGGGGGGCCGAGAGGTGCCAGAGGGGGGGGTCCCAGCAGGTGCCAGCCCGGGGACGGTGGGGAGTGCGCGCAGGTGCCAGCGCTCGGCGGCGGGGAGGCCCTCCTCTCCCGGGTACCGCCCTGCCGGGCCCCCCTCCAGCCCCAGCCCGGATTTGGGGGCGCCGGGAAAGCAGCACGAACGTTTTCTGCGGTGAACAGACTTGGCAGAGGCATCAAACCTCGCCTGTCTCTGTGGCGCAATCGGTTAGCGCGTTCGGCTGTTAACCGAAAGGTTGGTGGTTCGAGCCCACCCAGGGACGGGGCGCGAGCGTTTTTGAGCGCGTGGCTCCTGCGCGGAAGCCGCTGAGGCCCTGGGTTCTCACCCAGCCCGGCCTGGGTGTCCGGGCAGGGGGTGCTCTGCACGAGCCCGGCTGCCAGGACCTGGCTTAGGCTCCTCGAGAGCCGGCCCGCCGGCGCGCGCAACTTTTTTAAAAGTTTGCGGTCTGGAGGAAGCAAGAACTGATAAGCCGGGGAGTTCGTTTTGTGCTTTGCATTTCCTCACTCCTCGGGCAGGCGTGTCCGGAACCTGGGCCCCAGCGGTGACCGGGGGCGGGGCTGAGCGGGGCTGGGCCGGCTGCCTTCGCAGTGTCCCCGCAGCAGCAGCACCTTCCCCTCCAGCCGCGCCCCTGCTCCTTCCCCGCTCCTTCCCGCTTGGGCTCACCCAGCTTTCCAGGCCCCCCTCCCTTCCTGGTGCGAGTCTCTAGCTGCCCGAGAGCTTCCTAAAAGGCCAACTCTGCTCCCAGGCCCCCGGTGGCCGCGGGCTGCGCTCCCCTAGCTTGGGGGCAGGCCTTTGCTGCTCGGGCCTGGGCGCTCCTCTCCCTCCCGGCTCCTTACTCGGGGACCAGCTGACCTACTTCCTGGAGCCCTGCTCTGGCCTTGAACCTTTGCCCACAGGCCTTCAGCGTCTGTCCCCTCTGCCTGGCAAACCAACCCCTACTCCTCCTTCGCCCCCACGGAACCGAGTCTCTCCTCTGCAGCCTGTTCTTCACTCTCTCCTCTGGGCCTTTCTCCCTCCAGTGAAAGCTCCTCCAGGGGATGACCCCGTGTTGTTCATCTCTCCACCTTCAGCACCTAACCCAAGCTCTTCCTACCCTACGTACTACACAGGTGTGGGTTGAAAGTCTGGGCTTTCCTGATGCACTTGCCTCATGTCTGAATCTCATATAATAATTCAGACATCAAGCTTGAACCCTGTTGGCCTGTAGCCCATATCCAACCCCATGAGGTTGACCCTATACCTCTGTCCAGGCCCCCATCTCCTTTCTCCGGGCACCTTCTCCTGCCCATCACCTGATCGGACCTACCTCTAGCTGCCACCCACACCACCTATAAAAGTCCCCTTCACCCAGGTGCCCCAGCAAGACTGGTGAATCTGCAACTGCTTGATTCCCATGAGCTGTGCAGACAGGATTTCGGAACCCAAACTCATCCCTGGTAGAATTTTGGACAAGAGGAAAAATGGGTCTTATCATTCAGGCCTCATTGCCCCGCTTTTTCCATCTTCAGAGAGCAGCATGCAAGACCTTGTTCAAGGCTTTATTGGAATCAAGAAGTGTTCTGTTTAAAGCTTTTTTTTTTGTTTTGTTTAAAGCTTCTAATACAGAAAGAGACAACTAAGCTTTCTTCCACAAGCAACTCTCATGACCCCACCCTCACTCCACTGCCAAGGGATTTTAAGTCTCCATAGTTTAACTCAGCAGGATTGAGTGCATTTAGTATCGCTTATCCAACCTTGTTTGGTGAATGATGTGAGCAAAGCTTTGCCTGAATTAGATACTAAAGCAGAAAGCTGGTCTGATGGTCTCCGCACCTGCTCTCTTTCTAATTTTTACTATGCTGGCCACCTAATGTCCTCACCTCCTGCCCATGGCCTCCCAAGTAGTTATCGTTGACTCTTTGGTGTCATTCTTTTTCAGTTCAGACCCAGAGATATCTCTGTTCACGAGCTTAATCTGGGAAAGCAATGCTGCTCTTCATCCTATGGACACAGGGTTTGTTCTGCACTCTTTCCCAAGACGCTCCAACCTCCAACCCCCTTCCAGGAGCATTTTCTACTCATGACATCAAGACAATTCATCATTATATACTCACACACAGTCCAGGTTCTAAAAGGGGCTCCCTGCAAAAATCAACTCGAATTACCCCTGTGATTGTTCTGTTACCTACACCACCGCTCATGTTCTGGGAAGACAGCCCAGGCAGGGGTCTTCCTTGGTCCGGCTGCCTTGCTCTTTCTCAGCCACCCCCTTGACTGGTTCTGCTGTCTCCCTAGACCCTCCACAGCCCCCACAATCTGTCTGGAAGTGGTTTTAGCGTGCCTCAAAGGCAACCAGCCCTGCAGCAACAGATGGAGACTATTACCCAGCTGGCCCTCGGCTATAATTCTCTTATCCACTTATCCCATTCTTTAAGAACAAGTTCAGATGTTGGGTCACCACCCAGTTGCTTCTCTGTGATAGAATGGCTGAGCGGACAAAGTATCCAGGTAGCTCAGAGATTTCAATTCTGAGTGATGTGGCTACTCACTGGGGGGTTCATTTGGCACTTGAAGATCACGGACTCTTTCTTTCCAGCAGAGACCAAGAGAAAATGGAGTTGAGTGGAGGACCCTCAACCTAGACACTGAGGTATAGTTTTCCTGTGGCTCCCAGAGCTGCCTGTTGGAGGTGATGGGGTTGTGGATCCAGAGAGAGGTCCAGAGGGGTTGCTTTCAGGACACACCCTTTGTCCTAAGAGCCCTGGCTCCATACGACTTTGCTGTTCTTCAGGCTCCCCATTGAGCTTCGAAGGTCTCTCTGCACAGCAAAATACAGCCCAGTGTCCACTGCAAATAGAAGTGCCATCACTAGGGAGAAAGGGATTTGAGGCCAGTGTGAAAGGAGTAGTGAGGTTGATGGAAGCGAAGAACCTAATGGAAGAAGCAGAGGAATGAGCACAATGACAGTGGTTACGGCAAAAACGTGGTGTCTGCCCAATTTTTCCATTTTATCTAGTGGTTAAATATACAGGCTTTGAATCTTTGGTGTGATCTGAGAGACAAATTAATGCTCCCCATTCCCTTCCCCTTAGTTACTTCATCCAAGGTAGACCCCAAAGTACCTGTCTCATAATGTTGTGAGGGGTAGCTGGATCATCCAACCCAGTTCATGGAAAGAAGCACTTGGCTTCTTTGAAAGGTGCCCAATAAATGTCAACTAGTCTTTGTTACCAAGGGGGAACTTGAAAGTCAGAGAGGCTATGTGGTTTACCCACTGTCACATGATCAATGAGCAGCAGAGCCAGGACCAGGTTTCTAGGCCCTCCCTGTGTGGAAGTGAGAGGCTCCCACCAGGTTGGAGGGCAGGGGAGGATGGCCAGCACTGGAGGGACACATAACATTGTGGCCATGGTCTGACTGGGGAAAGGCAGGACAAGCGTATTTTTATGGGGCAGGACATGTGGCTTCTGTTTGTGCTGTCACATGGCAGAGTGAATGACAACCCTAGAACCCCTTGTAAAGAAGCCCATGGAATAGTCAAGAATCTCTCCATTCATCTTCACGTTGTGAATGCAGACCCCATACACACAGGGTTCTGGAAGCTCTAGGGCTGCACAGCTCTCACCTTGAATGATGATGTTCACAGCCTCTGAAGACTCATTTTTCTTCCCGATAATCCCCCTGCAGAAGTAGGAGCCATTGTGTTCACTTGTTGCTGCTGGAATGTGGTACTCAGAATTATTGTAAAAAAACTTCTTGCCTCTTCCGTTCTGAAAATACTGAACGTTCCGTACAGGCGTGTTCTTCCAGCTATGGCACTTCAGTTGAATGAGCTCCCCCTCCTGGAACACCAACCGAGGGACCTGGAGCAAGAGCCAGCCTGAAAGACACAGAGACCACAGGCCCAGGAGGCTTCAGAGCAAAGATCTTGTGACGAGGACACTCACCACCCAGATCCTGGGGCGTCATGGAGAGCCAGACTGGGCGCCATCCCTGTAGAGAACCCAAATCACACCAAGACTTTTTGTCTGATGGGGAAGAGAGCCACACCAATCAAACTGTAACGTTAGAGCAGAGGGACTAAGTGAAGAGGTAGGTGGGAAGCCACCTGCAGGGTCCTTAGGACTGCACTTGGATTTGCTATAACAGGTGAGTTCTAGGTCAAAGACTAAAACTTGTATTTGAAAATGATGATTTGTGGGGCACCTGGGCGGCTCAGGTGGTTGAGGGTCTGACTCGTGGATCCGGCTCAGGTCAGGCCCTCAGGGTCGTGGGATAGAGCCCCACATTCTGCTCCATGCTCAGCACAGAGACTGTTGGAGATTCTCTCTCTCCTTCTCCCTCTTCCCCCCCACACACAATCAATTAATTAAATCTTTACAAAAAAAGAAAATGATGATTTGCTCTGTTAAAGGAAAGGCAGAAAGGTACCTGGGTGGCTCAGGTCGTGATCCCGGGGTCCTGGGATCGAGGCCTGCATCGGGATCCCTGCACAGAGTCTGCTTCTCCCTCTGCCTCTCTCTTTCTCTGTCTCTCATGAATAAATAAATAAAATCTTAAAAAAAAAAAAACCCAAAAAGAATACATATATAGTCTGGTGGCCTTCGGGGGAACACTCTTGCTCCAGTCTGTCCTGTCATGGACTTATCGAATGTCCATAAGCACATCCATTCAACACAGGTGTGGTTGAGCACCACTGTGTACCAGGTGTTGGGCCGCCTGGGGCTACCCGATGACAAAGACCCATGACGCGTAACCTCAAAGACTGTAGACTCGACACAGAAAAACACAAACTCAGAATAGTTCCAACACAGTGTGCTACAACAGACTAAGAACAAAGGCCTAGAGGGCCAAAGAGAATGGAATAAAGAGGTTCTGTCCCCCCAAAAGTAAAGAGGACTCCTCAGAGGAGGAGATAAGCGAAATGAGTTTTGAAAGCCGATCAAGAGTTTCTCCTGGTGAGTTGATGCCTGCAGTCACGGTCGTGGGCCCGTAGTATGGTCCTCCTTTACTTCTAAAGTCGGTTTCTAGATCGAACTTCAAGACCAGCTAATAAGTCTCAGACTTGATTTTTCTATTGCTTCTTGTTTAATTCCCCTTTTCATTTGGTCTAAGGTAGCCATGTCTCACCCAGCAAGAGAACAGATGTTCCTCCCTGTATAACTCCGTGGCATGAAGCCCGTGGCAGCTATGGGGCGGTCAGAGGCTAAGGAGCCACAGGTGGGGGGCCCAGTTCCCTGAAACATTTTGCAAATCCACCTCCGTTAGGCCCTCCTTCCCCTCCAGGCTCGTTCTACCCATGCACATCGTGCAACTGAGACAGCCATGGAAGTAGCTGTGAGGTGCTCCTGCAGGGACCGGGCTAGGGGGTGTGATTCTAGGATTACCTGTAGAACAGATCCTTGCCTCTGAAATCCTACCCTCACCTGCTTCTGATGCTTAGATTCTGCAAACAACACTAGAGACTTTCATTCCATGATCACCGGTAGGCTGGATGGACGTGTCTCTAACTCTACTAGGAGATTTATGCCAAAGCATAAGTTTGCATGTGGCAGATGGGGAGAGGGCGGTGGATATGACCCTAGGCGGTTAAGAATAGTTTGGAGGGTCGCTTAGGGCATTGTGCATCTGAGAGTCAGGAGGAGATTGAGGTCATAAAAACAGATTCATTAATTTATTCAGTAAATATTATTGAGCACTAATGTCAAGCCCTGACCTTCAGGTGACTCCATGCTATTGGGGACATTCTTTTTTTTTTTTTTTTTAATTTTATCTATTCATGAGAGAGGCAGAGACACAGGCAGAGGGAGAAGCAGGCTCCCTGTGGGGAGCCCGATGCAGAACTCGATCCCAGGACCCTGGGGTCATGACCTGAGCCAAAGGCAGACGCCTAACCACTGAGCCACACAGGTGCCCCTCTTGGGTGCATTCTTTGTGGATGGTGACTGCAGAGACTGTGCCCTGCAGAGTCCTGTATCTATTACGCACCAGGTTTTACATTTTGCCTCAGGCCTCCCTCTGATATAATTCAGGGGGGCCACAGGTCATCTCATCTCAATTTTAGCCCCCAAGACTTGGCTCTTCCCAAGTCTTTTGGGGTCTCCCCTTTTACCCTTTTGCTGATTCCCTTCTTCCCCTTCACCCACTCACCAGTGTGGACTTCTAGCTGCACCGGGTCACTGAGTTTGGAGAGGTCTGTCTGGCACCTGTACTCTCCACTGTTTTTAATGCTGGCATTTTTGATGAAGTAGGTGGATATCTGATTTGAGATGGGTCTCCCATTGTGCAGCCACGTGTAGTTGTCTCTAAGGAGATGGTCCCCCTGGCATTTCAGAGTCACACTGTCCATTGTGAGTACCCTATTCCATTTGGATTCCAGAACCACCACAGCCTTTGGGAGGTCTGCTGAGGAGCCAAGAGAAGGTGGATTAGGGCAGAGAGGTGAGTAGGCCCTACACTGGCCTTTCCAGGGAGGCTCAGAGCCAGAGCGAGCCCATTGCAAACCCATAGTTGGTGACTCAGCCTTGGTCTGTGACTCAGATTTAGAGCACCTTGGCTTCAAGGTACTTAGCCCCATTTCTGGCCTTTCATTATCTTGAGGAAAATTAGCCTGAGAAACCTAAGGCCAAGCCCAACCGTGATGGGGAAGTGCCTCTGACAACCCCACATGGGCAATTTCCCATGCAGCGCGCATTTCCCAGCACCCAGCTGTTAAACACCATATGCCTCCCTCCATCCAACCAAGGCCACAAAGCCAACTCACCAGCTTGTGTGCCAGCAGAAACTGCAAGACAAAAGAGGGAAACAAATACTGAGCAGAAGAGGAGATCCGGGCTGCTCTCGGCTCTCGTGTGGCATGGGCGTAATTCCCTGACCCACCCGTGCTCCGGGAGTCCTAGTGCCAAGAATCAAGGTCTCCAAGGCGGCCTGCGCTCTAGTCTCCAGGGTATGCACCTCCTGCCCTCTTCCCAACACCACTTCCTCCTTAGTCTCCACTCCCAAAACAAGGGTGTGGGCTGAATTGCCCTGAATCAAGCCATAGACACAACCTCAACCCAAGTGCCCCAAAAGGGCGGAAATGAAAAGTCTTAGAGGGGAACCCTGGAATGTCAGAATGGAAGAGATAGAATGGATGGGCTCACCCATCCGGTCCATAGCCTTCAACTTACAGACAGGGAAACTGAACCCAGCAGGGCGAGGTAACAGAGACCTCGCAGTCCCCCTCGGCCTCCTGGTTATGCCCAAATCGGGCTGGCATTCTCATCTCTAGCCTCCAAATGGCTTGTCCCAGGAGCTAAATTGAGTGCTCTCCACACAGTAAGGAGTCCTATTCCTTGGTTGGGGGCCCTCCCTGGTCTGAAAAGTGGGCTCCACCAGACCCAGGGCATCTGGAGCTTCTGTCTCAGCCAAAGTGACTCTGACTTACCTAGAAGTAGCAGGGCCGTTGAGGGCAGCAGCTGCCACATGCTGTCACATTAGGGTCAGCAAGTCACTGCAGATATGCCGAGCTCTGAAGGGATGCAGCTAATTTGAAGAGAGGAAGTAAAGAGTCTTTTCCCCCACCCCCTAGCCCATTATTCTTTAGGTTCCTTTTCCCGGAAAGTCATCTGATTTCTGAATCTGAATTCTGACAAGTGAGCCCCAGGATGGGGCAGGAAGGGGAGGAAAAAAGCCGGAAAGAGAAGCTGAGGCGGATGAGCACCCTTGGGTCCACAGGAGACTATAGGTGAGCATCTAGTGACACAGATAAATCTGATCAGTCTCAAATTAAGTTTTCCTACTTGGCGAGTTTGGATCCACTCAGTGCCAAGAACAAGAAGATATCACAACCCTGGGGATGAGACCCAAGGAGAAGGGCATTCCCTGACGGGGTCTCTTGTTTTCCTCCAGAACTCCCCTGCCTGGCCCAGACCCGGCTCCATCCACCTGGACCTACCTGCCTGCATTCATTTAAATCTTCAGACCCGGAGGAAGGGTCCCTCCCTGCAGTGTTGTCTCCACCAGCTTATTTTTCAAGAATTCAAAATGCATGTGTGTTGAGGTCTATGACGCACTTCTTAGCATGAATTTGACCATGAGATTCACACCTTCTGTTAAGAGAAGCCCAGGCGAGGGGCAGGGGTGAGAAATGGGGCCCTGGGAGGAAGTCACTAATTGGTTGAAGGGAAGGCAGAGAAGGAGGCGCGGAGGGAAGGACAGCGGGCAGGAGAGGACAGGAGCTCTTTAGCTTCAACCCACCATCACCAGGGCTGAGCAGTGACAGTAGCCAGGTGAGCTCAGCTCCTCGGGGACCCACTGGCCTGGGCTGGTCTGTGAGCCTGTAGCCCTGGCTCCGGGGTGCCTTATCGGAAAAGGTGGAAGTGCAGTGGCCAGGAAGTCATAAGATTGCTACCCTGTTCCCTCCCTAGCCGCATCTCCCCAACACACGGCAGGGATGTGTATCCTCCCCTTCCCCACTTAGCAGCATCTCCCCTACAGGCCCTTGGATTAGAAGTCTTAGAAGTCCATTAGGAAAAAAAAAAAAAGAAGTCTGTTAGGATGGTTAGAATCACGAGGGACAGGAACCAGGCAGCCATTCTAGGGCTCCCTCTCAAGGGATCCATTTACACCTTGCAAAATCCAGACCTGGATCTGAAAATGTAAAGCCCCAGGCTATGGCACTTTAGGGGCTTCTCTGGGAAAGACACCTTGGCACAGGGTGCCCTCAGGGCTGTGGCAGGCTCAGGGCTGCCCTCCCTGCTCTGCGCTTCTCCTGCCACTTCTGTCTGTGGTCTTCCTGTGGAGGGAGGAGATGCAGGGCATGGACTTCGTAGGAAGGAGGGAGGACCGCAGCCTGAGGAGCCTTCCACAGGTGTGCATGAAGTGCTTACTGAGCCAGTCTCAGTGTGAGCACGGGTTTGGAAGGGCTAATTGTATGGGGAAGGGAAAAGGCACAGTTGGTTGGTTTTTTTTTTTTTTTAGGATGTTATTTATTTATTCATGAGAGACACAGAGAGAGGCAGAGACACAGGCAGAGGGAGAAGCAAGCTTCTCGGGCAGCCCAATGCAGGACTCGATCTCGGGACCCTGGGATCATGCCCTGAGCCTAAGGCAGATGCTCAACCACTGAGCCACCCAAGCACCGCAAAGGCACAGTTTTTGAGGGTCAGTGGTGTTGGGATATCTCATGCCGAGTGTTTGTCTCCATGCCTACCTTTTCTTTTGTCCTTTCATTGTTCTCTTTCCCCTCTCCCCTCTTGCTTGTCTCCCCATACTTTCCCTTGGACATTGAAATAGCAGCCACAGTGCAAGGTTCTGAGATCACCAGGCCTGTCAGCTCTCATCCCTAGGAAAGTGGGAGACCGTCAGATAAGCACCTGAAGTGCCTGCTGTCGGGACCGGGACCGTGAGAGTATTTGCAAAATTCTGCGGATGCACCAGGAGAGCGTCTGTGGCATCTGTGGGAGGGGTCCACGTGAAAGCGAGAATACTTGGATCACAAAAGATAATTGTCTATTCAGCAGGAAGTTTTCGAGATAAAGAGGCCTTTCGGGCAGAGAATCATGAGCCAAGATGCAGTGAAATAGGCTGGCATGTTTGCAGAGCTGGGGGTAGCTCCACGAAGGAGAAGCACCAGCTCAAGGGTTAAGGGCCCTGGGTTTGGGCTAAGTCTGGGTTGGAATCTCAACTGCACCTCTTACTTACCCCTTCTAGGCCTCAGTCTTCTCATCTGTAAAATGGGGCTAAAATATGAGCACTAACCTCCAAGGTGTTGTCGTGAAGCTTAAATGAGGTAATGCATTTAAAGTTATTGGTTCCATATCTGGAAACATACCTACTGGTTTCTATTAGAAGTGCAAGATGGGAGGTGAAGGCCTTCCCTGGTGATCCAAATGAAGTTGTGACACTCTCAACCCCATGATCCTTTAAGAGCTCGTGTTCCTGCTTAGTCATATTCATATTTGTGAACAGTAAGGTCTTTGAGGGCAGGGAAGCTGTTCCTCTGGTTCACATTGTATCCCCAGCATTTAGCCCAGTGACTGAAACAGACTCAGCACTCAATGTTCATGGAGTGATCACAGGGGACTTTGTACGTCATGGTGAACAGTCTGTACCTTCTTAGATTGCTTTCAGAATAATTTCTATAAAATGTAAAACCGACCTCAATGTTTTGAGCTGGGGAATGACATGATCAGTTTTACATTTTATAAAAATTACCCTGATAGCAGTCCAATAAATAAACTGAAGAGGAAAGTGATTGGACATGGAGGGAAAAGTTGGGAAGTTATTATCACAGTCTGGCCGAGAGAAGATTCTCTGTTAAAGAAGTGGAAATGCAATGGAAGCATCTAAGAGAGATGTGACGAAGTTAAAATGCACATGCTTTGGATGAGTGATTGGCTGTGGGGGGTAAGAGAGAAGGAGGGGTCTGGGCGATGCTCAACTCTTTGGTCTGGGTGATGAGGAGGATGGTGGTACATTTCATGGACATAAGAAATAGAGGAAGAGGATCAGGCTTTGGGGAGGGGGGTGATAATGGTCTCAGCTTTTGACATTATCAGGCTCGAGGTAGTTATGATTTTAGGTGGAGATTCTAAGTAGGTGGTTGGGCATATAGCCCTGAAACTCAGAAGGCAGGTCCAGACAAAGACCAGATTTAGGAGGTATCAATAGGGTGCTCTACACTGTTGATAAAAGCTTTAGTCCTTTTCCTATGAAAAAAATGCAAGTAAATATACACAAAAATTTCTCTATGATTTAAGAAATTCCTTGAAGTTCATCTAGAGAGCCTAGGTTAAGATGTAGTGTGGGTAACAGCTCTCTATAAGAGTGTTGAGTGAGAAGAAAGGGGAGCTCCGGTGAGGGGAGGGAATAGAGGAGATGGGAGGAGAGGCAGGAGAAGCGGGGGAGTAATGACAGAAGGGTGGCACGAGGCAACTTTCCCATAGTGCGAGTGTGCGAGTGTGCAGAAAGGAAGAACAGCTGACACAGGAGATCACATAGGAGGGGCTAGAGAAGAGAGAATAGGGAAGCCCAGGCAGCAGAGCCCTTCAAGGAGGCAGAAGTCAACAGTATTAAGTGCTGTAGAAAGTTCAAGAAGTCCTTTCAGTGTGACCTTCTGGGAACTATTCATAACTTTTGCCTGAACAATTTCAGGGGCTGGGGTTGGAGGACAAAAACTTGATAACTGTTGGTTGAAGATTGAATAGAAGGAAAAAGGTGTTCTCATGAATGACTACTCCAAAAAATCTCCGTTATGGAGGCTTCATGAACCTATGTCTGGGTGGTCCAGGACCCATACCTCCTCCCCTTCTTCTTCTTTTTAAAAATTTTTAAAAATACTTTATTTATTTGAGAGAGAGAGAGAGAGAGAGAGCGCGCACACAGGAGCAGGGGGAAGGGCTCCATTGAGCAGGGAGCCCGATCCCAGGACTCCTGGGGCAGAAGGCAGATGCTTAACCAACTGAGCCACCCAGGCGCCCCCTCCCCTCCCCTTCTTATCAGCATCTCACTCTCCCTTGAGGAAACCCCCACTGTGAGTAGTCTTAATGGAAAGTGGTGACTGGTTCCTAAATAGAAAGTGGTGATGAGCCAAGGGGGCCAGAACCCCCTTTGCTCTGCCTCGGCCCAGTGTTATGTCCTAAACTGTGTCTCTTACAAATTTATATGTTGAAGTTCTAACCGCCAGGACTTCAGAATGTGACTGTATTTAGAGGTGTGTTGGAGGTGTATTTTCAAAGGTAATAACTTTTGAAAGGTTATTAAGTTAAAACGAAGTCATTAGGATGTGCGAATCCAATATGGCTGGTGTCCCTATAAAAAGAGAAGATTGGGGCACAGACCTGCACAGAGGGACGAGCATGTGAAGAAACAAGGAGAAGATGGCCATCGATAAGTCAAAGAGTGAGGGCTCAGGAAAAAAACCAATCCTGACAACATCCTTATCTCAGACTGTGAGCCTCCAGAACCGTGAGAAAATAAAATTCTGTTGTTGAAACCACCCAGCCTGTGGTACTTTGTTATAGCAGCCTGAGCTGACTCAGGCAGGAAACCAAGGCGCAGACGTGTGATCTAGGCTTGGCCAACTTGTCTCTTCTGGAATGTGGAATCCTGAAAAAGTGACACCTACCCACTTATAAGGGAGATTCATTCCTAAGGGAAGCAGATGGTTGGGCCCCAGTCCTCACAGCAGCGGAATAGGCTGACCTGCCCCTACCCAGTTTCCATCCAGCACATTCCTTTCCTTCCCTTAATACCTAGATTCTGATACACTGACGGCCAAGAGCCCTGAGTGGTACAGTAGGAGAGGAGAATCACGTGGAAACTAGAGGGGATCCAGGAAAGAAAAGGAGATTTTGTTTTGTCTTAAGTGAAAGACTTGAAGTTATTTATAGGTCATTTAACTTTCTTGGTGGCCATTATGAAAGGCTTCACTTTCCACTGCAGCCCACTCACTGGTCAGAATGTTAGTGTAGGCAGTTAGTTAGGTGCTAACAGGAGACCTGGAGGTCTGCAATGGTGAGTCTTGGCCAGCTATCAGGAAAGCCAGAGCCCTCCACTGGAAACTGAATCAAACCAGACAGGCCCAAGATGGCGGATGCCATGACAGGAACCTCTGACCAACTAAGGAAGAAAAAGTGCAAACCCCTGCATCTCTGCTCTAACTAATGAATATTCCACTCCCTAGTTGACAACAGTCAATAAATATAGAAACTCACTGCAGGGGGTGGGGTGGTGGTGGTGAGCAGCTCTCTTTTTGAGCTCATAGGCTCTCACATCTTGAGAATGTACTTTTCGCTTTAATCAACTTCCCCCTTGCGTTGCTTATTCACTGGGTGGTGTCTGTCCTTTAATTCTTTCTTTTGGGGACACATGGGTGGCTCAGTGGTTGAGCACCTGCCTTTGGCTCAGGTCATGATCCCTGGGTCCTGGGATCATGTTCCAAATTGGACTCCCTGCAGGGAGCCTGCTTCTGCCTCTGCCTGTGTCTCTCCCTCTCTGTGTCTCTCATGAATAGCTAAAAAAAAAAAAAAAAAAAAAAAAAAAAAAAAAAAAATCTTGCTTTTGAAGAGACTAAGAACCTTTGGTGACATCTTTGGGACAGGCTCGGTGGAGGCCCCAGGGCTGGGGTCTCCCCAGTTCACTTGGCAACAAGAACAGTTATGCGCTCACCCTCAATCAAGAGTAGATGTAGATCCATTTCTTGATGGAAAGAGTGTCAAAGAGTTTGTAGCCATGTTTCCATATTGCCACAGCTAGCTTTGGCAGTCACTTTAATGACTTTTTTGAGGATTTCCTGATCCTTTAAGGGCATGGTGACTAAAGCAAAATCTTTAATTTTTTTTTTTTTATTTAATTATGATAGTCACAGAGAGAGAGAGAGAGAGAGGCAGAGACACAAGCAGGCTCCACGCACCGGGAGCCCGACGTGGGATTCGATCCCGGGTCTCCAGGATCGCGCCCCGGGCCAAAGGCAGGCGCCAAACCGCTGCGCCACCCAGGGATCCCCTAAAGCAAAATCTTTAAAGTAGAGAGTATCTGTGGACACGTGTGGGAGGCTGTAAAATAGAAGGAAGGAAAGAATTTTCATCTTATTCAAGAACAATCATAGGAAGAAGGGAGATGGTTGGTATTCACAGGAAAGAAGAAAGCCAGACTAACATTACCCTTCCCTCCCTCCCAACCTCCCTCCCTCCCTCCCTCCCAAGAGTTTGGGTAAGATTATAGCAGCAAAGAAACAGTGTACTTCATGGCATTTTTCTTAGCTCAGCGCTGCAGTGCAATTGCTGAGATATACAGGAAACAAGGGCTCCTTGAACTTGAATCCATAGTAACCTCTGACTTCTATACAACTCAAAAATTGCAATGACTTGGGACGCCTGGGTGGCTCAGCGGTTGGGCGCCTGCCTTTGGCTCAGGTCATGCTCCTGGGATCCGGGATTGAGTCCTGCATGGGGCCTGTGTCTCTGCCCCTCTCTCTCAGTCTGTGTCTCTCATGAATAAATAAACTCTTAAAAAAATTGCAATGACTCAGTTGACTTAAGTATAATACAACACACGATGAGGGGGTAGCACTACCCAATACCCATCTTCTTCCTTCTTAGTACAGTGCCGGTTTTATTCAGGAGCTCATGTCATCCGGTACAGCACTCTCTTGGCTTTTATTGGCTGAGTGAGGGATGAGGGGACACTGTCCAAAAGATGCAATCGGGCAGAAAGGAATGGCTTTTATGTGTCATATTTGGAAGAGAGGGTGTCTCTTTTCCACTGGTTGTGAAAAAAACTCATCATGTCTCAAGTTTGGCTAGCAGCTATTGTTAAGACTTTGAGGGCAGCCAGCATGAAGCCAAAGGCAAAATGCCAAGGAGGGCAGAGACATTGGGAAGGGAGGGTTAGAATGTGCCCTCACTGAGCTTCTGAGGGAACCAAGCCAAATTTTCATAATTTGAGATACATTTCCTCATTGTTTAGGCCTATGTAAGTCAGGGCTTGTTACTTGGGAACATAGGCACCTGATGGATACGTTGGTATTTACTGAGTACTAACTAAAAGGATATGGAACTCTCTTTCTGAAAAGAGCTACTAGTTAATAGGGGAGAAACCTGACATTTAATGATGAGAGGGAATGCTGATGAGGAGGCCAGGAGTTCTAAACCTAACACAAACAAACAAACAAACAAAAAAACAAAACAAACAAACAAAAACCTAACTTATGTGACCCTGAACAAGTCATCGAATCTTAGCAGATCGCAGTCTCGACATCCAGGCTTGGGGGAAGATGGACTCTATGTTTGCTAAAATTCTTTCTGATTAGACATTTCTGTCTTAGTGAATGTCAACCAAAGGAAAGATGACTCCTCCCTTCTTTTCCGCAGGCCATCACTGACCAGCAAGGAAATGAACCAAGAAGGCCCAGAGAGAGGAAAAGAAGTGTAGTTGCCTTTTATTTATTTAAAAAAGATTTTATTTATTCATTCATGAGAGAAACACAGAGAGAGGCAGAGACACAGGCAGAGGGAGAAGCAGACTCCACCCAGGGAGCCCAATGCCGGACTCGATCCCACATCTCCAGGATTACGCCCTGGGCTGAAGGTGGTGCTAAACCGCTGAGCCACCCAGGCTACCCTGTAGTTGGCTTTTAAAGGAAGTATCCTACTTGTTCACTTTAATAGCAGAATGTAGTAATCTCTGAACCATAAATATGATAGATATCAAAGTCATTGAATAAAAAATATTCACCGTTACATGTCCAGTAAAGTGAAGAAAAGAAACAGGAGAGGAATCAAAGAGAAGGGGTGGGGGGTGGACAGGCAGAGAGTGAGACACAAGATATGCAAATGGGAGCAGAAGGTAGAGAAGACCCTGGAAAAGTCAGATAACAGGAAAGGTACCCAGGTTCACAGACAGACAGAGTCGCAAAGGCAGTTGGAAAACACGCAGAGCAAGACAGGCGCACAGAGGTACAGTGATGCGAACAGAGGTGCTTGTGGGGAAAGCTGGGATCAACTCCAAACAACAGAAAGTTGTAGACACGAGGAGGGGAAGGCAACATGGAAATAAAATTGATTTTGTGACATGACCTTAAGTTACAACCTGGGTACTCTGGCTGGGCTCGTTGAAATGACACAGCATACTGACCTCAAAGAGGGTTCCAGAGGTGTGAGGCTACCTGCTAGGGCGACTTACACATGCCCTGTCTTGTTTTCTCGATCAGAACTCAGAGTTCCCAAACCAGACTTGCAAACATTTAAAGTTTCAAAAGAAGTGTTGATGATGTTGTTATGGGGAGGACTTGGCCAAAGAGGAAGGAAATCCATGTTTCGGTTTCAGTAGGACCATTGCTAGCTGGCAAGCTACTTCTCTTTCCTAAACCTCTGTTTCTTCATTACTCAAGTGAGGTAATGATTATGTTTAGTAGCTTCTTCTAGCTTAAATATGCTGGTTTCCAATGGTAATTTCCAGACACTGCAGAATGCAGTAGCCTTTGTCTCCTAGAAATCTCAACGAAGGCCTAAAGGAATATTCTGAAAGAGCAAATTAATACATCTAAGGTTTACCTTTTTTTTTTTTTTTTTTTACATTTTATTTATTTATTCATGAGAGACACAGAAAGAGGCAGAGACACAGGCAGAGGGAGAAGCAGGCTCCCTGCGGGGATTCTGATGTGGGACTTGATCCTGGGACCTGGGGTCCACCCTGAGCGGAAGGCAGCCGCTCAACCTCTGAGCCACCAGGCGTCCCATAAGGTTGACAAATTAATCATAAATCCTGAACTCAGGCTTTCACTCACATGTAAATGAGTCAGTCCCTAGGAAAATAAAAGGCAACATCAAAAGAACTTTTGGAAAGGAAACAGAAAAACCATTTAGTTCCGTTACTCGGTGCCATCCCTCTGGAGATGTAGGGGTTTGTAGGTGTGAGCAGAGCCCAGAACCAGCCCTGGGGCTTCAGTCCTTGTCCCCCTCGCCAATGTTTGGTCTTTGCTTTAAATATTTTCTGTTTGAGGGATCCCTGGGTGGTGCAGCGGTTTGGCGCCTGCCTTTGGCCCAGGGCGTGATCCTGGAGACCTGGGATCGAGTCCCACATCGGGCTCCCGGTGTATGGAGCCTGCTTCTCCCTCTGCCTGTGTCTCTGACTCTCTCTCTGTGACTATGACAAATAAATAAATAGAAAAAAAATTAAAAAAAATATTTTCTGTTTGAAAATATGCACACGAAAAAAAAAGAAAATATGCACACGAATCTATAATATACTCTGGCTACTAAGCAAACAAAGCACTGTAGAAGTTAATAAAGGAAAAGTGAAAGTGACTCTTAATGACCTTTCTTCCTTCCTCGGGGGGTAACCACCAAAAAATTTGTTGTGTCCCTTCCAGAACATGCCCTATGCGTTCATATTCGTGTAATCGCGATCATCTACCTATACATCTCTATATCCTGTTCATTTTTTGCCAATTCTGTTTACACATTGTATCACGTGATTTTTCTGCAACTTGATTTTTTTACAGTAATTCCCCCCACGCACATAGTCGCACACTATCCAACACTTTTCACATTCTTTTTTTTTTTAGTTGGAGGAAAAAAATGCTAAATATTTTCAAGGAATGTGTGGAAAGGAAGAGACAGTGTGACTCTTCTGATTTGGGTTCTTAAAAGACTCAGGTCATGATCGGCACCAGAACTGGGGCTTTCTCCTCTAAGGAGGCAGCTGTTTCTCCCTTGCCAGCAGAACATGACTTTGCTATGTGAGATCATAAAATATTTCTTCTTGTTTAAGCCATTTGAGTGGAACTTTCTAGCACTTGCTGCAGAACATCACCTGACACGTGCATTTCTCTCTGTGTTCAGGAAGACTCCAGCTGATGAAGTTGTACTTAAAGCTAGAATTTGGACATTTTTAGGTTGAAATAATTTTCATTATTTTCAATAGTGTTGCAAAGAGCAATAGCATTTTTTTTTTAAACTTGGCGTATTTCCCAAGGCCATTCTCCCAGAAGTGAAAGCCCAGTGTCGTAGATGCACACATTGCCAAGTTGCCCGTGGCATTGCTACATTCTTTCCCAAGCGATTCTTTACATTTATACTCCGTTCAGAGATCTATGAGAATCTATTTAATTTTTTTTAAAGATTTATTTATTTTAGGGACGCCTGTGTGGCTCAGCAGTTGGGTGCCTGCCTTCGGCTCAGGTCGTGATCTCAGGGTCCTGGGATCGAGTCCCGCATCGGGCTCCCCGCAGGGAGCCTGCTTCTCCCTCTGCCTGTGTCTCTGCCTCTCTCTCTGTGTCTAACATAAATAAATTTTTAAAAAAGATTTATTTATTTTAGAGAGAGAAAATGAGACAGCATGAGCAAGGGGGAGAGGCAGAGGGAGAAGGAAAGAAGCAGACTCCCTGCTGAGCGCGGAGCCTAGCCAGCTCCATCTCAAGACCCTGAGATCATGATCTGACTTGAAATCAAGAGTTGGAAGCTCAACCAACTAAGTGGTCCCGGTGCCCCTCACATTCCTTTATTTTTTTTAAGTTTGTAATTTTAATTCCAGTATCATTAACATAGTGTTCTTTTAGCTTCAGGTGTACAATGTAGTGATTTAACAATTCCATACACGACTGGGTGCTCATCTCAAGAGTCCTCTTCATCCCTGCCCTCCCCATCACCTCCCCTCTGGCAACCAGCAGGGTGCTCTCTAGAGTTGAAAGTCTTGCTGGCTCCCCTCCACCTCACCTCTCTGCTTTGTTCCTTTGCTTTCACATTCTTTCTCTTAATCCTTGGTAATTTAAGAGATGAGAAATGGGGTCTCAGTCATTTCAACTTGCATTTCTTTGATTACTAGTGTGTCTGAACACTTCCCATGTACTACACTGGCTGCATTTTCTCTTTTATATTTCTGTTAGAGGGGAAGCACCTAAGTTGTGTCTGGCACACTTAGACATTTCAGGTCTGTTTAACCAAAATGTCTTTGGATGTCTGTCGGTACCGTCGCCCCTGCCTACTGCTCAGGCATAGTTAATCTTTTTTTTTTTTTTTTTTTTTGCAAAATTTGCAGTTGGTAGTTTATTTTGAGCTGATTTTAGTTTTGTATTACTCAGAAATTTAAGTGTTATGACGATCTTTCCCTCTTCTCCCCTATCCCCAGGCTTAGAAATCTTTTTTCTTCCTTGAGAGACTTTGATCACCATTCAGCTCTATTATATTCCAGGCTTCCCAAAGTTTGGTTTTCCTGGCTCACCCTGTGATCCTTCTGAAATGTATCTGTGAGCTTTGTCTGTCTAACAGCTTGCTTTACTAAGCTTCCTACTTAAAGAAAAAATTGTGGTGAGAAACACCTAGCATTGAATTTACCACCTTAACCATTTTACAGTGTACCGTAGTGTTTAGTCTATTCACATGGCTGTACAACAGATTTCTAGAATGTTCTCATCTTGCAAAACTAAAACTCTATACACATGGAACACTACTTCTCCCTTTCCCTCTCCCCTCTCCCAAGCCCTTAGCAACTACCTTTGTGCTTTCTGATTCTATGGTTTTGACTACTTTAGATATATCTTTTGTGTGGAATCCTGTAGTGTTTATCCTTTTGTAACTGGTGTATTTTGCTTAGTTTCATGCACTTCCTTGATGTCCATCCATGAGGTAGCATGTGAGAGGATTTCCCTCTTTTTTAAGGCTGCCTAATATTCCCCTGAATGCATATGTCACGTTTTCTTTGTGTAGTTATCTGTTGATGGGCATTTGTGTTGTTTCTGTGTTCTGGCCATTGTGAATAATGCTGCAGGGAATATGAAAGTGCAGATACAACTTCACAATCCCGTTTTGAATTCTTTTGTAACAGGGATGGGGTTGAGATATTCAGTGAAGAATACTAGCAAAATCAGGGACGCCTGGGTGGCTCAGAGGTTGAGCGTTTGCCTTCAGCTCAGGGTGTGATCCTGGAGTCCCGGGATTGAATCCCATGTTGGGCTCCCTGCATGGACATGCCTGCTTGTGTCTCTGCCTCTCTTTCTCTCTCTCTCTCTCTCTCTCTCTGTCTCTCATGAATAAATAAATGGAATCTTTTTTTAAAAAAGAAAGAAAACTAGCAAAATCAGATGTGGGTTATGAAAGAGAAGAGGGAAGCCACGATGATACCCAGATTTTTGGCTTAGGAGGTGCCATTTCCTGAGGTGGGAAGGAATTTAGCCAGGATGGAGCTGGCGGGGGGCATCTTTACCCTCGCTGGAGACCCATGCACTTGATATAGTGGACAAAGAACAAGGCAGTTCTGAGCAGGAGGTTCTAAGCTATTTGAGCTGGCTGTAGGCCTTAACTGTGGGATCTAACTCCTGGTTTTCCACTATGACGTCAAACCCTAGGCTCACCATTAAGGACCTGAAGTCTGAAGTCGGAAGGCCAATGAATGTAAGCAAGACTGTTTCTGAATGTCATTGTCTGATGTCAAGAGTCACTCAAGCAGAAGAGCAGAGCAGGTGGTTTAAAGAGCGTTCTCAGGTGCTTCTTGCTCCTGAACCTGACTCTTTCTTACTTCTCTAGTCCCTTGACTGGCTGTTTCTTGTGTTAAACCACTAGCTCAGATCTTTCTTAATTTTCTAGAAAAGAGAGTATCTTTACCCTGCAGATGAGACTCGCAATGCCCACTCTGTTTCAACAGAGGGCAGTAGGGAACAGCTAATAGCTGACTTCCAAGCTCAGAGAAAAAGTCTATTTACGTGATCTCAAGGCTGGGGTCCTAAAATATAGCGCATCATGCTTCATGTGTTCATGAACGTGAGAGATCTCTGTGGAGGGAGGGAGGTCCCTGGACAGTCAGCAACTCTTAGATGACTCCTCTTCTCGCGAACAACAGTTTAGCTCTGTGCAACTCACGGAAGGCTTCGTGGAGGAGTTTGGCCTTGAAGAATGACTATGAGTTGGCAAAATAGCTTCGTCCACAGACAACAGCATGGGCAGAGACATGGCAACCCATGGCAAATCTAGGGGACAAGAAGGTAGGTATTAACCGAGCACAGAATTGGGGTGGGGACACCAGTGACAGATGCGCTCAGATGCTATGTGCCACCCTGACGGCTACAGATGCCACCTCCAAGCTTTGAATATCACCCTGAAGACAATGGGAAGTCACTGAAGGATTTTGAGCAGGGAGGTAACTTGATCTGTTAGCCAATCATGGTTTTGTTTTTTTGTTTTTTTGTTTTTAATTTTTATCTGTTTATGATAGTCACACAGAGAGAGAGAGAGAGGCAAAGACATAGGCAGAGGGAGAAGCAGGCTCCATGCACGGGGAGCCCGTTGTGGGATTCGATCCGGGGTCTCCAGGATCACGCCCTGGGCCAAAGGCAGGCGCTAAACCGCTGCGCCACCCAGGGATCCCCATGGTTTTGTTTTTAACTGTTTTTAACCAGTATTGCCATTTTGGATTTTAGCCCATCAGGGGGTATACAGAGATATCTCGTTGTATTTTGAATTTGCATCTCCCCTGGTAAGTAATGATGTTGCCTATTTTTTCATGTGCTTATTTGGCCATTTGGATATCCTCTTCTGTGAACTGTCTGTTTAAATCCTTTGCTCACTTTTTAATTGTGTTGTCTGTCTTCTCACTGATGTGTAGGCATTCCCTATGGATTCTTTGTCGTGGCTGCTCATTTGTTAAATGATATCTTTTGATGAACAAAAGCTTGGTAAGTCTTTTTGAAAACAACATAGAAGACGGATTGGAAGGAAGGAGGCTTGGTTAAGGTTCCATTTCAGGAATTTAGGCAAGGACTAATGAGGACACGAAATAAACCTCTTCTACTGATAGTAATAAGAGCAGCAAGTACATACACGGCACTTTCTATGTGCAGGCTTCGTACTAAGCACTTAAACTTATTTAATCCTTACATCAACCCTATGAGGTTGTGGTACTACGATTGTCCCTATTTCACAGATGAGAAAACCGAGGCATGCGGAGAATAAGTGACTTGCTCAAAGTTTTATGGTGCTAATAACTGGCAGGAGGGAAAGAAATTGAGAGCATTCAATTTTTGGTTGGATAGGAATGTAGGAGAGTAAGGGACCTAGGATAACTTGAAGGATTTGGACTCCGGTAACGGAGTAGATCATATGGAAAGTGCAACTTTGGAGGAAGAGGTGCATTTTTTTTGAAAAAAAATTTTTTGAAGAGGAAATACATAATATGTAGCTGAATATATTTCTCTAGAATTCAGGAGAAAAGTGCTGAGTAAAAATAAAGATTTGAGAGTCATCAGCACATAGGGAGCAGGGCAGTGGTTCTCAATGTCAGCACTATTGACATTTGGGGCCAGATAAGTCTTTGTTGTGGGGCCCACTATGTCTATCGGAGGACATTCAGCAGCATCTTTGGCCTCTACCCAGTTCAGCATTTGGTTTGTAACAACCAAAGAAATGTCTCCAGACATTGGCAAATGTCCCCAAGGGGCCAAAATCACTTCAGTTGAGAACTACCGGTGTAGAAGGAGCCATGGATATGGATATAATTATCTAGAAGAAATAAGAAATGAAAAAAAAAAAAAAAGAAATAAGAAATGTATAGGATTAGGGTGTCTGGATGGCTCAGGCAGTTAAGTGTCTGACTCAGGTCTTAATCTCAGGGTTATGAGTTCAAGCCCCACATCGGGCTCCATGCTGAGCGTGGAGCCTACTTTTAAAGAAAACAAAGTACAGGATCATGTTTTTCAATTTAAAAAAAATTTTTTTTAAGTAATCTCTACACTTAAGGTGGGGCTTGAACTCATAATCCCAAGGTCCCACTGCCTCTCTCAATTATTTAAAGTCCAATCTCCACCCTTTTACACATAAACATAACATTTTTCCATCTTTTAAAAATTTTGTCCTAAACTTCAAAATTGGTTTCTCAAATTTATAAATATGAACGTGTATTATAATACTGAATAAGCTTTTCAAATTACACCCCCACCCCGCTCTTCCCTTCCTATTATGATACACACCCTGGGGAAGCATTTGTTGAGGGCAGAGAGCTGAACAAACACCGATATTTAATGGGTGGGGAGAGAGAGACGAGCAGTAACAAGAGTCGTCAGAGGGGCAGCCGGAGGGGAACCCTAAGTCGTGATGAAAGAGGTGATGAACAACATCAAGGTATCGTGGCCCTGAAAAATGCAACAATACATCACAAAGGACTATATCCTGTTCCTGGGGTTCATAAGTCACTTCTCAGACAAGTGGGTGGATTCTGAATACTCCCTGTGCTTAGAGTGGAAGGAGACTTTCCTGTGACAGGACCCAAGGCGACATCTAGGGCAACTCAGCCGGAGGAACCTTTGAGCTTCAGAAAGAAAAGGGGTTTCCCCTGCAAGGGACGAGGGAAGGAAGGCGGCCTTCCTGCAGCCGCCGGAGCCAGGGGAGATGACCTCCAGTCCTCATCTCGAGGAAAAGGCTGGAAAACAAGGTCTGGGCTAACCTGAGGTTCCCACCTATTCTGGAACGAGATGGTTGTTGGGTGGCATGCTTTAGAAACTGTACTCTGCCATTCTTATTTTACTCATTTCTATTTCTCTCTCTCTCTCTCTCTTTTTAAAAAGATTTTATTTATTTATTTGACAGAGAGAGAGAGAAAAAGAGAGCACAAGTAGGGAGAAGGGCAAAGGGAGAAGGAGAAGCAGGCTCCTTGGCGAGCAGGGAGCCCCACGTGGGGCTTGATTCCAGGACCCTGGGATCATGACCTGAGATGAAGGCAGATGCTTGGCCCACTGAGTCACCCAGGCATCCCCTCACTCATTTCTATTTCTTAAAAAATTGTCTTTTTAAACCTTCTAGACAATTGTGAGTTGGCCAAGAGAAAGATTTAGATGTCTTGATGTCTTGATCTCTAGGGTAGCCTCTGGAGCTGTTAAAGCTATTGGTAGTTGGCTGGCTCTCTAAGATTTTTTTAAAGATATATTTTTTAAAGATTTTATTTATTTATTCATGAGAGACAGAGAGAGGCAGAGACCCAGGCAGAGGGAGAAGCAGGCTCCATGCAGGGAGCCCGACTCGATCCCAGGACCCCGGGGTCACACCCTGGGCCCAAGGCAGGCTCCAAACTGCTGAGCCACCCAGGGATCCCTGGCTCTCTAAGATTTTTAAAAAGAAAGGTCTATTGGTATTTTAATGACTTTCTCTTTGGTTTTCAGGTGTTTGGACGGGATGTGTTCAGGTGGTGTGTGTGGGTGCTTAGTCTGCCTGTGGTTCTCTCAACTTCTTGGATCTCTGGTTTGATCCATTATCTTTTCCAATGTTTCCTCTGCCCATTCTCTCTCTCTCTTCTTTGGAATTTCAATTACACACGTATTAGAGCATTTTATATTTCACATTTCTTAGATGTTTTGTTCTATTTTCTTTTTCTCACTTTCTTTTCCCTTTGAATTTCAGTTTGGTTAATGACTATGTACACATCCTCAAGACACTGATTCTCTCTCAGCTGTTTGGGGTCTACTGAGGAGCCTGTAGATCCTTCCTCTCTCTTGCCACGTTCACAATTTTCTTACATTTCCATTTCACTCTTCTGAGAGTTTCTATCTCTCCGCTGAAATTCCTTATCTGTTCATGCAAGTTGCTCATGTTTTCCACCAGAGCCTTTAACATATTACCTATAGTTATTTTAAATTCTTTGTTTGATAGTACGACATCTGGATCATCTCTGAGAGAATTTCTCTTGCTTTCATTGTCTTTTGACAGGGCTGTCTTTATCTTGCTTTTTTTGTATAGTTTCATAATTTTTTTAAAAAAGCTTTTATTTATTTAAGAAATCTCTACACCCAATGTGAGGCTCGAACTTACAACCCCTTAGATCAAGGGTTGTATGCTCTGGTGACTGAGCCAGCCAGGTACCCCTACAGTTCCATAATTTTTTAAAAAAGATTTTATTTATTTATTCATGAGAGACACAGAAAGAGAGAGAGAGACACAGGCAGAGGGAGAAGCAGGATCCCCGTGGGGAGCCTGATGTAGGGCTTGATCCCAGGACCCCAGGATCACAACCTGAGCCAAAGGCAGATGCTCAACCACTGAGCCACCCAGGTGCCCCTTAAAAAAATTTTTTTTTGAGATTTTATTTATTCATGAGACACACACCCTGTTCTTTTCTAGAGCACCAAGTAAAGGTCCACAGAGAAGACCGTTCAAATGGGTGTGAACTCCGCTTGCAGCAGCAGCTCTCAGTTCTTGACTATGCTTGGCTTTTAGCAATTTGTTTAAGATTTTAGTTGAATTTTTCTACCCATTCTTCTGGCAGCCCCATCTTCCTCCCATGCTCTGTTTATAGGGGGGGCCAGCACTCATGCCCTAGTGCTCCTCGAAAGTACCTCCTTCTTTAGATTTAGAGCACTGTACCTCAGTACTCTGATATTATCACCTGGCTTTTGTGTGTGTGTGTGTGTGTGTGTGTGTGTGTGTGTGTGTGGTTTTCATTAAGGTAATTTAATGCAGTTGGTTTTCCAAGCTGTTCTTAAACAGTGTGGAACCACTGAAGCAAAATCACCAAGTCCAAAAATGACTGTCCACGTAAAAAATGACCAGGATGGCCAGGCATGATGAATTTAGGCACAGGAATTAGGGAGAAAATGTTTCTCACATGACTTGATCATCTAAAAACCTACAAGTGAAATGTTTTTTAAAAATTGAAATATAAAAAAAATTTTGAAAAATATATATTTGTTTTTAAAAAAATTGGGATCCCTGGGTGGCGCAGCGGTTTAGCACCTGCCTTTGGCCCAGGGCGCGATCCTGGAGACCCGGGATCGAATCCTCCGTCGGGCTCCCGGTGCATGGAGCCTGCTTCTCCCTCTGCCTATGTCTCTGCCTCTCTCTCGCTCTCTCTGTGACTATCATAAATAAATAAAAATTAAAAAAAAATAAATAAAAAATAAAAAATATGTGTGACATACATTGTACAAAGTGAAGATACACAACATGTTAATTCATACATTTATATACTTTAATATGATTGCCATTGTAGTCATGACTATCACCTCTATCACGGTAATTATCTTTTCTTCAGTAGTTGGAATAATTAAGTCTCTTTTTAAGTTTGATGATTATAATACAATGCTTTTTTTTCTTTTTAGATTTTATTTATTTATTCATGAGGGACACAGAGAGAGGCAGAGACACAGGCAGAGGGAGAAGCAGGCTCCCTGCGGGGATCCCAATGTGGGACTTGATCCCAGAACCCCGGGACGGAATCCCTGAACGGAAGGCAGATGCTCAACCACTGAGCCACCCAGGTGCCTCTATAATATAATATTTCTATTTCTATTTACTATACTGTGCATTAGATCTCTAGGACTTTTTTTTCTATTCATTGTAAGTTTATATCCTTAAATAAAATCTGTCCCAACCCCTGTCTCCTGATAACCACCATTTTGCTGTTTTTATATGTTTGGCTTTTTAAAATTCCACATATAAATGACATCATATACTACTTGTCTTCCTCTGTTTCTCTCTCTCAGCATAATGTGCTCAAGGTCCATCCATGTTGTCACAAATGGCAGGATGTCCTCCTTTCTCATGATTGAAAATTATTGGATTGTGTGTGTGTGTAGCACATCTGTATCAACTCATCCACTGACAGGCACTTAGGTTGTTTCCGTGTCTTGGCTATCGTGAATAATGCTGCAGTAAACATGGAGGTGCGTATCTCCTCAAACCTCTTTTTTCATTTCCTTTGGGTATTTAGCCAGAAATGGAATTGCTCAATCATATGGTAGCTCTATTTTTTTATTTTTTGAGGAACTTCCGTATTGTTTTCCATGGTGCTTGAACCAATTTACATTCCCACCAACAGTGTGTTAAGTGTTCCCTTTTCTTCACAGTACTTGTCTCTTGTTTTCTTGATGAAAGTTATTCTAACAGGTATGATGTGATATCTCATTGTGGTTTTGATTTGTATTTCCCTGATGATGAGAGATGGCAAGCATGTTTTCAGGTCCTTGTTGGCCATTTGGATATCTTCTTTGGAAAAAATGTCTATTTAGTTCTCTTGCCCATTTTCAAATCAGGTTGTTTGGTTCTTTTGTTTTGTTTTTGCCATAGAGTTGTATGACTTATTTATGTATTTTGGGTATTAACCCCTTATCTGATACCCGGTTTGCAAAATTTTTTTCCCATTCTGTGAGTTGTCTTTTATTTTGTTCATTGTTTCTTCTGCTGTGCAAAAGTTTTTATGTTTGATATAGTCCCCCATCTGTTGATTTTTGCTTTTGTTGTTTGGGCCTTTGGTGTCATATCCAAAAATCACTACCAAGACCAATGTCGAGGAGCTTTTAAGTTTTCTTCTAGGAGTTTGATAGTATCAGTATCAGTTTTATAGTATCAGGTGTTTAAACCTTTGATCCATTTTGAGTTAATTTTTGGGGGTGGTGCAAGATAGGGGTTCAATTTCATCACTCTGAATCTGTTTATCCAGTTTTCCCAGCACCATTTGTTGAAGACACTATCACTATCCTCTCCATTGGGTGCTTTGATCATCTTGTCAAATATTATTTGATCATACAAACAAGGGTTTAATTCTGGACTCTCTTGGCCTATGTGTCTATTTTTGTGCCAGTAACATACTGTTTTTATAACTGTAGCTTTGTAGTATAGTTTGAATTTTTTTTTTTAATTTTTATTTATTTATGATAGTCACAGAGAGAGAGAGAGAGAGGCAGAGACATAGGCAGAGGGAGAAGCAGGCTCCATGCACCGGGAGCCTGATGTGGGATTCGATCCCGGGTCTCCAGAATCGCGCCCTGGGCCAAAGGCAAGCGCCAAACCACTGCGCCACCCAGGGATCCCTTTGTAGTATAGTTTGAAATCAGAAAGTGTGATACTTTCAGTTTTGTTCTTTTTCCTCAAGATTGCTTGGGCTGTTTGGAGACTTCATGGTTCTATTTAAACTTTAGAATTTTTTTTTTTATTCCTGTGAAGAATGTCATTGGTATTTTGATGGGTACGTCGCTGAATCTGTAGATGGCTTTGGGTAGTATGGACTTTTTTTTTTTTTTTTTTAAGATTTTATTTATTTGGGTGGGTGGTGGCTCAGCAGTTTAGCGCCGCCTTCAGCCCAGAGCGTGATCTTGGAGACCTGAGATCGAGTCCCATGTCAGGTTCCCTGCATGGAGTCTGCTTCTCCTGCCTGTGTCTCTGCCCCTCTCTCTCTCTCTCTGTCTCTCATGAATAAATAAATAAAATCTTTTTTTAAAAAGATTGACACAGAGAGAGAGAGAGAGAGAGAGCGCGTGCACAAGCAGGAGGAGCAGCAGGCAGAGAAGAGGGAGAAGCAGGCTCTCCAAGGAACAGGAAGCCTGATGTGGGGCTCAATCCCAGGACCCTGGTACTGTGACCCAAGCCAAAGGCAGATGCTTAACTGACTGAGCCACCCAGGCACCACTCGTACGGACTTTTTAACAATATTAATTCTCCTGATCCATGAATATGAAATGTCTTTCCATGTTTATGTCTTATTTATTTCTTTCAAGAAAATCTTATAGTTTTAGTTGAACTATCTTTCACTTCCTTTGTTAAATTTATTTCTAAGTATTTTGTTGTTTTGATGCTAATACGAATAGGATATTTTTAAAATTTCTTTTTCAGATGTCTCATCATTGGTGTATAGAAATGCAACTAATTTCTACATGTTGATTTTGTATTCTGCAACTTTACTGAAATAATTGATTAGTTCAAATAATTTTATGGTTGAGTCCTTGGCATTTTCTATATGCAAAACATCATCTGCAAATAGCAACAGCTTTAATTCTTCCTTCCTGGTGCCTTTTATTTCTTTGTCCATGCTGTAGCTAGGACTTCCAGTACTATATCAAATAGGAGTGGAAAGAGTAGGCATTTTTGTCTTGCTCTTCATCTTACAGAAAGCTTTTAATTTTTCTTCATTGAGTAGAATGTTAGCTATGGGTTTGTCATATATGGTCTTTATTATGTTGAGGTATGTTTCCTCTATATTCAATTTTATCATATTTCCTCTATATTCAATTTTTTATCATGAAAGAATGTTATTTTTTGTGAAATGCTTTATTTTTTTGCATCTATGAGGTGATCATGTGATTTTTATCTTGCATTTTATTAATGCAATTTATTATATTGATTTATATGTGTTGGACCATCCTTGCATACCAGGGATAAATTCCACTTGGTCATGATGTTTAATTCTTTTTATGTGTTCTTAAATCTGGTATGCTAATATTTTGTTGAGAGTTTTTGTATTTATGTTCATCAGGGATATTGGTCTATAGTTTTCTTGTGGTATTCTTCTCTGGCTTGGGTATAGGGTAATGCTGGCCTTGTAGAATGGGATTAGAAGTGTCTCCTCCTCTTCAACTTTTTGAAAGAGTTTGGGAAGAATTGGTGTTAATTTTTCTTTGAATGCTTAGTAGAAATCTCCAGGGAAATTGCCTGGCTCTTGGGTTTTCTGTGTTGGGAAGTTTTTAATTACTGATTCATTTTCTTCACTTGTTATTGATCTGTTCAGATTTACTAGTTCTTTCTTTTTTTTTTTAAGATTTTATTTATTTATTCATGAGAGACACACACAGAGAGAGAAACAGAGACACAGGCAGAGGGAGAAGCAGGCTCCATGCAGGGAGCCTGATGTGGAACTTGATCCCGGGTCTCCAGGATCATGCCCTGGGCTGAAGGTGGCACTAAACCGCTGAGCCACCCGGGCTGCCCTTACTAGTTATTTCTAATTTTTAGTCTTGGTAGATTGTATATTTCTAGAAATATATCAATTTCTTCTAAGTTATCTAATTTGTTGGCATATAATTGTTCATAACAGCCTCTTATGGTCTTTGTGTATCTGCAGTATCAGTTGTAATGTCTCTTTTTTATTTCTAATTTTATTTATTTGAGTCTTCTCTCTCTTTTTTCTTAGTCTAAATAAAGGTTTGTTAATTTTTTTTTTTTAAATTTTATTTATTTATGATAGGGACACAGTGAGAGAGAGAGAAGCAGAGACATAGGCAGAGGGAGAAGCAGGCTCCATGCACCGGGAGCCCGACGTGGGATTCGATCCCGGGTCTCCAGGATCGCGCCCCGGGCCAAAGGCAGGCGCCAAACCGCTGCGCCACCCAGGGATCCCAAGGTTTGTTAATTTTGTTCATCTTTTTTAAAAACCAGCTCTTAGTTTCATTGATCCTTTCCATTTTATTTTTTTAGTCTCTATTTCATTTATATCCACTCTGATCTTTATTATTTCCTTCCTTCTGCTAACTTTGGCCTTAATTTGTACTTTTTATAGTTCCCCTTCAGGTGTAAAGTGAGTTATTTATTTGAGACCTTTCTCATTTTTTAACATATGCATTTATTGCTATGAACTTTCCTCTCAAAACTGCTTTTGCCACATTTCATACGTTTTGATATGGTGTATTTACATTTTCACTTGTTTCAGGATAACTTTTTATTTCTTTTTTGACTTCTTCTTTGACCCATTGGTTGTTTAGAAGTATGTTGTTTAGTTTCTAAGTATTTATAACTTCCCTTTTTTTTTCAGTTGTTGATTCTAGTTTCATTCCATTGTGGTCAGAAAAGATAGTTGATATGATTTCCGTCCTCTTAAATTTGCTAAGATTGTTTTGTGTCCTATCATATGATCTGTGCTGGAGAATGTTTCATGTGCACTGGAGAAGGATGTGTATTCTACTACTGAACGGAAAATTCTGTATATACTTGTTAAGTTTATTTGTTCTAGAGTATTGTTCAATTCCAAGTTTTAATTGTTGATTTTCTGTCTGGATGACCTATCCATTGCCAACAGGGGGATATTGAGGTCCCCTACTATTATTGTATTACTGTCTATTTCTCTCTTTAGTTCTATCAGTATTCACTTAATATATTTTGGGGCTCTGATGTTGAGTGCATGTATATTTATGATAATTATATATTCTTGTATTGACCCTTTCATCCTTGTATAATGTACTTTTTTGTCTCTTGTTCCTGTTTTCGGCTTGAAGTCTATCTTGTCTGCTATAAGAATGGCTATTCTCACTTTCTTTAGGTTTCCACTTGTATAGAATATCCTCTCCCATTTCTTCATTTTGAGCCTGTATGTGTCTTTAGAGCTGAAATGAGCCTCCTGTAGGCAGCATATAGCTGGGTCTTTTTTTTTAAGATTTTATTTTTTTAAGTAATCTCTACACCCACCATGGGGCTCAAGCTCACAACCCCAAGATCAAAAGTAACATGCTCTACTGACTGAGCCAGCCAGGTATCCCAGGTCTTGTTTTTAAAAATCTATCTAGCCACTCTGTACCTTTTGATTGGTGAATTCAATCTATTTGTATTTAGAATAATTACTTACATGTAAAGACTTACTATTGGCATCTGTCCTGGCTGTTTTGTATCCCCCTTGTTGATTCTTCTTATTGCTGTGTAGAAATGGTGTGTTTTAGAAATCTTCATCCAGGGGCACCTGGGTGGCTCAGTCAGTTGGGCATCTGACTCTTGATTTTGGCTCAGGTCATGATCTTAGGGTCATGAGATTGAGCCCCATGCTGGGCTCTGTGCTTGACACAGTCTGCTTGAGATTCTCTCTCTCCCTCTCCTTTTGCCCCTCCCCCATCCCTCTGATACTTATCTTTCTCTCTAAAATATAAATAAATAAATAAATAAATAAATAAATAAATAAATATTAGAAGTCCTCATGCAGGGCAGCCCGGGTGGCTCAGCAGTTTAGCGCCACCTGCAGCCCAGGGCATGATCCTGGAGACCTGGGATCGAGTCCCACGTTGGGCTCCTTGCATGGAGCCTGCTTCTCCCTCTGCCTGTGTCTCTGCCTCTCTCTCTCTGTGTCTCTCATGAATAAATAAATAAATAAAATCTTAAAAAAAAAAAAAAGAAGTCCTCATGCAAAGTGTCTAAGACTTAGTTATTCCCCAATCACGACTGGGGGGTTATGCAAGCAGGAGCCATGCTATGGTAGTAGGCTTTCCTATATGTTCTCATCACATTATGTTCAGTTTGTAATCTCTCCTGTGCTAAGCTCTCACCACTGCATGATCTTGGTATTTCTTTTGCCCGAGGCTATGTTGCTTTTAATATAAACATAATGTCAAATTTATAAAACAACACTCTCACCAAAAATGGTCTAACCCTGCCTTAGCTACCATGTTCTTCAGTGTTTTCTCACATTTATGTTATTATTGCTTGATACTTAGACCTACTTTGCAGCTAATCTGTAGATGTGTCCAAAGTCGAAACCGTTTTGATGGAGTACTTTGGCTTTACAATCAGTAATCATTTTTTCTAATACTCCTACTTTCCCTTAGTTTTTTATTCAGTCATAAACTCAAAGTTCTTTTGTATTCTGCTAATACAGGTGAAGGATAGGATTATTTGTGCTATTTTTATATCTGTCTCCTGCATGCATCATCTCTTTCCCTATTATACTGAAAACTCCTCAGGTCAGAGACTTGTCTCTTCTTATTTCTTCCTCTTATCCTCCCACCCCCACTCCACCTCTTTTATGAGCATAGGGTCAGCACAGGGTTAGAGTACTGGGTATTGACTGAGTCACTCAGTTTCTAGTTAACCCCTTCCCCTTGGGCAACTTATCCCTTGCTCAGCATTCAGTGTTATTGCTAGCCTCAGTATCATTTCCTCCAGTGGTTCCAGAAGACTGGCTTCACTTCCTCAATTCTGCCAAGGCACAAGTTCACGCTAGGCTGCACACCTGTTCTGCACCTTTGCAGGAGCAAAGTCTTCTTCTGGGGCTTCTACTGAGGCTGGGGGCCACAGGAAAGTACAGATGTGGGGTACCTGGACAGCTCAGTTGGTTGGGCATCTGCCTTTGGCTCAGGTCATGATCTTGGGATCTTGGGATCAAGCCCCATGTCAGGCTCCCTACTCACCAGGGAGCCTGCTTCTCCCTCCACCGCTCCCCTTCTGTGATCTCTCTCAAATAAATAAATAAAAATCTTTAAAAAAAAAAAAAAGGAAATTACAGATGCTGAGCAGGGGACTAGCACTATCTTATTCAAAATGACTTCTCCCAGTTTCTAGACTGATAAACCAGAGCTGACCAGAGGTACTTTTCCTTAAGTGTCCTCAATGAAAAACAACATACCTTTTATATTTGCAACTTCCTTCAACTTCTATGGTCTGAGGAGATCTTCATTTACATTCCTGTCCTCTTAGGATTTGTCCTTTCCTAGCAATCCTCCAACCAACCCACCAAAAGAATGAATTGTGGGACCTTGGTGTTGATAGATTTGTTCCAAACTGAGTCTAAACCCATCACACTTCCATCTGTTTCTGAGTCTGCATCCTCCAGTACTTCTACTCTAGAGACCTCATTAAGGAGCTTCTCTGGCTCCAGACTTTTCTGCTTTCTGTCCCGGTGATGGCATACGTTTTCTCTCCTGGCACAGCCCCTGTTTAGCTCTTATAGCAAGCTATATCTTAGTTCCCAACCTTCTGTTTGTTGCCCCAGAAGACAGCGTGCTTGGGTGTGATCTAGGATCGTAACTCTCTCTTATTCCCAACAGGTAATGGAAAGTTGGTCACCCTCAGGCAGGGAATCAACATTAGAGAAAGTTGAGTCTGGAGCCAGTACTGGGTAAAATTGGAAATGAGTGTAAGGGAGCAAAGTTTGCATCCTAAAATGTGCCTCTTTGGCATATGGATTATTGTAAGCAATTACTTTTAAGAAACAGAAGGCTCAGGAAGAAGCTTTGACCTTACACTAACTGCCTAAAGGAATGTAGAAAGAGGACCTTCTCCAGGAAGGGAGCTGTCACCGAGGTTGTGTGCAGTATACTACGAGCTAGATGTGGGAGACAGGGAGACAAGACTGTTTGCTAAATTTCCTTCCATGTCCCTTTTTTTCTGTATGGTCCAACAGACACTTGTTTCCCCAACATTTATTCTTTTTCATTTTCCTGTGAATTGGGTTCCTTCCCTTTGAAGTCCCAGGCCCCTACCCCCTTCTCCTTATAGCTCTGGATGGCTTATGGCCTCAATGCCTGACTGCCTGAGGGCTTCCTATTCTGATGGAGCCCCTGTATGAATGTGAACATGTTGATTTTCTCCCATTAAGCTGTCTCATGTTAATTTAATTATTAGACCAACCAAAAGAATATTAGAGGGCAGAGGACTATTTTTCCTTCTCCAACAGTTGGTGTAGCTGTCAGGATAAACTTTGATTGGAGATTGTTCAGCCCAGGACTGCTGCAACTGAGAGATCCTGGGACTTCTGATAAAACCTGAGCAGGTGTGGGCACCTGGGTGGCTCAGTAGGTGAGCATCTGCCTTTGGATCAGGGTGTGATCGCCGGGGTACTTGGATCAAGTCCCACATCGGGCTCCCTGCATGGAGCCTGCTTCTCCCTCTGCCTGTGTCTCTGCCTTTTTCTGTGTGTCTCTCATGAATAAATAAATAAAATCTTTAAAAACCACAAAAAAAAAAAAAAAAACAACACCCAAGCAGGTGAGACTTCTTACTAAGTCAGTCTTCTGCAAACCTGCTTGCAGGACCTAATGGAGGTGATGGTAGTAAGTGTACATCTTTAAAATCTAAATTTAGATTAACAGGAGAAAATAGTTGTGAAACTATCTCCTTGGGCATTGTAACTTTGGTAAAAATTTGTTGTACTTTTGTTTTCTATTGATCCTTTTTTTCCTCTCAGGGATGGTCATTGTTTTCTCTTGCTTACTTTTTGATTATTGAGAATATTCTCTGGTCTCCATCAGCTGGAGTGTGCATATGCATCCAGCAGATAGCTGAATAGGCTGTGGACCCAAGCTTAGGGAATCAAAAAAAAAAAAAAAAAAAAAAGAGGCAGAGGGGTGGTGAACTTTCGGCTTGGTAAGTCACCCTATTCTGTTCAAAGGAGGGAAAACACATGATTTCCTGTGTTTTGAAACAGCTGTTTAAAATAGGGCCCTTCATAGTACCTCCTGTGCTTTCTTAGGCTATCTCTGGAATGAACTTTCTGGATCTTGTGAAGACTGCATTTTTTACACTCTGTTGTGGAATAACTCTCCCATCTTTGGTTAAGCCATAAAGGGGCTTATTGGTTTAAGTCTTCTGATATTAATGTAAAATCCTACTCACCAGTGATCAGATGATGGATCCTTTAAATTGGCTATATTTGAAATAAAAAAATTTTTTGGAGAGCTGTCATTCTAAACAACTGTCTTATTGGTTTAACAGTTAGCCTTAGGGACTCCCTTCGAAAGATGGAAGAACAGAAATGAGACATAGAACAAAAACCAAAGTCCACTCAGACCCCTTCCTATTGGCCTTCAGACATTTGCAGATATTGTAAGAAAAATCAGTGCATTGGAAGTAAAATTGTCCTCCATGTAAGAAAAAAAAGAAAAAAAAAATGAGAGCAACTGTCCTTAACTTACAAATCTTTGCAAAACTAAAAAACAGAAAAAAAAAGAAAGAAAAACTGCAGTCTAAAATCAGTCTATTTATTCCTTTTTACCAATCCTACAACTCTATCTCAAAAGATTTGTAAACCATTGACCTTAAGAAACCAAAGTCCTTCTTAGAGGAACTTACATACTTTTTCTATCCCTTGAAGATACAAATGTTACCACATCTTTGAAATGTAAACACCCCAGAAACTGAAGCCACTTAAATCATAAAGTTGAACAAAAATCCAAATGGTGGCACTAATGCTTCAGTGAAGCTCAATTTTAAAGTAACTTTCCCCCTCTCTTCCGCAAGCCTCCCTCCCCTCCTCCCTCCTTAGCCTTTAGTTTCAGGACCCTGGAACTATCCCGAAAATGACCAAAGAGGCTGGCAGCACTGACATAATTCCTGTGGAAACCAGCCAGATCCTCTATGTCCCTATAACCACCCCATCCCCTTCCCAGGGGCCTTGCTGTTTTATTTATTTTTATTTTTATTTTTATTTTTTTTATGATAGTCACAGAGAGAGAGAGAGAGAGAGAGAGAGAGAGAGGCAGAGACACAGGCAGAGGGAGAAGCAGGCTCCATGCACCGGGAGCCCGATGTGGGATTCGATCCTGGGTCTCCAGGATCGCGCCCTGGGCCAAAGGCAGGCGCCAAACCGCTGTGCCACCCAGGGATCCCGTGTTTTAGAAGGCCTCAGCCTGGGGCGCCTGGGTGGCTCAGTGGTTGGGCATCTGCCTTGGGCTCAGGTTGAGATCTGGGGATCGAGTCCTGCATCAGGGAACCTGCTTCTCCCTATGCCTGTGTCTCTGCTTCTCTCTGTGTGTCTCTCATGAATAAATAAATAAACTCTTAAAAAAAAAAAAAAAGAAGAAGGACTTAGCCTACTGCAGCTTACTTTGCTGGTAGAGCAATCAACTATCTTCCTTCTTTATACCCAGAGTCTGTCTTTTCTTTTCATTATGTTTTGACTCTGAAGCACAAAGGTCAATTTTTGAAGACAGAAGTAACTGGAACAATGCCCATACTCACCAAAGACTAAAGAAAAAAAGAAAAAGAAAGAAAAACAACCTTTTTAAGAAAAATTCAAACTGTGTAAAGAACTTTTGAGCCCAAACTTTAGATCATAGCCTCCTTAAGATACTTCTACGTCTTAAAAGTTTTCTTTACTAATATCCCAGTCATCTGAGTGAAGTTAAATATATTTCAACTACTACTTATAAGCTAGTGTAGACTCCAGGATCACGCCCTGGGCGGGAGGCAGGTGCTAAACCATTGAGCCACCCAGGGATCCTAGCTAGTGTGTTTTATATTGTTTTGAAACAGAAGCTATAAGATCTGTTTGTCTATATGTATGTACATTATAGATAAGATTTCTTTTAAAGATTTTATTTATTCATGAGAGACACAGAGAGAGAGAGAGAGAGAGGCAGAGACACAGGCAGAAGGAGAAGCAGGCTCCATGCTGGGAGTCTGATGTGGGACTCGATCCCGGGACTCGATCCCAAGACTCGAGCCCAAGACTCAATCCCGAGACTTGATCTCGAGACTCCAGGATCATGCCCTGGGCTGAAGGCAAGGGCTAAACCGCTGAGCCACCCAGGGATCCCCCAATAAGGTTTTTTTTAAACCTCTGGTTAGTGTTGCTAAAATTAATTTGTAAAGGAGTTCTATTTAATTGGCTTAGAATTTAAGCACTTACAAATAAACCATTCTAAATCTCAGAAATACAGTAGAAACTAACCCAGATTTTTTCAAGTTCTAGGATCTAGGCTAATTTTCAATAAATAAAAAGCTGGTTTAAGTTCGTTAGCTTTTTTTTTTTTTAATCAATCTCTGTCCCCAAACATGGAGCTCAAATTCATACCCCAAGATCAAGAGTTGCATACTCTACCAACTGAGCCATCCAGGTTCCCCCAAGTTTGTTGGTTTAAATAATACAGATATATATTAGAGTTATCAGCACTGGATAGAATGCAGATATCCAACTTTTTATTCTACCTGGGTTTATTAGCCAAATAAGTTTGTTATCAGCTAGACCCCAACACTTGACATGTCCTGGCCACTTGCTTGTACTCAATAATCTGTCTTACATTTTTTCCTTAAGCTCTTCTTTCTTGCCTTCTTCTTAATTCGGACAAATGAAACCAGAAATGACCCCAGGATACCCGAGGGTGGGGGCAGAGTAGGTGACTTGGGGGTGGGGTGTTTTGGGGGGGTGGGGATCACCCAGATGTTTGGGGCTAAACACCCCACCCCACCCCTCACCATCCACCCCAGATTCCTGACTGCCCAGATGAACTGTGTAGTAATATCTGAAATGACCTACCATTACCTTTACCTCATTATCATACTAAAATCTCCACCTAAGGAAGACAAGCCTCATTTACATAACATACAATTTTAGGTGTAGGCACATGCATGACCTTATGCTTGCCTCTATATATGGTGACAAGGCTTCCCTACCTAAATATTCATTCATACCAACTCCAAACAAAGGGAACCCATTCACCCTCTCTTGAAGAGTCACAGCTTTGGAATCCATTCCCCATAATCTTTTTAATTGCTGCAAATAGAAGTTTTCTTTGTGGGACAATTCAGCCTGGTGCAGTTCCTGACTCACCAAGGAGGGAACTCGGGTTGGTTTGGCTATAAGTTTACATGATCTCTGTTGCAAACTTTGTTAGCAAAAAATAACTCAGAGCAAAAACTAATGGCTCATTTTGACTAATGTTTCAGAAAGTTTTCAAGGGAAACTTAAACATAATTATTGGTAACCAGTAAATTAAATAGATGCAAATAGAATAACAAGCTTTTAGGTGAACTTTTTAAACAATAATTATACTATAATATAATATATATAATATATATATAATATAATATAATATATATAATATAATATATAATATAATATAATTATATAATATATATATTATAATATAATTAACATACATACTTAAAAATAGTTTGCCAAATCTCTTTGGTAACTTAAAACCTTAAAGTTTTGCTAAGTTAAGTCAAATAATAGAAATGTATCAAATATCTAGATCATTTCCACATAAGATAAAAAATGAAACATTAATAATTGAGCATAGGTTTATCTACTTTTGGCTCCTTATTACAGGGAAAATAAAGAGAAATCTGTTAATAAACATATTTTGTGCTTTATTGAAAGACTGTACTACAGAGAAGTGCATGTTTCTAGAAATTATGACGTACTCATATATTTGCCAACCTAAGAATGCTGTTATAACAGTTCACAATTGCTGGCCACTTAGTTTTCACTAGAAATTAAAGTTTCCAAGGATTAATTTTAATAATATATGTGGCTGAAACTGCTAGAAATAATAAGGAAACAACTCTGTATACAAGTAAAGTAGGACATGTTTTAGGTAAGAAAAATATGAGATATGGAGACATGTTGGTTAAAGGAAAAGAAAGAAAATTTATACTAAAACAAAACTGGTTATGGGAAAGAGAAAAGAACAAAATCTGAATCTAAAAAAAAAAAAGAAAAGAAGTTGTAAAAGATTTGTGGAAAAGAAATCTTTAAAAGTGAATGTTATGTATGTACAAGACTGGCTAAGATTGGAATGAATCTAATTAAGTAAATGGGGGCAGCCCGGGGGCTCAGTGGTTTAGCACCTGCCTTCAGCCCAGGGCCTGGTCCCAGGGCGTGAGTCCCACATCGGGCTCCCTGCAGGGAGCCTGCTTCTCTCTCTGCCTGTGTCTCTGCCTCTCTCTCTCTCTCTCTGAATAAATAAAATCTTTAAAAAAATAAAAAAATAAAAAAATTAAGTAAATGGGTTTTAATATCAAAACTAAGCTGGTGCAAAATAAAATTTGGTTTTCCTTTATCTATATTTTACCTATATTTTAAAGATTTATTTATTTATGTGAGAAAGAGAGCACGAGCAAGCAGGGGGAGGGGCAAAGGGAGAGGGAGACCCAGACACCCCTAAGATTTTATTTTTTAAGTCATTTCTATACCCAATGTGGGGCTCTAACTTATGATCCACAGCCCTGAGATCAAGAGTCCCATACTCAATTGACTTAACCAGCCAGGAACTCCAAAATTTGGTCTATCTGTTAAGAGGACAAAATTTTCTTGGGCTATTATTCTACTCTTTTTTTTTTTTTTTAAGATTTTATTTATTTATTCATGAGAGGCAGAGACACAGGCAGAGGGAGAAGCAGGCTCCATGCAGGGAGCTCGACGTGGGACTTGATCCTGGGTCTCCAGGATCACGCCCTGGGCTGAAGATGACGCTAAACAGCTGAGCCACCTGGGCTACCTTTATTCAACTCTTAATAACAGATTATGAAGGATTTTTCTTTTCTTTTCTTTTATGAAAGGTTTTTCTTTGCCTTTGAAAAAATATGCCTAGAAAACAAAACTTTTGTGTTTATCAAAATAATGTTTGGTGCTTCATGTTGTCTTTTTTTTTTTTTTTTTCATGTTGTCTTAATCAGGTCTTTGATTATTTAAGAATACCGAATCTAAAAAAAAAAAGAAAAGAAAACTGAATCTTCTCAATATTATAAGATATACATTTTCCCTTTTTACAGCCACTGTTTGTAGGCAAACACGTTCCATGTTTGCCTACAAAATCTTTAATTGTCTCCATGGTTAGTTAAATGGATAACTAAATTTCATTAGTTATTATGTAGTGACCCATTATCCTATTTGACTAAGTGTTTTTAAACCTTCGTGATATATTTCTTTCCAAAGTTTATTCATTTATTTTTAAGTAATCTCCACATCCAGCATGGGGCTCGAACTCATGACCCTGAAAACAAGCAACACACTCTTCCAGCTGAGGCAGCCAGGCATCCCACCATTTTTTATATTTTTGACAAACTTCCAAAAAATCAAATCCTAAATGAAGTTTCTTTTTCTTTTCTTTTTTTTTCTTTTTCTTTTTTTAACCTCAAAGTAACTGGGATTTTTCAGAGTGTCCTTGAAAAAAAAATCAAAGACTTGTTCTTTTTCCTTATACAAGAGAGATATTGAACAAATTAGGCTTATTTGATGTTACATTACATGGGAAATATTGTCAAATAAGTGATGTGTAACCTTCTTAGATTCTGCTGTATGGGTAATAGCATTAATATAAATGTCCTAGAAATTGTATAAAATCCCTAAAATTATGATATGTACATATGATATGTATATTATCAATCATAATTCTAGTTATTACCTTAAAATATTGTATGTCCAGAAATAACTACATTTCCTTAACAACCACATTGTAATAAACTCTAATCACACCTTTAATCATGCCATTTTTATCTTTTATCATTTAGAGACATTTATATTTTACTCAGATGCCTTTACAAAAGAATTTCTGCAAAAATGCTTCATCTTAAAGAAGACTCATGAAAAAGACTCTAGAAAACAGCTTTCTGATACCTTTAAGATCATAAAATTAACTGGGTAAACACTTTCCAGAACTACTGGAAAAAACTAGATTCAAGCAGAACAAGAATTAATTACATGGGACTGAATAAACTGAGGAGGAGTCATAATAAACTTATGACTTTTTGTTTCAAGTATTGATGGTTCTTTAATCTTTTGATTTTCAGATACAAGGAAGCTTTTCCTCTTAAGCTAACTATCACTCATAGCAATTTGGCAAATTCTACCTTTGTAAGCAGAGTGGAAATATTGATCTTTTTCTCCCTGAGGGCCCCTCCAGAATATGAAAACTTAGTGAGTATTCTTATTTTTATGGCAATATACTTATTTGCATATAAGAATCCATTCTCCTTGCAACAGGACACTTTGGAAACATTCTTATATTACCAAGGCTTTGAGTGGAAGGTCATTTTCGAAAGACAGGTGCATAGGCTCAGATATGTTCAGACACCTTTAAAGGAAGGAAGATTGACTTTGACTTTTATTTCCTTTATTGGAAATATTGGCCTGAGAGCTTGCTTACAGGATTTCCCCCGCAGCTGACCAGGGGAGTAAAGAATGCAACTTCCCGGTGCAGGAATCTCAGGGTATTTCAGGGACCTCAGGAAGAGAGGAATGAATTCAAACCTATAGTATTGCAGGTGAAGTCTGATGGCAAGTATTTGGCTTGGCTTCTGAGCCTCAAGATTAAAAGTTCCTTATGAGAAGTTGTAGCAAAACCTTATATGATTAACTGCCATTCTTGTTGCCCTTATGCAAATAATCAGGCCAAGTTTATTGAAACTAGACTTATTTTGCAAACAAATTCATTACTTTGGTTATCTTTGTTAGAAATTAAGGTGATTATAGAGAGCAAAAGTTAGGATCCCTGGGTGGCGCAGCGGTTTGGCGCCTGCCTTTGGCCCAGGGCGCGATCCTGGAGACCCGGGATCGGATCCCACATCAGACTCCCGGTGCATGGAGCCTGCTTCTTCCTCCGCCTGTGTCTCTGCCTCTCTCTCTCTCTCTGTGACTATCATAAATAAATAAAAAAAATTAAAAAAAAAAAAAGAGAGCAAAAGTTGTTTCAGTAGCACATATTTGTGACTATTAAATTCTAATACTGCTCATTGTAAACTGGACTAGATCCTGATTCTTCTAGTTTCCTCTAATGCCTGGCTACAACTCTGCAAACTAATGTTTTCTTTTTTTAAATTTTAAAAATTATTTTATTTATTTATTTATTTATTTCAGAGAGAGAGCACAAGCAGGGGGAGCAGCAGACAGAGGCAGAGGGAGAAGGCTCCCTGCGGAGCATGGAGGCTGATGAGGGATCAATCCCAGGACCTTGGGATCACCACCTGAGCTGAAGGCACACGCCTAAGACTGAGCCACCCAGGCCCCCTGTGCAAACTAATATTTTTAATTTTTGCCTCACCTGTCTGTCTGACTTGAAATCATTGGGAAGTAAAGCTGTTCTTTTCCTGAAGCCCTACAAATAAAATGTGAATGACGTGACATAAACTTTAGAGAAATCACAACAGCTCATGTGTGGATAATCTTCATGCCACAACGCCACTGCCTGCCTTCAGTCTATGTAGAGATGCTTCGAGATGGACACCTAAAAACTGTCTTGGGGTTGAGGTGGTTCAGGGGTTGAGCATCTGCCTTTGGATCTAAGGACTGATCTTTGGACTAAGAGCCTGTTTCAGTGAGATAAAATAATCTATCAATTTAGCTTCTGGACTGATCTGGGAAACAAAGGCAGAGAAAAATTAGTAAATTTCCTTACTACCCTCAGCCTACTGACATGTCCTTGAAACAGGCAGAGTGACCTTCATCCAAGAACTCAGCTACTTGGATGTTAATACTTTTTGAAGCACAAAAGGCAATCTTAGCCCGACTCCCAGGTTCCTCTAAGTCTACTTTAACAGATAAAAATTCATTTGGCAACTTTCTTTATCTCTACCTGCCCAAGATACATGTTGGCAATCATCCCCGAAGCAGTTGGCCCACCCATATACATCTGAAGGGTCTCATGACTAAGGCTGTATTAGATGGTCATAAATGACCTTTTCCCGACAACAGCTAGCTCCCTCAAGGGCCTGGAAACCTTGCTTCCAAAATTCCTCAGAGACTTATGCTCTCCCAACTTGAAAGTATATAATGGGCCACTCCACACAACCCTGGTGCAGCCCTTTCTGCCCATGGGTCCTGTTCCCGTGCTTTAATAAAGCCACATTTTTGCACCAAATATGTCTCAAGAATTCTTTCTTGGCTGTTGGTTTCGAACCCTAACATCTATCCTACATCATGGGCTATGAAATTTTGGGGGAAGTCTCAAAGGTAGTACTGTGGGGAGCAAAATTGACAACCCAAAATGAGTCTTTTTGGCATGTAGATTATTTTAGGCTGATTACTTTTAAGAGAAGGCTCAAGGGGCCCCCAGGTGGCTCAGTTGGTTAAGTGTCTGACTATGGCTCAGGTCCTGAAATCAAGCCCCAGGTTGGGTGGCATCTGGCTCTGGGTTCAGGGCCTCTCCGTCTGCTCCTACCCCACCCCTCATGTGCGTTTGTGTGCGTTTGTGTGTAGGCACGCACTCCTCTCTCTCAAATAAATAAATACATAAATAAATAAATCTTAAAAAGAAAAAGAAACAGAAGGCTTACACTATTGCCTGAAGGAATTTAGACAGGGGATCTCCTCCAGGAATGGAGCTGTCACCATAGCTGTCTACAGCATAATATGAACTAGATGGTAGACAGGGAGGATCTAGCAAAGTGTGTTTGTTAAAATTCTTCTCTATGTCCCACTGTTTCTGCACGGCCCAGCAAACATTGGTTTACCCAACATTTACTCATTTTCATTTTCACCTTTCTGTGAATTGGGTTCCTCCCCTTTGCAGTCCCAGGCCCCTACCGTCTTCTGCTTATAGCTCTGGATGGCTGATATGCCTCAATTCCCTGGCTGCTTGGGGACTTCCTATTCTGATGCAGCCCCTGTATGAATGTAATTAAATTGATTTTCTCCTATTAATCTGTCTCATGTCAATTTAACTCTTAGATCAACCAAAAGACTATTGAAAAAAAAAAGCCTATTGCAGGGTAGAGGAAAATTTTCCTGCCCAATATGGGTCAATGCTTATTAGCATATAATAGGAAGAACAGGTTAGAACAAGAACTCTTTTTTAAAATTTTATTTTTATTCTTGAGAGAAAAAGAACACATGCATGCTCTGAGGGAATGGTGAGAGAGAGAGAGAAAATCCCAAGCAGGCTCCACACCCAGCACAGAGCCCCACACATGAGTTAGAGATAGGCAGTGCTAGGGAAGGAAAGATAGGTCAGGGGCCATGGAATCAGACTCACAAAAATCCCAAACATGTGGAGGTGAAAGGAAACCAGAGATAAGGAAACAAACCAGACCATCCCTATCCTAGGTGTCAGAGGTGGGATCTTGTTATAACAGCTACTTGTGACCAATAAAGAATTACCAACCCTAAAAAGAAAGTAAGCCATTGAAGGTGTTATCACTAGTCCTTATGGTGCAGGAGAGCAGGGTTCTTGTCTCACAGAGTCAAAGAATCAATCTCACAGACGACAAAGAGTGAGTAAAGCGATAGTTTATTAAACAAATATAAAGAGAGAGCTCTCAGGAGTGAGAGGGGTCCCAACAGGGTTGCCACTGGGGGCTTGTAGGGTTGATCTTTTATTGAAACCCAACCTGGGAACTAAATCCTTTGATATCACCATTAAGTAAGGACTAGTGATCACATCTTTGATGGCTTACTTCCTTTTCGGGGTCTGGTAATTCTTTTTTGGTCACAAGTAGCTGTTAAAACAAGACCCCACCTCTGGCACCTGGGACAGGATGGTCTGGTTTATCTCTGGTTTCCCTTCATCTCCCATTTTTGGGATTTCTGTGAGCCTGCTTCCATAGCCCCCTACCTAGCCCTGCCTAGCCTCATTTGTCCCTAACTCATTTCTCCCCCTGCAAGAGTAACCCTAACAGCCATTGGGGAATGGAAAGATGGCCGCTCTGGCTGCTTCGGGCTGAAAAGGGACTGCATGAGGAGTATTCTCAGGGGTCAGTCAAGAGTTTCATGGTATGGATCCAGAGAGATGTTGGAAGGCATGAGGCAACACAGGCAATGACAAACACAGAGAAAAAGAACAAAATCCAAAAATTATTTCCATGAGTAAAATGGCGTCTTTGAAATATTGACCCCAGTTTCCGGGCCAAGCAAACCATTAGGCCAAGAGACTGATTTTATCCAGTTGAGCTCGAATGTCATTTGTTAAATGCGAGACTTCTTAAGAATTGTCAGTTATATTAAAACAGGATAGATGTGGAATTCTTTACAACCTAAGTGATGTTGAAGTAGCAAGTAATCAATAGTTGCCCGATTTTCTAGAAATCCTGCCCTAACTTCACTTAGTTCTTGATTTAAAACATCCAGTGCTTGGGATGTGTCCTTTAAGGTTCTGCTGAGCAAACAAAGTCTGTTTTATCTCATAAGACTTCTAGCTATAAAGGAGAGGTCTACAGCTGTTGTTTCCCCATCTGATATGAGAACCACATTATCATCGCAATTGGGTGGTAGATGAGGCAGTCATGGTCAGTAATGTGTTGCTGGGGGTGGGAAGAGTAATTATTGCAGTTTGTCTACAGTACATAATCCTGAGAATCATTTAGGAATGACATAATAAGGGGACGCCTGTGTGACTCAGTGGTTAAGTGTCTGCCTTCGGCTCAGGGTGTGATCCTGGAGTCCCAGGATAGAGTCCCACATCAGGCTCCCTGGAGGAGTCTGCTTCTCCTTCTGCCTGTGTTTCTGCCTCTCTGTATGTGTCTCTCATGAATATATAAATAAATAAAATCTTAAAAAAAAAAAAGGAATGACTTAATAGGCGATATCGGCACAAAATAAGGCCCATCGTTTTAGTTGGTGTAAGCCATTTAGTGGAAGGTGGGAAGTGTAGGGTAAAGCTGCATTGAGTAGTATGCAATTGGCTTGGGTTATATGTTTTAGACGCATTGGGGGCCTGTACTGCAGAGAAGATGTTTGAAGCTGAGTAGCAAGACTTGTTGAGTCATAAAATTTTGGCCTATGTGGCCCCCACTCCCACTAGGCTATCGAAAAGCCAACTTTGTGGGGAATTAGTGTTGGAAACCAGAGATAAATAAACCAGACCATCCTATCCCAGGTGCCAGAGGTGGGGTCTTGTTTTAACAGCTACTTGTGACCAAAAAAGAATTACTAGACCCCGAAAAGGAAGTAAGCCTTTAAAGATGTGATCACTAGTCTTTACTCAATGGTGATATCAATAGATAATATTAAAAGGATTTAGTTCCCAGGTTGGGTTTCAATGTTAGGACATTGAGAGCCATATGTCATTGCAACTGGGGTCATGACACCAGGGGGTCATGATGAACCGCAATGGGGGCATTCATCAGCACATGCAAAGAGGATAAACATAAAATAAGTAATTAGGCCCCAAATTATGATTACATTTCTTACATAAGATCTTCAATTACTAATTTTGTTGAACAGATCAGTGGATACCTTTTATCCTTTTAATTGATTACAAATGTCCCCTATTAATTGAGATACCTTGTGAGAATTATCTGTAATTTTAAAACAACACATGTGAGGAAGCTCCTCACACCACAAATGGTGTAGCAATAGTAGACAGTCAATAATGGTGCGTGACTTGAGAAGTCCCTCTCTGACTTAATTCTTCGTCGAGTGTATCCAGTGCCTGGGAAGTATTATTTAGAGTCCTGCTGAGCAACCATACTGTTTTGCTTATTTTATATTGTGGGTCTAACATAAGTCCTGCAAGTTCCATAGTGAGCTTTGAGGCTCTTTTTACCACGAGGATCATTATATGCTTGACTAAAGTCTTTGTTTACAATTGTGCCTCAGTAGAGGTGGCTTCTAGGATAAATATGACTGAGGGATAAAACCATCAAGAAGTCCTCGTGGTTTGAGGTCTAGCCTGAACAGTATTATAATTACAAGGTATCACTTGTAAGTAGGAGAAAACTTGTCAAGAAATAAGGGCATCCCCAAGTACATCATCCAATCCAATCATAAAGTGGGGTCATCATTATCTTCACAAGGCCATAGTTAAACCCATGTAGTGGGGTACGCTCTGGCTTTCAAGGAGCAGTTTTGTCATCATAGCCATACAGAATTGGTCAAAGTGCTGGTTGTATATACAATCACTGGAGAATTCCATTTTTTTTGTTATTTAAATAATCATACACCCATGGGATCCTCTTATTCCCATAGAATGAAAAGCATAAAGATTATCTTGTACATCTATTTCTATTGTGCAGAAATAGAAAAGCTATTTCTCTGAAGTGTACCTCAATTAGTCTAGCTTAGGCAAACTTCATTTAAAATGATCAGAGCTGGCTCTCTGCTCCTCCCCGTTCAACAGACAGCTGCATCTTCTGGTGCAGTGCCAGCCGCGTCCCTGAGACACGATGGTGAAGGTTGGAGTGAATGGATGTGGTTGTATTGGGCGCCTGGTCACCAGGGCTGCTTTTAACTCTGGCAAAGTGGATATTGTCGCCATCAGTGACCCCGTCATTGACCTCAACTACATGGTATACATGTTCCAGTATGATTCTACCCACAGCAAATTCCACGGCATGGTCAAGGCTGAGAATGGAAAACTTGTCATCAATGGGAAGTCCATCTCCATCTTCCAGGAGTGAGATCCCACCAACATCAAATGGGGTAATGCTGGTGCTGAGTATGTTGTGGAGTCCACTGGGGTCTTTTTTTTTTTTTTTTTTTTTTTTTTTTACTGGGGTCTTCACCACCATTGAGAAGGCTGGGGCTCACTGGAAGGGCGGGGCCAAGAGGGTCATCATCTCAGCTCCTTCTGCTGATGCCCCCATGTTTGTGATGGGCGTGAACCACGAGAAGGTATGACAACTCCCTCAAGATTGTCAGCAATGCCTCCTGCACCACCAACTGCTTGGCTCCTCTGGCCAAAGTCATCCATGACCACTTCGGCATCATGGAGGGCCTCATGACCACCATCCATGCCATCACTGCCACCCAGAAGACCATGGACAGTCCCTCTGGGAAGTTGTGGTGGGACGGCCGAGGGGCTGCCCAGAACATCATCCCTGCTTCCGCTGGCGCCGCCAAGACTGTGGGCAAGGTCATCCCTAAGCTGAACAGGAAGCTCACTGGCATGTCCTTCTGTGTCCCTGCCCACAATGTGTCAGTTGTGGATCTGACCTGCCGCCTGGAGGAAGCTGCCAAATATGATGACATTAAGAAGGTGGTGAAGCAGGCATCGGAGGGCCCCCTTAAGGGCATCCTGGGCTACACTGAGGACCAGATCGTCTCCTGTGACTTCAACAGTGACACCCACTCTTCCACCTTCAACGCTGGGACTGGCATTGCCCTCAAAGACCACTTCTCAAGCTCATTTCCTGGTATGACAATGAATTCGGCTACACCAACCGAGTGGTGGACCTCATGGTCCACATGGCCTCCAAGGAGTAAGAGCCTCCTGGACCACCAGCCCTAGCAAGAACAAGAGGAAGAGAGAGGCCCTCAGCTGCTGGGGAGTCCCTGCCCCAACTTAATCCCCCAACACACTAAGAATCTCCTAACCTCATTTACATCCCAGACCCTGAGGAAGGGGAGGGGCTTGGGGAGCCCTACTTTGTCATGTACCATCAACATAGTATACTGTACCCAGCCAAATAAAATAAAATAACATAATCAGAGCTATAATTGAACATCTGCAAAAATGTGTTATTGAGACATAGTTTCTCTCTATAATAACCCTCACTTCTTAATCTGCGGTAGCCAAATCAGTACTGATCTGTCTGCAAAACAAATCCAGTTTTAACAAACTTGGCTTAATTATTTACATAAGCTCAGCAAGAACAATGATTGATCATATAGATCTTTTAGAATCTACTTTGCTGGAACTTTTTATAAGGAATCTTTAGGCTGAACTTTTAGTAGCCCCTCCATGCCAGAAGCCAAGCCAAGTACTTGGCATCAGACGTGCTTGTGATACCTGTAGATTTGGGCAGGTTCCTCTTCACGAGGTCCCCAAAGTGTCCTGAAGTTCCTGCACCTGCCAGGACGTGACATTCTTTACTCACCTGGTGAGGCTGCTGGGAACTCTGTAAGCAAGGTATCAGGCTAACATTTCCAAGTGGCTTTGTGGCGCCACGTTTCATAAAGTCAATCTTAGTTCTGTATAGCTGTTTGGTCATATCTGAGTGTGTGCATGTCTCTCAGATATGACATTCCAGCAAAATCTTGGTAAAATAACCAATATTTCCAATGATGTCCTGTTACAAGAACAGATTCTTATTGAGTTTATGCAAATGACTATGATAGCCAGGGAAGAAAGAATACTTATTGAGAGACCTTTAAATTTCAGAAGGTTCAATTAGAGAGAAAAGTTAATGCTTTAATTTGTTTACAAATAAATACTTTCTCATGTTTTGGTAAATCAGATATCTTTTTTTTTTTTTTTTTAAATCAGATATCTTAAAAGAAAGCTTTAACCTAGGAGAGCAAACGTTAGCAAACCAGTAGTGTTTCAAGCAACTATAATCATCCTCTTGGTTTTAGTCCCATGTTACTATTCTTGTTTAATTTTTTTTTAAGATTTTATTTATTTATTTGTGAAAAACACAGGCAGAGCTCCGGAGAAGCAGGCTCCATGCAGGGAACCCGACATGGGACTTGATCCTGGGTCTCCAGGATCACACCCTGGGCCGGAGGCAGTGCTAAACGGCTGAGCCACTGGGGCTGCCCTTTTGTTTAATTTGAATGCAACTTTAGTTAGTTCTGGAATTTTTACCCATTTCAGTTTTGATCTTAAAGATCTCAAAAATTTGTATTGGTCCTAAGGATACTTTATATAAACCTTCTTGAAGGTGAAACTCATCTTGCAAGAAAATAAGAACAATTATAGATGACATAAACTTAGAAATGGACACAGTTAATCTGATGTGAGTTCATTATGATGCAATTGACAAGGAAACTCAGTTGTTTCTGTGGCACATAATATTTCAATGATCAAAATATTACATTAAAACGTAGTAAAACTTCAGGAATTGCATATCATCTCTAGAGCAGTTATAGCATTTACCCAAATGTAACCTAAGGCTTGTCATTTGCTTAACAGTACTGTCAGAGTAACTTAACATACCTAATAAAAGGCCTAATGAGTCAAAAAGACTCCGTTTACAATTTCAATTTTGGGAAGTTTGTTAAAATAGTAGAAAGTTTTAAAGCACATGCCTAAATAGGATGAGGGATGTTAAAGACCTGATAAAGGCAAAACATAGAAACTGGTTTTTCTGGGCAGAAAGAAAAAGAAAACAACTGTTTACATTTTCTTATCAAGAGCAGGCCAACAATTCGAGAAAACTTGTCTTTTCGAACAGAGAGAAAGCAGACTTAATCTTACACCTGGGTACTTTTAAAACTCATGCATTTCAATCTTAGTCCATCCTGACCACATCCAAAATTCTTTTCCAAAGATTTACCTTCACAAACCTTCTACAACTTTCTCTTGTATGCAGATTTTGTCCCAAGCCATTTCTTTTTAAACAGTCTCCTGTAGGACACAATTACCTTTTTTCACCCTTAACAAAAATGCATTCCCATTCTTCTATCTTTCTTTCATATCTCCAACCTTCCTACATACAGAGTTTCCCTTATTCTCCATCAGATTTAATTACATTTAGCAGAATTTTAACTCTTTGAAACCTTGGTCACCGGTGAAAACTGAGTAGTAACCATTTGTGAACACTTATACCAAAACTCTTTAGATGGCAAATTGATGGATCTATTAAGCACAAAGCATGTTTACCTACAAACTCAAATATCCTTAGTTTCTCTGCAATAAGTCAAAAGCACAAACCTATGTCCGGTAATTAATGCTTTAGCATTTTATCCTATTTGAAAGAGACCTAAATGTCCAATGAATTGAATCTCAATTACTACCCAAGCAACACTTCAATGTTGTAGGTTGCCAAAAAATTTGAAAGCTATCTTAACAATTACCTATGAATACTTTGAGACAGACAAGATAAATCATTTTAAGTTATCGTTGGCTAACAAACTGCAGAGATAACTCAAGCTTATTTGACCTTTAGCAAACAATACAATAAAAGTTTCATATTTAATGCTGATAACTTTAAAGATATGTCTATATCATAATTAAACCAACAAACTTTAAAAAATAAAAAATAAAAATAAATAAATAATTGAAAATACCAACAGACTTAAAGTACTTTAAATACTGAGTATGTTTCACCTGGGTCCACTTTTAAAAGTCAGTATGTTCCCCATTTATCAATTTTTACCTGAGACACCGGTGGGGAAATCTGGAGTGAGCAGCGTCTGCAGGCGACACCTAAGGTGGAGCAGGGGGAGGGGAGACAGAAGAGGCAAAGTGCAGCCAAAAGGGTGGAAAAAAAGAATTCCCAGTTCTAAAGCTCATCCACTTGGACAGATGAGCAAACACCAAGGAGTGGAATTAGGCAGTCCAGGACAGGCCAGAGAAGACAGGGAACTTCCTGAAACAAAGAGAATTTTGGCAGCTGCTTGAGAATATTCCTCAAAGGCCCCCCCCCCCCCCTTCCGCCCGTCCTGAGGTAGACTAACCACAGTTGGCTCTAGTTATAACCGTTAACCTGGGAAATGAATGAGGGAGAGACTCCCCATGTCCAGGTAGAGTAGCCTGTGGCTATAGGGAGGAAGAGTGAGAGTCAGCGTCCTCTTTGCTAGGGAGGCCCTGCGTTTCCTCCAACAACTTGAGTTTATTCAGAGGCCTATTTAGATAATTATCCAATATGTCAGGAGGGAGTTTACCAGCCAACAGGTGCAGGCAAACATTCTCCTGGAGGCCCTTAGGTGGGGGTCCTGACGTCAGCAGAAGATCTAACTGATAGATCCTACTGAGGCCATGCAAGTGCTACAGACCAGTCCTTCCCTAAATTTTGTAATCCACATTGTTTCCAGTGGGTTAAAAGGTACCCCAAAGGGGAGAGTCCTTGGGAACTGAAAAGACCATGCCTTGACCTGAAGGTCACACCTTATTTTACCTTGCCTTGAAGAACTTGCTGTTTTTAAAGGAAAACACTAGAAAAATTTTACAGGGGAAAATACTCAATTTTGCAGTACCTAACCCAGAAGTCCCTGGGGAGGATGGTTTTGTTTTCCATCTCGTGATCCTGGTAATCCTTGTAGGAGTCCTCTTACCTGTACCTGTCTTTTTAACCACCAGTGGGTCAATTTTTCTTTCAATTTTTCAGAGTGCAATCCAGAGGCGTCCCTGCCAAGGATGGGTTGTTTCCCATCTCGAAATCCTGGTGGGAGTCTTTTACCCTGTACCTGTTATAGGGAGGTTGACTATGAAGGCATCCCAACATATCAGCTCTTGTCTAAACCAAGGCGTCCCTTAGTTCGCCCTCTCAAGTGAAGAGCAGCCTAACATCTTGGGATGAGAAAGGATCAGGCTAGTGGGAATTAACCACTCTTACCCATCTGCCACCTAATCCTCCTGGTCTCTGGATTTCCCTGAAATAAAGTCTGGCCTAATCATAGAGCTTGAAGAGGTTAACAGTTTCAATTTTGATATTCTTTTTTAGAAGCTCAAGGAAGCAAGTGAAACACCTAAGGCCTCTCAGTGGGAGGCATGTGTTGCTTAGGGATGAGGCTTCCCTGGGATGTGACCCCCAGGGCCCATCTCCATCTTTTCCTCATCTTGAAGACCCTAAGACCCCAAGGTAACCAAAGGGCATTCAGAGCGCTGGATTGCCAGTCCTTAGGTGCACTCTCCGGAGGAACCTTAAACAAAGCAGGGAATCCTATAAATGACCTTACTGTTTGGAGCTCTCTGCAGGAGCCCTCATTGTTTGGTCAGGTAAGTTTGCTTGCATTCCTAGCCTCAGGCTGATTATTAGCCAATTGATTTTCCTGGCCTCATCCTTGGTGCTTTTCCATTCCAATACCTGAGGTCCCATTTGTTTTTTGTTTTTGTTTTTTTTTTTAAAGATTTTATTTATTTATTCATGATAAACAGAGAGAGACAGAGAGACAGACAGAGAGAGAGACAGAGACACAGGCAAAGGGAGAAGCAGGCTCCATGCAGGGACTCGATTCTGGGTTTCCAGGATCACACCCCGGGCTGAAGCCAGCGCTAAACAGCTGGGCCACTGGGGCTGCGCCTGAGGTCCCATTTGCAAGCAAGGCCCTACTGAGGGATGCAGACCCCGACACTTAGCCTCATTATAATTCCATATTTTTGTTGGTGGAACAAGAAAGCCTCAACTATGTAATGACTATATAACACCTTAAAGCTCCAGCCATTAATGCAACCAGTTGAAGAATTGGCTGGGGGAGTTGTAATTCCCTCCTTTAACGCCGAAGTATTCCAAGAAGAGTTAAATGCCCAGGAAACATCAGGTGGCCTCCAACATGTCATATAAAGAGATAGCTCTAATCCTGCTTGCCAATAATTTTAGTTTTAATTCCTGGCTGTGATTAAACCTAGTTTACACCTAACAGAAAGACATATGCTTTACCAGGTGACAAAAATGAGGGCAGGATTCCCCTCCTGACCTAAGTTCTCACAAAAGACATCTTTAAATAAAAAACCTTGTCCCTACATGGGCAACATTCTTCCTGAAACGAATCCCAGATTAAAAGGATATACTGGATCGGGACTGGCTGCGATTGCAAAAGGATCAACATGCCTCTGGCTAGAGATCTGCTGCATCCATCCTTGGAAGAGGAAAAGAAAAAACATAAAAAGAAACGGCTAGTTCAAAGCCCAAATTTCTATTTTATGGATGTAAAATGTCCAGGTTGCTACAAGATTACCACGGTTTTCAACCATGCTCAGACGGTGGTTTTTTGTGTAGACACAACAGTGTTGTGCCAGCTGACGGGAGGAAAGGCCAGACTCACAGAAGGCTGTTCATTTAGAAGAAAGCAACACTAATGATCTGCACAACCTCTTGAATTTGTGTTACATCGAAGAAAGCGTTATCAGTTCAGTAATTCCAGTTAATCTACCAAGATAATGTAATTATGTTTAATTTTGTAAGGTTTACAACAGTGTCAGTTTTTCAATAAAGTTTTGATTATGGGCCAAAAAAATTTAAAACAATTTTTTTTTAATAAAAGGATATACTGACCATCAGAGATTGGAAGGGCCCTACTATAGGCAAAGTCCCTGAGGCGAGAGAACAACATTGAAGAAAAGCCAAAAAATAGAAAGCAGAACTGGGTAGGGTTAGGCCAACATTCTCTTCTTTTGGGGAAGAGAGATTGACCAAACCTTTCTCCAGAAGCCTGTCACCTGAGTCTTGAGTCCAGCAGCCACACTATTTGAGTTTAACTGGCCCCCAGGTGGCTGGTTTTGTTGTTTGTAACAAGAAGACTTGTAACAAGTCTCTCCAAGTGAGAGACTTCTCCCAGGAGAGAAAGGAGAGTCCACATTTACTCACCCTTCAGTGGGAGTAATCCTGGGTTTCAGCACCAGAATGATACGGGAGAGCTCGCCTTGTCTCACAGAGTCAAAGAATGAATCTTGTGGGCAATGGAGAGTGAGTAAAGCGATAGAAATTTATTAAGTGAGGATACAGAGAGACTCTTAGAAGTGAGAGGGGTCCTGACAGGGTTGCCACTGATGGCTTTTTGGCTGGCCTTTTATTGAGAATTGACTGGGAAGCTTGTGGCTTTGAGATTCTTATGGTGTCTTGGTTTGAGTTAGAACTGATGATAACATCTTTAATGACACTTCTTCTTTGGGGTCTGGTTATTCTTTGTTGGCCATAGGGTGTCATAAAAAGACATCCTCCCCGTCCACACCTAGGGCAGGGTGGTCTGGCTTGCTCCCTTATCTCTGGTTTACTTATACCTTGGCATTTTTGGGATCTCTGTGAGCCTGATCACGTAGCCACCCCCTCTACCCCCCACCCCACCTAGCCCTCACTCACTTAATGGTGATAGCAATAGATATGTTAAAATAATATAGGTTCCTTGGTTGCCTTTCAATAAAAGACCAAACCTACAAGTTCCCAGTGGCAACCCTGTCAGGAACCCCCTCACTGCTGAGAACTTTCTCTGTATTCTTGCTTAATAAACTTCTATCGCTTCACTCCCTCTCCTTTGTCCACGAGGTTCATTCTTTGACTCCATGAGACAAGAGCCTAGCTCTCCTGCTTTACACACAGGGCTTGATCTCATGGCCCCAAGATCATGACCTGAGTCAAAATCAAGAGTTGGACACCTAACCAATTGAGCCACTCGGGCACCCCCAAGCAAGAAAACTTACGGAACACTTGGTTATGGCAAAAGAATGGACAAATAAATCAATGGAACAGAATAGAGAACCCAGAAATAAACCCACATAAATATACTCAACTGACTTTTTGACAAAAAAAAGCAAAAGCCATCTAATGGAAAAAAGAGAGTCTTTTCAACATAAGGTGCTGGAACAACTGGACATCCACATACAAAGAAGTGAATCTAGCTCCCAACCTTAAACCCTTCACAAAAAATTAATTCAAAATGGATCATAGACCTAAATGTAAAATGCAGAACTATAAAACTCCCAGAAGATAACAAAGGAGAAAACTCTAGATAACTGTGGATATGACAACGATTTTTTACATACAACATCAGAAGTATGATTCATTAAAGAAATAATTGATAAGCGAGGCTTTATTATAATTGGTAACTTCTGCTCTGCAGATGATGTCAAGAGAATCAAAAGACAAGTCACAGACTGGGAGAAAATATTTGCAAAAGTCATATCTGATAAAGAGCATCCTGTCTGTCCTCCTCATTTTACTGAGGTCCAGAGGAGCAAAATACCTTGCCCAAGACCATAGAGTGGTAAAGGTAGGTCTAAAATCAGGTCTCACCTTTCCCTTCCTAACTTAGGTCCTTGGAGATAAATAGTCTTTTGTTGTCTAAGCCTCTCACTTTGTCATGGGTCTTGGCCTCCTGGGAAATAGCCCTTCTGTCATATTATTTCTCTCTCCTCTTATCAAAATTCTTCAGTACTCTGCAGTTCTGAGAAAGGGTGACTGGTAAACAAATGGGTACTCTGAAGTTAATGACCCACATAGTTTAGGGGATTTGCATTTCTAAAACGTTGTTAAAGAAGACAATGCTTTAACACACACATGAATTCCCAGAGAAAGTTTCCAGGCTCAACTGGTGATACCGGTGTAGGACCTGGATGAGATGCCTCAAACCAGAGCCTCCATAACTCAATCATTCTTTCTCCTTTCTTCCCTTCTGTAGTTGTCTTATCTCCCTGACTTCCTCTTCTTTTGGGAGCAGCTGATGATTGTAGTGTTGTCTTGGGCGGCTCTTGAGGAAGTGGCTGTAATGAGGAAACCCTAGAGAGAACTGATTAAACAATCACGGGAATCCACTAAAAGGGCGGTCAGGGTGTTAAGAGGAAGAGAAACAAAATCTAATCAAGCAGAAAAAAAAGAAAAGAGCACCTCCTGAATCAAGTGGCTAGAATCTGAGAATATCTGAGCTGGAATCATTGGTGCTCATAACATTGATTGGCCCTTTCCAAACGAAGTCCATAAGCAATGTTCCCACTGGAAGCAGTAGACGAGATTCTCCTGGTCTTCTAATGACAGTAATAATGAAGACTAAGTTTGTAGGCTAGGTTCTGCGGTAAGCATTGTTAGGAAGAAGATGACAAACCCAAAATGGAATCACTCGCGCTAAACCCCACGTCATCAAACTGAGACTTAATTTCAGTTTTGGCTCTTCCAGAAATGGAATCTTAAACCAATCACTATTCGCCTAATCTGCATAAATTAGGTAATCTGCCTGACAGACCTCAGTCATCCCCTAAAGGAAAGTAATCTTGCCCGAACCAATCTGCTTTTTGGCCTTATTATAACTTCCTTGTCTCTGCTCCCTTCTGCCTATAAAATTTGCATTTTTGGACAGCTCCTCGGAGCTCTTTTCTTTGTGCTAGATTGGATGCTGCCCAATTAAGGAATCATTGAGTAGAACCAATAAGATCCTCAAAATTTACTCAGTTGAATTTTTTTTAATAACATTATTTGTAGATTTTCTGATTTAATTTTAAGAACTTTATAAGGTAAGTGCTAATGTAACCTCCATTTTAAAGATGAAACAACTGAGTTTTGAAAAGATCGATCTTGGGGATCCCTGGGTGGCTCAGCGGTTCAGGGCTGCCTTTGACCCAGGGCGTGATCCTGGAGTCCCGGAATTGAGTCCCACGTCGGGCTCCCTGCATGGAGCCTGCTTCTCCCTCTGCCTCTGTCTCTGCCTCTCTCTCTCTTTGTGTGTGTCTATCATGAATACATAAATAAAATCTTTAAAAAAATAAAAATAAAAAGATGGATCTAAGATTACACAGCTGGTAAGGGTGAGGTTCTTGATCTGGGTTTGTCTGTCTCCAAAGTCCATGCATGTAATTAGGTTTTTCCCAAATGAGCGGCGGATCACTGGGCTTTCCTGATTTTTAAATCATCATACCTTTCCTATTTCCAGACAAACACATTTTAACTCAATTTGTCTCTTTCAGAGAAGTCTTTCTCATCACATTTAAGTTTCAATAAATAGTGTGCCTCTATACTGGTATCCATTTTCTTTTAGAAATATCTCTTTGCATTTGTTCTTTAGTTTTCTCCCAGCTGTGATGGGAAAGAGAGACTCTTATTTCTGTAGAGAGACTTCCTTTTGGTCTCTCTACAGGAAATAATTTTCCTCCTACCCTTTAAGGATTTGGGCTGAAACACTTCCCCTCTCCTCAGTAACAAAAGACAGAATAAAGGGGAAAACCAAACATAATGTAAATAATATGAATACCTCCTGTATACATGGGAAATATCCAGGAAAACTGAGTGACTCCCCCAAATGGCCCAAGCCATCACTTAAATACTATCTTCAGCTAAAGACAAAAGAAAAACTAATTTTTTGGAGGGAGAAGGGGGAACCGGTTGTAAGAGGTTATTAGGAAAAGCACAGTAAAAGGTAAAATTCTTATATTGATTTAAATCTATGCCTTTTCCATTGATAAGAGTTTATGGTGATTCAGAGTCATCCTTCTCAATCTGGCCCCAGGAGCGAAACACCCTTAAAAATGGAGATTTCCTTATAAATGTAAATGTCCCTTATAAAAGGGTAATTCCTACTTGGTTTTCAGAACTTCTCTTTTGTCTGCAGTTACTTAAAAACAACCTGCTTGAGATCATTCTTATGCCAAAGAGGCATATTTGGGGTGGCACATTCTGCTCCCCTTCACAACAAATCACAGCCAACTAGGCTTTTGCAAATAAGTGCAAATAAGTGAAGTGCTTAAGCTATAGCCAACAAAATGATTACTTTGATCTGCTTCCAACTTTTCTCTATACAAATCTTTCCCTAAGCTTCTGTTGGTGGACTGCTCCTAACCACTTCCAGATTCCCAATAGAAATTGATTTTTGCTCAAATAAACTCTTAAAATTTTTAAAAATATGCCCCAGTTTATCTTTTAACTGTTGCCTCATGTGCAAATGAGGATGGATATAGTTTACCTTCTGAAATTGTTGTATTAGAGGTAATATATATATAAAATGCCTCCTCTAAAGTAAGCATCCACATGCTTACATAGTAACTATTAATTTTGGTCTTTTAATGTGTTCATTATATATCGCTCTATGTTTTTGTTTTGTTAAATGACAATGAAGGAACAAGTGTTATGTCCTTTATTTTAGGGAGTTTGAACTTGGCCCACTAAACGGGACCGTTGGAAATCACGGAGAAGTTCGTAACGGGCAGAACTAAAGGATCACCAGCATCACGGACCAAGTGTAGTCTTTGGTGACAAACCCGATAATCATATAGGTTTCCCTGTTTGCAAGAGCTCCAGAAATAAAGATGATAGCATTTTGTTTCCAAGAGTCAGAAAGAGGAAGAAGGAGGCCAAAACAGGTTACAAAGGGGTGAATGGGGTTCTTGATGAGAGGGGAAAGGACCAGGATTCTTACGCCAATGTCTTGGATTAGAAGCAGTCTATTTCATGATGTCAGCATCTTCTCATTCTAATGAGCTTGATTTTGATGTCTCTGGCATTTGTATAGGACCAGATGTCAGGTGGAGCCTTCCTCAGTTGTGAAATATACACTCAAATTTCAACACTTTGTAATTTGGCAGCCGTGTCAGTGGTCAACAATTCTTAATAGTCTTCTTTCTGGGGATCCCTGGGTGGCTCAGCAATTGAGCGTCTGTCTTTGGCCCAGTGTAGGATCCTGGAGTCCCGGGATCGATTCCCGGGATCTAGTCCCATGTCAGGCTCCCTGCATGGAGCCTGCTTTTCCCTCTGCCTGTGTCTCTGCCTCTCTCTCTCTCTCTCTCTCTGTGTGTGTGTGTGTGTGTGTGTGTGTGTGTGTGTCTTTCATGAATAAATAAATAAAATCTTAAAAAAAAAATAGTGTTCCTTCTGAGTCTCACTTTTGCTAAAGTGTTAGAGAAGCTTCTTGCTCAATAGCAGATGCCAACAGTTAAAACAAGGAATAAACAAACCACTTAACTCATGCTCTAACTAAAGCAAGCCCATTGTGCTTATTTCTTATTTTACTTTCTTGAGGCAATGATGAAAATTTAAGTAGGATGTTTTGCAATGACAGAACATTCCAGCTGCCAGGCCAGCGAAGCCCTGATAGGAACAGAATGCTTACGAGATCATACCCTCTACCCCCGCACATCCTCTTCCCTACCCATGATCAGGAGCTGAACACATACTGACCCTCATCCCTGATCATGTGCTCTCAGCCTGCTGTCTTGCATATACCACCCCACATCCTCAACCTCTCTCTCTCTCTCTTTCTTTTTTTTCCCCTAAATTTACTTATTCATGAGAGATACAGAGAGACAGAAAGGCAGAGACATAGGCAGGGGGAGAAGCAGGCTTCCTGCGGGGAGCCCGATGTGGGACTTGATCCCAGGACCCAGGGATCATGCCCTGAATCAAAGGCAGGCCGTCAATCACTGAGTAACCTAGGTACTCCTCACAGTTTTTTATCAAAATCAGACCAATATGGATGGACCTAGAGGATATGCTAGTGGACCTAGAGGATATGCTAGTGAAATAAGTCAAACAAAAATATCATATGATTTCAGTTGTAAGTAGAATCTGAAAAACAAAACAAATGAACAAACAGCAGAAATAGACCCATAAATACAGAGAACAAACTTGTGGTTGCTAGAGAGGAGGGGGTGGTGGCATTGGACAAAATGGGAGAAAGAAAGTGGTAGGTACAGGCTTCCAGCTATGGAATGAATAAGTTATGGGGATGAAAAGTTTAGCATAGGGAATATAATCCATAGTATTACACTAGTGTCATATGGTGACTGATGATATTTACATTTGTAGTGAGCATAACATAGTATAGAATTGTACAAATCACTGTGTTGGGGCACCTGGGTAGCTCAGTGGTTGAGTCTGCCTTTGGCTTAGGTCATGATCCCGCAGTCCTGGAGTCGAATCCTGCATCAGGACTATATAGTATATATATACATATATATATATATTCAGGATTATTTGTTCCATTACAAATATATATATATCCTATATATATATCCTATATATATATATATATATATATATATATATATATATATTTGTTCCATTTGATATACATATATATATATATTCAGGATTATTTGTTCCATTATTTATATATAATGGACTTACATAATACATTATGTGGACTTACTGCTATAAACCTACAGAAAGTGCAGGTACCTATTCAGATCAAGTTTAGCATAGGGAATATAATCCATAGTATTACACTAGTGTCATATGGTGACTGATGATATTTACATTTGTAGTGAGCATAACATAGTATAGAATTGTACAAATCACTGTGTTGGGGCACCTGGGTAGCTCAGTGGTTGAGTCTGCCTTTGGCTTAGGTCATGATCCCGCAGTCCTGGAGTCGAATCCTGCATCAGGACTATATAGTATATATATACATATATATATATATTCAGGATTATTTGTTCCATTACAAATATATATATATCCTATATATATATATATATATATATATATATATATTTGTTCCATTATATATACATATATATATATATTCAGGATTATTTGTTCCATTATTTATATATAATGGACTTACATAATACATTATGTGGACTTACTGCTATAAACCTACAGAAAGTGCAGGTACCTATTCAGATCAATCACTACATTTGTATCTTTATTTTATTTTATCATTTTTTAAAGATTTTATTTATTTATTCATAAGAGACACAGAGAAAGAGGCAGAGACACAGGCAGAGGGAGAAGCAGGCTCCCTGCTCAGCAGGGAGCCCGATGTGGGACTCGATCCCAGGACCCCAGGATCATGACCTGATCCAAAGGCAGACGCTCAACCACTGAGCCACCCAGATGTCCCTATGTTTGTATCTTTAGGGTAGATAACTAGTAGTACAATTTCTGGGTTGTAGGGTAGCTCTATTTTCAACTTTTTGAGAAACACCCACACTGTTTGCAGAGTGGCTGTGCCAACTTGCATTCCCACCAACTGTGTAACAAAGTTCCCCTTTCTCCACAGCTTCGCCAACATCTGTTGTTTCCCCATTCTTGTCTTGTTATTTTTAGCTATTCTGAATGATGTGAGGTGATATCTCCTTGTGGTTTTGATTTGTATTTCCCTGATGCCAAGTGATGTTGAAAAAGTTCTCATGCAACTGTTGACCCTTAGTATGTCTTCTTTGGAGAAATATCTTTTCATGTCCTCTGTCCATTTCTTGATGGTATTATTTGTTCTTTGGGTGTTGAGTTGGTAAGTTCTTTGTAAACTTTGGATACTAGCCCTTTATCTGATAAGACACTTGCAAATATCTTCTCCCCTTCTGTCAGTGGTCTTTTAGTTTTGATGACTGTTTCCTTTGCTATGTAAAAGCTTTTTATCTTGATGAAGTCCCACTAGTTCATTTTGCCTTTGTTTCCCTTGCCTTTAGAGTCTAGCAAGAAGTTACTGTGGCTGAGGTCACAGAGGTTACTACCTGTGTTCTCCTCTAGGATTTTGATGGATTTCTGTCTCACATTTAGGTTTTTCATCCATCTTGAGTCTCTCTCTCTCTCTTTTAGTTTGTTTCTGTGTGTGGTGTGAGGAAATGGTCCAGTTTCATTCTTCTGCATGTGGCTGTCCAATTTCCCAACAACTTTTGTTGAAGATACTGTCTTTCTTTCCTGCTTTGTCAAAGATCAGTTGACCATAGCGTTGATGGTTCATTCCTGGTTCTCCAATCTGTTCCGTTGATCTATGTGTCTGTTTTTGTGCCAGTACCACACTGTTTTGATGATTACAGGATTTTTAAAAATATATTTTATTTATTTATTCATGAGAGACAGAGAGGCAGAGACACAGGCAGAGGGAGGAGCAGGCTCCATGCAGGGAGCCCGACTGTGGGACCCCATCCGGAGTCTCCAGAATCACGCTCTGGGCCGAAGGCGGCGCTAAACCGCTGAGCCACCCAGGGATCCCCCCTGATTACAGGTTTGTAATAGAACTTGAAGTCCAGAATTGTGATGCCACTAGCTTTGGTTTTCTTTTTCAATATTCCTTTGACTATTGGGGGTCTTCTCTGGTTCCATACAAATTTCAGGATTATTTGTTCCAGCTCTGTGAAAAAAGTTGATGGTATTTTGATAGGGATTGCTGATTGAATACATTTTGATTGAATGTATAGATTGCTCTAGGTTGCATAGACATTTTAACAATATTTGTCCTTCCAATCCATAAGCATGGAACATTTTTCTATTTCTTTTGTCTCTTTCAATTTCTTTCCTGAGTGTTCTATAGTTTTCTGAGTACAGATTCTTTGCCTCTTTGGTTAGGTTTATTCCTAGGTATCTTATGGTTTTTGGTGCAATTGTATATGGGATTGACTCCTTTCTTCAGTATCATTGTTAGTGTATAGAGATGCAACTGATTTCTGTGCATTGATTTTATTTCCTGACACTTTGCTGAATTTCTGTATGAGTTCTAGCAATTTTGGGGTGGAGTCTTTTGGGTTTCCCACATAGAGTATCATGTCATCTGTGAAGAGTGAGAGTTTGACTTCTTTGCCAATTCAGGTGTCTTTTATTTCTTTTTATTTTCTGATTGCTGAGGCTAGGACTTCTAGTACTATGTTGAACGGCAGTGGACATCCTTGTGTTCCTGACCTCAGAGGAAAAACTCTCCTTTTTCCCCCATTGAGAATGATATTTGCCGTGGGCTTTTTGTATATGGCTTTTATAATATTGAGGTATGTTCCTTCTATCCCTACACTGTGAAGAGTTTTAATCAAGAAAGGATGCTGTACTTTGTCAAATGCTTTTTATGCATCTATTGGGAGAACCCTATGGTTCATGTTCTTTATTATTTTATTTTTTGTTTTTTTTAAAGATTTTATTTATTTATTCATAGAGATACAGAGAGAGAGAGAGAGTAGCGGAGACACAGGCAGAGGGAGAAGCAGGCTCCATGCAGAGAGCCCGATGTGGGACTCCATCCAGGGTCTCCAGGATCACGCCCTGGGCTGCAGGCAACGCTAAACCGCTGAGCCACCGGGGCTGCCCTGTTCTTTCTTTTATTAAGGTAGTGTATCACCTTGTTGATTTGCAGATGAATCTCCTTGCAGCCCAGGAATAAATCACACTTGGTCCTGGTGAATAATCCTTTTAATGTACTCTTGGATCCTATTGGCTAGTATCTTGGTGAGAAGTTTTCCATCCACGTTCATCAGGGATATTGGACCTCAAATTTTCTAATTGATTACATTTTTCTTTAGCTTATGTCAACTCAGGCAAAAGACTCTGGGCAAAGCATCCTATAAGGGGAACTGAAACTAACCTCAACTAATAAGAATCGCTGAGAGCCAGCAAGACTGTGACCATGATTGACCCCAAGATAATAACTGACATGACCTTTACTGCCCACTTGCATGTACTCACTGAGTACATGCGTGTACTGCCCAATTTGTGTCACATTTTTCTTATATAAACCTGGAAGTATTTTCAGCACCTTGGAGACAGTCTTTGAGACGTTCCTCCACTGTCTTCCCCAGTCTTGGACTCACTGAAATAAATTCCTTTCTTGTTTAACCACTGGTGGTCTCTCTGTCTTTGGATTTTGTCAGAGGTAAGTGGTTGGATCTGGTCTATTTGGGGCCTCTGGAGCCATTTGCTCTTGCTAACCTGCCCCTCACCTACTTTTTTTTTTAAATTTTAATTTTAATTTTAATTTATTTATTATAGTCACACACAGAGAGAGAGAGAGAGGCAGAGACACAGGCAGAGGGAGAAGCAGGTTCCATGCACTGGGAGCCCGACGTGGGATTCGATCCCGGGTCTCCAGGATCGCGCCCTGGGCCAAAGGCAGGCGCCAAACCACTGCGCCACCCGGGGATCCCCCCTCACCTACATTTTTAACTAAGAGAAAATCAAAGTTTAATTTTGCACCAGTGTATTTTTTATATTAAAATTCTTTTAGGGGGACGCCTGGGTGGCTCGGAGGTTTAGCTCCTGCCTTGGGCCCAGAGCGTGAGCCTGAGGTCCTGGGATGGAGTCCCACATAGGGCTCCCTGCATGGAGCCTGCTTCTCCCTCTGCTTCTCTCTCTCTCTCTCTCTCTCTGTGTCTCTCATGAATAAATAAATAAAATATTTTTTAAAAATAAAATAAAATTCTTTTAGGGGATCCCTGGGTAGCTCAGCAGTTTGGCGCCTGCCTTTGGCCCAGGGCATCATCCTGGGGTCTTGGGATCGAGTCCCACGTCAGGCTCCCTGCATGGAGCCTGCTTCTCCCTCTGCCTGTGTCTCTGCCTCCCTCTCTCTCTGGGTCTCTCATGAATAAATAAATGAAATCTTTTAAAAATTTTTCTTTAAAAAAAATCCTTAAGTAGACCCATTCCAATCGTAGCTGCCTTGACCACATCTAAAATTACTTTCCCAAGATTCCTTTTCCACAAGCATTCTATAACTTTTTATCTCCATTTATATTTTTGTTCAGGGCACCTGGGTGACTCAGGTCATGATCCCAGGGTCCTGGGATCCAGCCCCGCATTGGACTCCCTGCTCAGTGGGGAGTCTGCTTCTCTCTCTCTTCCCCCTGTTCTTTCACCCCACTCATGTTCTCTGTCTCACTCACTCTCTCTCAAATAAATAAATAAAATCCTAAAAAAATTAATTTTTGTCCAATTTTTTCCTTTTTTTTTTCTGGAACAATTATTTTACTTTAGGACAAAATTACTTTCTTTTTCCCTTAGCAAAAACATGCCTCTATATCACACACTTCTTACTAGAAACACATCCTACTTTCCTTGCATAGAGATGTTTCCCTTATTATTTCTAGTAGTTTTAATTGCATATATTATAATGTATAATCCTCACAATCCTTAATTCTTAGTGAAAACTAAGAAGTAAGCAACTGGGGACTTTATTTATTTTTTAAAGATTTTATTTATTAATTCATGAGAGACACAGAGAGAGAGGGAGAAGTGGGCTCGTGGGACTCGATCCCAGGACCCCAGGGTCACGACCTGAGCCAAAGGCAGATGTTCAACCACTGAGCCACCCTGGTGGCCCAACAATTGGGGACTTTTAAACTAGCATTCTGTGAACTGGTAAATTCACAAATACATTTCATAGTTTCTAGCAGTGTATTCTTCCTCATAGTAAATGTTTTCAGTGTGACACCAACTGTGTTTATTAATACACCCAGACGTTTTTACTTACCCTGTAAAAGGAAGCCCAAAGTGAATAAACCTGTGTTCAGTAATTAATATTTCAGTATTTTATTTTATTTAGAAATGACCTAGATAGTCAACAAATACCCATCATTTACTGTATCTTAGTATAACATTAAGATTTTAAGTTATCAGAAAGATTTTGGAAACTATATTTTTTAAGGTTTAATTTGTTTATTTGAGAGAAAGGAGAGATTGAGTGCAAGTGGGGGGAGGGAGAAGGACAAGCAGACTGCACTGAGCCCAGAGCCCAACGAGGGGCTTGACTAGGGGCTTGATCTCATAACCCTGAGATCATGACCTGAGCTGGAACGTTTAAAGATCAAACGCTTAAGCACTGAGCCACCAGGCATCCTGGAAATTATTTTTAAGTAGATGTACTGTAAAGCATAATTATTGTTGAAAAGTTCATTTACAAACTTTTATCTTGCTTACAACTATTTAATTAACTTGTTCTTAATAATTATGTTGAGATTACTCATGAAAAATTCATGGGACATTAAACAGCTAGCCATCATCTGAACTTCTGTTTCCTGCTGACAAATTCTGTAACAGAGATAACATGAGCTTATGTGACTTTTAGTAAACCTCAGTAGAAGTATTATATTTAATGCTGATAATTCTAAAGACATGCTCATTTTAATTAAGTCAATAAATTTAAACTAGTTTTCATTTACCAAAGATTATCCTAAATCATGTGAACTTGTAAGACATTTGGGTTAATTTTTATATTTCTTTTTTTTGGGGGGGGGTTATAAAGCTTATTTAATATCAATGAAACACTTTTTTTTCTTTTCAAAATTAGTATTAGTGGGAGCAGCCCGGGTGACTCAGTGGGTTAGCGCGGCCTTCAGCCCAGGGCATGATCCTGGAGACCCGGGATCGAGTCCCACGTCAGGCTCCCTGCATGGATCCTGCTTTTCCCTCTGCCTGTGTCTTTGCCTGAAGCTCTCTGTGTATTCTCATGAATAAATAAATAAAATCTTAAAAAGAATTAGTATCAGTGAAAGAATAAACAGTAGAAAGTTCTTCCTTATGGGCAAAAGCTCCCTGGAACATTAAAGATCCCAGCCACACCCACCTCATACAAAACACTATGAAAAAGCAGAACCAACCATTTGTTAATTCTTAGGATTTTCCCATCTTGGGGCATGCAAAAGCAAGATTGCTTTTCTTGACAATACTAATCTATATCTATGTATATATCTATGGTTTTTAAAGTTTGTTTTATTTTTTTAAAGATTTTATTTATTTATTTATGAGAGACACACACAGAGAGAGAGGCAGAGGGAGAAGCAGGCTCCCAGTGGGGAGCCCGATGCAGGACTCGATCCCAGGCCTCCAGGATCACGCCCGCAGCCAAAGGCCGACTCCCAACCACTGAGCCACCCAGGGTCCCTATAACTCACATTTGAATCTTTAAACAACTATCTATGAAGGAGAAAGGTGGATAGACCACTGACAATACTTGTTTCTCCCTAGCCACAGGAACAAAGAGTTCAGACTGGGCCGCTGAGGGTAAGGCTCCTGACACCCCCCCAACTCCCACCCCCCACCCCGCACTGAGGTACTAATCACAAAAATTACTGTGTTTTGGTAACAGGTTCCTGGACAGTCTCCTGACCTGTTTCCAGGGCCTGCGTGGCTTCATCCAGGCTGCTCATCACTGCGGTGCAGAGGAAATCATGGGCAGGAACATTCTCTCTTTCGAAAGACTTCATGGTTTCCAGGCTGAGCATCACTGTGCCTCCACAGCGTTTCCCTGGGGGGGGGGGGGGCGGGCTTCATGGCCAGAATGTGGCCTTCGGCTTCTGGAATCGGCTCCTCCCCATGAGGAAGACTTCCACCTTGCCCTTGGGGTGGGGCTCTCTCATCTGGAGCAGGACCTTGAACCCGTTGGCCCCCCTGGAGGAGGGCTCTGCTTGGTCCGACAATCTTTTCCAGCAGACGGGCCTCCCAGACGGGCCTCCAGGTGAAGCACGGATGGCTTCGGAGAGTGCTTACACCCACCCTGTACCCTGGGTGTGCATACGAGCTCTGGGTGTGCATACGGAGCCAGTTCTTGGAATGAGAACACTTCTCGCTGGCTCCTGGGCTGTGCCATCTGGGCAGGGTCCTCATCATGAAGGGAGCAATGTTTGTGCCCTGGATGGAATCTGCAGCAATTTTTATATTTCTGAGAGCATACTTATACAAATGCTTAATTTTCTTTTGGCCAATTAAATAGGCGCTCTTTACAAATTAATTTTGGCAATGCCATCTGGAGGTAAGAAAAAAATTATACATTTATAACATACATACGTATATACGTAGATATACAGATAGATGCAGCCAGAGATTTCATAACTTTTGTTTTAAAGTTTTAGCCATGAGGCAGCTATGATAAAGCAAAAATGACTAGTTTATAAAAAACACTTGGATCCAAATTGTTTTTCTGGTAGATGGAGTAAGATAAGGTTAATTGTTCAGATAGTTTAAGCTTTTTATTAATATTTGTGAAAACTAATTTAAAGATTTTTAATTTGCCTCATTTCCAAATAGCCTTTCCATTTTTTTTCTATAAGAATTACGTCCCTAAATGCAAAATAGTGCAGCTACTCTGGAAAACAGTATGGAGGTTCCTAAAAAAGTTGAAAATAGAGCTACCCTATGAGCCAGCAATTGTACTTCTGGGTATTTGCCCCAAAGATATTGATGTAGTCATCTGAAGGGGCACCTGCACCCCAATGTTTATAGCAGCAAGTCCACAATAGCTGAACTAAGGAAAGAGCCCAGATGCCTATCGATAGATGAATGGATAAAGAAGCTGTGGTGTATATACAATGGGATATAACCATCGTATAATGGTAATAGAATGAAATCTTGCCATTTGCAATGACATGGATGGAACTAGCGGGTATTTTGCTAAGTGAAATAAGTCAATCAGAGAAAGACAATTATCATATGATCTCACTCATGTGGAATGTAAGAAACAAAACAGAGGATCATAGGGAAAGGGAAGGAAAAATAAAATAAGACGAAAATTGAGAGGAAGGCAAACCATAAGAGATACTGCCCTCTACGAAACTGAGGGTTGTGGGAGGGGAGGTCGGTGGGGAAGGGATAATTGGGTGATGGGCATTAAGGAGGGTATGTGATGTAATGAGCAATGGGTGTTGTATGCAACTGATGAATCACTAAATTCTACCTCTGAAATTAAAAAAAAAAAAGAATTACCTCCCTAAAGTATGTTTATATCTCAAAAAGCACAGAGAAAGAATGCAAGTTCCTCCAAGGACTTCCATTCCTTAAATCCAGAATTTGACAATACACATAAGTCTTTTGAAATGAATACAGGTGGGATCCCTGGGTGGCGCAGCGGTTTGGCGCCTGCCTTTGGCCCAGGGTGGGTGGCGCAGCGGTTTGGCGCCTGCCTTTGGCCCAGGGCGTGATCCTGGAGACCCGGGATCGAATCCCACATCAGGCTCCCGGTGCATGGAGCCTGCTTCTTCCTCCGCCTGTGTCTCTGCCTCTCTCTCTCTCTCTGTGACTATCATAAATAAATAAAAATTAAAAAAAAAAATGAAATGAATACAGGTGGTATTGGAATTAGCAAAAAGGATAGATGGGCTTTGAATTGCTGGTACAGCTGCATTTCTGTTCTTGTAGAGTCAACTCACAAGACAAAAGCAGCTGATTTTAATTCCTCAAAGAATTGGCTTGCAACCTGAATGATGTAGGGCTGACCCACTCAGCCAACCGCATTTTCTTCAATTTGCTTCTTTGTATCAGGGGAAAGATCTTCAATTAATTTGGAAATCAAAAGAATCTATGTTCTAAATGTATAGCTATTTGTCTTTGGAATGTTTTTCTTCTCCTCTGAGCCGACAGTTTTATTTAACTAAAGAAAGAAGGCCTAAAAAAAAGTTTCTACTGGATTCTGAATATCAGCTTTCATTTTGGTCAACTTCTGACCATAGATATACTTAAAAAATTCTTTCAAATATATCATCACGTTTCAGCTGGGACAAACCCTAAATGTTCCTTCATTATGAATTCCATGGACCTAAGAGGTACCCCCACAGAGGTGCAAAAGATATTAATTTTCCCAAGATCCAGAGCCATTCCCAAATATAGCAAAAGAAAGACAACCTCCCGAGAACTGGCAGCAGTTGGAAGGACTCCAGCTACAGATGAGGGCAACCCATATTTCTGTCTACCCATATTTTGGGGGTCTCCAACCTGACAGTTACCACATCAAGTTCTTAGGACACAAGACAAATAAGAAGGCAGTAGATATTCGTGGGAGAGAAAGAATTGACAAATCATGGGTGCCTCCAAACCAAATTCACAAAGTCTGAATTTAGGAAGGCAAAGACAATGTGGAATTTTATTTTCCTCTCTTGACCAAGCACTGTAGGAGATATGGGAGAGCTGACTCCAATAAGAATTCTCATTCTTGCCAAATTTTGCCAGTTTCCCCAAGATCCTATCTGCAAGTTCTAGAGAGAGAGGGGTTTAAAGTAGAGTGTAGCTCCATTGTCTACCAGAATTTGGGAAGGTTTTCCACTAATTTTAACTTTAGTTTCCCCTTGGCTGTTTAAGGGAGTAACTAGTAACACTTTGCTAGAGAATTCCTCAGAGTCCTGTCAACCTTCAGAGGAGCAGATATGGAGGACCTCCTCTGAAGGTAGATATGGAGATTACTAACTTGGCAGGCTTGTGTTTATGGTCTTGTACATCTTTTCCAAGTGGAAAAGCAATTTGGATAGAGGACTAGTAGACTATGAGTACTCAAGTTAAAAAAATAGAGGGAAATAGTGGTAGTCATGTTGGTCTCATAGGCTTTTGCTTTGAGTACCTCTTGTGTCTTTCATTTTTCATTAGCCTTTTGCAGTGAATCTGTCAATGAACTTCTTTCAGAATCTTAAAAGACTTTTGGAAACTTCTGCAGACTAATTGAAATAGGTAGCCCGGGGTTCCTGGGTGGCTCAATTGGTTAAACATCTGCCTTCAGCTCAGGTCCTGATCCCAGGATCCTGGGATTGAGCCCCACATCAGGCTCCCAGCTCAGCGGGGAAGCTGCTTCTCCCTCTGCCACCCCCTCTATTTTTTTTCCCTCTTTCTCTCTCTCAAATGAATACATAAAAAATCTTTAAAAAATAAAATAAAAAAATAAAATAAAAAAATAAGTAGCCTATTATGTTTGTTTGAGTTGGAAAGCTTACTTTCAAGTGTACTTCTTAAATGAATGGTCTTGTCTAACTAGAATGTTTCCAATGATAGCCATTGTAATTATAGCTTATCTAAGTGAGATTTTGCCATTTTTATAGGTGGCAGCTTCTATAAAAGCCTACAGCTTCCAGGACCATGGTTCTTATACACCAAATAAGCAAGTACGCTGGAAGGTGACATGCTTGATTCTTTCAAATTAAGGACCTCATTTCTTTAAGCTACGCCTTAGGTCTCTTATAGCCAAATTAATAACTAAGAGGGATGTGCCACTGGGTTGAAGATTGTGCGGTGTTTTACCGTTATATCACTGCTTGGGTATTTTCTTGGGTTGGCAGGTGACCTAGTGTCAATCTAACTTGTTCCCTAACCAACTTATCCTAGCATGGGAATCTTAGATTTGGGTAGTAAGTGCTTTAACAGCTTTTAAGTCCTTAAAAGGTATTTTGTGGTATGGCTTCCAAGATTCTCATCAGCAATAGACTAATTATGCTTTTAACAAGAATATCCACCCCCTTTACCCCCACCCCCACAAATATTTCTTTATAGTGACAGACACTTGAATGGATTTTATTTTATTTTTTAGAAAATATTGTATTTTTAAGTAATCTCCACATGCAACGTGGGGCTCAAATTTACAACCCCAAGATCAAGAGTCACATGCTCTACAGACTGAACCAGCCAGGTGCCCCTTGAATGAATTTTAATACTCTGGCTTGTGCCTACTTAGATTTTGATGGGTTATTGGTCAAAAAAGTCCAAATTTCTTGTCTTCATTTGTTTCCTCATGTCCTCCAGTTGTTTATGCTGTGGACTTGCCTTGAGGCTTATGGGTCCCGAAGGGCTGCAATCATGCTTTCTTTTGATTGAGGAGGACCCGTTATTTTCCCTTGTTGAAGTAATCCTCCCTATTTCAACCAGATTTACTGTTTCAGGCTGCCTGAGCATAGTCCATGAGACCTGTCAGTACCTCTAAGAGGTACTTTGCAGACAAAGTAGGCTCCAAACCCAAATGTTGTGACTCACTAGGTCTCATCATGAAAAATCCAGTCTCTCACACCCCAATTTTCCACCTGGTAGGATTAGAACAAACAAACTTGAAGAGCTCAGCATATGAAACAGGCAGAGCTCAATCTGAAAAAAAGTTTACCAGAGATCCAGAAAGCAGCCAAAAGGTAGCAAACCAAAATGGCTCTGGGGGCACCCTCACAGGCATCTAGGCACCAACCCCAGAATCTTCAGCAATAGTCTTGGGATCCCATCCTCATTGCCAAAATTGTCAAATGACAAAACTAAACAATTTTTAAAACATTTAATTTATTTATGAGAGAGAAAGAGAGAGAGAGGCAAACATATAGGCAGAGGGAGAAGCAAGCTTCCTGCGGGGACCCCATGCAGGCCTCAATCCCCGGGATCATGACCTGAACCATAGGCAGACTCTCAACCACTGAGCCACCGAGGTGCCCCCAAACTAAAACAAATTAATAAGAAATTTGATGTCCTTTATTTAAGGGAAAACTGTCCATGGATTGGGAAGTACAGTGCCTCACAAACAGTGGAGCATTCTTCCTGAGGGATTTGGTGGAAAAGTGAGTTTTATAGAGTATTAGAGGAGGCAATTAGCAAATGACTTGATCAGCTAGAAGGTTGGGGATTTCCCTATAAGGCCAGCAGGTCCTATGTCCTAGGATAAGGTAAGTTAGCTAAAGCTGAGTTGGAAGATTGTGATTGGTGTATGTGAGGTTTCCTTGACAGGTGTTTCCTGTAAGCACAGGCTGACTTAGGTTTAGATTTTGTGACATGGGCCAGGCCACTGGCAGTGGGGCTTCCATCTTGTGGGTCTTGATATACATGTTTATTTTATCAGTTTCTAATGATATTTTTGAAGTATTGATGTCAGATCACTGGACTCTCGTCACTGGGCAAGACATTCACCTAAAAATCAGATAGGGCTGGAGGTAGATTGGGGTAGGGTCCCTGACTAGGGCCAGTAGTAAGATCCTGTGGTTGATGGGCTGAGGCTGTTGAGGTTTCTGAAGATCACAGGTATGAGAAGAGATTTTACAGTCTTATTTCCTTGAGTCACACAGCTTACTTCCTGTGAGGGCACTTGGGAAAGAGGCTCCAGGAAGGGCCCCCAAGAAGAGCATCTTATATTCTGGGGATGTTGAAGGTGAACAAATGGTGATGAGGATGATGGCAGAAAGCAGGAAAAGGAAACTGGCCTTCACTGGATATGCATGATGCACCACACGCTCTGCTAGTACTCAAATTTTCTTTTCTTTTCCAAAAACCTTGCAGTGATCACTGCAGTGCAGTGATTCTCAATGAGGGGCAGTTTTGCCTTTGAGAGAACCTTTGTCAAAGTCTAGAGACATTTTTGTTTTCACAACTAGGGGGTGCCACTGGCATCTAGTGGGTGGGGCCAGAGATGCTCATAATCATTCTACGATGTACAGGACAGTTCCTCGCAATAGTTCCCCAATGAGAACTATTTGGCCCAAAGTGTCAAAAGTACTGAGGCTGAGAAATCCTGCATGCAAGGTAGGCATGACCACCTTCATTTTTATAGACAAGTAATCTGAGCTTGTGAGAAGCTAGCTGACATTCAAAACTAGGCTTATATAGCTCCAAGGCCCAAGCTCCTTCACCATGCCATAGTGATAGGAACAGTGATGGGAATAAGTAAAGGTAAAGAACCAGGGCACAAGTTAGGGTTCAAAAGACATCTGTTGAAGGAACAAGCAAAAGGATGAATGCCAGGTTTGCCTGGATGGCTCAGTCAGTTGGGCATCCAACTCTTGTTTTTGACTCAGATCTAATTCTACAAATCCTAACAGGACTATTTCTAGCTATACATTTCACATCAGCTATAGCAACAACCCAGTCTTCTTCCATCATTCCCCCTGCCACTGCATGCGTGCTCTCTCTATCAAATAAATAAATAAATCTTAAAAAAAAAAGAATGATACCAGAGGAGACTAAGAGGATGAGTCTAATCATCCTATTGCCACCCTGACACATATCTTGTTCTTGCTCCACAGTCCATGAGTAGTAAGTCAGGGATTATGATAGCAAAGAAAATCAAATAATGGTAGGTGGCCCCAAGCCCTCCCCCCCCGCCCCCCCCATCAGTTTCAGGAGCACCTGGGCCTCCAAATGAAACTTGAAGTCAGAGAAGACTGGCTGTTCATTCTGTTCAGTTGCCTTATCTAAAGAGAGATAAAGAGATGAAGAGATAGGAGGTTCTGAGCTGAGTTTGGGTGATCATTCCCTTCTTACTCCCAGAGGTTGAGCCCAGCTGTGTCCCAAAAGAAGAGGAAGTTGTTTCCCAGTTTCTAAAATTTCTGTGAATTTGGAATTGGGCTGAGCCAGATCCATTCTGGGAAGCTCTGAATCTTCTGGGAGGGAACAGTTGAGAGGAAAAAACGGTGGAAGGGGAGGAGCCTGTGATAAAACAACATTTCTTTTCACTTCCTCTTTTGGATTTCAGAATTTGTCTGTCCTCTGGGGTGGAATCTGTCAAGTCTCAAGAGAAGCCTGTGCCTGCCACACTGGTGCTGCTAGAGCTGACGTGTGGCAGGAATTGATGCGGATCCTCTCGGTCCTCTCCCTCCCTGCTGCTGATAGTGACCAGGCTGGTTGCATGCCCTGCCTTCGTCGTTTGGGTGACATGCTACTGTGGGCAGCTCTGCTACTCCTGGGTGAGTCCTGTCCTCACGGGGGAGCGGAGGCAGGTGCACTTTCCTAACTCAGCTGCTGCTACCTGGGTTGGGCTGAGCTTGGGCAAGGATGAGGGGTAGCAGGGAAGCAATCAGGAAAATGGGGAGGGTCAAGAGGCTGATGAAGATCAAACCACTGGCTTGGGCAAATGATGAAATTGGCAGAGTAGTTGTTGTTTTCAGTGTCTTTTGCCCAATATCCCTGGGCAGCCAGGTCCCTGATGTCCTGCTGCTACCTACATCTGAACCTGCTCTGAGGAAAGCCCAGTGACCTAGACTTGAGTGGCTAATGAGTGGCCAGGGTGCTTCCTTTCCTTAGAAATCTGTGTTTCACAGGGACCAAATCTTAGGTGGGAGTGCGGATGTTGTCTTGGACGAGGGGTGGGCAGGAAGCAATAGGGCACTTGGTGGTGGGGCAGTACCCATTCTCTGTGCCCCTGAAGCCACTTTAGGCAGCAGAACCCCATTCTGTGTATGTGTTAGATTCCCCTGGGAAGAAGCACAAAAGGGTCTGGGTTATCCAGGGAACTGGGACTCAGAGAACTCAAAATGCGGGCATTTCTGGAATCGTCAATCATAGGACCAGAGAAATCATGCATGCTTCCCTGTACTGCACATGCATGGGGATAGGTCCTGGCTCTAATCAGCGAGAAATTCGGGGTCCTAGGTCCAGATGGTGGGAGGAAGTCTAGGGAGGCCAACTAGGGGAGCCCTATTACCAGGATTGTCTCTCTAAGCTCAATTCCTAGAGTTTCTACCCTCAAATACACCTTAGGATGGCCTCAGAGGAAGACATGTAGCCCCTCTCAAGATAGGTGCTATGACTGATGATAAAATCTGGTCATCTCTGGAAGCCCTTGGCCCTCAATGCTGAATGATACGGGGTTAGGAGGTAGAGGTGAGGAAGAGAGAGTATTCCTTCCTGAGCAGGACAAAATGGACTGAAGTAGAATAACAGGTAAAAGGAGCATTAAACTATCTCATTTTTCATGTGAAGAAGCTCGGGCCTGGAGAGGTGATATGCTTCTCCATCTCTGTTGATAGAGCTAACAACGTGCCAGTCACCTGGGCCAGACTCCTGGGCACAACTTGATATTTTCTTCCATTTGCCCTTTTGCTAAGTCACCAAGGATGTACTCCATTTCCCCATTCTTATTTGGACTGCAATATTTAGGCCTTCATCACTCAATAACTCAACTTCTACAACAGCCTCTGATCCCATCTCAACTATTCCTGTCTCCTCTACTCTGAATCTGTGCTGCACACCAAGGCCATGGCATCTTCAAGTACAGCTATAGCTGAGTCACTGAACTTCAGAAATGCCTCTGGTGCTGCTCCATTGCCTGCTAACTAAGGCCCCAATCCTACCCTCTTAACCATGTTCCCATTGGCCCAAGTGGATCTTCCTCTACAACCAGGCACTGCATTTCCCGCTTTCTACAGATTCCACAAACTGCCTTGCTTAAACATTAAATAATTGCTATTAACAGGCCCTATTCTAGGACTTGGAGATTTACCAAAGAACAAGACAGACAGCCTTCCTGATATAAAGCACAAAGACTTTGTCTCCCTTACAATGACTCTATTGAGTGTGTATTCATGACCATTTGTTGAGTGTGGAATGAATAAATGGCTGATGACTTCTCTAGTCTCTTCTCATCTCTTTCTTGTTTCTCCTCTACCCCTCCTCTTAGGTTCTACTTCTTTATTAGCTCTCCTATTCACTGTCCCGCTTCCCAACCTGACATACCCTGTTTTTTAGTTATCACTTCTATGTCGACAACTTCCAAACCTGTCTTTCTTGCTTATGTCAACTACATTTTATGTTTTCACCTGCTGGTTGGACCTCTCTGCAATGATATGTACATCTCTTACAAACAGTTATATAGGTGTGAGCACAAGTAACCTTGTTCTCAGCCATCCACTTACATTACCCCCACTCTCATCAGGTGCCAGGTTTCCTCAGTTTTGCCCCTTAAATTTCTCTCATGTGCATGTCTTTTTCAATTCCTATTGTCAATACAACTGTGGCCCTTCCTATCTCCCACCTAGACTCATTCAATAAGTGATTTCCAGAGCACTGGCAAATAAAATTGATATGGCTACTGCCCTCTTTGTGCTTATATTCTCCTAGGAGATATAAACAACATATAGACAGACACACAGAAATAAATATACATTGGAAAGGGCCATGAATATGTAAACAGGATACTTTGATAAGAATAGTTTTTGTGGGGAAGAAGAAAGGGCAGCCTACTTAAATAAAATGATATGGAGTGCATTTTCTGAGGAGGTGACACTTGAGCTGGGACTCTGAGTATGGCAAGGATATAGCTATTTGAAGAGACAAAGGAAACAGGTCTAGAGAAGAGGGATCAACAAACACAAAAGCTCCAAATGTGAAGAATTTAAAGAAGGCTGGTGTTATGGGAGCTCAATGAATAGAGGAAGAGGGGCTTGAGATGAGGTGGGAGAGGTGAGCAAGACCCTTGTCCCATGCGGCCTTGTAAAGATGTACTTTTATTTCAAGAGCAGAGGAAGGCTTTTGAAGGCTTCTAATCAAGGGAGTGATATTATCTGACCTGATATTTTAAAGATAACTCTAGCCTTTCTGTGGGAAGTGGATTGTAGGGGACAAAGGAATGAGGAGAGGAGTTGGGAAGCAAGAGAAAGTTGATGGGGACTTAAACTAGAATGGTGGCCGTGAGTAGGGAGCGAAGTTGATGGACTCAGGGCCTGAGTCAGAAGCAGAATCAACAAGATTCACTGATGTGAAGGGAAGAGGCTCAGGAGAGAGAGGGAAATAAGGATGACTTACAGTTTTCAAGCATGAGTAACGGGGGAGATGGTGAAGATGTACACTTGTCTGGGAAGAATGGGAAAGAAAAGTAGTGGACTTGAGAAGGCAGAGTCCAAATTGCAGAGAATGGAAGGAGTATAAATGAGCGCAGACAATGTAGAAAAAAAAAGGAGAAATCTGGCTATGAAAGGGAGCAAAGGAATAATTTTGGAATTATAGGTGGGATCAAGCCTTTTTTTTAAAAAATTTTTATTTATTTATGATAGTCACAGAGAGAGAGAGGCAGAGACATAGGCAGAGGGAGAAGCAGGCTCCATGCATGGGGAGCCTGACGTGGGATTCGATCCTGGGTCTCCCGGATCACGCCCTGGGCCAAAGGCAGGCGCTAAACCGCTGCGCCACCCAGGGACCCCCTCTTTTTTTTTTTTTAAACGAAAGATCCTGGAAAATGCTTACGTTGATGGGAAAGATCCAGCTAAGAAGAAGGAATCGGGGATGCAGAAGAGGGTGGGAATAACAGAGAGGGGGAAATCCTTGTGAGGGTGATAGGGATTGCGAACCAGGATAGAGACTGACCATGGAGAGGAGGACCGAGACTTCCCCCAGTGAACAGCAAGAAAGGAAGTTGGGCAGAGGGGCAGAGAGGTTAGACATTTGAATTGGGGGAAGGTGTGAGATTTCCTGTCTAACTGCTTTTATTTTCTGTGAAGTATGAAGGAAAGGCATCCACTTTAGGCAAGAAGGGATTGGAGGCAGAAGACAGGAAAGTTTTGAGAGTGAGGAAAAGATGAGTGTCATTGCTGAAAGCCGCAGAGCAGATTTACTAGAGAAAGTGTCAGACTGGCAGTTCAGTGCCCTTTTGAATATGGTGACCATTGATTTATAGAGACACCCATTGCCTGCTTGTGTGGTCATTTTAGTACCACAGAGCTGAACAAGTAAAGGTGTGGACTGTACAGCTGGATTTAAGAGAGACAGAGAAGGGCAAAGGAGTTAAGGAGATTTGCATGGAGGGGATTTTTTTTGGAAGTGATTCTTGTAATGATGAGTCATCAAATCTAAACCCTGGGCTGATCTTTGCTTTCTCTCTTAAACAGCTCCAGTCGCTGGGACACCTGGTAAGTACTCCACCCACTTCCTCTCCCTCCCCCAGCTACCCTCTTCTTGTGCTCCCAGCACCCCGCCTGGAGGTGAATGCACCTAGAAAGCACCAGTAACCCAGGATCGAGGTAGAGCCAGGAAGGAGTAATGCTCCCAGGAGATGCCCTGACCCTTTACCTGTCTCCTTTCTCTTTCCCCTCCTCTCAGAGAAGTAGAGGATAGGCAGCTGTGGTGCACAGGTGCTTTAACCCTTCTGGTTCTGAGAGGGTGAGACATCACAGATATTGTCCCAGAAAATAACTCACCCCCCTCTCTCAGTAAAATCAAGAGCCCAAACATTTTTCAGCTTAGCTGCACGCGGAATCCCATCATCTGCCTAGATTATCTCCATGTGTTGATAAATCCTCCACTTTGCATGCCTCTGAGGGCTTCAGGGCCTTGTTCTCTGAACAGAAATAGGAAGAGATTGATTGATTGCACCTCGGTGAAGTACATGCTTCTGCGCACTCCTTTCTCAATACTAGGAAGCTCGCCACCTCCCAGGCTCCCAGGGAGGGGATGGGGGTGCAGTTCTCCCTGGGGCACTGACCCTAGGGCTCCTTAGACTAGACCTCCAGCCTTTCTTTCTTTTTCTTTCTGAGGCCACAGAGACCCCTCCGTACTTTGGTGCCAAGACAGGTCTATTCTAAGGGACAAAGATTGACATCAGGTCAGAATAGAAACCTGATGTCTGACTCATGCCGACACCTCCACCAGCTGTCCCCACTTGTCTTCATCTGGTTCTAGAGTTTATCCACTAGTGCCCAAAATGCCTCAGTTCACAGGGGAAGAAAGTGAGTTCCAAAAAAGGTATGGATGTGTAGTGTGTGTGTGTGTGTGTGTGTGTGTGTGTGAGAGAGAGAGAGAGAGAGAGAGAGAGAGAGAGAGAGAAAGAGAGAGAGAGAGAGAGAGGAAGAGAGAGAAGGAAAGAAAGAAAGGAAGGAAGGAAGGAAGAACTGTTTAGGATGACCCCTGGTGAGTCATCCTAGAGTGTTCCAGGATGTTCTAGTGTTTCTAGAGTGTTTGCCTGGCCCCTCTCTCCCTTTCTCTTACCTTTTGCTCTCTCTGTCTGAGGAATGGTCAAGCTCCCTGAGAGCACCTGGCTTCCCGAGGGCCCCTGCGGCGGGATGTATGAGTGAGAGGAATTAGCTACGGTTACAGAACAGTTTTGGGTTCCACTCTCGATGTCCCCAGCAGGACCAGAGGTGCTTCACTGTCTGGAATCCGGGGCCTGCCTAGGCTCTTGGGGCTCCCTTTGCTTCAGCTTCCTCCTCTCTCTGCCCCCCAGCAGGTCTCCCGAAGTCTGTCCTGGACCTCGAGCCCCCGTGGATCAACGTGCTCCAGGGCGACTCCGTGACTCTGAAGTGCCAGGGGGCCCACAGAGCTGAGGAGCACACCCAGTGGTACCATAATGGGAGCTTCCTCCCAATCCTGGTCCAGTCCAACTACAGCTTTGAGGCCAAAAAACAGGACAGTGGGGAGTACAGATGCCAGATGTACCAGACCAGCGTCAGTGACCCTGTGCATCTGGATGTGACTTCCGGTCAGTGGAGGAAGGCCCAGGGGAGTGTCTGGGAGGACAAGGAAAGATGAAATCTGCTTACATGGCAGAGGTTTTGAGGGAAGGGGGGGCAGCAGCCTGTTTACTGGAAAGCATCGTGGTGAGTTGTTTGAAGATGTTTTCATCCACTCACTTCCCTTTTCACCCACTCCCTTTGCTTAGCATGTGTGGTGGCAGTGGATGGTCCTAAGAGATTCCTCAGAATATGTTAGGTTGTTTTGCCTCAGTCCTGATGGAGCAAGAAGGTTACCAGGCTACAAAGAAACACCAGGGGTATGAGAGCAGCAGAAGGAAAATCTGACTGCATAAAAACCCATTTTTGTGGCCATCATGAAGCATAAACAGACCACAGCAGGGCCCTCAGCCTGGGCACTACTAGCCATGTGACCATGGTGATTTGCCTGCCATTGGGTTTGACTCCTGGTCTACTTGTGCGGGTATTAATGCCTCCCTCCCCAGGTCTGGTGGTAATCAGCATTTCCCGTCCCCTGCCATCTATGCGACTTGACCTGAAAGTTGTGCGGTTTTTTTAATTTTATTAGAAAGAAGGAGGAAGGGAGAGAGGGAGGGAGGAAGGGAGGGGCAGAGGCAGAGGGAGAGAGAGAATCTCAAGCAGGCTCCACGCCCAGCACAGAGCCCAACACGGGCCTCGATCTCACAACCCTGAGATCATGACCTGAGCCGGAACCAAGAGTTGATGCTTAACCGACGGAGCCACCCAGGTGCCCCCCGAAAGTTATGTTTTAACTATGTTTGCATTTCCAGCCCCCGGCAAGGGCAGGGCTTAATAAACATTTACTAAACAGATGAATGATTTTACAAAGCTTCTGGCAAAAAGCAACTTCTCCATAAAGAAAAGCCATCAAGTGGGATCCCTGGGTGGCTCAGCAGTTGGGCGTCTGCCTTTGGGTCAGGACATGATCCTGGAGACCTGGGATCGAGTCCCACATTGGGCTCCCCTCAGGGAGCCTGCTTCTCCCTCTGTGTCTCTCATGAATAAATAAATAAAATTAAAAGAAAAGAAAAGCCATCATGTGACTATGATGAATGTTGTCATTGTTACTCTTCATCGGGCCCTTTCCCTCACCTGATTCCTAAATTTTCCTCAAAAGTACAGTGAGGGCATCCCACCCCTGAGACTGAGCATGTCCCCGTGTAGCCACAGGCTTGTGAAGGAGATGTGGGTATTTATGGCTTCTCTGCAAGGCTTCCAGGAGGCTGCAGAGGAGTTTTGTCCCCAGACTGATGGATGCTTGAGGAACATCTCATGAACGAATGCCACGAACATTAAGCTGGCCCCTGTTCTCAAGATCCGCGCCAAGACAGGTGTCCATGGGGAGGGCTAAGGGCTAAGGTCGCACGGACCAGCCGAAGGCAGACACCCCCATCATCCGGGTTGTAACTGGTACCAGCAGAGACTTTGCAGGGAGGGAAAGAGCCTTCCGATGACCCACGTCTTCTACTGCGGGAATGGCCGAGGCGGAAGAGAAGGGCAGGAATTGGTTGCTGGTTGCTGGTGCTACGTGGCAACTTCGGCATCTTCTTTGGGTTCTCCCTCATTTATCTTTTAAAAGATTTTATTTACTCATGAGAGACACAGAGAAAGAGGGAGAGAGAGAGAGAGAGACGCAGAGATAAGGCAGAGGGAGAAGCAGGCTCCATGCAGGGAGCCCGACGTGGGACTCGATCCCGGGTCTCCAGGATCACTCCCTGGGCCGAAGGCAGACGCTAAACCGCTGAGCCACCCAGGGATCCCCTAATTCTTTTTTTTTTTCTAAGATTTTATTTATTTGAGAGAGAGAGAGCGAGCATGAGTGGGGGGAGGGGCAGAGGGAGAGGGAGAAGCAGACTCCCCACTGAGCAGAGGAGACGAGACCCCCATCCCAAGACCCCAAGATCACGACCTGAGCCGGAGGCAGACGCTTAACCAACTGAGCCCCCAGGTGCCCCCCTTCTAATTCTGCTCTTGTACCTCACCTCTCTTTCCAATTCCAGCTCAGCGCTGGCCTCCAGCTTTAGGGTAAAGATGTACGTGAGCTGAGGTCAGCAGTACAAATATACCCCTTAGGCTCTATTATACAACAAAAACATTATTTTTTCTTCCTTGGTAAAAGGATAAAAATTGGGAGGGAAAAAGTACACAGTAGGGTGATGACACACCTTCAAAGACCCTGCTGCAGTGAAACTCCACGTTAACCAACATACACCCAACAAGCTAGTACTTGTTGGATCTCCGTGACTTCCTACTCTCCCGAAAGACATGTCTCTGCTGTGTCCCCTCACCTGTCATCTTCTAGGTCAGACTGGGTCCCTCTCCTCCCTCCCCCAGGGAAGGACTGTACCCAGGACTCTCTTGTATCCTTCCTGCAGGAGCCTATTGGGCAGGACAGGGCTGTTGCTGCCTTCTCCCAGGACAGGAAAGAGAAGACAGGCATAACCTGAACTCCTACCCTGTGCCATGCACGACTGTAGATGCCTGGTATTGTTATGTCCATTTTCACAGAGGAGGAATCCAAGGCCCAGAAGAGGCCCAAGACCGTAGAGCTCCCAAACGATGGAGCCAGCATTAGAGGCCAGAGCGACTGGATTCCAAACTTAAGCTCTTCCCTCCACACACTGAGTCCCACTGGTAAGGATGGTCTCAGAGTTGAGTCAAGACCTCCCGGGTCCTAGGGTCCCTTTGTGTCTTTCAGACTGGCTGCTGCTCCAGACCCCTCGCCTGGTGTTCCAGAAGGGGGAGTCCATCAGGCTGAGGTGCCACAGCTGGAAGAACAAGCTTCTGTACAAGATCACATTCTTCCAGAATGGAAAATCCAAGCAGTTTTCTTCTCTGAATTCCACATTCTTCATCCCAGAAGCAAACCTCAGTCACAGTGGCCACTACCACTGCACAGGGATGATAGGGCAGATGCTGCGCTTGTCACAGCCTGTGGCCATCACTGTCCAAGGTGGGAACTCTGTCGCAATGAAGGAAGGATGATGATCAGGGGCCGGACAATTATGGCCAAGGTCATATGGGTCTACTTGGAGGTCTGAGAAATGCCATGGCCCAAACAATTGGCCACTGAGGCAAAGTGGGGAGGACTGGGGGCCTTGAGAAATATTGGCCCTGGGCAGCACTAGGGGCTGGGGCTTGGAGCCCTCAGCTTCAGGCCACAGGTGGAAAGGCTGTGTGCCCCTGAAACGCAGGCCCCGTGCTAGGGACAGGGCAGGGGTTCCTTAAGCTCCCAGGCGTTCCTGAGACCTGAGGTTTTCTTGTTTCTTCTTAGGCCTCACGTTAGGCCCATTCGCTCCCCAAGGCATGGCATGTCCCTGACAGTTCAAGGCCTTGCGGGATCCGGTTGTGGTGCCTCCCCCCATGGGAGGCTTCGGGTCCCCCTCCCTGCTCTCTCGGAGGGCTGACAGAAGCCCTTGCCTCCACCCCTACACCCTCAGTAGCTTGCCTTTACTAGATTAGGGGAAACACCTTGGGGGGAGGCACAAGTCCAGTCCCAGCCCAGTCTGTGCAGGTGAGGTGGGGGAAGGACCCAGACAAGGGACAAGGGACCCGGACACAAAGCAGCTCCCAGGGAGGAGCCCTGGGCAAGAGCACGGGAGGCTGACGGTACAGCCTGTCCTGAGGTCTGTCTTCCTCAGGATCCGACTCGAGCGACTCCTCGGTGGTGATGACAATTGTGTCTGCGGTCACTGGCACGGCCGTCGTGGCCATCCTTGCTGCTGTAGTGGCCTGGCTCCGCCTCAGGCGAAAGCAAATTTCAGGTTTGTGGCTTCTCTTGGTTCCTCTTGCTGTCAGTTCCTACTGGGCCAAGACCCTAACTGGAACATTGCCGTACCCTCCTCTTTGGGCCAAGCGAATCCTTATAATTCAGACATAGCCTCATATTTCATTCATTCATTCATTCATTGATTCATTCATTGATTCATTCAACGAGGCTTGAAAACACTTGCCTATGTGTCAAGCCCTGCGCTGGGCATGGCGGCCCTCGAGGAGGCCAGTCTCCACTTGCAAGGAGCTTATGGTGCGGTGGGGGAGACAGGAGGACACGAGGGACGCAAGAGCCCACGCCGAGCCTGGCGTGAGCCCAGGGAGAAGTTTGCAGCTGAGGCAGCCGAAGCACATGTGGTGGGACCCCCCGGCCCCAGTTTAAACCTTAGCGCCGCAGCAGGGTGACCTTGGGGGAGTTGTTCAGGGTCTCTGGGCCCGTGTTTCTTCATCTAGAAATGAGGACACTAAGAGAACCCCTAGGATTGTATGAGGGCGAATGATGCTGAGCTCTTAGCTGGGCCTGGTTCGTAAGGGACAGCACACGACAGAGCCGTCACCCTTCTGGAGGAGGTGACATCTGAGGGTAGCCGGCAGCTGTGAAGAGGCTGGAAGAGCATTGCAGGCCGGAGGACCAGGGCGGGGACGCGGGGAGCGTGGTGGCCACGGGGTAGTGTGGGTGGGGAGGCAAGGAGGGTGTGTAAGGCGTGTGCTGCGGGCACATGGGGGGGTGGGGGGGTGGGGGGGTGAGGGCAGGTTAGAGCGGAGGCTAGCAGGAGGCTGTGCTCTGGGGCTGGTGAGACTGGGGTGGGTGGGTGGAGACCTGGCTCACTGGCCCAGCACCCGCACAGTTTGCTCGGCAGGCAGCCTGAGGCACCCTGAGCTCTGCTCCCAGGGGTGCCCCGCGAACTCCGGCTCCGGAAAGCTGTCCTTTGCCCCTTAGCACCGACGTCAAGAAGCGCAGGGAGGAGGCCAGGCGCTCTGGAAATCTAATAAGCAAATTGTCACAGTTCATCGCACTCGAAAGCGAGCTTCCTGGAGACAAAGTCTAGAGACGCCCAGAGAGAGGGGGGAAAGACCCCGCGCCCCTGAGGGAGAAGGGCCTACTCCTAGTACCTCCCAAAGGCCAAGCACCTTGGCTTCCTGCACCTGCCCTGGTTCCTGATGATCTGCAAATAGGAGATTCGCAAGGAGGGGAGGCGTGTGCGGGGGAGGGGGCCCGTTGGTTCTAACCCAATCCTGCTCCTGGGCCTTGCCTGCGGACTCAGGCCTCACCCCATAACCCTACTAACCTGCTCTGTGCCCCTCCTCGTAGCTCCCCTGGGAAGCCCCGAGCACAGGGAAATGGGAGAGAAGCTCCCTGAGGCAGCAGGTGAGTGCCCTCCCCGTGCGGGGGCTGCAGGCGCCAGCGGCCTGTGTGAGTTGGGCTGGGGGCTGCGAGCTGGGAGAGGGAAGGGGCGGCGGGAGGAGGAGGGGCTCCAATCGCTTGGTCGCTTCTGAGACTAACTCCTCGGCCTCGCAGATAGAGATGGCAGGGCTGTGCATTTGGGAGCCGGGGATGCTGGGGGCATTTCCAGGGCAGGAAGTCAGGGAGATTTGGGTCCCTCTGTGGGGTTGGGCAGAGCTGGCACAGGACAGAGGTTGGGAGTGGGAAGACAGACCAAGGGGATTAAGAGGAAAAGAAAGGGAGACCGAGGGAATGATCCCCAGACGTGTTGAGGAGCCTGTCTCCGGGTTGATGGGGTACAGGTGGGGCATTAGGAGGAGATCTGAGATGGAGAAAGTTCTAGGGGCCTGGGTGCACTAGGGGGCTTCATTTTGGGGCAAAGTCTGTCTCTGATGCCCGCGTGCATTAAATTTATTAAACATGAGCCTGGCCCTGGCTCTGTAGTGAAGCTGGAGCACAAGGGAACCTGGGACTTTCCAGAGGGGCTCCTGGACAGCAGAAACAGAGGGAGAGGAGGCCCTCGAGGACCCTGTGTCAGATGGCCGGAGTGTGACTCAGAGTGGAACCAACAGATTCGAGAGCTTGAGCAAAATGCCACTTGTCGCGCTGTGCTTTGAGCCAGGCCCTTGTGTTCTTGGCCACGTCCAGTGGGGATGGGGGCCTGAGGCCCCACCAGGCCAAACCAGATCTAGAGAAGAGCCCAAACACCAGGAGAACAGCCCCTTGGAGTTTTGGCTCTGTCTGCACTGGCACGAATACGTTTCATAAGCACTTATGTCACAGCCAGGACCGGGGCTCATGGCTTCCCATCAGCGAGCTGGGATCGTTGAGAAATGCGTTGGAAGGAGAGTTTGGGAGGTGGTTTGTTCCAGAATCTGGAGCATGGCAAACAGAGACTCTCTGTGTCCAGGGGGTGAGTGGAGACACTAGATGCATTGTCTCACCCCCTCCCACCCCCGCCTGAGGAATGCTGCTTTGCAGATACTGGGTCTACTTTTCACACTGGCAAAATGAATTCATTGGCAAAAAACATGTGGGAAATTGATGTGTTTTAGCTATTTACCAGGGAAAGCCCTGGCTTGTTTGCTTGCTTCCCTCTTCCTCCCTGGCTTTCACTGTTGCGCTTTCTTTCCTTTTAATGTCAGGGAGCATTACATTCTTCAATTCTTCAAAGTGGGACAAAGATGCGCTGCATCTGGCCAGGGCTAAAGCACCCCCCCTCCCCGTCTTCTCTCCCTGAAGACCGTGGTTGGCAAAAATCTGGACTTTACTTCCCTATGATGCTGAATATCCACCCCCCTCCATCTCTTCCCCGACATCTCAGATCCCTAAAGCTGGCTGTTTTTTTTTTTTTTAATTTAAAAATTAATTATTTATTTATTTTTTAAGCTGGCTGGTTTTCTTCGAGAAAAAGTCAGCCAGCCATTCTCTGAAAACCGTGCAGCACAGATGAGGGACTTCCTCTGCCAGTGTGGCCGGGGTGTGACTCACTCTCTTGCACCTCCTCTCCCCACCCCCAAACCCGGTCATTATCTAAATTCATCTTATTTTTAAGAAAATGTGAAAGTTAGCCATCTTTGGTGACAGTTTCTTTTAAATCGCTTGGCTGTCTTCAAGTATAACTCGAGTCTGGGCAGTGCATGAAGCTCTTGGCCTACAGGTCCTTGTTTCGTGTCTGTTCCGGGCTCTGGTTCTGTGGCCTCCCTGCCAGAGTGGTAGGCCCTCTTCTGCAGCGCCCTGCAGTTCTTATTTATTCATGCATTCGCTCATTCATTCATTTGAGATAGAGGGAGAGCACGAATTCATGCGACCTTGAGTGCAGGAGCAGCGGAAGGAGGGGCAGGGGGAGAGGGAGAAGCAGATGTCCCCCTGAGCAGATGGCTCGACCCCAGGACCCTGAGATCACGACCTGAGCAGAAGGCAGATGCTTAACCGACCTAGCCACCCAGGCGCCTCTGACCTCTGTCCTTTCCGCCCACAGCCAATGTCACTGATACCGAAGAGGCTGCCAAAATTGAGGTGAGCCACCCCCCCAGCCATCCCCCCTTGCCCCTCCTCCCCTGCTGCCTCCACCCCTGTGACTGCTCCCTTCTGCCATCTCCAGGCTGAGAACACCATCACCTACTCACTCCTCCAGCACCCGGAGGAGGAGACAGAGGCCCCGGATTACCAGAACCAGATTTAGTCTCCATCGACTTGCCTGAGACCTGGGGAAGAGAATCCGAGAGACCGGGACGCAGGCCCGAGTTCCCCGTGGGAAAGACAAGAGGATGCCACAGCTCCAGAGAAGGAGGGGGACCCTTCCAGGGTCATCTGCGTGAATCCTGAAGGCTCCCTGTCCTCAAAGTCACAGACTGTACTGGTTCCTTCTGTGTCTCAGCACTTCTCGCCATCTAGACTCTTCTCCATACATCCACAAAGCAGATACAAATTACTTGGATTAGGAGATCGTAGCAACATGGGAAAGGCTTATGTTATAGGTTACCTGAGAAAAATTATGTAGGTGTATATGATTCAGGAATATTGAAACAGACTGACGTTTGCCAACATCTTAGAAGTGGTGGTTTCGGGGTGATGAGATTATTGGTGATTTTCATTTTCTTTATTTTTCTGTACAGATCATGTATTACATTTTATAATAAAATACTAGAAAAACAGCATGCCCTTTGCCTTCCAAAGGCTGTGTGGGTTGGAGTGTGGACTGACCTGTTTCTTCTCAAGGATAAAAATCTTGGGGAGGTGGTAACGGGTAGGAGGTGGGGGAGAGTGAAGATTTGGAGTGTAGGGAGAGTGTCCCTCTTCTTAAAACTGAATACTCTTGGGGCCCCTGGGTGGCTCAGTGGTTGAGCATCTGCCTTTGGCTCAGGTCATGATCCCGGGGTCCTCGGATCAAGTCCCACATCAGGCTCCCCGCAGGAAGCCTGCCTCTCCTCTGCCTAGATCTCTGCTTCTCTCTTTGTGTCTCTGATGAATAAATAAACATAAAAAAAGTAATACTCTTCTTCCAATGGATTTGTCTTCTGGTTCCCATGTCTTCTTCCTCTTCCTCCCATGGCAAAGAAAACAATCACTTTGTTTTGCAAAACCAGTTCTCAGGAAGCCAAGCTTCAGATGAGTCCTCTGTGGAGATTGCTGACTCTTCCTGCGCCTCTTCTATTTACCAGAAGGATGTGACCTTCTCAGAGAAACCATCCTGGCAGGTTAAAAACATGACTGACAGCTTCTCTGGGGGTTTGGTGGGTGCCCTTGGAGAAGCCTCGTTTTCCTGGGACTCTCACGACTTCCTTGTGGGACATTCTTGCTTTCAGGATTTAGCAGCTTCCTTTCCTGTATAGTTTCCGAAGCTTTCTATGATACTCACATTTTATTTTATTTTTTTTTTAAGATTTTATTTATTTATTTGACACAGAAAGAGTGAGAGGGAGCATGAGTGGGGTGGAGGGGCAGAGGGAGAGGGAGAAGCAGACTCCTTGCTGAGCAGGGAAATCTACTTGGGGCTGGATCCCAGGACCCTGAGATCATGACCTGAGCTGAAGACAGTCGCTTAACTGACTGAGCCACCCAGGCGCCCCAATACACACATTGTATTCTATTTTATTTATTTTAAAAGAGAGAGCAAGAGCGTGCATGCATGTAGGTGTGTGCAAGTGGAGTGGGGAACGGGCAGAGGATCTTAAGCAGGCTCCATGTCCAGCGAGAAGCCTAATTTGGGGATTGATTGCACGACCCTGAGATCATGACCTGAGCTTAAATGGAGTCAGTCGCTCAACAGACTGAGCCACCCCGATGCCTTTGTGATACATTTTATGGCCCCACAATCAGATTTCATACTCACGTATTGTTATTAGAAGGAATATAGGTTTATTAGGTTATTGAGGGCTTACTTTGTGTTCAACTCTGCGCTTTAGAATATCAGCCATTCATATTTCTTCTTTTGTGATTTTCCTGTTCACATACTCTTGCCCATTTTTTTTCTTTTTTAAAGATTTTATTTATTTATTCATGAGAGACAGAGGGAGAGAGAGAGAGGCAGGGACACAGGCAGAGGGAGAAGCAGGCTCCATGCAGGGAGCCAGATGTAGGACTCGATCCTGGGTCTCCAGGATCCCACCCTGGGCTGAAGGCGGCGCTAAACTGCTGAGCCACCCGGGCTGCCCTAACCAACACTTTAAATGTTACCAATTGGTAGGTGTTATGCACAGTGCTGCAATAAACGTTTTTGGATGATATCTTTGCATGTGTGACTATTTTTTTTTTAAGATTTTATTTATTTATTTAACACAGTGAGCACAAGCGGGGGGAGTAGCAGAGGGAGAGGGAGAAGCAGGCTCCCCAATGAGCATCAGGGAGTCCACACGGGGTTCGATCCCAGGATGCTGGGATCATGACCTGAGCCAAAGGCAGGTACTTAACCAGCTGAGACACCCAGACACTGAGTCCCACGTGTGACTATTTCTGAAGGATAAATTCCTAAAGTAGAATCACTGCCTCAGAGGATACTCCCATATTTTCTCTAAAAAAGTAGCTTATGTGTCCTCCCAAAGCATATCAGAATGCCCATTTCCTGACATCCTCGTTAATGTGGGGCACTTTAAATTTTTGCCCATTTGATTATAATGGACTCTGTTCCTGCTCCTTACCCAGCATGAATTTCCTCTGATTTTAGTAACAAAGATTGCTTTTGCTTTGGCAAAACAGCTCTACTGACCCTCTCAGTTCATGTGGGTAGGTGGGTGGAGTTCAAACCTGATTCTAGAGGAGAGCGTGCATCCAAGCTGGTCAAGCAGGTGCTGGTTCCCTGGAATTTAAATCTGGAGCAAATTAGACCATGACTGAAGGCCGGTGAAGTTCATTCATCCCAATGGTACCATTGGGGTGAGACCAACTTCCTACATCCTTGAATCTGCCCTGTTTCTCGTAGTTTCTAAGGTCTGTCAACTTCCCCTTATAGTAGATAATTTAAGTTTGATAGATAGACTCATCCTATAATATCATAGGGGATTGATACCTTTTTGGGGGGATAGATCTTTGACAAACTTTCGTTTCCTGTCATTATTGGTCTCATTAGGCATTTTTATCTCTTTTGGAGTCAAGTTTGAAAAATCACCCATTTTACTGCTATGTAGCTGTACACTACATTTTCTTCTATTTTTTTGGTAATAATTTATGTGTCTGTATTTACATCTCCCCTCTCATACCTAGCTTTTGGGCTTGCTTTCTTCTATCAGTTAGATGATTTCAGCTGGAAATAACAGGAAAGCATGATTCAAATTGGCTTAAACAATAAGGAAACGTGTTATCTCACATAACAAAAAGTCCAGAGACAGGATGTCTCCAGCACATCGGGACTCTGGGTCCAGTTTTCTGCAAATCTGTGGGCACTGCTCTTGGGCTGGAGGCAAGATGATTATAGCAGCTCTGAGCATCATACCCAAAAATCCAGAAAAAGAAATCCAGAGACAGAAAGGGACTCTTCTACGTGCCTCTTCTACGTGCCTCTTTCTTAAGAGCGTTGAACCTTTCTCCTGCAGTCTGCCATATCATATATATATATGGTCAGGGCCGAGTGACATACCCATTCCTAATCAATCACTAGAAAGGAGAATCACCCACCATAATTAACTTACTTAGCTTAATCATCCTGAGGTGGAATGATTGCTGGAGAGGCAACACCCTTGACCACTTCATCTGTTTATCTTAATTAGACTGGCCAAAGGTTTGTCTGTTTTATTAGGCCTGTCACGGATTTTGTCGTATGGGTCAGATGTTGGCCTTTTGTTTCCTAATGCATTCTTTCTTCTACTTTAGATTAATTGGACTATTCATTTATTTCTAAACTTCTATTTACAAACAAATCCACAAAGGCTGTAACTTTTCCTCCTATTGTCATTTTGGCCACATTCATTAGATTTTTCATACCTATCCCTGTCATTGTTACTTGTTTCTAAATAATCTAGAACTTTAGTTTTACTTTCTTCCTTTCAAAAAAGGAAAGTTTTACTCATTTATTTGAGAGAGGGAGAGGGAGAAAGCGCGAATAGGGGGAGGGGCAGAGAGAGAGAGAAGAAGCAGACTCCCTGCTTAGTGGGGAGCCCATCCCAGGACTCAGAGATCATGACCCTAGCGGAAGGCAGATGCTTAATTGATTGAGCCACCCAGGTGCCCCTAGTTGTTCTTTCTTCTTAAGTTTGATATAGAAGGTTGTTTTATTTTCTTGGTTCATTTTATTCCCAAGAGGAATAAGCGTTATCTTCTTTGATGTTATTTTCCACATTCACTGCATGGTGATGTGGTATACGTGATTTCTCTGTATGTAAATTTCTTTAAATGTGTATGTGAAGATAGTGCTTTCTTTCATTTTTATTTGTATTTAATTAATTAATTAATTTATTTATTTTTGCTTTCTTTCATTTTTAAATAATTTAAAAAATATCCTGTTAAAGTAACACGTACACAATTTGAATTGTATAATAGAACTTAAGGCATATAATAAGAAATAGCTGTTTTAGACCCTTTCCTTGCATCCCCTCTGTCCTATTCCCCTGGGGCAATGCTTTTCAACAATTTTAACCATGCCTTCTGTTAATTTAGCTCCATATTTCCAAATGACATAATCTGCTGGGATGCCTGAGTGGCTCAGTGGTTGAGTGTCTGCCTTTGGCTCAGGTCATGATCCCAGGGTCCTGGGATCCAGTCCCTCATCAGGCTTCCTGCAGAGAGCCTGCTTCCCCCTCTGCCTGTGTGTCTGCCTCTCTCATGAATCAATCAATCAATCAATCAATCAATCAATCAATCAGATCTTTAAAAAAAAATCTGCCGCTGCTTGTTCTTGATTTTTCAATATTAGATAATATCCATTTGGGATGCCTGGGTGGTTCAGCGTTTGAGTGTCTGCCTTTGGCTCAGGGTGTGATCCCGGAGTCCTGGGATCAAGTCCCACATTGGGCTCCCTGCATGGAGCCTGCTTCTCCCTCTGCCTATGTCTCTGCCTCTCTCTCTCTCTGTGTCCCTCATGAATAAATAAAATATAAAAAATAAAAGATAATATCCATTTGATTTTCTACCATAGAATATGAAGACCACTCTTATCCATCATCACTCACTTCCCACTTTTTTTACCCACTGTTCCAATGCAGCTTTATCACGATTTTACAACTGTTTATTACTGAGACACATAGTGTTTTCTGATTACACTTCCTTTCCTGAACAATCTTTTCCTCTCTAGAGATAATAATTGCTTCATTTTTATCTTTGGTTAGTTGTCTATGTGCCTATTATTAGCTTTTCCCAAATTTTTCAAAAACATTCTGAAGCAACTTAGTACTATTTCCCACGTAGTCAAATGCTCTGAGAAGTCTTTCAGCTTTTCTTTTTCTTTCTTTCTTCTTTCTCCGCCACCCCCCCACCGTAAGTCTCTTCTGGAATCCTCTGTTTTTCTGGCACCAATTTGGATTGTTTGATCTCTAGGCCTCCCTGCAAGGCTGTTTTCCTGGGACTTCCCTAAATCTGTCTTTTGTATTAAACCTCCTTTTTCCTGAATCTTACCTCTTCCTACTTCTTGGTTTATTTCCTTGCTTGGCTGAAGCACCTTTACCAGGGCATCCTGAAGAGGGGTGCATGGGTGGTAAACCAGATGCCACTGATGCCTCATCTCATACCTACTCAACTCACTTGATTCCACTTGTACTTGCCAGCTGGTTCAATTTCCTTTGAGATTTTAACTATTGCGGTGGGAAAAATTAGTTTTCTGGAAATACCCATTCCTGTTAGGTACGAGAAAGGCCCTAAGTGTCTAATTTCTCCTCATACAGACTTTCCAGCTATCCTTTTCTTTTCAAAGTCATTCCTGATCTGTATCTTCTATTGTACCTAATTTTGCCCATTCCTGAACCTTTCTTGGGATCTTTCATGAAAAGTATCATCCTTCTTATCAGCATTTTCCTCTTTAGGGAAAAAAACTCAACTTCCTGTAACTCAATTTTCTACAACAAGAGGACCAAGATTTATGGTTATCACATGACTTCATAGATATTAAACAAAATATTGTTGTTTAATGGTTGAATGCTAGAGACATTGTGATACCTCTGTTTATCTTAATCAGACTTGTCAAAGGCCTATTTTATTTACTGGGCTTTTCACAGAATTAACTTTTGATGTTTTGTTTGTGTTCTGTCTTATACATTGTAATCTTTTCTATTTGCAATAACTTTTAGTCTTAAATAATATCCCCTTTCTTAATTCTAATACTTTTATTTTTTTAAATACCAAGGAGTATGTATATATTTAAAATTATCTAAGATATTTACCTCCCTAGTGCAGTCTCTATGTTTACTCCTGTGTCCACTAGAATTAAATCCTCCTTATTTCTCTTATTTTTGTAAAAGCACAATTTCATCAATGTTTAAACTATACAGTAAATGTCAACAAGATTATTTAAGACTTCTATCAAACATCTTGTAACATATATTTCTATAACTACTCTTAGTCAAATAAGTTAAACCCATCAATTTATGATTTCTACATATCCAATGAAAGTCTCTGTCTTTTAATAGATCATGCTTTTGGTATCATGCCTAAGAACTCTTAGCACTAGATTCCAAAAAAAAATTCTCGTGTATTTTTCTAAAAGTTTTGGGGTTTCACATTTTGGGTTTAAGTCCATAATCCATTTTGAAGGTTTTTTTGTTTGTTTTTGTATTTTTATGAGATGTGAGTTCGGGTTGGGTGTTTTGTTTTTCGCCTTTGGAAAACTAATTACTTCGGTAACTTTTGATGAAAAGACTGCTTTCACTAAATTTGAATTACTTTTTCACCTTTCTCAAAAATCAGTTGAGTATATTTGTGTGGGTCTAATTCTTGTTCTCTATTTCATACCATTAGTCTATTTGTCTATCCCTGTACCAATACCACAGTCTTGGTTACTGCACCTATACAGTAAGTTTTGAAACCAAGTAGATTGATTTCTCCCACTTATTCTCCTTTTCTAAAAATTATCTTAGTTCCCTTGTCTTTCTGCATACATTGTATAATAATTTTGGCTATATCTACAAAAAAATTCTTGCTAGGGTTTGGACAAGAATTGTATTAAACCTCTATGTCAGTTTGAGGAGATATGACTTCTTTGCTATGTTTTAATCTGTGAACATGGCATATCTCTACATTTATTTATATTTATATATATTTATTTACATTTTTAAAATTTCTTTCATCAGTGTTATGTAGTTTTCATTATATCAATCCTATACATGTTTCATTAGAGTTATGTGATTTCTTTTTAGTGACTTTAAATGGTATTGCATTTTAAATTTTAGTCAATGTGCTTATTGCCGAATATATAGAAATATAATTGAAATTTGTTTTGTTTACCTTGTATTTTGCCAACTTACTGGATACTTACTTAGTTTTGGTTTTTTGGAGATTCTTGAGATTTTCTACATATGTGATAACATTGTGTACAATTAGGGATATTTTTGTCTCTTTCTCCCCAGTTTGAAATCTTTCTCTTTTCTTACTCTATTGAACTAGCTAGAACTTTCCACATTATGTTGAATAAGGGTGGTGAGAGCAATCATCTTTGCCTGGTTTCTTATCTCAGGGGGAGAGCATGCAATCTTTCACTATTAAGTATGATGTTGGCTGTAGGTTTTTTGTAGATGCTTTTTATCAAGTTGAGGAAGTTCCTTTCTCAACCGCCTGCCTTTTTTAGAGTATTTCATGAATGGGTGTCGATTTTATCAAGTGCTTTTTTGCACTGATTACCATTATCATGTGACTTTCCTTCTTTAGCCTGATAATACAGTGGATGGATATTGAACCATCCTTGCATCCAGAATAAACCCTCCTTGATTATGGTATATAATTCTTTTTTTTTTTTTTAAGATTTTATTTATTCATTCATGAGAGACACACACACACAGAGAGAGAGAGAGAGGCAGAGGCACAGGCAGAGAGAGAAGCAGGCTCCATGCATGGAGCCCTATGTGGGACTCAATCCCAGGTCTCCAGGATCACGTCCTGGGTTAAAGGCAGGTGCTCAACTGCTGAGCCCCCTAGGCATCCCTATATGTTAATAAATTCTATTTGCTAATATTTTGTTAAGGATTGTATTTATATTCATGAGAGATACAAATCTGTGATGTGTGTGTGTATGTGTGTCTTTGTGTATGTGTTAAGCCTGTACTTGTTTTGGCCCAGATATGGTCTACCTCTGAATATGTTCCATGGGCACTTGAAAATAACATGTATTCTTTTTTTAAAGATTTATTTATTCATGAGAGACACGGAGACATAGACAGAGGGAGAAGCAGGCTCCACGCAGGGAGCTGGTTGTGGGACTCGATCCTAGGACTCCAAGATCACACCGGAGTCAAAGGCAGACGCTCAACCGTGGAGACACCCAGACATCCCGAAAATAACATGTATTCTTTGTTTGACTTTGCTATCAGGATAACACTAACTTCCTAAAATGAATTGGTATGTGTTCCCTTTTCTTCTATATTCTGAAAAGTTGTGTAGAATTGAGATTAAATAAACTTTTGGCAGAATTCTCCAGGAAAACTATTTGGGCATTGAGACTTTTTTTTTTTTTTTTTTTTGGCATTGAGATTTCTTTTGGGGGGGTTTTAAAATTATGAGTTCACTTTCCTTTATAATTATAGGATTATTTGGGGTACTTGGATGGCTCAGTCGGTTAAGCTTCTGCCTTAGCTCAGGTCATGATCTCAAGGTCTGGGATCAAGCCCCATGTCAGGTTCTCTGCTCTTCAGGGAGTTTGCTTCTCCTTCTTCCTCTGTGTGCTCTCTCTCTCATTCTCTCTCACTCTCTATAAAGCAAGTAAGTAAAATCATTTTTAAAAACTATAGGGTTAAAAAAAACTATAGGTTATTCAATTATCTAATTTTGGGTGAATTGCGGTAAATTAGGCTTTTTAAAGAATTGGCTCATTTGATCTAAGTAGTCAAAAATTTTTATTGGGTATAATGGCCTTTTTTAATATAAAATTTATTTATTTATTCATGAAAGACACACAGAGAGAGGCAGAGACACAGGCAGAAGGAGAAGCAGGCACCATGCGGAGAGCCTGAGGCGGGACTCAATCCTGGGACCCCAGGATCACGCCCTGGGCTGAAGGTGGTGCCAAACCGCTGAGCCACCCAGGCGTCTTTCTTAAAATTATTTGTAGTATATCCTTACTTATATTCTTTTTGATATCTGCAGTTTCTGTAGTAATATCCTCTATTTTGTCCAGATATTGGTGATTTATATCTTCTTCCTCTCTTTTTTGTCAATCTTGCTATAGGTTTGTCAGTTTTATTAATCTTTCTGGGAAAGATTAATTTTCTCTTTTTTTAAACTTCATTGATTTTTCTGTTGTTTTTCCATCTTCAATTTTATTGTTTTTCTGCTCTTATCTTTATTATTTCCTTCTTTCTTCTTTTTCGGATATTCTTTGCTCTTCTTTCTCTAAGGAGCTTAGATCACTGGTTTAAGATTTTTCTCTTTTCTAGTGTATTCAGTTAATGCTATACATTTCTCTCTCAACACTACTTTAACTATGTCCTACAAATTTTGATATGTTGTATCTTCATTTTCACTCAGTCCAGTGTATTTTTTAAAAATTTCCCCTGACTCATGGATTATTTGGAAATATGTTGCTTTTAGTTTCCAATTATTTAGAGATTTTTCTGTTCTCTTTCCCTTATTGATTTCTAGTTTGATTCCATTGTGGCTGGAAAACACATTCGGTATGATTTTAATTTTTGAAACATTGTTGAGTTCTTTTGGCCCAAGATATGGTCTATTTTAGTATATATCCTGTGGACACTTAAAAAGAATGTATGTTCTCCTCTTATTGGGTAGGTTGTTCTATAAATATTGATTAGATTTTGTTGGTTGATGGTGTTGTAGGCTCTATATCCTTGTTGATTTTCTATCTAGTTGTTTCAACAATTATTGAGAGGAGTGTTGAAGCCTCCAACTATAATTGTGGTTTTGTCAACTTTTCTATCCAATCATTTTTGCTTCACATGTTTTGCAGCTCTATTGTTTGGTATATATGCATAGGAGACATCTTTTGGTAGATTGATCATTTTATTATTGTATAATGTCCATATAATGGTCTGTGGTAATTTTCTCCACTCTTAAGTCTACTGTTGATTTTTATAATATTTTTGTTTTTGTTTTTTAAGTTTGCATGTTTGTTTTAGTAATCTATACCCAACATGGGGCTCAAACTCATGACCCTGAGAGGAAGAGTCTGACTGAGCCAGCCACGTGCCCATTTTCTAAGGCTTTTGTGGGTGGTGGTGGCTGTTAGTGTTTTCTTTTGATGTTGCTGACATAGAACATTTATTGTCTAAATGTTTTCAATCATGCTAAACTGTCCCTTTTCCAGTCCTTTGGCTGAAGAGAGCAGGCTTTTGCTGGGGACTTCTTTTTTTCTGTGCCACTGCATTTCTGGGTTGCTAGCTTTTTCAGCTCCAAGTCTGGGATATATAAAGCAAAAAGAAAACTCAGAGAATTTACCATCACTTGTTCCTTGTTCTAAGATCCCTAGCTGATTTACCTTCTCCTTTACATTTTTAAGGGTTTTGTTTTTATATGTAATGTCCAGAATTTTTAGTTGTATTTGGCAGGAGAAATAAGGAAGAATATCTTTCCTCCACATTCCCTACTCCAGACATCTAGAGTTTTAGATATATTTTTTAGAGTCTTATTATTTTGTAAAAGATTTTATTTATGAGAGACACATAGAGAGAAGCAGAGACATAGGCAGAGGGAGAAGCAGTCTCGCTGTGGGGAGCCCGAATTGGGATTGATTCCAGGACCCGGGAGAACAGCCTGAGGGGAAGGCAGACACTCAACCACTGAACCACCCAGGTGCCCCTAGAGCTTTATATTTTTGTTTGTTTGTTGGTGAGGGTTTGTCTTGTTTTGTTTTTAAGTAGGTTTCATGCCCACCATACAGGGCCCGAACTCACTATCTGAGCTGAAATCAAGAATTGGACACCCAACTGACTGAGCCACCCAAATGCCCCTAGAGCTTTATGTTTTTAATATACATATTTAAACTTACATTTTCTACCAGTACATAAAATTAATCATAGTCTATGTTTTCCCCCTGAGGTTGTTGGGTGAGGGGAACACCTAAAAACAAACAAACAAACAAACAAACAAAAACAAAACCCAAAAAACCAAAATATCAATAGGAAAAGTGTCTAGGTAGAAGAATTACAAATGATTTTTATTTCTTTATTTGCTATTTCTGTATTGTTGCAAAAAACATTTGGAAGCTTTATGTTCTATGTGCCTTATGTTGTTATATTAAGTCAAATCTTATTCGTTTCTGCCAGTAAAAATAGAGTTTTATAGGCCCTCTTTTTGCTTACAGAAATAACTAATAAAATTGTAGGCTCTAAACTTAAAAATGGTTACAGTGATAACCAGTAAACTGCAGGCTCTTTGTAACTAATAAAATGAGTCTTGAAAGAGATGAAAGACGTGTCCCTTCTCTTCTGAATCAACAGAGGGAGCATTATCCTTCTGCATCATAAAGCTGGCCCAAAGAATCCAATTTGATAGGGTGTTAAAGACTTTTATGATAGTATCAATCTTGTTTTCTTGAGCAAAAACGGAGACTTGTGTGACTATTCATAATTGCTTACCAACTTGTTATGTTCATCTGTTTTTGGAAGTAAAATTTGACTAAACGGGCCTTGTAGAAGAATTTCTTTAAAAATTGCCATGTTGGGGTGCCTGTGTGGCTCTGTTGGTTAAGTGTCTGCCTTCAGTTCAGGTCATGATCCCTGGGTCTTCAGATCAAGCCCCTCACGTCTTCTATCTCTGCTTCTCCCTGCCTCCCCACTTGTGCTCTTTCTCTCTTGCACTCTTTCAAATAAATAAAAATCTTTTTAAAAAATTACCATGTTCAATGAGGATCACCTTCAAAAAGAAATCCATATTTCTGTTTGCTTATCTTATTTTAGAATTTGTTGTCTGGGCAATACTGTTGTAATGGACATCTCTGTAGTCCTGCACAGAATGAATACTTGTAAGATTACTCTGTCAAATAAGCAGTTACTAACACTTTCACGTTTTCATTCATGTATGTTGGGGCAGTGGGAAGCTTGTGGTTCTGCTAGGTAGTCTACTTCAACAAAGAAACTGAGAGACGTATTTCATTTAATTAACAAAGTACATGAAGCAATACACTGAGCAGCCGAGAGCTGAAGGTTGTGCTCTGTGCTGACAGGCCCATATAAAGCAGCAAAGAGAAAGGAGATAGAGGGTCATCGTGGGTCCCAGCAGGAGAATGTCTGTCTTTGTGATGTATCTCTTGCCAGCCCAGAATTACTCTGCTTTGCTGGATGAATCTGCAGACCCACCACAAAAAGAATAAAAAAAATATTTTTTTAAATTGTCCGTGGCCCAAGAGCCTCAACTAGTATTAATTTCTCAAGGAGAAAAAGCTCAGGGCACTATCCTCTGCGGAATAGCCTTAACTCTTTAATTTGCTGCCAGCAGTCAAGTTAAAGGAAAGGCTTGGGGCACTATCTTCCAGGAAAATGTTCATTTTCCTTATGAAAACAAGAGCCGCCTGGCAGCTGAGCGAGTTTCTCATACTTCTAGCGTCTTGGGGGTGTATGCTTTCTGAATTTATGTTCTAAACTCTGTGCATGAAAAGCCTGCATCTAAGTCATGTCAATTCATATTTGGCTTGTCTGGACATTTCCAGCTTCTACTGGAACAATCTGAAAATAGATCTGAGTGTACTCTTTCTTTTCCCTCCCCTATGTCTCTCTCTTCTTCTCTTCCTGCTTTTTTCCCTCCTTCCTCCCCTTTCCCCCACGCTTCTTTCTCTCTCTCCTTTTCTCCCTCCCTCCCTTTATTCCTTTTGTCTTTTTTTTTGGAAGAAATGAACAAGCAACTAGAAGTCTCCTACACTGTTAGTGGGCATGCAAAATGGTTCAATGACTTTGAAAAGACAGTGTGACAATTTCTTAAGTAGTTAAACATAATAGACTTAAAACTATAAAACTCTTTTTAAAAATAGGGCAAAAGTTTCATGGATTGAATTTAGCGTTGGTTTCTTGGCTATGTTTCTAAAGGTACAGGCAAAGAAAAATAGAAAAATGGGACTTTATAAACATTTAATATTGTGTGCATCAAAAGACAATATCAACATAGTGAAAAGAAGACCCACGGAATGACTGAGAACACTTGCAAATCATAAATCTGGTAAGGGATTCAGGTCCAGAACACATAGAGAACTCCTAAAACTCAATGACAAAAAAAAAAATCAAATTTTTAAAATGGGCAAATAATTTGAATAGACATTTTTCTAAAGGAGACAAACAAATGACCAATAAACACATAAAAAGATATTCAACATCACTAATCATTAGGGAAATGCAAATCAGAACTATAATGAGATACTATCTTATACCCATTAGGACAGCTACTAGTAGAAAAATCTAGAAAATGACAAATATTGTTGAGGATGTGGAGCAATTAGAACCCTTGTACACTGCTGGTCAGAATGTAAAATAGTACAAATGCTGCAGAAAATGTATGGTGATTCCTCAGAAAACTAAAAATAGCACTATATGTTCCAGAAGTTCCACTTGAGGGTATATACCCAAAAGAATTGAAAGCAAGGTCTCAAAGAGATATTTGCACACCCATGTACTTAGCAGCATTATTCACAGTAGCTAAATGGTAGAAGCAACCTAGTTGTCCATCAATAGATAAGGAAAATGTGGTATATACATACAGCGGAATATTTATTATTCAACTTTATTATTTTTTAAATATTTTATTTATTTATTCATGAGAGACACAGAAAGAGAGAGAGAGGCAGAGACACAGGGAGAGAGAGAAGCAGGCTCCCTGCGGGGAGCTCCATGCAGGAGTAGATCCCAGGACCTCGGGATCACGCCCTGAGCCAAAGGCAGATGCTCAACCACTGAGCCACCCAGGCATCCTATTATTCAACTTTAGAAAGGAAGGACATTCTGACATAGGCTTCAACATGGATGCATCTTAAAGACAGTGAACTAAGTGAACGAAGCTAGTTCCAAGAAAAAAATGCTTTATGCTTCTACTTATCTGAGGTACCGAGGGTAGTCAAAATTATAGAGACAGAAGGTAGAATGGTGGTTGCCTTTCTACTGTAGAAGATTAAGAGTTCTTGTTTAATGGGGACAGAGTTTCAGTTTCATAAGATGAAAGAGTTATGCAGATGGATGGTGGTGATGGTGGCACAATATTATGAATGTACACTTAAAATGGTTAAGATGGTTGACTTTATATTACATGTTTTTATGATAATAAAAATTATGGAAATATACATATAGTACACATTTACATAAAAAATAAAAATAAAAAAGTTAAATATACACCTACACCTCTAGGAGCCGGCCAATCTACTCTGAATTGCTCAATAAAAATGAGAGCTAATAAGTCCTGGGGATGTAACTACAGCATGGAGGCTCTAGTTGATAATGCTGGATTGTATATTTGAAAGTTGCTAAGAGCGTAGATCTTAAAAGTTCTCATCACAAGAAAAAAAATGTGTAACTATGTGTGGTGATGGATGTTAACTAGACTTGTGGTGGTCATTCTGTGATAGATACAAGTATTGAATAATTATGTTGTACATCTGAAACTAATATATGATATAATATGTATTATACATGTAAAAAATACAAAATTATTACAACTATAAAATAAAGGGGGCAATAAAAAGAAGATCAAGGGTATGGATGATTATCATGGGGAAGGAAGAGAATGTAATCAGAAGGAACCCACACCATACTTCCAGGATAATGGTATTATTGTATTTCTTCAACTGAGTGGGAGGGCACAAAATTGCATATTGCACCATTCTTCTTTTTTTTAAGATTTTATTTATTTATTCATGAGAGACACACAGAGAGAGGCAGAGACATAGGCAGAGGGAGAACAGGCTTCCTGTGGGGAGCCTGATGCGGGACTCGATCCCAGGACCCTGGGATCACGACCTGAGCCGAAGGCAGACACCCAACCACTGAGCTACCCAGGTGTCCCGCACCATTATTCTTTAAACCTTCACATCTTCTGTAAATATTTTTATCAACTCAATCAAAAACAAAGAAAAAATGAGCATCAGCCCACTAGTGACAAGCCAGGTGCAGCTGAGAATGGCAACAGCCCAACTGGTGTTGGGATGGAATGAGGCAGGGACTTGCCCCAACTCCCCATGAGAATTCTGGGATGATCCTGATGGCAGAGCCAACTCCGTGAACTGGATTTCAATCTTCATAAGCACATACTAAGCAAACAGCATTGCCTTGTTCTCCTACTCTAAATAGTTCGTTGATCAGGCTTCAAGTGAATAAAATCTCCCAGAGGCCTTAGTAGGAATTTAGATGTGAAGATGATGATAGTTTCACCCCACCCTACACGTTCAGAGGCCTTCTTGCCTCTGAGATCTTGTGAGTTGATGCAGATGGTACAGAGGGTCTCTAATCAGGTATGACAGTGTGGTAAGGGCAGTTAAAGAGAAGGGGTGGCATAAGAAGGGAAAGATTTTTGTGGTTGGCTTAGCAGACCCTTAAAGACCTATTCAACCCTGAGACTCTGTTCTAGGGAGTGTTAGGAGTGGAGGTCCATGTAAACACATTTTCTTGATTTTTATCAAGTCCGGCCAAGAATTTTCTTCCTCTTCTGAGGCTGCTGGGTCTTTCACATCGCATCAGCTGCAAGACTTACTGCCTCACTGATTCTCCCCACACCCATATTCAACCCCCACTGGATTCCCTGGGGCCACCTGCACAAAAATATATGCCTCTCAGATAATGGAAAATTTATTCTAAAAGCTTATTTTAGATTGAGAAATATCCGTTCTTTCATGCCCGTGTTGCTAATATGTCTGCTCTGACCTGTGGTTTTTGCACAGCTGAAGGGTCATACTGGCCCTCCCTCTGCCTTCAAGCGGGGCTGCTTTCTCCCATTTCTCATAATCTGTTTCATCTCGTGGTGGGTGTTATAATGGGGAGGGGTAAGGAGTGTGGTCCCTGTGACAGAGGCATGAGCCCTGCCACTAAGGAGGCCTTGATCAAACAGCAAACATTCAGAGGCAAGGACAATGGTCCCCATGAAGCCACCTGGAGCTGAAGAGAGATGCTATGGCCTCCATTATGCCCTTATTCCTGAGTCTCCTTAGGTTTCTCTAGCTATCAGATGCTGTCTCTAATTTCCTCAGGATCAGTGGCTCAAGCTTTGGCCCTGAGCCTGAGCCCTGGATTTATGGCTGAGTCCTCTGGAAGTCAATTTTCTTCTTTCCTCTCCTCTTTCCCAGGGGAGTCTCTCTGCCTCATACTCAGATATCCTCTGAGACTGAATAGCCTTATCTTGCTGCAGAAACAAAGAGCTGAGACATGAGTCTAGAGAAATTTGCGTACAGATTCGTGTGGGCTTTGGGTGGTTGGAGCCGACAAGGGACTAATCTGATTACTGATTGGGTGCCATTACCAACCTGCTTCCCTCTCTGACAGTCTGGTCACTAGAAACATGGAAGCCTTGGAGCAGGATAAGGCAGGACACGTGAATTCTCATCACTGCTCTTCCAGTAAATTTCTGTGTTGCCCTCAAGCAATTCCTGCCTCTTGTCCCCAGCAGCTTTACCAGTGAAATGAAAGGTAGTTGCACTAACCTTTCCCAGAGTGTCATGAAGGGCAGAAGCTGTATCGGACAATTATGTGCTTTGGAAGGTCTCTGAGCATTACGGGGGAGATCTTGAACAATTGAGAGTATTACTAGTTCATCCACAACCCTAAGGATGTAGATGATGCTGGGGCCAATCTAGTCAAATATGAATGATGAAAGCCAATCACAAAGTTGAAAATAGGCTCCAGATGCAAGGAGATGAGACAGTTAGATTTACTTCCTCTTTTCTAATTTGAGAGGTTTCATGTTGAAGAAAATCAGTGTGTTAGAGGCTGCAGGAGACCTAAACACAGTCACCATGAGGCTGGGTTGTGTCCTCACGGCTGGGGTCCTCTACTTTTCTCCTACTGTGCTCTGGGCAGCCCAGATGCTACTAGGTAAGTGATACATTTGAACATTGGTGTGGGAATGGAGATATGCCTGACTTTGATCAATGGAAAGATACGTGGACTGACTTTGGCCCAAAGAAGCAATGTTCAGGTGGGAAATGAAGGGCAGATATTTGAAAACGTGGTATGCTGGATTGAATGGCTCTTTCTGAATATAAAAATCTTCAAGCTTTTCCATTCTCAAAGCCCCCTTGACTATGATGCCCCATTTAGCTACCATCTCAACTCTTTTCCTTCCTTTTCTCAGATTTCTTGAAAGAGTAGTTGGTACCACCTACTTTGTCCACTTCCCCACTTCTCACTCATACCTCAGCACGCCCAGTCTGGCTTCCAACAGAATCAGTTTTGCCCAGGGTGTAATGATCAACTATGCCATTACCCACCCTTTAGTTCTTCTGCTGCTGGATTTCTCTGCTGCATTGGGCAGTGTTGGTCACTTATTCTTTCTTGGCATTCTTTGCTTGCCTGACTTCTGTGCCATTTTCTCCTTGCACTCTATGTACCTGTCTTTGTCCCTTTGGTGGCTTCTGTTATCTTCCCCTTAAAGACTTGTGTTTTCTATTGTTGTTATTCCTGCCTCCTTACTCTTCTTTCTTTACCCAATCTCCTTAGTGAGTTCATGTATCTGCATAATTTTTACCTCTACAACTATTACTTAAGAGTTCCGGGATCCCTGGGTGGCGCAGCGGTTTGGCGCCTGCCTTTGGCCCGGGGTGCAATCCTGGAGACCCGGGATCAAGTCCCACGTCGGGCTCCCGGAGCATGGAGCCTGCTTCTCCCTCTGCCTGTGTCTCTGTCTCTCTCTCTGTGTGTGACTATCATAAATAAATAAAAATTAAAAAAAAATAAATCTTAAAAAAAAAAAAAAAGAGTTCCAAGTCAAATTTCCAACCTTAATTGTGCTTTTTAGCTTCACAGTTGAAGATCCAACTTTGCACAAGACATATATCTGCAAGTTTCACAGGTATCTCAGCACAAAACTGAATTCATCTGTCCCCTTAGTCCCTACATCTCCTAATTTCATCTTTCACTGTGTCTGATCTCACTTCATGGCATCCACCCAGGCATCCAGGCCAAAAACTTGGAAGAAAACCTAGACTCCTTCCTCTCCCTTCCCTGGATATGATTCATTAGCAAGTTTGGCAAAATGTAACTTCTAGACTGTTCTTAGAGACAGTCCCTTCCTTGAGACAGAACTAATAGTATGCTAGGAAAAGCTCTCATCATTGTTGACTTTGGATAGTCCGATAATTTCTTAACTAACCTCTGTGTCTCAGTCTTGTGCCCTTGAAATCGATTCTGCACTCTGCAGCTGGTGCACACAAGGCACACCATAGCCTGGTTTCTTTTAATTTTTATTTATTTATGATAGTCACAGAGAGAGAGAGAGAGAGAGAGGCAGAGACACAGGCAGAGGGAGAAACAGGCTCCATGCACCGGGAGCCTGACGTGGGATTCGATCCTGGGTCTCCAGGATCGCGCCCTGGGTCAAAGGCAGGCGCCAAACCGCTGCGCCACCCAGGGATCCCCATAGCCTGGTTTCTACTTAACCTCTGCAGCCTCTGCTTTTACCTTGCGAGCCCTGCAAATTATGTTGTAATAAACCCCACCCTGCTTGTATTTATCCATTCACACACCAGGTTCTTACCTATCTCTAAGCTTCACTCATACCGCTACCTCTGCTTGAAATGAGCTTTCTCCATGGGCCCCATTTCCTCTTACTCACAAACTTTTAGACATCCCTAAAGATTCCATATAGGTGACATCTTCACCAGGGAAGCTTCTTTGAAAGCTTCCCTTTCTTTCTGCCCCAATGGTTGCCTGTCATACATCTTTGTTATTATTTTACTCCTCATGCTGAAATAATCTCCTCATATGGGTGTGCCATCCACTAAACTGAGTTATTTGTAGACAGGGACAATGCTTTTTTTGTTTTTGTTTTTTAACCTTGTCATATTTATGTTTAATTCTTTAGCATCTGCGTTATCCTTGCACAAAAATGTTGTTGAATCATTTTACTGAACTCATAGAGACAGGACTTGGTGACTGTGTGAAGATACAGCACTGGTATTATGGCAAGAACTCCTTTTCTATTAACTAGCTGTATGTCACCTGGAAAATTCACTTTTATATCTCTAATTCCATTTTCTTATTCATAAAATGAGACTAACACCTACCATGTAATTGAGTGAAAGTGCCTGGCAACTCACAAGCTCATTTTCAAAAAGGAGTGGAAGCTGAGTCCAGTTGAATAATAGCAGAGGAACTGAAAAAGGTAGCAGCAGTAGTGGTGAAGGGAGCTGAGGGAGGATCTAAAGAAAACACCTGGTACTGATATAATGAGAATTAGGAAGTGGAAAGAGGCCTTGCTTGGGGAAGTTACAGAGTTTTGGGCCTTTGGGAATGGAAAGGAACAAAGGCAAGTGGGTCGGGAAAGAATGGAGTGAAGAATTGAGGATATGTGAATGGCCATGGGGCCAAAAGAAGGGGAGAGGGATTGAGGGACAAGAAGCAATCATGAAGATGGGAAAAATGGAAATTATCTTGCCTGGGTCAACGATGGAGCTAAGTGATAGGTTGAGGAGATACATTGAAAAATCCTTAACTCTAAGTTTTAGCCTGGAAGCAAAGAAAGAATTGTTCCATAGTTACCATTACAGACTGGGAGCAGAGGTTTGGAGTAGAGAAAAGGACATAGGAAGGGCTCTATTGTTGCCATGGAAAATTCAAGGGACAGAGGACATCAAGGTAGAGATGGCTGAAAAAATGAAGACCGGAAAGAAGGAGAAAGGAAGGAGGAGACACTGCTAGGTACTGAAAGCTAATTGGTAGATAATATATTCATGGATGAAGAACAAAGGGAATTTTGAGAAAATGAAAGTGTGGAAGAAACCCTCCAAGGAAGATCTGAGACCTGCAGTTGATCAAGTCTATAAACAGTGAAGTAAAAAGAATACTGATTTTGAATTCAGACGTAATTTCTTTTCTTGCTCTGTTCCCTACTTTTTTTTCAAATTTTGGGTAAGTTAATGAACTATTCTAAGCCTGTTTCTCTAAGACTTATAAAATTGGGGGTGAAATTGCATACCTAGAAGTCTTGTCAAGATTAGGTAAAATAATGCATAAAAGTGTCCAGCAGTGTGTGGTACGTGTTAAACACCCAGTGAGTGTTAAAATCTGATCATCTCCCTTCCCCTTTTATCCTACGCCTGCCTGCTCAGGGGTCATCATTGCCTTAGGCCTCTGGTTTCCTGCACCAGCAGCTGGATGTCATGCTGGTGAGTTCACATTTTGCCATTGTCTCCCCACCCTCTTCCCCAAACCACGGTCCATTCCCTGAGAGCACCTGAAAGCCAGTGGATCAAGATACAAGTCAATAGACCCATGTGGGTTTTGGAGTCTCCCCTTCTCACTCTACAAAGGATGATTCTCCTGGAGATTCCCTGGTAGAGGGCAATTTTCTGTCTTCTTCCTTCAAGTCACAGCTTTGTTTTCTGCTTCTCAAACCATGCCCTGCTCAGCTGCCCCTTTTGAGACGCTGCAATGTGAAGGACCTGTCAGCACCCAGGAGAGCAGCTGTGATACCCAGGAGGACTTGATGAGCCCAAGGGAAGTTGACTTCCAGGTCAAGGGCTACACTTTCAGTAAACCCTTCCATCTGATTGTGTCTTACGGTGAGGTCTCCGGAAGGACTGACTAGTGCAGACCTTCTCTTTTTCCCATTTCCCAAACCTGCTCTTTCAGCCCACTAGCCCAGTCACAAAGTTGCCCCCAGGAAATTGGCTGTGGGATGAGATACGGTAGCCCTGCCTTATCCATGAAGGATATGTTCCAAAACCCCCAGTGGATGCCTGAAACTGCAGATTGTACCAAAGTCTTAATATACTAAGTTTTCCCTATACACATGTACCTATGATAAAATATAAATTAGGCACAGTAAGAGATCAGTAAGAGATGAACAACAATATCTAATAATACAATAATTATCACAATATACTGTGGTAAAAGTTATGTGAGTGGTCTCTCCCTCCCTCAAAATACCTTATTGTACTATACCTTATTGTAACTATCTGGTGATGATGTGAGATGATAAAATGCTTACCTGATAAAATAAGTGAGGGGACTGACAGAAGCACTGTGAGGCAGTGTTAGGCTACTACTGATCTTCTGATGATATATCAGAAGGGGGATCATTTGCTTCTGGACTGCCGTTGACCATGGAAAGCAAAACTGTGGATAAAGAGGGATTTCTGTACCTTCTTCCCTATATTCAGGGAAGCCTCACAAACGCCCTACAAAAATTCACTCACTCTTTGGCCCTAGAGAAGTTGTTCTAATTCCCAACCAGGGGCGAGAATTGTGTGGACCCTCAGAGAAAGGTGAGAGGGCAGTCTGTGCGAGTAGCACCGGGGGAACTCCCAAGGGAGGCAGTGGGTCACACTCAACTCTTGCTTTGGGCCACAGACTGGCTGATCCTCCAAGGTCCAGTCAGCCCTATATTTGAAGGAGACCCACTGACTCTACGGTGCCAGGCCTGGCAAGACTGGCCACTGGCCCAAGTGACCTTCTACCGAGATGGCTCAGCAATGGGTCCCCCTGGACCTAATAGGGAATTCTCCATTGCGGTTGTGCAAGAGACTGACAGCGGGCACTATCACTGCAGCGGCATCTTGAGGAGCCCTGGTCCTGGGAGCCCAGAAACAGCATCTTCCGTGGCTATCAAGATCCAAGGTGAGCGCTGGAGGGAGTGTGGTTGTTGGCAGAGGCAGGTGGGGAGACACAGAGAGACCAAGACTGTCTCTCAATAAAGGTGACAAGATCACTGAAGGCTAAGAGGCAGGTTTCTGGCAAATGCTTGGGCTTCAGGAGGAGCAGCATCTCAGCATTGCATTCTCAAGTCTTCGAGTCCTCTCCAAGTTCCGTGTGCTTCCCACGCCTCTGTCCCCCAGATCCACGCTTCCCAATGTTCACTGATTGGGTGTCTGGACTCTTGTAAGATTTGCCCACCTCTGAGTCTTTCCTAATATTGTCTAGTTAAAGAGAGAGAAGATTTGGAAGTTTCAATGCAGCTTTGCTAAGACTGCACATTCTTAATGGGAATGGGGGAGGAAAGTGCGACCAGATACTTTGCCTGGCATGGGTCCACCTGAATGTAGGATGGCTGAGCTCTTCTTTCTCACTTATCTCTCCCCCAGAACTGTTTCCAGCCCCACTTCTCAGAGCCACCCCCTCTGCTGAGCCCCGAGAGGGGGACCCGGTGACCTTGAGCTGTCAGACAAAGCTGCCCCTGCAGAGATCAACCACCCGCCTCTTCTTCTCCTTCTACAAGGACAGCAGGACAGTGCGCAGCAGGGGCCTCTCCCCGGAATTCCAGATCCCTACAGCTTCAAAGGCGCACTCTGGGTCCTACTGGTGTGAAGCAGCCACTGAGGACAACCAAGTTTGGAAACAGAGCTCCAAGCTGGAGATCCGGGTGCAGAGTAAGTTAGTGTGGATTTGTCTGGCGTGTGTGAAAAGTGAGGGAAAGGATTGGACCTGTGAGCTGGGGTTTGGTATGAACAGGTTAAGTTAGGACACAGAGGAGGAGGGAACAATAAACCAGAGTCCCCGGGGATGGAAAAGAGCAGTTATGGAACTTCTCCCTTGGACCACAGTGCACACCTCACCAAACAAAGACCTGAGCCAGCTCCACAGCTGCTGCCCCATAGACCCTATGCTCCCTACATGAACGCTGGACATCTGCAGGAATATAGTATCTAGAATGAAGGTGAGGTAGTCGGGAGTTTATATTCAATTCTCAATTAAAAAGGCTGCACTTGACCTGAAATAATATATCCAGAGGGGGTGGTAACCCTAATGAGGAGGCTTGAGATCATGTCATAAGAAAAATAATAGGAGGTGATTTTGAAGAGGAGGTGATACAAGGAGCCAGTGGAGGTGTTCTTGAAACACTGAAGGCTGGAACAAAGATGAGGAATTGCACTAATGTCATATACAGTAAAGAGGTTGACCTAGGACCACTGACCACCTCCACACTGTAGGGAATTAGGTTCTGCCTTTATAGAGGAAGAATTGGCTAATATCTATAGCCCTGTAATGATGAAGCCTCATCACTGAAGATTTTCAAACTGAGGTAGCCAAGCTTCAGATTCAAATTTTGATCTTGAGGGAGTTCTTAAACCTCTGCTGGCATTGGACCCCACAGCCACTTTCAGAAAACAAGAAAGACAGGTTAGGGCCAGAGTTAGGCTTCACCCTTATATGTACCATGAATATGAGGCTAGGACCATTGTATGAGGCTAGGGCCAGAGTCAGACTTCGGTCTTATATGTTCCTCTTATCCCATAATGCAGGTCCCTCCAGCTCTACTTCGTCCCGCAACTTGAATCCAGCTCCTCAGAAATCACCTGTTCCAGAATCTACTCCAACAGCATTCCCTGGACCTCAGCCTCCACTGTCCACCCCTTCTAAGAACCCAGGCTTCTCCTCTCCTCTACAGGTGCCAGACCCCCATCTGTATCACCAGATGGGCATTCTTCTCAAGCAAATGCAGGATATGAGAGCTCTCCTTGGTCACCTGGTCATGGAGCTGAGGGACCTATCTGTCCGCCTGAAGCTTGAGACCATAAAGGGTCCTGTTGAATACGAGTAAATAATTCATCTGCAGTATTGCTCAAGTACTCTGAATAAATTCAGCTTTTTCTACTTTTGCTCTTTCTGTCCTATACATACACATAAATAGTCTTGCAAATTGCCCAGTATTTTGTGAGAGTAACAGAGATAGGTGAGTATAAATAAATTTGCACAAAGTGATCCTCAGAATTTAGCTATAATTACATATTCTCTCATAACCTGCTCCCTCTAGACCAGCTGTTGCCTTCTTTTGCCAAGGCCAGAATCTGGCGACTAAAAGAAAATCAATGAGATGCACTTAATGCAGCAGTCTCAACTGGAGGCAATCCCCCACTCCCACCAAAGGGGACATTTGACAATGTCTAAAGACATTTTGGGGAGTGGGGCTACTGGCATCTAGTGAGTAGAAGCCAAGAATGCTGCTAAATATCAGGTAACACACTGGACAACCCCCACAACAAAGGATTATCTTGTCCAATATGTCAATAGTGCCAAGATTAAGAAACTTCAACCTTGTGGAAGCTAGGTGTTAGGCTCTAGGGTGGACCTTTGTTTCTTCTTCTTGCTGCCTCCTCCAGCATCATTCAGCAAATATTAATTACATGCTGGTATTTCGTTGCCTCTACTACATACCAAGGTTTGTTCTATGTTAAGGAAGCTCATAAAATAGTGTCTCTGTCTATAGAGGGTTTAAACTTTGTGATAGAGGAAGAGTAATACCCTTTCCCATAAAATAATAAAAGCGGGATATGTAAAAATTTCCCACAGGATCCGATTAGACTCAGACATATGTGATGAAGCATAACATTGCCAAAACAGCAATTTTTTATTTTATTATGTCTCTGAAGCATTTTTCTTTAAAAATATACATAAGTCGGGGCAGCCCAGGTGGCTCAGTGGTTCAGCGCTGCCTCCAGCCCAGGGCCTGCCTGATCCTGTGGCCCCGGGATCGAGTCCTGCCTCGGGCTCCCTGCATGGAGCCTGCTTCTCTCTCTGCCTCTCTGTCTCTCTCATGAATAAATAAATAAAATATTTTTAAAATATATACATAAATCTATTTTGGTACCAGAATAATACTTTTTTCTACATTTGGACTGCTATTGTACATTCACAGCCAATGAAAGAAAGCTTGAGAGACTCTACAGTAGACCTTTGGTCAATGAGTTAGCACTCCGTTTTAGCTCAGCCAATGAGCATTCCATCACATTATTCTAACATCCTAAATCACGTGGTATGATATTTTCCACCATATTCTTTCTTTGTGCCATTTATTCTGTGCAATATTGAGTCACAGTAATTTATAAAAAATGCACATGTGATCACTTCAGACATGCCAAGAAGAAACAAAGGAATAAAATCATGCTGGATATTAAAATTTGAGTTTTTAAAAAAGATTTTATTTATTTATTCATGAGAGACACACAGAGAGAGGCAGAGGCACAGGAAAAGGGAGAAGTAGGCTCCATGCAGGGAGCCCAATGCAGGACTCGATCCCAGGACTCCAGGATCATTCCCTGAGCCAAAGGCAGATGCTTAATCACTGAGCCACCCAGGCGTCCCTAACACTTGAGTTTCTTGGTAATTCCCATCATTCTCTAAAAGGTGAGTTTTATGGTAGTTCCTAACACCTTCAAGGGGAAGGACCAGGAGGCAGTTGGGAATTAGTAAGAGCCTGTAAACATCTTTGCAGCCTGAGAGGATTTAACTCACAATGGTGTGAATAGGAGTTGCAAGAAATGATGACCAGAGGTATTTCATGACTTTGGTGGATTTGAAAACATGGAAGCTCAATTGCTAGAGGACGATTCTGGATATACTTCCTATACTGTGTTACAGCCATGCCACGTGGAGTTGAGTTCAGTTAATGGTACCATTTTCATGAACGCATCCTGCAAGCTCTCATGCTAAACAAGGAATTCATGTACAGATAATAAAAGCTATCCACGATCAGGGAAGGAAGTCATAGATGCAGTTGGCTAAGATAAATGTCACCTCTGCCCTCCTCGTCCATGTGTCTGTGTGCACCTCTCTCATCCCACCACATCAGAACTTTTTAGTATCTTATTTCTATTCACTGGAGGGTGAGCTCTTTGCACCACATTGACTCGATGGTGTTTAGTTTAATGAGGCATAGTTAAGCTCTAAAATTCTGTTTAGTTGAATTGAGTGAGCCAGCATAAGGGAAGATACTTTGAAGAAGATGGAAATTAACCTGGACCTTAAGGGATGAGTGGCATGTGTGGCATCAGCAAAATCTCCAGACTCTGCCCAGAGGATCCAGCCTCGTCAAATACTTGGAAGCCTCAAGGAGAGGGGTGAGGAAGGCAAGAATAGAGCAGAAAGAATGGGTGGGGGGTTTACTTGTCTCCATCTGCCCATCTAGCCTGGGGTTTGGGAGGAAATGGGGAAAACGAATTGTTACACCGGGTCTGGTTTATGGTCCTGTGCAGTTTAGACCCACGGAGGTCCCAATGCAGCCATGCTAGATTTTGTCTCCGAAGTCAACGCTAGATAGTACGTCCATTATCTTATAAAGTAGAATCCAATGTCCAGGTGTATATGCCCAAAATAAATTCTAGTGTATGTGCATTAGAAGACAGATATAATAATGTTCATAATAGCACTATCTGTAAAAGCAAAACTTTGGAATCAATTCAGTTATCCACCAACAGAAAAATGGATACATTGTGCTTTTTCCACAGAGTGGAATACTATACAAAGTAAAAATTAGTAAACCATATCTAAAATAAAGCAACATAAAAAATATCAAAAATACCAGCTTGAGAGGAAAAAGCAAGTCCCAGGGGATACCACATAATATGATCCCTTTATACAGAGTTTAAAAACAAGCACAGCAAAAGAATATATTTTTTAGGCATTTACACATACATAGGATAAACCTTTTAAAAGAGCATGATAATGGAAACACCAACATCAGGATAGCAGCTACCTTTGAGGGGCTGTTTTGGAGAGACCATGAGGGAGAAACACATAAGTAGATATAAATTATTAGTAATTTAAAAGATCTTATCTGAGCAGGGATTTAGGCCTCCTTTAAATATATATATTTCCCTAAATCATCTTCAAATGCCTGTGTGGTTTCTGCCTTTTTCTTTTCTTAGAGGTAATAAAAACCTGAGTTTATCACCTCCTATGTGGAGTAGTTCTTTCCTTTATTGATCTTCAAGTAAACCATTCCAACCTGTTAAAGACTACTCCAGTGTACTCTCAGTATTGCTGGATTTGGTGAACCTTTGTTTGCTTGTTGACCTGAAAGCCATGATGATGTGTGTTTCACACGTTTTCCCCAGCCTTAATCAGGTCAGACAAAATAGCTAATTTTTTTCAGTACTGAAGAACCTTCATTAATTTGACATTTATGTACCGAGTATTGTGTTATTAGAAAAAAAGAAGGTGCTATAGAATAAAAAAGAATATGAGTTTAGCATGATCTCTGCTCTCAGAGAAGAGTTTATAAAGTCTAAAGTCTTAAAAAGTCTAAGTTGATTGCGCTATGTGTTCCTTTATTCTATAACACATCTTTGGGAAAGTAAAACAACAGCACAGTGTAGCAAAGGAAACAGTAAGAAAAAAAAAGGAAAAAGAAACAGCAGAGTGAAAAGGGAACCTATGAAATGGGAGAAAATATTTGCAAACCATATACTTGATAAGGCGGTAACATCCAAAATATATAAGGAACTCATACAATTAAATAGAAAACAAAACAAAACAAATAGAAAAAAACAAATAACTTGACTTAAAAATGGGCAAAGGACCTGAAGAGACATTTCTAAAAATAAAACCAACAAATGGCCATCAGGTATTTGAAAAGGTGCTCACCATCACCCATCATCAGGGAAATGCAAATCAAAACCACACTGAGAGATCACCTCATACCTTTAGAATGGCTAGTATCAAAAAGCAAGAGTTGATGAGGTTGTGGAGGACAGAGAGCCCTGTGCACTGCTGGTGGGAATGCAAACTGGTGCAGCCACCGTGCAAAACAGTGTGAAGGTTCCTCAAAAAATTAAAAATAGAACTACCTTATGAGAGGTGCCTGGGTGGCTCAGTCAGTTGAGCATCTGACTGTGGATTTCGGCTCAGGTCATTATCTCAGGGTTGTGAGATTGAGCTCTCTCTCTCTCTCAAATAAATAAATCTTAAAAAAAAAAAGAACTATCTTATGAAGAGGTATATATCTTCTGGGTATATATTCAAAGGAAACAAAACCAGTATGTCAAAGAGGTAGCTGCACTCCCAGGTTCAGTGCAACACTATTCACAATAGCCAAAGTATGGAAACAAACTGAATGCTAAATGTCTATCAAAAGAATGGATGAAGAAAATGTGAGATGTGTGTATGTGTGTGTGTGTGTGTGTGTGTGTGTGTGTGTGTGAGAGAGAGAGAGAGAGAGAGAGAGAGAGAGAGAGAGATTGAGAGAGAATCCTGCCATTCACAACATGGATGAACTTGGAAGACATTACTAGGCTAAGAGAAATAAGCCAGATACAGAAAGATAAATATTGCATGATCTCACTTATGCGTGGAATCTGAAATAGTCAAGACTCATAGAAGCAGAGACTATAATGGTGACTGTCAGAGGCTGGGAGAGAAAGAGAGGGAGAGATATGAGGAGTTGCTTCATGAGATTATGGAGGCAGAGAAGTCCCATGCTCTGGCATCTGCAAGCTGGAGACCCAGGAACGTATAATTCAGTCTGAGTCTAAAGGCTTGAAAACCAGGAAAGCCGATGGTGTAAATTCCAGTCCAAGGGCCAGAGAGGATGAGATGAGATATCCCAGCACAATCATAGGTGCAGGAAAGATATGGGGGTGGGTAACCAAATTCCTCTTAACTCTGGCTTTTGTTCTGAGAGAGAAAATAATACCTAGAACACAACACCATTTATGTAAATCAATAACAGGAGACATTACTCAAGGATAAACATACGCATGTATACAAGTATATCCACTAAGCATCATACAATGTGTGCTCACGTGGAGGGTAGTGTGCATAGAGGTAAGAAAAAATAATAGAACAAGAGAAGGGACCTGAAAAGCCTACGATGACAAACTGCCACGAGCAGCGGGGACAGAGAACATATTTTGGAGTGAGATGGACTTCTACTCAAATCCCAGCTCTATCACCTCCGTTACTTATAATCCTTCCTCAAAGGCCCCCTGTTGGGATTAAATGCAGGGACATGGGGTCTGCCCCCAGTTCAGTGCTCAGGGCTTCAGCACTCACGGAGTGTGAGCTGGTGCCAGCAACAGTAGCGCTGTCATCATCACTGAAAACATTTTAGTCATCAGGACACTTAGCAGAAGATGGCATATCTTGTCCACAGATTATGCCATGACAGGCTTCAAAGAATTGCTCAGGTAACAAAGGATAATTGCTACCTTTCTCTGCATTAGCAAAGGGGTGAAGAATTAGAAATTCTGCAGGGAAAAGTCTTGGATGTAGAAAGAGATCCAGCTTGGGGGAAATGCAGAACAAAGCCTAGAATAGAATAAAGATCTGTTGGGTGGGAGAGTCTTCAGGCCAGATTCTGAGCACGGTATGATGGGAACCCTATCGATGAGTCTAGAGATTTTCAGGAAGACTATATACATCTCATGAACTTTTGGTGTAATCAGGTGTCTTGTGCAATCTGGTAAAAAGGCTGAAATCTGTGTTCTGAGTGATATGAAGCCAAACAGAGACCGTTTGTGTGGAGCTAGGGACAGCTGACAGGTGCATCACATTCTTACCGTAGATGTGGTGGCCTGGGGCAGATGTCACAGTCCTGGGGCATGACGTGGGGATGCTGTGGATGACGCAGGGAGGCCCACGCTGGCCCCGGGGGAGGAGGCAGGTGGAGTGTGAGGAAGTCTGGCAGCATGGTCTAGCCAAGACACCCCTAAAGCAGGCAGTTTATAAATCTCTGTTCTTTTTTTTTTTTTAAAGATTTTATTTATTTATTCATAGAGATCGAGAGAGAGAGGCAGAGACACAGGCAGAGGGAGAAGCAGGCACCATACAGAGAGCCCGAAGTGGGACCTGATCCGGGGTCTCCAGGATCACGCCCCGGGCTGCAGGCGGCGCTAAACCGCTGCGCCACGGGGACTGCCCTAAATCTCTGTTCTTACTATCCAGTTCCTCTCTCCCTCCCTTCCTCCCTCCCTCCCGAGCACCTTATCAAGCACCTCCCTGCTTTTCAGACCCATATGACTATCTATCTTTTTTTAAAAACCCCGCTCTCAGGACACCTGGGTGGCTCAAGTCAGTTAAGTGTCTGCCTTCAGCTCAAGTCATGATCCCAGGGTCCTGAGCTGGAGCCCAGCATGGGGCTCCCTGCTAGCAGAGAGCCTACTTCTCCCTCTCCCTCTGCCCCTTCCCCTCCTTGTGTTTGCTCTCTCTCTCTTTCAAATACATAAATAAAATATTTAAAAGGAAATTACAAAAATAAAAACCTGCTCTCAAACAGGATCTGAGATGGCCAGCAGAACTTAAACAACCAATCATATTTCCCTTAGAGGCATTTGCATTTTTAACAAAGACTGTCATATTAAGAGAAACTCTAAGGGGATTCTCAGAATGGAGCTTTGGCTATCGGCAAGGAAGAGGGAGGAGACTGTCTTTAAGAGACTTGACAGTGTTTGATAATCCTTTTCGTCCCCACCAGAGTTCCAGAGGAAGGAGGCGCCCCAGGACCGTGTGGCCCAGGTGAGGACAGGACACTGGTCCAAGGAGACATACAATCAGGTTGGAAAATTCATTAAGTATTTACATGAGAATTCAGGTTCCCCATTGCTCAGGGTATGATCGCATGGCTCAGAAAGCACCAGAAGTAGAGCTGGGAGGTGGGATCTGCGAAGTTTCTGAGGGGCCGATGCAGTGACTTCTCTGCCACAGGTGAGGAGTCCTGGAACTCAGGTAGGGCGGAAGGCTTGCGGGGATGGCTAGCAGGAAGGCGGGCAGGCAAGAGTGAGTGGAGATGCCATAGGGTGAGATCCCTGGGCTTCGTAGGAAAGAATGTTCTCATATCTGAGGGTTTAAGTTTTCAGGAAGAGTGAAAGAAAGGGAACCACATTGCATTTTTCCCATTCATCATGAGAACTTTGGATGACAGTGACACAGAAGGTGGTCAGTGAATCATGCCCTTCTGTCACTCACCTGTGGGAAGCTGTGAGCTCTGAGTGCAGGGAGCCCAATGTCAACCTCCCAAGGCCTCACACTCCTGTCATCAGGGAGTGAGCAGAACAAGGGCCCCAGGTAGACCTTCAGGACACAGGGAGGTATTTTCCTCAATTGAGGCTTATAGGGCCACCTGAAAGGTGGGGATGATGTGGGACAGAGGTCGATGTCAATGGGACCCCGAAGGTGGCTGTGTCACCTGCCACAATCCGGGGTTCTGTGTGGCTTTCTTGAGCTGCAGAGGGCAAAGGCTCTGCTCAGCATGCCTCCTCTACAGGGCTTGAGGCTGGCCTAAGATGTGAGGTGGCCGTAGGGGTGCTAGGTGGGACAGTGCCTGGTGCCTGGGACACCTGAGAGCTGACACTTATCCAGCCCATGTCCTGCTGTCTCCAGTCTCCCTGTTTCAGGAATTAGGAATGGGTGGGAGAAGCAGCAATGTCTTCCAGGGCTCAGGAGTCGACACCGGTCAGCATTTCCAGCAGTAACATAGACAGCAGTAACATAGACAATAATTGTATCGGTCTCTTTGGTTGTTGTGAGGATGAAAAATGAATTACGACACGTTGCTAAGGGAAAAAGAGAGCAGCAGTTGAACAAAGCACTTAAACATTTATTGCAGACGTCGTGCTGCAGCTGCTGCGGGCCGGGCCAGCATGTGGCCACTGACAGCCCTTCTGCTCCTGGGTGAGTCCTCAGTGCATGGACAGCGGCAAAAGGACTTGGGCTGTGGGGTGAGTGTGGCCCAGGCTGTGTGTGCATGTGTTTTGTGCATTGCACGCGTTGGGGAACATTCCTCATTTCCAAACAGCAGTTCATTATCTATTTTTCGAGGATCAAGAGAAGGGGGCTTTCTCAGAGCCAGGAAAAGTAAAGGCAAAAGAAAAACAGGTCTTGAGACTCCCAGAGCTTTTCCTATGGTCAAAGGTCCCTTACTTTCCTCTCATCCCCAACATTCTTCTGCTTCAATTCTCATTCTGCAGTTCCAAGCAGCGGGCAAGCTGGTGAGTCTCCCCCATCCCTCAACCCAATTTCCGACAATTTCCACACCAACCCCCCTGGGTGACCTGCTTGGATACTCCCCACTTCCTGGCTCATGTCTTCTCAATCCCTGTGACCCCAGTTTGCCTCTATGCACCTCGAAATGGGTACCGGTGGATAGTAGTACCGTGTGGTGTCTCCTGCCACGGGGATGGTTTAGCAATGTGGGCCGGATCCTGGAAGCTGGGGTTTTCTCAGAGTGGCCCACCCCAGACCACATCTTGGGCACCTCATCTTGATTCTCTTCCCCGCATTGCCCCCTCTTACACGCCCCCCACCCCAGCTACTCTGGAGAAGCCCATATTGTCTCTACACCCACCCTGGACCACAATCTTCAAGGGGGAGCGGGTGACCCTGCGATGTGATGGGTACCACCCACTGCTCTTGGAGCTCCGGCCCATTAGCACTCTCTGGTACCTGGGCCACCTACTTCTGCCCTCTCACAAGAAGAGCATCGAGGTGCAGACGCCAGGGGTGTATCGATGCCAGACACGGGGAGCACCTGTCAGTGACCCCATCCACCTCTCTGTTTCCAACGGTGAGTGCTTGAACATGGGGGCAGGGGCTCCAAGCATCTCCTCTGGCCATATTGGCCCCCCAATGGGAGACAACACTGGGCCACTCCCACTGGGGTGGGAAATGGGGATTATCTTGAGTCTCTGCAGCAGGCAGGGCCGTGCATGGCACTCTATGTGAGAGACACCATGAGGCTTGCCTGGCCCCAGAAGTCCCCTTGCCCCTCTGCCATAGAGGGAGGCAAATAAACGTTTGTACTTATTTATGAGACTAGCTCAGGACCTGGGATACTGGATGGGGAGCCATGGGGGAGGGGTCAGGGATGGAAAGGGCAGAGCAAAGGGGTGGGGAGTGAAGGTCCCTGTGTAGACTGGGTGCAGCTGGGAGAATCACTCCTGAATGAACAGCAAGATGCTTCTCTGCGCTTTCCAGCAGCCACATAGGGACAATGATTTATCTGTCTTTGGCCGTTGTGAGGATGAAAAACGAATTATGACATATTGTTAAGGAAAAAAGAGAGCAACAATTGAACAAAGCACTTAAAAGTTTACTGCAGGCATACACGTGTACATAGGCGTCAATTCAGAAGCTGACTTCTTGGGGTTACTTAAAGGATTTCAAAGCAGGATAAGAAAATAGCAGTAATTTGTTCTTTAGCTTCCCGGATTAGCTACTTTGTAGGGAATATTATATCATCTCAGCCTGATAGGCCACAATTTGTATTCAGAACTCAAAGATCATCACTTAGCATTTACACACATTTCATGTGCATACTCTGTGGTTTCTTGTTTGGAAACTGATAGTACAGATAAGATACTGGCCATGAGAGGAGGTGGTTACCATTTGTGGAATAGAATAGCAAACTGATTGTGGCTGTTACTTGCAGAATTCTTTCTCAAAGTGAAATTCCTAAAAATGGCATCTGGAACATGTTAGGGTTATACAAGGGTTAGCTGTGCTGGGTTGGGGGAGCTTTCTGGAGGAGAAAAGGTCGAAGGCTAGATCTACAGGACAAGTAGGCCTCAAGTAAAACAGGTGGGCGTGTGTGTCTTGGGGGGGGGGTCTTATTGACAGATGCAAAGGCCCTGGCCTCACAGCAGGTCCAGTGCTTCCAACAGGTATATTGGGTGTGGCTGGACCTAGCCGGCATTAGGAGTGGGAGGTGGGGACAGTGAGGGAGACACTGGGCAGGTGACAATACTGAGATGGTGCTGGAAAAGTAAATAGGGGCCAGGTGAGGAAGGCATCCTGAGCAGTGTAAGGCCATTCTGATGGCCGATACTCTGTGATGAGGCTGGAGCCAGCCGAGAACCAGGCATCTTTGCCTTCCTCATCCTTACTGAATCACGGGGTGGGGGGGGGTGGGGGGGGTTGCTTTACCTCCCCCTCACCTGGCAAGGCATCCAGCTCTGCGCCTCCTGGGCCGCCTGCAGCCAGGAGGGGGGGGGAGCCACTGTGCAGGAAGGGGGAGAAGGCTGGGACCCCCAGGCCTGGGCTTCTCCTGGAGTCAGGCCTGCCGTGGTGACTGTCTAGACTGGCTGATCCTGCAAGTGCCCTACGCTGCGGTGTTCGAGGGCGAGCCGCTGGTCCTGCGCTGCCGCGGCTGGTACGACAAGCCGGTCTACAAGCTGCACTACTACCACGAGGGCCGGGCGGTGCGCTACTTCCACGCGAGCGCCAACTACACGGTGCCGCAGGCGCGCGCGGGCGACAGCGGGCGCTACCAGTGCTCCGGCACCATGCGCATCCCGGTGGAGAGCGCGCCCATGTTCTCCGCCAAGGTGGCCGTGACCGTGCAAGGTGGGCGACCCCTGCGGCCCGGGACGGGGCAGACGAGCCCTGGGCACTTCTGCAGCGGGAGCCCGGCCGGGCAGGGAGGCCGGAGGCGCATTTCTCCCCTAGTCCACGCGCGCTCTCGCCTCTCCTCCGCCGGGAAGGCGCCCCTGATGCGCAGCCTGCGTGGGACGAGGGTCCCTTCCCTCCCGCGCAGCTGCGGCTCCTACTCCGGGTGTGGGGGCCCTAGAGCCGGCGGCGGTGTCCAAGCCCCAGCCGGAGGGCGGGGCAGCGGTAGGGGTCCCTGGGGGGGGCGGGGGGGCCGCTCGGAGCGCACCCCCCCTCCAGGCCGGGGGCCCCGAACTGGGTGTCCCGCGGGATGGGACGGGAAGCTTCGGGCCCGCTCCCCCCTCCCCCTTGGCAAGCGCTCCCCGTCCTCGCAGGCTCCCTCCCTCCCCCCCGCCCCCTCTCGGTGCCCTGGGCCGCGGGGTCCCTCGAGGGAACACGCGGGTCCCCCGCGCCGGCCCACGGCGCACCCTGAGCGCCCGGCGCCCCTCTCCGCAGAGCTGTTCCCCGCGCCGGTGTTGACGGTGACCGGCCGGGCGGAGGCCCGCGGCGGGGTGGCCGTGCGCTGCGAGACCCGCCTGCACCCGCACAGGCGCGACACGCCGCTGCAGTTCGCCTTCTACAAGTACAGTCGCCCCGTGCGCCGCTTCGACTGGGGCGCCGAGTACACGGTCCCCGAGCCCGAGGTCGACGAGCTCGAGTCCTACTGGTGCGAGGCCGCGACCGCCACGCGGAGCGTCCGGAAACGCAGCCCTTGGCTGCAGCTCGCGGGGCGCGGTGAGTGAGCGCACCCTCCCCGGACGCCCCCCACCCCTGCCACCCCCCGCGGGCCGCCCCGCCCGCGCCTCCGCACCCTTCTCCCTCGCGCCACGCGGCCCTCCCGCTCACCGTCTCCTCCCCCCTCCCCTCCCTCCTCCCTCTCCCTCCTCCCTTCCCCTCTCTCCTCGCCACCCCGTCTCCTCCTCCATCCTCCCTCTTCCCTCCCCATCCCCTCCTCCCTCCTCCCTTCTCTCCTCCCCTCCCCTCCGACCTCTCACCCTCCTCCCTCCTCCCTTCCCTCCTCTCCTCTCCACCGGTCCACCGGGGGTCCTCCCGCGCCTTCCCCGCGCTCCACTCCCGCCCCTACCGCCCTCGCCCGCGGGCGCCGCAGGGTGGGAGAGTGAGTGCGGCCGTGGGTCCCGCTGTGCTGCGCCCGCAGGGTCCGCGCTGCCCTCGGCGTCCAGCACCGCCCAGGCTCCCCGGGCCGCAGCGTTGGCGCCGGGCGGCCAGCCGCTGTCCTTCAGGAAGCCCCCGGTGTCCAGATCCGCCCCGTCGGTCACCTCCGTCCCCAACGCCACGTCGCCGGGGCTGCAGGGCCCCGCGGGCAGAGCCCCCACGGCGGGGCCACCAGCCTGCGCCCCGCCGGCGCCCTCGGAACCGCCCGCTGGAGCCCTGAAACCCGACGTGGACCTTCTGCTGCAAGAAATGCAGCTGCTCAAGGGCCTTCTGAGCCGCGTGGTCCTGGAATTGAAGGAGCCGCCGGCCTTCCCAGAGCCCAGGGCAACGCTCCAGACCCCCGCCCCCCGCTTCGCTGCGAGCCCGGGAGCCCCCGAGACCACCGCGGAGGAGAGCTGAGGCCGGGGCGCCCCCCCCCCCGCTCCCCCCTGCGTCTCCCGGCTTCCCACCCGCGGGGACCTGGCCAGACCTCTCCGCTCCGCGCCTTTGGCGGCCTTGGTGTGGGCGGGTCTCCGTGTCCCCGGGCTCCCTGGAGCATCCGTAGGGCCAGGCCTGTCCTCGGTTCTCCTCCCCTCCCAGGACTCCCCTCTGTCACTTCCTACCTGGAGGTTTGGAGGTTTCTGTTGGCAAGTTTATTTAGGCACCCTTAGCTTTTCAGAGGTGCCCACCCGGTACACATTTCAGCACAGGCAATATCGGGGTGTTTAAGGTCATTGAGGTAATGAACCCTTTGGAATCTTTGAGGGTCAAGTTGTAACTATTCATAATGGATTTAATGTTAATTTTTAAAAAAGACTTTCAGGGGCCTCTGGGTGGCTCATTCAGTTAAGCATCTGCCTTTGGGTTGGCTCATGATCTCAGGGTCCTGGGATAGAGCCCCACAGGGAGGCAGTTTGCTTCCCCCACAATGCACTCTCTCTTTCTCTCAAATAAATAAATAAATAAAAACATTTAAAAAGTATATTCTTCAAAAGCATTGATATAGGGGGGATCCCTGGGTGCCTCAGCGGTTTAACGCCTGCCTTTGGCCCAGGGCGCGGTCCCAGGCTCCCGGCATGGAGCCTGCTTCTCCCTCCTCCTGTGTCTCTGCCCCCCCACCATGTCTATCATAAATAAATCCTTTTTTTTTTTTTTTAAAGCATTGATATAGGAAAGACATTAAGGTTCAAAGCTGAAGGCTAAGAAAGAATTGTTGAGACGTCTTTGGTGCAAAAAAGTGACTTTATTTAAAGCACAGGGACAGGACCTGTGGACAGAAAGAGCTGCACCAGGGTTGTGCGGAGTGGCCCATTATATACTTTCAAGTTGGGAGAGCCTTAGGGAGAGCATAAGTCTCTGAGGAATTTTGGAAGCAAGGTTTCCAGGACCTTGAGAGCAACTAGCTCTTGTTGGGAAAAGATCATTTATGACCGTCTGATACAGCCTGAGTCATGAGACCCTTCAGATGTACATTGGTGGACCATATTCATGGGGGATGGTCACTAACACATTATCTTGGGGATGTAGAGATAAAGGAAATTTCTAAAGGAATTTTTATTTGTTAAAGTAGACTCACAGGATCCTGAGGGTCGGGCTAGGATTGCCATCTTGCCCTTAGCAACTGTCAACATCAAGGTAGTTGAGTCCCTAGAGGAAGGTCACTCTGTCTGCTTCAAGGACGTGTCAGTGGGCTGTGAGTAGTAAGGAAATTTAATGATTTTTCTTCTCCCTTTGTTTTCCACATCAGCATCATTTTAAAAAAATAGAGACTTTCAGTTGTATTTCTGATGAATTTATACCCCAAAGTCCCAGATTTCATATAGTTTTAGAGGGAAAGGTATTTGTGTGGCTTGCTCAGATTATAAGAATCAGAGTTCTGTGAGACTCCCCCAGATGCTCCTCTAGCCCCAGTAGAGCTGGACAGACTGATAGGCTCTAGTAGCAGCAGACAGGCCAGGCTCTCTTTAGCCATAACTTGAAAAAGTGATACTCTTTACATTTTGAAATTTCTTTGAAGAAAGTTTTTTTTTTCCTTTGAAGAAAGTTTTAAGACAAATCCTTAAAATTGAGGAATTCTAGTTTTTAGCTTTTTTTTTTTTTCTTTATTACCCTACCAGCCACTTCAACCCTAACACAACCTAGACACAACATGACCTGATCCCTATTCCACCCTGCCTGGTGACTTTATTGTTACTTGAAGGTTAAAAGCAAGATGCCATGTCAATTGTAACCTCAGAGATGTGTTCACTCATTTTCATGAGTGAACGCCAGAGCCGTTCCTTCTCTGCAGGGCTGGTGTGACTTGTTTCCAGAGGGTCACTGGGTTCATACCCTTCATTCATCAAGTAAGCAGCACTGATAACAACTCTTTCACTTCTAACGAACTTGGTCACAACCTTATTTCCCCTTTCTTGTTGAGTGATTAACCAGAATGACATCAATATCTTTCATCATATTCTTCACCATATTATTACAAAATCACTGATGTTTTATGGGGAAGAAGGCAGACAGGTACATACATAAATTACAATGCCATGTGATAAGTGCTCTCTGACACATTATGGGAATTCAGAGGAGGAAGATGAATCTTGAAAGAAGAGTAAGAATTCAAGTGAAGATGTGAAAAAAGGTTGAGAATAGGGTAGGCTGTGGACACAAACACACGGAGACTTGAAAGACCTTCTTGTGCTTGTACAGCTGCAAATAATGGAGGGTGGTTGGAGAATTGTGTGTGTTTCTCTGCGGGGAGGTGAATTTTAGGGACAAGAGGATGGGAGATGAACACAGAGATGTAAAGGGGGATCAGAACTTGAAAGTCTTGTTAAGAAGTCCTTCACCGTGTTGGATATTTGGGATGGGTATTTGGAAGCATTCTTTATTGAAGGTATCGATAAGCCTGATTGGAGGAGATGTCAACTTAAAATCAGAAAAGAAGAATCAATTAAACTGATCTCAGTGAACATTTGCTTATTCCTGAGAAGGCATGTCCAGGCCCCTATAACCCAGCAATGGGTTCTGGTTTACAAGAATCTTTGTAGCTTTGATTTCCAGCTTTCTAAAGCAGGCTCATCTCTCTTCTCAGAACTCCCAAGACCATGATTTCCCTGGCTAACCTCATGCTACTCCGGGGGCGAGACTCCTTCCTCCTTCTGATTTTGTTCCCTTGAAGTTTCTGCCATCTCTGAATTAGATAGGAAGTGACCAGTTTTAGTGCCAAGAGGCTTAGTAATCAAAGGATCGCAAGTCAACCCTCCCCCCAAACCAAAGAAACCAGTTGATCATTTTTCAAGAGAAAAAAATTGAAGACAGAACATGAGGGACTCCTAACTCTGGGAAACGAACAAGGGGTGATGGAAAGGGAGGTGGGCGGAGGGGGGGGTGACTGGGTGATGGGCACTGAGGGGGGCATTTGATGGGATGAGCACTGGGTGTTATGTTATATGTTGGCAAATTGAATTCCAATTTTAAAAAAAAGAAAAAGAAAAAAGAAAAAAGTTGAAATAGGCCCTCACAGGAGAGCTAGTATGCCAGGTATCTCCTTCACTCACTCCCTGTTAGCAGTCCCAATACCTTTCTGTTTGTCCTGACATCTACCTCTCTTTTGCACTAGAGATGTGGGAGATGGGGAGGAACAAGAACTTAAGGGGGTGGGGGTGGGAGAGCTCGACCCATCTGCCCTCTAGAACACTTTTAAGTCCCCAGCTCTCATAGATCACCCCCAACACCTGTTACTGATCTCCAGGAAGGGCTACACTATAAAAATAGCAGGAAATATCAGACAGGCAACTAACTGGCCATGCCCATCTGCAGGAAGAAATGACCCCATCCAGCCTGTGGTTGAGGTTCCAACATGCATTTAGGGAAACAGAGGCTAGTTAGCCCAGGTTGCCCAAGGAGAACTTAGAGCTCATTCTGAAGCAGAAAGATAGCTGCAAAATGCTGGAGAAGCCTGGGGAGAAATTTGCTTCTCTCTGGTTCTCTGATCAGTTCCATGCCTCAGACTCAGGTCTCAGACCCTAAACCAGATTCCAGACCAGGAACCCGAATGTCTGACCTCAGAGAGCAGAGAGGATCCTGGCAAGTTGCCCCATTTTGGATCTCAGCCTCCCTTAGTCTCAGTTTTTTGTCTCGTCTTGAGTCTATGGAAAGAGGGAACTCTTTGGGTTCTTACACTTAAGGACTTTTTCCTTAAGAGATTGCATCAAAACCTCTGGGTTAGAGTCCAAACTCCCTATCATGGGCTATGGAGCCCATTAGCCTTGTACTGCAGTCACACTGACCACTTACTCTCTCCCCAACACACGAGCCCCTTACCCACCTCTATGCTTTGACGTAGACTCTAGCCTCAACCCTCTGGAGGGCTGCTCAGGCCTTCTGAGCCCAAGAGTCCTCATCTGCAAAATGAGGGAAATAACAGTACCTTTCGGGGAGAGACAGACAAATAGATTCTTTCCTTACTAGAAGTTTTAAGACAGAGGATGCTAAGGTGCTTAGAAGCACAGAGGAGGGACAGTAAGCCCCAGGTAGGGGTTCACAAATCATTTCCTGGGGAGATGACATCTGCTAGTCTCCAGTGATGGAGTATTAGATTGTTTCTAAAATTTTGCTGGTTTACATTATACTACACTACCCCTATATCTTTATTTTTTTATTTTTATTTTATTTTTTTTTTATTTTTTTTTTAATTTTTTATTTATTTATGATAGGCACACAGTGAGAGAGAGAGAAGCAGAGACACAGGCAGAGGGAGAAGCAGGCTCCATGCACCGGGAGCCCGACGTGGGATTCGATCCCGGGTCTCCAGGATCGCGCCCCGGGCCAAAGGCAGGCGCCAAACCGCTGCGCCACCCAGGGATCCCATCTTTATTTTTTTAAATATGTATTTATTTATTTGAGAGCAGGGGAAGGAAGAGAGGGAGAGAATTCAAGAAGAATCTCCACTGAGCCCAGAGCCCTACACGGCTTGATCCAGCTTGAGATCATCACCTGAGCTGAAATCAGGAGTCAGATGCTTAACCAACTGAGCCACCCAGGCACCCCACCCCTATATCTTTAGGTATGTATTTGACTATATCTGCGGGACAAACTCCTAGAAGTAGAACTGCCAGATTTTATATTACATTTTAATAGATATTGTCAAAGGATCCCTGGGTGGCTCAGCAGTTTAGCCCCTTCCTTCCGTCCAGGGCGTGATCCTCTCTCTGTGTGTGTCTCTCATGAGTAAATAAATAAAATCTTTAAAAAAATAATGTATTGTCAAATTACTCCTTAAAGAGATTGTAGCAATTTGAACTTCCACTAGTTATGTATGAGAGTTTGTTTCCCATACCCTTGTCAAGAGAGCACACCATCATACTTTTATTTCTTAATTAGACCCAGAGAACCTCTTAACTCTTTATCCACTGTTCAGTGTTCCCACTGGATCCTGAACCATTGCTAACCTTGGGTCGTGTAGCAGCCCAGCTATACGGTCCCTCTGGAGTCAATGCCACTGTTTGTAATGCTGCTCATCCATCTTCTGAATTACTTGCTCATTGGTCCATAGTTAACTAAGGGAAATGCACTCCTGACTATACTTACTCATTAAGTGCAGCCTTTCTGCCAAGAAGAGCTCTTATTTCCAACACACACTACAGTTAGCCCATATTGGTTTAGCTTTGTCCTCCAGCCACTGCACTTGCAAAGAGAATTGGTTTCAATGCTTGACATCCTCCTCACAATAAGAGGCCTCATATAATTGTCTATCCCTGATCCAGCTGACATCTAAGGCAAAAGAATAGGAGTAATACACTTTCATTTTTTTTAGTTCAAAGTTGAAATCTTATTGCAGTGATGCTGGAGATGATCATTCCCCACCTCCCTTAAAGTTAATACACCCCTAATGTAGCATGTTAATATAATAGCCGCGCTAATTAGCTTTGGACCTGAGGTAGCAGAGGGCAGAGATTTAAAATCCTGGCTCAGGAGTTCAGACTTGAGTTCAAAAGTAATTTTTATTACTTACCAGCCATGTAGCCTTGAGCAAGAGACTTTGTTTCTGAAGTTCTGTTTCCTCACCTGTAAAGCAGAATAGTAATAATATCTGCCTTATAGAATTGCTAGAAGGATTAAAAGTGATTATGCAAGCAACCTATCTATGACATAAGAAGCAGTAAATTATTATGACTGTAATTCACTAAATCTAAAACGACATTGATTGCAGGATGCACCATTAAAGAGAACACGAAGAAAGGAAATCACACAATCTCATTGCACAATGGCCTTTAGGTTTAATTAGAAATTACATATTTTAAATATGATAAATCATTCTTATACAGTCATAAAAAGGAAAATATAAGGGAAATAAACTGGGTAACATATTCCTAAAACTTTTCACTTTCAGAGTCTGACATTTCTTTTTTAAAAGATTTAATTTTGGGATGCCTGGGTGGCTCAGTGGTTGAGTGCCTGCCTACGGCCCAGGGCGTGATCCTGGAGACCTGGGATCGAGTCCCACGTTGGGCTCCCTGCATGGAGCCTGCTTCTCCCTCTGCCTGTGTCTCTGCCTCTCTCTCTCTCTTTCTCTGTGTGTGTCTCTCATGATTAAATAAATAAAAATCTAAAAAAAATTAATTTTAATTCCAATATGGTTAACACCTGCAGAGTCTGACTTTCCTAAATCACCTTTTGACTCAAATTCATCACTGTCCATATTTTCCTACTCTCATAACATGTTCTTTCCTATGAAGAGCATTAGTAATGCAGTTCTTTAAAAAGAAGCCCAAAAAAAGAGTAATGATCATTGTTGCAAGACTTTTAAGCTGGTTTTGCAATTATCTGGGGCTAACTTCTGACTTCTGCTTCAGGAATGTTGCTAAACTTGTCTGATTAATCACTCACTTTACCTCTCCTCACAACCTACAATTGTTTCACTGTGGTCTCTGGCTTTTCTGAGCACATCTCCAGCTGTTCTACATCTGGCTTAACATGTGGGACTCAGAACTGACTCTAGTGCCCCAGGTGGGTGTGTCTGGGGAGAATAAGACAGGAAAGCAGAATTTTATTTTTATTTTTTACAGTTAAGCAATTGCACTCATGACAGGATGTCAAAGCGATATTTTGTGATACAATAGACATGAAATTCTGAAACCAGATTATCACAGACACAATTTACAGAGGAAATGGTGGAGGATCTGTTCCCTGACTTCTGGACTCTGAAGTCACATCCAGGAGATTAAAAGGGGTCGGAGCACGGAGAAGAGAGAGGACGTGTAAAAGAGATTCCTTTGGCATGATGTGAGTTCCCATCACAATTCTTTCTCATAATGACGAGGTGTGGGAAGCTCCCCACATCTCCCTCAAGCCTAATGAGGAAGATGCCCATGGGGTCACCCAAGGAAGTCTGAAATGTGTTCCCTGCCTTTGGGAGACACCCGGACGGCGCCTGACTCACCCCTAAGAAGGTTAAGGTGAGCCACGGCTGTTGGATAGACGAGCCGGTTTGGGGATCAGCCTGTGCTAGAGTACCCCAGAGCAAAGCGGGTCCCTGCATTTCCCCGGTTCCGGTTCTTGAAAGACAGAGCCTGAAACCGGCAATCCAAGGGTTAATAGGACTAGTCCCAGCTACAGACTAATACATTCAACTACAACTGTGCTTTTCCTTTGCCTTTAAGTATCCCTGACTCTCCTCCCTGGGGAGGCAGAGATGTGGCTCGCCCTCCCGTCGTCCCCTCATTTGGCTGCGCTGTGGAATAGATCCTTTCCCTGCTGGATACCTGATGTCTCAGTAATCATCTTTGTTGTGCTTGGACAGAGGAACTTGAATTTGGTTACAAGCTGGCAGGCAGTTGTCTTGGTTCCTGTCCATAAGGCCCCCGGGAGGGATTGACAAAGTCACCAAAAAGCTGAAGGTGAATCTGAATTCCAGGAGCTGAGGGAAGAGGTGCAAGTGAACACCTGGAGGCGAGATACACAATGCATCTGCCCCGAATACGGGACCACAGGAGAGCAGTCCTCCGAAATAAACATCTCCAAAACGTCTACGGAAGTACCTGAAAAATACATTAGGTTTTGAAGCTGGTGGCCAAGAAAGAATTCTTGAGACACCTTTGGTGTAAAAAGGTGGTTTTATTAAAGCATGGGGCGGGACCCATGGACAGAAGGGCCTGCACTGGGGTCGTGAGGAGTGGCCCATTATATACTTTCAAGTTGGGAGGGGGCTAGAGAGAGCGTGTAAGTCTCTGAAGAATTTTGGAAGCGGGGTTTCCAGGCCCTTGAGGGGGCTAGTTGTTGTCGGGAAAAGGTCATTTATGACCATCTAATACAGCCTTAGTCATGAGACCCTTCAGATGTGTGTCAGTGAGCCAACTGCTTTGGGGATGATCACAACACGTTTATTGCAGGATAGAGATAAAGGAAATTTCTGAAGGAATTTTATGTATTAAAGTAGGCTTACAGGATTCTGGGGATCGGGCTAGGATTACCTTTTGCTCTTAGCAAAGTATCAACACTGAGGCAGTTGAGTCCCTAGAGGAAGGTCACTCGGCCTGTTTCAAGAACTTGTCAATGGGCTGTAGGCAGTAAGGAAATTTAATAATTTTTCTCCTGCCTTTGTTTCCTGCATTAGTACCCATGGGAAAAAGCATCAGCTTAAGTGACCTGCCAAGTTCAGAGAGCAGAAAACTGCCCAGGTACATAAGAACTTTCTGTTTCTTTACCCATCCTCCCCCCCTTCCCTCTTCTCTCCAACTCTGGCTTAGGTGAGAAACAATGGAAACATCCTAATGAGAGAGGGAGGGGGAGGAGGCGTGGGAGGAGAAGAGGGGAGGGAGGCCATCAAGCTCCTTTCCCAAGTCTGGACCTCAGCTGGGTAAGTAAGAGGACTAAGATTTATCTTTGAATTAAGACTGAAGTCTGACTAACATGAAGGACTGGGCATCCTAATTTATAAATTGGAATTATGCTTGTGACCTAAAGTCATTATAGGACTATCCATTTCCAAGAGAAGCAGAAAAATCATGAATTGTCTCAAACATGAATGTACATGTGAACCAGCCAGTGTTCTTCTGCAGAGATAGGTTATGATTCAGTGGGTCCAGGGTGCGGCCCGAGATCCTGCATTTCTAACCAGTACTGCTGGTTCTTGGGCCACACTTCAAGTAGCAACGTGCTGCGAGCAGGGAAAGATTACCCCATTGAATAAAGTTTAAATGGATTTTGAAAAGACTAAGAAGCTGCATTTTGATTACGACACAGGTTGTGCTTTCAACATACAAGTCATCCACCTTCTTTAATTTTTTTAAGCAGAGCATCACGAGGGAATATATTGTCCCTGTTTTTAAAAAGGCATCGTATATAGAAAAATGTTCAAGTCAACTTTCAGTTGCCACCTTCCCACTCCCTCAGTGGTTACAGAGGTCACCGCTGTTTAACAATTTGGTGTGTACTCTTCTAGGCCTTTAAAAAACCAAAAGTATATTGTGTGGATCAGAATTCAATTTTGGAGAACAGAATCCACTCCAGCTGGATTAAGTAGGAAGGAATTTATTGTATAGTATTTAACAGCCTACAGAATAGTTGGGAGAGATGAAGAAACATCCTAATTTGAGTTTTCAGCAAAGCCTCCCAGGATCAGGCCACTATAGGACTTGTTGTTGGTCCAGGATCAGGAAAGTGCTACTCAAGGACCACTGGGACATGCTAGGATCAGAGAAACAGCCAAGATAAGAAAGAAGCTATGATTTCTGGGAGCACCAGGATGGAACCTTGTCTGCTCTACAGTCCAAGAAGTGGATGCTTAGGGTCCTGCGTCTTTGTAGTACTGGGCTGGATCCCAGATGCTGAGATCTCTGCGGTGACTGCTCCAGAAAACTCAAAAGCCTCTCCAGACCCTGCTCCCAGAAGTGACAAAAGCTGCAGAAGTACAGCCTCTTCTCCGCTTTCACCTTCCACATGTTGTCCAAAGGCTTCTTAGTGGCCAGACTGCAGCTGGGCCCCACACCTGGTGGCAAGGGGAGCTCTCCATCCCTTTCAGCTTTCCAAGCTCTGCTGCTCAGAAAGGCACTTGAGGAGGTAGTGAAGTGAACATTGACCCCATGTCCAGAGATGGCACAGGGGTAGGTGAGTCCTAGAATTTACTGCTGCAAGGGACCTGGAGATTTAGTCCAACTTGTTGATTCTAGAGATCGGGATGGAGTTCCGGAGAATAAAGGTTCGTGGTGGGGGTAGAAACAGACATGGGGTATCGGGGGGCAGAAGGACAGCAGCTCTTCCAGGGCCCCAGTGATTTTTGTCTAGCCTCATTAAGTTTATCGCCTGCAAACCCACCTGCGAGATTGTTTCCATCTGCGGCATCCTTCTTTGCCTCCCAACATATATTTGGGTAACCAAAGTGCGGAACCTTATGCTTAACTCTTTGGAATTCTTTTTTTTTTTTTTAAAGATTTTATTTATTTCTTAATGAGAGACACACAGAGAGAGGCAGAGACAGAGGCAGAGGGAGAAGCAGCCTCCCTGTGGGGAGCCCCATGGAAACTCACTCGGGATCACATCCTGAGCTGAAGACAGATGCTCAACCACTGAGCCACCACCAGAGTGCCCCATCTTTTTGGAATTCTGTCTTTGTTAGCTTCATAAGGTAATTTTGGATCCCAGTGTAGTTCCTCTCGGCCATAACACACTCAAATTAGGTAAGCAGGTCTTCCGTACCCCAATCCAAGTCAATCCACAACAACAAAAAGTTAGATAAAACAGATGAAAGAAATGTAGGCAAGGGCTCTCTCTCTCTGGAAATTCTCTCCTTGATCCATTTCTGTCCCTTCTGGTACAATTGTTTAACTAACTACCGACATCAGCCAACTACTCAATTGACCTGGTATCCAGCCTATATCTCCTTGTCCACAGGAGATGTGTCCAAGAACCTAGAGGAGTACAGATTCAGTGTGTGAGCAGTCCCCTTACCCTGCCTCTGTAGTCCTCAGGTCAGGAAAAGAACCGGCTGTCAGGGCAGGCTAATCTTGGTAAGCTCATGCTGGCCCCTAGCGGACACTGCTGCTGCTGCTGCTTTTCAATCGAGATGCAATAGATATGTAACAGTATATTAGTTTTGGGCATAGAATGGAATGATTCAATATTGACATGTATTGTGACATGATCACTTCAATATCTAGTTAACACCCATCACTACACACAGATTTTTTTCTCCTTGCGATAAGAACTTTTAGGATCTACTCTCTTAGCAGCTTTTAAGTGTTCAGTACAGCATTATTAACTATAGTCACCATGCCCACCAAATTATTAACCGTAGTTGGTAACCACGCTATGGTTAATCACACTGTATTTAGTATAGCTGCCTATTTATGTGAGTGCTTATAAGCCATCACGGCAGTAACTGGCTCTAGAATATTGTTTTGGATTAGAAGCAACCTCACTGGTTTGATGGCTTAAAGGTATAGCTGGAGATGGGGGCCTATCCACTTAGTACCCGGTGGATGGGCTGCTAAGGGATTCTGAGACCCTCAGTGACAGGGGACCGTGGAAACATGAGGCCTCCACAGGGGCTGCAACTCCATGTGGCCACTGTTAGGGCTGGATGTGGCCAGTGTGCCTGAATGCACATCTCAGGACGGCTTATGAAGTCTGGCGAATGGCCCCTTTAGTTAGCTAGACTGGGTAGGCCTTACAAGACAGTCGCAGGTGTCAGCCCTCAGATATGGGGGCATCCTCCTCCCAGCTCTCTCTCCCCCTGCCACCTTTCCCCCCTCATCTCCTTCACCTGTGGGAAAGACCCAACACAAATGCCACCTTCTCAGAGAGTTTCTCCCAGTTTCTCCCAGCCAAAATGAATTCTTTTTTTGTCTGAGCCCCAAGTGTTTTGTGTGTATGGCCAGTTTAACACAAGTTGGGTATCTGAAGCCCTGTCTACATAGTGCAAACTTAACTCTGAGGTCTTCGTCTGATTCCATGCTACAGTCCTGTTGCTGAGCAAGAATGAATCAATGGAGATAAAATCAAGTAGTGTTTCATTAAGTAATTTAAAAAAATATTTCACTTTGAGACCATATGAAAGTGCTTCTAGGAACATCCAAATCTAGTTCTGTTTTTTTGTTTTGTTTTGTTTTGTTTTGTTTTTCTCCTTGGGCTTTTTCCTCCTGCCAATTTGAATGTTTGTAAATGGGCCATCTCTACTATCAGTTCTGACTGGGGATGAGTAGATTCCTGGTAGGAGCAGACAGAGAAATACTTCTGGGAAGAGGTGAGATAGCAATTATGAAACACTTAGAAGTGGAGTATATTTGGTGGTAAGGAGGGGCAAGAAACAGCATTTTAAAGGATTTAGAAATATTTTTCTGATTGGCCAAAGTTTATAGGATTTATGATTTCATAGGTTAAGCCCTCTGGGGAATGTTAAAGGAAGCATCATTAGCCTTGTCTTATGCGGATGGAGACACTGCAGTCCAGAGGGTTTAACTGGCTTGGCCAAGTCACACAACCAACACATGACAGACTAACACTTATGTCTAGGACTTGGGTGCACCTGTCCAGAGCTCTCTCCACTATAACTTGCTGGACGAAGTTTGGGCAGCAAAAGAACTCCAAAGGGAGCACTGGGAAGGGGCCTCTAGGCCATTCCCTGCATTTTGTTTGTCTGCAGAAGAAGTGCTGTGGTGGGGAAGGAGTTCTGCAAAATGTAAGCCAGCAAATCCCCAATGTGCAAGAGGGAACATCTTGTGGTCTCCTTTGCTCTTTGTTTACCAGTTTCTCTTTGAGTCAAAAAGAAACTGAGATCAGTTCCTGCTGCAGCATTTCTCAGGATAGCTGCATGAAGCCTGGTAAGTTTGCAAATGTTGTGGGGGTGGGAAGGGGTCAGGAGTAAGACAGGGAAAGTTGTAGGGTCAGTTGACCACGTTGTCCCTACACAACAAGGATGCTCCAACTCCATTCTGTCCTCTCTGGTCCCAGGGTTCGTAGAGCTGAAGTTTCTTCTCAGAATCTTGACAGTAGGGACCCCTCTGGGGAAGGAGAACATATCTTTACAAAGATACAGACTCTAAATGAATAAGTGAGCTTGCTTAAGGATGTGGTTGCAGCATGGTAGGTGGTTAGGATCCACTTTCCTCTAATCTTCATGACCACGGAATTCCTGGACAGATCACAGTCCATGATTCATCTCAGCTCAGCAGCGTCAGCAGAATGAGCCATCTGCAGGCATCTCCCTCACCACAGCTCAGCTCCTCTCTCTGAAGCCCCTCCGAGGTTCAGTGGTTCAGTGCAGGATATCTCTCTGCCCCTAGTAAGACATGCTGCTAAATTATGTAATATGTCTATAATTGCTCCTATTTTGCAGATGAAGAAATGGAGCCTTCGGGAAATCACAGAACTTTCTGGAAGCACATGACCATATGTTGATGGGTAGCAGGAGCCAGGCAGCTCAGGATCACACTTAGGTTTTCTCTGGCTTCAGACTGTCCCCACCAGAGCAATGCCAACTCCCAGCCCATCGCTTTCAAGATATCTACTTTCTTCTCACAAACACAAGCCAAATGATAGGATTATGTCATTATCACCCATTTATATTTTTGTTCATTTTTACTTGGCCTCAAAGTACATTTCACGTGGATCTTCATAACCATCTTTGATTTTAAGTCCCATGAAGAACATAACTGACAAATACCTACCGATAACTCCTTGGGTATAGGAGGGCCCAGGAAACATGATGGGGATAGAAAGAGGAAGTTCGTCTTTGGACTTTGGTGGGGAGGTAATGGGGCAGAAGAGGGGAAATTTCTTTGCTCGTGGCTCAGCACAGACAGGCATTTACAGAAAATATATTTTAAAGATGAAAATGATAAATTTTCCATGTGACTGTAATCAAAAATTTCTGAGAAACAACCAAAGAAGGGGAAGGCTGGGTGATGTGTATTCTCATATGATCACGTTACATAAAATGGGTAGCTCTTAACATGCAGGTCACCACGTACTTGACTATCTCTTAGCAATTATAAGAGTTTTTGTTTAATCCATATTTATCAAGGTTGCAGGTTTTCTGGTGATACAATGAACAGATAAATGGCTTTTGTGTCTGTGGTGTGATGGGGGTGATGGGGTGCCAGTGGGTATACCACTCCTAGGACAGAGAGCCTCTTTTCTCCTTGACAGACCATAATCCAGCTCCCTCTCTAAAGCCAGCATTTCCTCTCCCAATATCCTGCTTTTTCTTACAGATTACCATATTTATTTTTCCCTATTGGAAGGGGGGGTATGGGGCGGGGTGGGGTGCAGGAGGCTGGGGGGTGGGGAGGGACAGAAAAATGTATCTCGCCAAAAAGTCAATGGTGTCATCTAGTGGTGAAGAGTACAAATGCAGAAACTGGTAAGTACCTTCAGCCTCAAGGCTCTGGGCATTTTTATTTATCCAGTTACAGGTATTTACTGCACCAAGCTGTTTAATAACAATTCAGATGTGTCCCCTACTCCCATCCTTGAAGGAGCTTATGACCATTTTAGAGAGTTGAGGATCTAAAGCTCACTTCCAACAGAAAACACTAAAGCTGAGGGAATGATTCAGATACCGTCATAAAATGTCCAGGAGGTGAAACTTTGATAGTTGCCCCCCTTTCTCCAGGATGTAGATATATATAATTGTTAACAATGGATCATTTTATTATTTTTTTGAAGTGTGTGAAGACCATCACTATGTCTCTTAAGTCAGCTCCCAGAAATAACTGCTGTTAAATTATATATATATATATATATATATATATATATATATATATATATATATATAGGCTGAGACATGTTTTCTATTTGTAAACCAGCTTTAAGAAACCAACTGTAATATAGCTAGCCTTGGCCATTTCCTTTGTTATGAGATAGTTGCCTAATAGTTCATTGACTGGATACAACTTCTGTAACCAAACTATTACCTGTAGTCATTTAGATATTTCCAAACTTTTTTTGAAGTTTTTAAGTAATCTCTGTATCCCATATGGGGCTCAAACTCATGACCCCAAGATCAAGAGTCACATGCTCTTCTGACAGAGCCAGCCAGGTACCCCTACAATGAATTCTTCTAAGATAGTCGTAGAAAAAAACAAACCCAAAACCAACTATATAGGATGAAGTGTATGATAGGCTGTATTTCCATTTTCATTTGTTTCAAGATATTTCTTGATTACTTTTCATTTCTTCTTTGACCTGTTAGTTGTTAACAGCGTGTTGTTTAATTTCCACCTATTAGTGAATTTTCCAGTTTTCCTACAGTTAGTTATTGGTTTTTAGTTACATACGATTGTGGTCAGAAAAGATATTTGGTATAATTTCAATCTTTTTAAATTTGCTAAAACTTGTTTTGCGGCCTGTAATATGATCTATCCTGGAGAATGTTCTGTGGGTCCTTGAGAAGAACATGTATTCTCTTGCTATTGGATGGGATGTTGTGTATATGTCTGTTAGGTCCATTTGGTTGAAAGTATGGCTCAATTCCAACATTTCTGTGTTGGTTTTCTGTCTGAATGATCTATTGTTGAAAGTAGAACATTGAAGTCCCCTACCATTAGTCTATTGCTATTTATTTCTCCCTTTATATCTGTTACTGTTTAATATACAAGTGCTCTGATTTTGTGCACATAAATTTAATATTGTTAAATATTCTTGATAAATTGACCCCTTATCATTATATAATGACCATATTTGTCTCTTGTTACTGTTCTTGGCTTGAAGTCGATTTTATCTAATATAAGTATCCCCACACTTGCATGGAATATCTTTGGAAAATGATATTATCCATTTGGTCTCTTAGAGCCTTCTTAAAGCACAAATGACTCCCTTGAGGCAGCATATACTTCGGTCTTGCCTTTTCTCCATCCACCTACTCTATGCCCTTTAACTGGGGAATTCAATCCATTAACATTTAGAATGATTATTGAAAAGTAAGAACTTAATACTTCAGTCTGATTAATTATTTTCTGGCTGTTTTGCAGTTCTCTTTTCCCTTTCTTCCTTTCTTGCTTCCTTCGTTAATGAAGTGATGATTTTCCCAGTGGTATGTTTTGATTCCCTTCTTTTTATCTCATTTGTATTGTATCGACTGTAAGTCTGTTTTGTGACTACTATGAGGCTGACATAAAACTTCTTAACAGTCTATTTGGCACTGACAGCTACTTTAATTCATACAAATCTCCACCTTTTTAGTCTCCTCCCCCTTTTGATTTTCTGATGTCACAATTAACCTCTTAAAAAAAGAGATTTATTTATTTATTTATTTGAGGGGGGAGGGGCAGAGGGAGAGAAAGAATCTCAAACAGACTCCCCACTGAGCACAGAGCCTGATATGGGGCTCTATCTCAGGATCTCGAGACCATGACCTGAGCTGGAACCAAGAGTTGGACGCTCAACCAACTGAGTCATCCAGGTAACCTAATCTCTTTTTATATTGTGTATTCATTAACAAAATATTATAGCTCTAGTTACTTATAATACTCTCATCCTTTAACCTTCATATTGGAGTTGAGTGGCTCCCACACTGCCATATTACTATGGTATTATTCTGAACTTGACTATATACATACCTTTAACAATGTGTTGCTTATTTTCATGTTACTAAATAGCATCTTTTTGTTTCAATTTGAAGAGTTTCTTTTGGCAAAGGCAGGTCTAGTGGATTCTCTCAGCTTTTGTTTTTCTGGGCAAGTCTTTACTTGTCCTTCATTTGTGAAGGATGACTTTGCCCAATAGAGTATTCTTCATTGGCAGGTTTTTTTTCATTCTGTTTTTCAACACTTTGTGAATACCATTGTTTTCACTCCTGGCTTATAAGGTTTCTCCTGAGAAATCTGCTGACAGCCTTATGGGGATTCCCTTATAAGTTACGAGCTGTCTCTTTTCTCTTGCTGCTTTTAAGATTTTCTTTTTGTCTTTGATTTTTCACTATGTTATTATAATGTTACAATGTTATAATGTATCTTGATCAGGATCTCTTTCAGTTAAGTTTGTTTGGTAACCTATGAGCTTCATAAATTTGGATATCCAAATCCCTTCCCAGATTTGGGAAGGTCTCAGCCATTATTTCCTTAAATAAGCTTTGTGCTTCCTTCTCCCCCTTTTCTCTTTCTGGAACTCCAATAGCTTCCAAATTATTTATTTTGCCAATATCCCATAGATCACAGAGACTTTCTTCACTCTTTCTCATTCTTTTTCCTTTGTTCTCCTCTGACTGGATAATTTCAAAATTCCTGTCCTCTAACTCACAGATTCTCTCTTCTGCTTGATGCACTCTATTACTGATACTCTAGTGCATTTCTGTACTTCATTAAATGTGAAAGCTACAGAACTTGATTAGTTTTTTTTTAAGATTTTATTTATTCATGAGAGACACACAGAGAGAGACAGAGATATAGGCAGAGGGAGAAGCAGACTCCCTGTGGGGACCTTGATGTGGGACTCTATCCCAGGACCCCGGGATCACGACCTGAGCCAAAGGCAGACGCACACTGAGCCACCTAGGTGCCCCTGATTGGTTCTTTTTAATGATTTCTATCTCTTTGTTAAACTTCTCATTTTGTATTGTTTTCTTGATTTCGTTGAATTGTCCTTGTGGTTTTTCTTGTAGCTCCCTGAGTTTCCTTAAACAGCTGTTTTGGATTCTTTATCAGGCAAATTGCAGATCTCTATGTCTTTGGGGTTGGTTATTAGAAGATTATTTTGATCCTTAGTGGCACCATGTTTCCTTGATTTTTCATGTTCCCTGAAATTTTGCATTGTTGTCTTTGCATTTGAAGTAATAGTCATCCCTAGTCTTTACTAACTGCCTTCAGGAGAGAGATACCTTCCATGAGCCCCACTAAAGATTCTGAGGCTTCTTCAGACCTTCAATGGGTACACCTTCTCTGTGCTTCTTGCTCCCTCTTGTGGCAGATTTCTTAAGCTTGAGTGCTTTCTCAGATTGGGCAACACACCAGGCCAAATGCTGACAGCTTCCCTCATTTCATTTTCCCAAAGGTGGCACTAAAGTTCAAGTTTGTGGTCTCTCACTGGTTTTTTGCAGATTCAGAATGGCTTTCTACACATGCTAACTTGACGCTTGCCGAAACACCCTTGCCACCACTTTTGGGAACATCCACAGGGAGTTGGCCATAGGGTAGAGATAAGTGTGTGGGTGAGGTGCACAGAGTACTAGGGGTGCCATGGGCAGATGGGGGATCCAGGGGCGAGGCCTCCCTAGCAGCTCCTGGGCAGGCTTCTTGATGGAATCAAGTGATTCTGTTGAATCACTTAGCAGGATCCACTTTAGTGCCCTCTGAGAGTCCTCTGTGTGGCTCTCTCAGCATCTTCTCTCCATCCCCTCCCCAATCTTGGAGCTCTTGATTCAGTACTCTGCATGGGGCATGAGAGCAATGAGCCTCTTCCGTGGCATCCTGCGCAGCTGGGGAAACCGGTGCTCACTCACATGCTCTCACTCCCTCACCCCTACCTCCTTCTGCCCCCCAGGATAAAGCTCAGGCCCAGGAGAACTTTCTTGTTCCTGAGCTGCACTGCCTTGGGGAAGGAGTTATGTGAGGAAAGTCCTCTTACACTCTCTGATGAATCTAAACATATTTTTTGCTCCAATTGTCTGCTAGAACTTCTCTGCTGGAAACTTGGGTTTTCACAAATCTCTCGTTTCCCAGTTGATTATCTAAGTCAGTGATTTTCTGCAGGCTCCCTGCCCAGAGCCAAGAGGGAAGATGGTTCACAGGCCGCTGTAGGGTCTTGTAGCCAGGACTACGGTCTGTGTGCCTGATACTTCACACGCAGGTCAGCAAGGCTCCTCCTGGGACCCTTGGCATGCGGTGCAGGATCTCACAGCTCCCAGGCCTTTTTTGCCTGTGGATGGATGTCAACTTGTTCTTGGGGTGGGGGTGGGAGCCACAGATGTGGAACGTCTTATTCAGCCATTATGCCCAGATCACTCAGGTAGAGTTCCTTGTATTTTCTGGATATTAATTTCTTATTAGATATATGATTGGCAATTATTTTCTCTCATTCCACAGGTTGCCCTTTTATCCTTTTATTTCCTTTGATGTGCACAAACACCACATTTTGACATAATCCTATTGGTCTATTTTTTTGCAGCTGTGTCTAGAAATCATTGCCAAATCCAATGCCATGAAGATTCACTTCTAGGTTTCTCCTAGGAGTTTTATAATTTTTTTTTTTTTAAGATTTTATTGGCCTACGCCAGGAGTGCGCCTTTTTGTGGCGAGGTCACGTTTCCAGGGGTCGCTGAGGGTCCTCAAGGCCGGGCGTGGAGCTTGGAGGCTGCAGGTGGTCAGGCTTGGGGCGCAGACGGAGGCTCCGTGGGCCTGGCCGCACCGTCGGAGCTCTCCATGCTCAGCTTGCTGGCGCACCTGGAGTGGGTGGGCGGTGCCGCGGCCGTGACACCCTCTAGGCCACGCGCAGCGGGAGAATTAGCTATGCCAAGGCCGAGGCCGGGGCCGGGGTGCAGCGTGGAGGCCGGGAGCCTTGGCCGCAGAAAGGCAGTGGGCCCCCCGGGCGTGGCAGCGTCGGCTCCCCACCCCCTGGCGAGGAGGAGGCATTGCCCACGGCTCCCACGAGCTACCACTACATGCTGCGCCCGTGAAAGTGCAGGTACAGGGCCTCAAGGTGGCACTGACGTCCAGCTGGCCCAGGATGACCTTCCCTACTGCGGAGCCCCTGGAGCTGTTGACCTGGGGGTCCCCCAGGACTTGACAGTGCTGGCCTGCTCCCGCCACCGGGGTGACTCCGTGCTCCTCGTGGACCTAGCCCACCAGGACGTGCCTCAGAACGTCACGGCGGCCACCACCCAGCTCAAGGCCTTCCCCCTAATCCGGGCTGCGGCCTGACCTGGTGCAGCAGGCATGAACCCCAGCTCCTGGGCCTGGGCCTGCAGATGGAGCCTTCCTGGAGGAGAAGCTGCTCTGGCGCTGCACGCCCCTGCCCCCTTCTGCCTACCCCACCGCGACCTCCCCTGAACCCTGATCCTGTGCACTCTGGGGCCTGTCAGCACCCTCTTCCTGGACCACTCCATACCAGGGGCCTGCTCTGAGCCTGCCCGAGCCCCTGGCAAGCTTGGGAGCCATGTGCCCACCCAACCCTCTCCTCCCAACAGGAAGCGAATTCCACACACACAGTGGCCAGGCAGGCATCACTACCAGGAAGGGGCAACACGGCGAGAAAGCTGGACGGACCCTGGCCCCAATTTTCTCTTTAATTTTGAAGATAATTTTATTTTTTAATTAAAGAAGAGAAACAGAACAGCTCATTGCCATTTTGTAAATACTTCTGCTTGGCAAGTCCAGCTCTTTCCTCAGTGCTAGGTGTTGCTGGGTACCTCTCTCCTCAAGGGGCAACCTCAGAGCTGTTTATAGCAATGACCCTGCCATCAGCTTTCCCAGAATGGGTCAGATTCCAGGAGCGTGCAAAGGAGCATGGGCACTGCTGTCCCTAGGAACCCGTTCCCAAGCCCTGTCACCGAGAATTCACCTCCCTGATGGCGTCTAGGGTGCCCTTGGTCATGGTCCTACAGGCCAAGCAGTGGGTTTGATTCTACAAATAGGAAGTGTAAGCCTGGGCTTTCATCATAATGATTTCCCCTAAGCAGGGCCTGAAGCCACATCAATACACAAGAAAATAAACACATTTGTAAAAGAAAAAAAATGATTTATCTGTCTATCTATCTATCTATCTATCTATCTATTTATGAGAGTGCAGGTAGAGGGAGAGCAACAAGCAGACTCCATGCTGAGAGTGGTGTCCAGTGCCAAGCTTGATCCCATGACTCTGAAATCAAGAATTGCATGCTCAGGGATGCCTGGGTGGCTTAGTGTTTGGGCACCTGTCTTTGGCTCGGGTCATGATCCCTGAATCTGGGATGGAGTTCTGCATGGGGCTCCCTGTGAGGGAGCCTGCTTCTCCCTCTGCCTGTCTCTCTCTCTCAGTCTGTGTCTCTCATGAATGAATAAATAAATCTTAAAAAAAAAAAAAAAAGAATTGGATGCTCAACTGACTGAGCCACCCAGGCACCCCGGGATTTACAGTGTTATGTTTAGGTCCTTAATCAGTTTTAAATTAATTTAGGTCCTTAATTATATTGTTTAAGGTAGGGTCACACTTCATTCTTCTACATGTGCATGTACAGTTTTCTCAGCACCACTTGAAGAGACTATTTTTCCCCATTTTCCCACTGGCACCCTTGTTTAAACTCATTTGAGCATATATGTGAGGTCTATTCTGGGCACTGTATTCTGTTCCATTGGTCTATGTGTCTGGTCTATGTGCCAGTACCAGGATTGCAACTTCTTGAACATTTGCACCTGTAGCATTTCTGTAGCCTTCTCTCCCTGCAGGGAAAATGCACTGAGATACCCAATCATAGAATCACCACCACTTCCTGACTGCATCCAATCTAGAGTAAAGCCCTGCTTCCTTGGACTCTGTCCAAAATCACATAATAAAAGCACAAATCATACACAGGATTTGTTATTGTGCTGCACAAGTATTGCACTTTTTACAAATTGAAGGTCTGTGGCAACCCTGCATTGAGCAAGTGTATTGGCACTATTTTCCTAAGAGCATTTGTTTACTTCGTGTCTCTGTCACATTTTGGCAATTCTTGCGACATTTCAAAATTTTTATTATTATTACATTTGTTACGGTGATCTCTGATCAGTGATTTTTTTTTTTTAAGATTTTATTTATTTATTCATGAGAAACAGGTAGAAACACAGGCAGAGGGAGGAGCAGGCTCCCTGCAGGGAGCCCAATGCAGGACTTGATCCCAGGACCTGGGGATCAGGACCTGAGCCAAAGGCAGACGCTCAACCACTGAACCACTCTGGTGCCCCCGGTCAGTGATCTTTGATGTTACTATTATAACCATTTGGGGGTGCCACAAATCACACCCACGTAAGATGACAAATTTAATAAATGTTGTATATGTTCTGACTGCTCCACAGACCAGTCATTCCCCTGATCTCCCTCCCTCTTCTGGGGCCTCCCTAGTCCCTGAGACACAACAATATTGAAGTCAGGCCAATTAATAACCCTATAATGGTCTCTAAATGTTCAAGTGAAAGGAAGACCCACACATCTCTCACTTTATTTACTTTTTAAAAAAGATTTTATTTATTTATTCATGAGAGACACACACAGAAAGAGAGAAAAAAAAGCAGAGACACAGGCAGAGGGAGAAGCAGGCTCCAGGCAGGGAGCCGGAGGTAGGACTTGATGCCAAGTCTCCAGGATCACACCCTGGGCTGAGGGCAGCGCTAAGCTGCTGAGCCACTGGGGCTGCCCACATCTCTCATTTTAAAGCAGAAGCTAGAAGTGCCCGATTCGGCATCACATATCCTAAAGCAGAAGCTAGGAAAGGCTAAATTTAGCAAGGGAGATATGTCAAAAGCCAAGGCAGGCTGAAAACTAGGCCTTTTGCACCAGTTAGCTAAACTGGAAAATGCAAAGGAATGCAAAAGAAAAGTGCTTGAAGGAAATTAAAAATGCTACTTCGGTGAGTATGCAAATGATAAGGAAGTGAACCGGGTTCCTGGTGGTCTTTGGTTGGAGGTTACTGCCATACATAAAATGGGATTACTATCTTCAAAGTATAGAGGACAGTATGCATCAACAAGAGGGAGATTCATGTACCGGTGGAAAAAAAGTGGGCAAAGAGAGAAAAAAAATAGAAGAAATACAAACAAATGGCTTCAGAAATGTTGACAAAACGGTTTTACCCCAAATGCATGGAATGCTGCTGCTGATTCAGCTGGTGGGATCATCATTTCAAATCTGGGTCCAGCTTCTCTTGCTGTCCCTTTCCACGAAGCCCCCACACTATAAGCCTGGGGAGCCCCGTGTGTGGGGAAGTTTATCCTCCACCGCCAACGTGCGGGAGCCGAGGCTGGGCCTCCGCGGCAGCGGCCCCTCCCCCAGGTGGGACACCCGCCCGCGGTCGCCGGGGTCCTCCGAGGGTGCCGTGCGCACCGCAGGCCGGCTCCGCCCAGAGGGAGGCCGTTCTAGCCCGCCGCCTACTCGGTGGTAGGCCCGCGGCCGCCACGCCCCCTGCCGCCGCCATGTTGGGGGCGCGCGGCGGCCATGGCTGCGAGCGGCCGGAGCGCGGTGGGGGCCGCGCCAGCCTCGCCGGGCACCTGCTGGAGGTGCGGCCCGGGCTGTACCTGGGCGGGGCGGCGGCCGTGGCGGAGCCGGGCCTCCTGAGGGAGGCGGGCATCACGGCCGTGCTGGCGGTGGACTCGGAGGAGCCCGACCTCACGGCGGGGGCTGGGACCGAGGGTCTGCGGCGCCTCTTCGTGCGCGCGCTGGACGAGCCCGAGACCGACCTGCTCAGCCACCTGGACCGCTGCGCGGCCTTCATCGGCCGGGCCCGCGCCGAGGGCCGCGCCGTGCTGGTGCACTGGTGAGAGCCCGCGGGGTGGGGGGCAGCCCGGGCTCCGGAACCTCCTCTCCCGCCCGCGCCCGCCGTGCGAGCGAGCGCCCTGCCTTCGTGACTCAGACTCGTTTCCCTTGGCTCATTCTGCGGCCCGCGCCGTCCCCGTCCCGTCCCCGTCCCGTCCCCCTCTTCCCCCCTCCCCCCGTCCCGTCCCCTCCTCCCCCCTTCCCCGGTCCCGTCCCCCTACTCGTCCCGTCTCCCGTCCCGTCCACCCCCGCGTCCCGTACCCCTCGTCCCATCCCCCTCCTCCCCCCCGTCGTCCCCTTTCTCCCCCTCCCCATCCTCCCCTCCCCCGCCCCGTCCCCCTCTTCCCCCCTCCCCCCGTACCCCCTCGTCCCGTCCCCCGTCCGTTTCCCCGCCCCGTTCCCCGTCCCCCCCCCGTCCTCCCCTCGTCCTGTCCCCCCGTCCCGTCCACTCCCGCGTCCCATTCCCCCCCGTCCCCTCCCCCTCCTCCCCCGTCCCCATCCTCCCCCGTCCCCATCCTCTCCGTCCCCTTCCTCCCCCTTCCCCCTCCTCCCGTCTGGTCCCCCTCCCCCGTCCCCCCTCCTCCCCGGTTCGTCCCAGTCCCCCCTGTCCCCTCCTCCCCCAGCCGGTCCCCCAAGCCTGAGTTGCTTTTTTTTTTTTAATTTCCTTTTTTTAAGATTTTATTTATTCGTGAGAGACACAGAGAGAGAGACACACACAGAGAGGCAGAGACACAGGCAGAGGGAGAAGCAGGCTCCATGCAGGGAGCCGGGTGCGGGACTGGATCCCGGGACTCCAGGATCAGGCCCTGGGCTGAAGGCAGACGCTCGACCGCGGAGCCACCCGGGCTGCCCGCCGGAGTTGTTTTTAAGGGGGGCGGCGGGGCTGATAGTCGGCAAAGTCCCTGCAGCTAAACAGATTCAGAGGTCTTCAGGAGAAGCCAGACACCTCCCCAGATGATGGTAATGCAGACTGCCTCGCAAGTCGTGGACTAAGACATGAACAAAGACAAGGTTATTCAAACTTCACCAGAAAAGCAGATTGTGTGTGTTTGGGCCAGAGGGTGGTTGATGATGAGAAATGGGGAGAGAGAAATCCGTTAGGAGGTACAGGAGCCCTAAGCGTGCAGGGGGGGTGGGGGCGGGGAATGATGGAGTAGGTTGTAGCAATGCCAAGAGGAGAATCTTCATATGTGTTTGGGAATTCTTAGTAGTCCCTCTGCGGTTGGATTGGAGCCGGTGACTAGTTTATGAAGTCAGGGCTTTTACTGCGTGCCTGCACTTGTTCTAAATATTTATGTAAAGGACCTAAGGAAGTAGTGAAGTGGAAAGAAGCCTGGGACCAAATCTTCAGGACCCTTAATGCCAAGAACACAGGAGCTTGGATTTTTTTTCAAAGCCATTAGAGAAGTTTTTAGAATTAGTGTAGTTATTTCTGAAAAGGTAATACAGGGGCGCCTGGGTGGCTGGGTCAGTTGAGCATCTGCCTTTGGCTCAGGTGGTGTTCCCGGGGTCCTGGGATAGAGCCCACCATCAGGCTCCCGGCATGGAGCCTGCTTCTCCCTCTCCCTCTGCCTGCTGCTCTCCCTGCTTATGCCCATGCTATCTCTCTCTCTCTCAAAGTCTTAAAAGGTGAATACATCCACATGGTTCAATATTTAAAAAGAATGAGAAATTAGAGAAATAAAGGAAAACTTCTTTTGTATATTGGTGGTATTTCAGAGGCAAAGTCTTTATTTGGGTAGAAGAAGCAGACTTGAGGTGGACCTGAGCTTCACCATTGGTAGGGAGTGGGGCTTTTTTATTTTTTCAATTGCTGCTATTTTATTTTAAAGGTTTCTTTTTCAGTCATGCAGGAGTTAGTCGAAGTGTGGCTGTAGTGACTGCTTTTATGATGAAGACTGACCAGCTTACCTTTGAAAAGGCCTATGAAAGTCTCCAGACCATCAAACCAGAGGCTAAGTGAGTTGTTATAAAAATAATTCTGTTTTTGTGATGTGATTTTATTCATTTAAGAAAACTTAACTTTGTTTGTCCTTATAGGATGAATGAGGGATTTGAGTGGCAACTGAAATTATACCAAGCAATGGGATATGAAGTAGATACTTCTAGTGCAATTTATAAGCAATATCGTTTACAGAAGGTTACAGAAAAGTATCCAGGTGAGTAATAATTGCTAGTACTTATTGGGTCCTTTTAGATGCCCTTTAGTCTGACACTAAAAGCTTCAGGTACATTATCTCACTTTTCCAGTAATCCCTTGGTACAGGTACTGTTATTTCCTTCTGAAAATAACTTGTTCAAGGTCACATGATTTGTAAGTGGTGGGCAGGGATTCGAACTCAGGCAGTCTGTGCTCAGAACCCAAGGGCTTCTTCACTATGCTCTCTGACTTCACCCTGATTCCTTAACATTGGAGATTTTTTTTTTTTAATTTCTGAGGTTAGCACTTCTTGACTCAATGTGACATTAGTTGAATTTTTTTTTTTTAAAGACTTTATTTATTCATAGAGACACACAGAGAGAGAGGGGGAGGCAGAGACACAGGCAGAGGGAGAAACAGGCACCATGCAGAGAGCCTGACATGGGACTCCATCCAGGGTCTCCAGGATCACACCCCGGGCTGCAGGCAGCGCTAAACCGCTGCGCCACCAGGGCTGCCCATATTAGTCGAATTTTGTCTGAAAATGCCAAGTTGATCTCAACAGATAGATACATTTTAATTGTTCCATGTAGAATTACAGAACTTACCTCAAGAACTCTTTGCTGTGGACCCAACCACCATTTCACAGGGATTAAAAGATGGCATTCTCTACAAATGTAGAAAGTGCAGGTAAAATATTTTCTATCCTCTGGATTTTATCCTGTCTCAGTAGCTGAAATGTACTGAAAGTTTCATTTTCTTAAGATCTATAGGAAGAATTTGTTAATTGAGTAATATAGAAATTTTAAATTCAATATTGCTTTTATTTTATTATTTTATTTTTCTCTTATTATTTTTAAAGATTTTATTTTTTTATTGTTTAAAAGACTGTTTATTTATGAAAGACACAGAGAGAGGCAGAGACACAGGTAGAGGGAGAAGCAGGCTCCAGGCAGGAAGCCTGATGTAGAACTCAATCCTGGGACTCTGGGATCATGCCATGAGCCAGAAGCAGACGCTCAACTGCTGAGCCACCCAGGCGCCCCCAAAACTGCTTTTAAAAAGAATATAAACAGGGGCTCCCTGGGTGGCTCAGCGGTTTAGCACCTGCCTTTGGCGCAGGGTGTGATCCTGGAGTCCCGGGATCGAGTCCCACGTCGGGCTCCCAGCATGGAGCTTGCTTCTCCCTCCTCCTGTGTCTCTGCCTCTCTCTCTCTCTCTCTCTCTCTATCATTCATAAATAAATAAATAAATCTTTAAAAAAATATAAACTCTTTAAGAGTGAAAGTAAATCAGGTTACTTGTAGAGGTTATTGAAAATTAAAGTAGCATAATCTATTTATTTTGCTAAGAAATACTGCACATTGCATCTATTTTTTTCATCCTTTTGGAAAGTCATTAATGTTTTTGTTTGGGGGTTGCAGGCGATCTTTATTTCGAAGTTCTAGCATTTTGGATCATAATGAAGGAAGTGGTCCCATAGCCTTTGCCCACAAGAGAGTGACACCATCTTTCACACTCACCACAGGGAGTCAGGCTCAATGTACATCATATTTCATTGAACCTGTGCAGTGGATGGAATCTGCTTTGTTGGGTGTGATGGATGGACAGGTAAGAACACATTTTATTTTCTGCAGTTTCATTATATTATCTCTATTTTTTCTTCTTTCTTATACTCTAAACCATATTTTAACTGGTGTTTCACTCCATAATAACTGCTTTCTTTATGGAGATTATATCTTTCTAGTGTAGATAAGAATCTGTCAAATAAATAAATAAATTAGGTATGTACAACCTATCTAAAGTAGTGAACCACTTCTGCTTGAGAGCTGTTGGTCTAAGTTAATTCCTTTTAAGGCTATTTATGTTTTTTCAAGTAGAAGACTAATGTAAGCTGATTCGAATATATTTAACAAAACTCAAACTTGGTAACAAGTAGGGCAAATCAAGGATTTTAAAATTATATTTAAAGTTTCTTTCTTGTCTTCCCTTTCTTTTTAAATTTTGGGTCCATGCAATTCTCTTTTTCCCTGACTTACAGTTCTGTATGTTTGCTAAGAGATTCATTTTCATTTCCTGTTAACTCTTAAGAATGCAACTCATGGGGTGCCTGGGTGGCTCCGATGGTTGAAGATCTGCCTTCGGCTCAGGTCATGATCTCCAGGTCCTGGGATTGAATCCCATGTCAGGCTTCCTGCTCAATGGGGAGTCTGCTTCTGCCTCTGCCTCTCCACCTGCTTGTTCTGTCTCTGTCTCTCTCTCTCATGAATTAAAAAACCGTTTAAAAAAAATGCAGCTCATATGAGCATCCTGGGATGGCCACATTTCTCCTTTAGGTTTACTTAACGTTAACTTAAAGATATTCTTAATCTAATATAATTAGTCTTAATGATTGTAAAGGTTTTTATGGTTTGTATAAAAGTTTGTGTAATGAAAATTTTGTGAAATTCACTATATTTTACTTGAAGAATACAATAACTTTATAAAATAGGTAGAATAGATACAGTCATATTTTATATGTAAGGAAACTTAGTTTATGTTAGTGTCTTGCTTAGAAAGAGGCACCTTCTATTCAAACACACGTTTTCAAAGGATTCTGCTTATTGAGGTAACTAAAATTCACTTACTATACAATTTACCCATTTAAAGTATACAGTTCTGTGGTTTTTAGTATATTCATAGAATTTTTGCAACATCATTATTTTCATCATTCCCCAAATAAAGGCTGTATCCGTTAGTAGTCACTTCCCGTTCTTGGTGGTATCGTTTGCAGCCAGTAAGGTTCTTAATTTTGAAGTCCACTTGACCTGTTTTCTCTTTATTTTTCTTCCTTCTCTTTCTTTCTTTGGTTCTTAATTTTGAAGTCCACTTGACCTGTTGTTTTCTCTTTCTTTTTCTTCCTTCTCTTTCTTTCTTTTCTTTCTTGGCTTGTGCTTTTGGCTTGCTGCTCTTATTTAACCTGGAAAACACGTAAGGTAAAGGCATTTTTTGGAAGATTCTACATCACATTTGTGCATACTTCTCTGTATGCTTATTTGAATTTTCCAATAGACCTAAAAGTGGAATCCCTGCAGTGGAGTATGTACATCTTAAATATTGCTAAAATTTCTACCCTGACAATAAAAATGCTTATACAAATTGGCTTTTCACTAACATTGAATACATATACCCATTTTCCCATACCCTTGACATAATAGATATTATAAAGCTGGTAAAGTTTTGTCAATATAGGAAATGATAAAAAATGTTCATCTTAAAATGTTATAATAATTTGGATTTCCATGACTAAGACTGAGGACCAATATTGTTACATGCTTATCAGCTATTTATAGCTTCTTTTTCTGTAAATTTTCTTTACATCCTTGGTCCATTTTTCTGTGGATTTTGCTGTGTTTTTTTAATTGATTTATAGAAACTATATAGTCTAGATATTAATGATTCCTCTAATATATTACAGATATTTTCTCCAATCTTTTGCTTATCTGAGCTTTGTGGTATATTTCGTCATATTAAAATTTAAGATACTTCTGTAATCAAACTTGGTTTCTGAGTTTTATGTCCAGAAGTTTAAATTACTTAAGATTAAAATAAAAATCCCTGGGGCCCCTGGGTGGCTCAGTTGGTTAGGCATCTGCCTTTGGCTTAGGTCATGATTCCAGGGCGCTGGGATTGAGCCCCACATCGGGCTCCTTGTTCCAGGAGGAGCCTGTTTCTCCCTCTCCTTTTGCCTGTTGCTCTCCCTGCTTCTGTGCGTGCTCTCGCGCGCTCTCTGTCAAAGGAAAGAAAGAAAAATATATTTTTATATATAAGATATATATATATCTCTTAAAAGAGGAAATCCCTGTTTCATGTCATGCACAAAATAATGAGCTAAACTTAAAAAAATACTTTCAAATATAATAGCATAAATTATAATCGATGTGTTCAGTATTTTTTTAATCTATTTTACAGGAGCATCTGTTTTTTTTAAGATTTTATTTATTAGAGAGAGAGAATGAGCAGGGGGGTGGGGGGCAGTCTCTCCTGAGCAGGGAGCGGGACCCAGGGCTCAATGCCAGGACCCTGGGATCATGACCTGAGGAGAAGGCAGCTGCTTCACCTGCTTCACTAACTGAGCCATCCAGGTTCCCCTGTTTGTTTTCAAATAGCCAGGAATCTGAGGCCTAACTTACACATGGTCAGTATCAGTATTGACATTGACATGAGACTCCTAACACGCTTTCCTACTCTTTAGCCATGAAGATGGAGTTTGAAATATTTAAACTGCAGACTGATGTAAAAGGCAACACATGCTACATCCTGAAATCTTATGTTTCATGTATCTCAAACTTTACCTTTCTCCCTACATGCTGGGATTAATCTAGTCCTTCTCCAAACTCCCAGGATACAACATGCTTCTTAGACAATTATCATAGTCCCGCATCATTATGGTAAATTGCCATTTCATTTTATCTTGTGATCATAAACTCCTTGAAGGTAGGAGCCGTGTCTTGCCTGGTTGTTGTTTGGTTTTGTTTCTTTTTATTTTTTTAGAGAGGGAAAGAGGAAGAGGAGGGGGAGGGGCAGAGGGAGGCAAGATGCAGACTCATCACTGAGTAGGGAGCTGAATAGGGAATCCCAGGCGGGGCTCAATCTCTTGACCCTGAGATCATGACCAGAGCCTAAATCAAGAGTCAGATGCTTAACCAACTGTGCCTTACCTATTTTTATAGCCTATATTGCCAGTGATAATTATTTGTTTTATATAAAAGTGAGTGAATGAAATAACACAATTGTTTTATTTCAGCTTCTTTGCCCCAAATGCAATGCCAAGTTGGGTTCTTTCAATTGGTATGGTGAACAGTGCTCATGTGGACGGTGGATAACACCTGCTTTCCAAATACATAAGAATAGAGTGGATGAAATGAAGATGCTGCCAGTTTTGGGATCACAAACAAGAAAAATATGAACTTGTGACATTTTTGATAGCTTGGAATGCAACTTGCTGATACTTGCTTCCATTGCTTATTGTCATTACTGGCAGTTTGTCTAGTTTATAGGCAGTCAATATTTCATTTGATGTGACATGGAAACTGCTTTGTTATCTGTTAATCTCTTACACTATTTAAGTAGAATACTTTTATGGAAACCAAGAATTCTAATCATGTAAATTATATTTTATTTGATATTAAAATTTTCTATGACCCATATTCTTTCTTTGTTTCATATATTTTCAAGAGTTCTGATTTTTGGAATGTTATGTGATATTAAGGTCTGGATAGACAAAATTCTATATAAAAATTGGGAATTATCATGTTTAAAAAGATTTTCTTTTATTTCTATAAATGTAAAGCAGATCTGTTTGGACATATTTTGAAATTTTTTATCTTTTAAGGGATGCTAGCAAATCTACATATGTCTGGATTTTCCTTGGAAATGTAGAAGGAAAGGCCATTAGTAAAACATTGACTAAAATATGCTTTTCCTATTAATGTTTAGGAATCCCATTTATCTAAATTTATAGAAAAGTTTGTTTTCAGGCATCCCGGGTGGCTTTAGCACCGCCTTCAGCCCAGAGCCTGATCCTGGAGACCCAGGATGGAGTCCCACATTGGGCTCCCTGCATGGAGCCTGCTTCTTCCTCTGCCTGTGTCTCTGCCTCTCTCTCTCTGTGTTTCTCCTGAATAAATAAATAAATATTAAGAAAAAAAGAAAAAGAAAAGTGTGTTTAAGATGGCTTTTGAAGTAATCTACTTAAAGAAATGTGTTAATGTTAGCCTGATAGGTTTAAGTATTGGAAAAGGTACTATGTCCAGATTAGCTTTTTGACAGGATTTCTGGAAACTGGAATTGTTTTACTCGTTACTAATAATTGGAATGGACCTAATTAGACATTTGAACATTTACATGAAATCAGAATTAGCTAATAAAGAGAAATCTAGTACATATTAAGACATTTTGCATATTCATGTGTATGTCTATATATATGTATATAAACACCAAAATGGGAGCAGTTTTAAATGGGAAAAAGTGAAAATGAACCTTTTTAAAAAAATACCTAGTTTAATTTTATTATTTTTTAAAATTTAATCTTTTTACAGAGAGAGCGCTTGCACACTTGGGAAAGGGAGAGAGAATCTTAAGCAGGCTCTGATCATTCTGGTTCTGCCTGTCTCCAGCTTCCTGGAAGGCCTTTTGAAAGCTGAAAGTCCGTTTTCTCCATGAAATGGGATTAATATATGTTCTGCTGTTGTGCTCTCCTGATGAAGTTGTTTTAAAAGCCATTTGCATAATCCTTTATTCCTTGTATCAAATGGAGATAATGATAGTATCCAATATGGGTGGTTGTGGGGATTTTTGTGATACAGTGCAGGTATAGAACCTAATGCAGTGCCTAGCTTAGCATTCAACACTGTTCTTTAAAATGGCTGCAATTTATTGAGGATTTTCCATGTGCTAGTCCCTATGCTAAACATTTAATGTGTATTTAATTTAATCCTCCCAACAAACCTATGAAATCGATCCGATTCCCATTTTACAGGTGAAATTGAGGCTCAAAACGATTAAGTCACCCCATCAAAGTTATATTGCTACCAAATGGTTGAACCTAGATTAGAATCAAGATTTGGTTTATTCCAAAATCTGAACTTTTAATCTAATGTTTGAGTTCACTGTTTAAGATGATATAGATGTCATACTGAAAATGTTAGATTGTAAAATAGAATAGTACTGATGAAATGCAATTTTTCTTCTATAATTTTTTTTCTTTTTTAAGATTTCCTTCATTCATTCATGAGAGACGCAGAGAATGAGAGAGGCAGAGACACAGACAGAGGGAGAAGCGGGCTCCATGCAGGGAGCCCGATGTGGGACTTGATCCCAGGTTTCCAGGATCACACCCTGGACTGAAGGCGGCGCCAAACCACTGAGCCACCAGGGCTGCCCTGAAATGCAATTTTTAAACAGTTTTTAAATTTCCTGGTCAGATACCCAGCAACATTTGCAGAATTCTGATGGATGCAAATTGAAGCCCACACAGTATTTTTCTTAGTATCTGAAAGTTACAAATCAGGCTACCAAACTATTAAAAAAAAAAGTGTTATTCTTTTAGCTTGACAAATATACCTTCATAAAGACCTGGAAGGCAAGGTTTGAGTTTAAAATTCTCTTTATGGATTTTCATGACAACATGGCAATGCAGGGAAGAGTTGGCCCCTTTCCCCAGCCCTGGGTTGTTCATATGCTTAGTCCATATGAATATGTGAACTCCCCACCTCGTATTTCTAAGCTTAGTCTACACTCCTGGCATACAGCATTGGCACAGTTCACCTTTAGGAAGTCAGAGGCCTGAGCAAGCTTTAGAAGCAGGCATGGAGCTATTTGGGCAGGAGAAGCATGTCTAGAAGGAGGCATTTTCTGGTTGGGCATATCACCTTGGCACCATGGATTCTGCCAGAGACACTGCCAGAGTCCTCTGAAGTGTGGATCTAGGGAAAGACCCTGTCAGAGTAGCATCCTCTGAAGTGTGGATCTAGGCAAGGGCCTCCTTTATGTCTCTAGACAAAACTTAATATTGTTTCTCTTCCAAGGGTATAAGTTGAAAGCAAATGAATAAAAGGTTTAAGAATATTCAACATTTTATTTTTTTTTAAAGCATAGTAATGAGGAAGGAGTATATAACCAGAGTGTGTATAAAAACTATAACCACAGCAGATTTCTTTTTTAAGTTATTATTTAGGTTATTTATTTATGAGAGACCCAGAGAGAGGCAGAGACATAGGCAAAGGGAGAAGCAGGCTCCCTGCAGGGAGCTCGACGTGGGACTTGATCCCAGGACCCAGGGATCATGCCCTGAGCCAAAGGCAGATGCTCAACCACTGAGCCACTCTGGTGCCCCAACCACAGCGAATTCCTTGATAAAAAATGAAATTTTCCTTGGATTAAAAAACTACAGGAAAAAAATCAATAGTCAAACTTTTAAAAACTTTAATATTAAAGTTGGGAACAAGTTAAAAACGTATACTTGTGCATCACCTACAGTGTGGTACTAGAGGTCCTTGCTATTGCAATAAAATAAGGGGGAAAAAGTTTAAGACTTAGAAAAAAAAATCATAATTCTTGACATCTCTAAAAGTGGGATATTTAGAAATCATGTGCCTCCTGGTATGATACAAGGAAGTACCTAAGAAGCATTCCTGTAAAAATAAATGAAACAAAACCCATTTAATCAAGTTTACATTTAACTGGCAGTTTACAGGAACAAGTCACCATGAAGATACAAACAGCAGAATCACAATGTGGGAAATTTTGCAGGACAAATGACAGATTCTTTAACAAATGTCATGGAGTGACAAGTGGAAGAAGGGGCTGTCCCATGAAGCAAATGCAACCTGATCCTGATTTGAGCAAATCAACTATAGAAAGGCGAGAGAAAATTGAATGTGGAATGGGTATTAGATGATATTACGGAATTATTTTTGGTGGGTATCATAATGATATTGTATTTTTTTTTTAATTTGAAAAAAGCTTTGTCAGAATACATATTAAAGTATTTATATAGATGAAGTAACATATCTGGGATTTGCTTTAAAACACTCCAGGGGATGGGGCACCTGGGTGACTCGGTTTAAGTGTTCAAGTTTTGATTTCAGCTCAGGTCATGATCTCTGAGGGTCATGGGATCAAGCCCTGCATCAGGTTCCATGCTGGGTGCAGAGTCTGAGATTCTCTCTCCCTCTCCCTCTACTCCTCCCCCTGCTTATGCTAAATAAATAAATAAGTAAAATCTTAAAAATTAAAAACAACACTCCAGGGGATAAAACAAAACAAAAAATAAAAGTGTTGTGGGGAGAGAGGGTAGCTAAAACAAGAATGGCAAATTGCTGAGGTTGGGTGCTAAGAACAAAAGATTGATGAGCTTGTCTTTTGTGTTTGAAATTTTCCACATTAAAGGTTAATTTTAAAAAGTATACAATGTTAAAAATTTAAAATGTAGACAAGTTTTCTATGTAGAAAATCCTAGAGAATTTACAGGCAAAATATTACAGTCACATAATTTTTGTTTTTAAAGATCTTATTTACTTATTCATGAGAGACAGAGAGAGAGAGGCAGAGAGACAGGCAGAGGGAGAAGCAGGTTCCATGCAGGTTCCATCGAGGGAACTCGATCCCAGGTCTCCAGGATCATGCCCTGGGCTGAAGGCGGCGCTCAACCGCTGAGCCACCCAGGCTGCCCTACAGTCACATAATTCAATGAGGTTTTTGGGTACAAGGTTGCTATATAAAAATCAAGTTTTACTACACCCCAGCAATAACCAGATTGGGCGGGGGGGGGGGGGGGACAAATAATGTGAAAAGCAAAACTAAAAAATTAGGAAGGAAAACTTAAAAAAATTTCTATGATCTCAGGAGGACGATTTCTTATGCAAGTTACAAATAGCACAGATCATAAACAGAAGATTGGTAAATTTGACTACATTGAAATTAAAGCCTAAAAGACAAAAGCCCCTGGGACACCTGAGTGGCTCAGTAGTTAAGCTACTGCCTTTGGCTCAGGTCATGATCTTGGGGTTGGAGATGGAGTCTCCTCATTGGGCTCCCCGCAGGGAGCCTGCTTCTCCCTCTGCCTGTGTCTCTGCCTGTGTCTCTCATGAATAAATACATAGAATGTTTTAAAAAAAAAAAAAGACAAATGCCCCATAAACAAAAGACAAGTGCAACTTGGGAGAAGGTATTTGAACATATTATCCTGTTAAATGAATAGAGTAGCCTAGCTAGAGATGTACATATCATTGAAAGGAAATGCAATAGCAAATTTTATAAGAGTAGGCAATTTGTAGAAGCCTAAGTAAGATTTAATAAACACGAAATGATACGCCATCTCTTTAATTGTCAGGGGAACATAAGTTATAGTCACACCCTTCACAGGGGCAAAAAATGTCAAAGTGACCAAATCTAGTGTTGGTGAGAATGTGGAGCAAAGAACTCATCACTGCTGGCAAGGATGTAAAATGGTATAATTTGGCAAATATTAACATTCCTACTCTATGCCCCACTAAAGACATTCTTCCTTATATGCACAGAGACTCCTACAAGGATATATGTAACAGTATATATTTGAAATGACCCAGATGTCCATTAGTAGGGAAATGAATAAATATATATATATAAAAAATATATATATATATTTTTCTCGGAAATACTATGTGACCGTCAAAACATGAATATAGATGATCAAAAAGTAATGTTGAATAAGAAAAGTGATTTGGAGAACATGAGTTTGACATGTTTATATAAATGTTAAACCCCAACACCTATATGTATTAACTTATTTAAACATGAGAGGGGCACCTGGGTGGCTCAGTGGTTGAGCCTCTGACCTTCCGCTCAGGTCGTGATCCCTGGGTCCTGGGATCGAATCCCACGTCGGGCTCCCGGTGCATGGAGCCTGCTTCTCCCTCTGCCTGTGTCTCTGCCTCTCTCTGTGTCTCATGAATAAATAAAATCTTAAAAAAAACCCCAACAACCCGTAAACATGAGAAAGCTAAAAATAAATGTGGACTTGAATGATTCCCATAAAATTCATAATAGTCTACGTGGAGGGAGGGAAGTGAAGCAGAGGGAAAAGCAGACTTCGGGCTTTATCTGTAATGTTTAATTTCTCATATTATGAAAAACCTGAAACACAAATGGAAAATTTTAATATTTGCTAATTTTTGGTGATTGGTACAGAGATGCTTGTCTCATAATTATCTATCTACATTTTGCGGATAAAAATAAAAATTCAAAAAATTAGGGGCACCTGGGTAGGGTGGCTCAGTCGCAGCATCTGCCTCGGGCTCAGGTCGTGACCCCGGGGTCCTGGGATAGAGCCCCGTTTTGGGCTCCCTGCTCAGCAAGGAGCCTGCTTCTCCCTCCCCCTCTCCCGCTTCCCCTGCTCGTGCTCCACCCCCCTCCCCCTACTCCCCATCAAATAAATGTCTTTATTTTTTATTATTATTTTTTATAACTTAGTCTTTAAAAAAAATGTTCAAAAATCAAAATAAAAACTGGCTGGAGTTCAATCACGGTGACTTCAACAACAAATAAAGGACCAAGGTATCTATCTGGCGTATGCAAAATAGAAGACTCTTGATGGGTTTTTTTGGGTAAGTTTGGAATCTACAGTTGAGTAAGAATGGAAGTGTGGTGTGTTTCAGCGTGCACGAAAACCGGTTGGTTATCTGGGGCTAAAGGGAGCGAGGCTGCCCCGGACGGTCCGCACCCGCTGCCGGCTCGCGCAATCCCTCGTAAACTCCAGCCTCGGGGAGCCCGGTGCATTCTGGGAGGCGTTTGTTGGTTCCCGTAACCGTGGGAAAGATTCCGTCGGGTCCTAGCGGGACACGTGTTCCCAGGCTATTCGACACGCTCGCCGCTGCGCTCAAACGCTGCGGGAAGAAATCCTGGGAAAGCGGCGTTCTTGAAACCGTTCCATCCAACTCGGTTCACTCATGTTCGGTGGGAGTTCGCCATGTGGATTTCTTCCAAACAAAAGCCGAATCTTGAGTTTAATAGGAATAAAGAGATTGGGAATTTACCCTGTTGTGGGTGGTGTAGGGCTAAACTCGCTCGGATTTCCACCTCCAAGGGCTACCGTTTCGAGGCGCAGGTGGAGGAGATAGGTGTGAGCACGGGGTTCATCTTCTAGATTTGCCTTGTTTAGCTTGTTTCTTTTCTTTTCTTTTCTTTTTTTTTTTTTTTGTTAGGCTTGTTTCAATAAAAGTAGGCTGTCTTTGGAAGCACAATGCACAGCCGTGGTGTTTCCCGCAGAGTCAGGTGTGGCGCCTACGAAGACGCGGGGCGGGGGGGTGTCTAAGAAACGTGGAACAACAGTTGGGTTTTTCTTTCACACGCTTGTGTATACGGAGAAGTCACACTGATAGCAAGTGATTCCGAAAATTATTATTTAAAAAAATATTTTGTTTATTCATTCACGAGAGATAACAGAGCACAGGCAGAGCGAGAAGCAGGCTGCACGCACGGAGCCCGGCGCGGGATTCGATTCCAGGACCCTGGGGTCACACCCTGGGCCGAAGGCGGGCGCTCAACCGCTGAGCCACCCTGGGATCCCTGATTCCGAAAATTAAACCAAATTTACTTTATCGGCTTCTGATGTTGAGATGGCTCCGCTGTCGCATTAAGAAGGATATTCAGGGGAACAAGCCACTATGTTCACAAAGGGCTTTTCGTTTTCATTTTTCATATTATCAGTGCATTTTATTTAACCGAAGTGCTGTTTATGTGTCTTCCTTTTTCTTTCCTTCCTTTCTTTCTTTCTTTTCCTTCCTTCCTTCCTTTCCCTTTCTTTCCTTCCTTCTTTCCCTAACCATTCCTTCCTTCCTTTCCCTCCCTCCCTTCCTCCCTTTCCCTCCCTCCCTTCCTCCCTTTCCCTCCCTCCCTTCCTCCCTTCCTTCCTTCCTCCCTTCCTCCCTTCCTTCCTTCCTTCCTTCCTTCCCTCCTTCCCTCCTTCCCTCCTTCCCTCCTTCCCTCCTTCCCGTTAAGACAGCGGGAGACTCCGTCCGTTTCTGACTTGCGCAAGCTCCCGGGGGCAGTGGAGGCACTTTGTCTTCACTCGGCCACCGTCCGCGGGGACGGGGCCGGAGAGGGGGCGGGGCCGGGAGTATTTTGTCTGCCGGCAGCCGCCGTCCCGGTTAGTAGTGCGCGAGTTCCGGGCCGGGGGAGCCCGCTGGCGTTGCCGGCACCATGGAGTCGCCTCTGAGCCCCGGCCTCTCTCACCGAGCGGATGAGGACTGGGGTGAGTGGCCGGGGAGCGGGGGCAGGGGGAGATCCTTCCTTCTTCCGCCCGCTTGTGGGGACAGGTGTGGGCTAGCTCGCCGCTTCCGTCCGCGTCTAGCGTCCCCGGTCGGGGTCGGCCCTGGCAGCCGCGAGCGTACAGCGCTGCCCGGTTGGAATTCTCGGTTTGCGCCGTGGCCTCCGGGAGGGAAGCAGGTCCGGCGGTTGTGTGGGAGCGAGGAGGGGCGGGGCGATGGCTGTGACCCCCGCAAAGGCCGCGTGGACGGCGGGCGGTGATCGCCGTGGAGCGTGTCTGTAGGTGCGACGGAGAACCGGAGTGTTTACAGAGGCTCCGTGTCGCAGCTGCTTCTCTTGCTTTAGGCTGATATCCATGAGAGAGAGAGAGAGAGGCAGAGACCCAGGCAGAGGGAGAAGCAGGCTCCGTGCGGGGAGCCCGACGTGGGACTCCATCCCGTGACCCCGGGGTCGCGCCCTGGGCTGCAGGCGGCGCTTGGGCTGCCCTGATGTCCATTTTGGCTAAGAACCAAGGCCCCTGACCTTGGGCCCCTGACTGCCTGCAATCTCACCACTTAAAAACGGACGTAATTCTGATCGCCCTCCTGAAACAGCTTTTTTTTTTCTTCTTCTTTTTTTTTCTTTTTTCTTTCCCTCCTTCCGTATATTCTGTGGTCAGGAAGAGTCCGATGGAAGGCAGTGGGAACGAGAGTGGGGCAACCTCGTCATCCAGGTTATCTAAAGGAACCTTTCTGCTTCGTGCCTTTGTTGTGCGACGTAATCCCAGTGCTGGGATTAGTGGGCCTCAGGGAGAAGTTGGGACGGCGCAGGTCAAGGGGCCCTGTAGTGACCCGACGCCGGTTCACCTGCTTTGGAACTTGGGGGAAGTGGGGAGAAAGCCAGACTCCCGTTCGTATTTTCCCCCCCTTGAGCCGTTATTCTGAGTATCAAGAGTGCAAATCTCAATTCCGTTTTATTGAACTGAAGCCCTCATTTTGATTTTCCACGGACAGAACTTCTTTTCAATTGTATGCAGCGCGAGATTTGTGTTGTCCTTGGCAGATTTCTTAAAGCAGTTGCTGGAAAAAAACTGTAGGGCTGTCAATTTCAAGCGTTATCTTTCTGAGCCAAATACAGCGGTAATAGTAAGAGTTACCGTTTATCTGGCGCTTTATTCGTGTCAGGTATCCTGCGGTGCTTTTACATGCATTATCTTCTTTATTTTTAAAAAATTTTTACATTTATTTATTTATTCATGATAGAGAGAGAGAGGGAGGCAGAGACACAGGCAGAGGGAGAAGCAGGCTCCATGCAGGGAGGGGCAATCCTGGGACTCCAGGATCAGGCCCTGGGCCAAAGGCAGGTGCCAAACCTCTAAGCCACCCAGGGATTCCCCCTGCATTATCTTCTTTAATCCTCCCAGGAGGGCCAGTAGTTATTTACGAATTTACAGATGAGAAAACTGAGGCTGAGAAAGACTGAATGTGCAATCTTCCAGCTAGTGAGTGGCCCAAGCAGGATCAGAATCAGGTTTGTCCACTCCAGAGCCTGTGCCCTTAGTCACTATTCTATAATGCTTTCCTTAATTATTTCTGCAGATTTGATTCTTCCCAAGATCCACCCTCCCATCCCGTTTTTTAATAAATCTATTTCAGAGTATCAAGTAGTTACGATTTTTTTTTTTTTGGTAGTTACGATTTTTGATCAGCTAGTCAACTATTACTTTTTCATGGTATTTTCTTTCTTTTTTTTTTTTAAAGATTTTATTTATTTATTCATGAGAGACACACAGAGAGAGAAGCAGAGACGCAGAGAGTGGGAGAAGCAGGCTCCATGCAGGGATCCTGATGTGGGATTCATTCCCAGGTCTCCAGGATCATGCCCTGGGCTGAAGGCGGTGCTAAACCGCGAACCACTCGGGCTGCCCTTTTCATGGTATTTCTTTCTTTTTTTTTTTTTTTTTGTATTTTTTTTTTTTTTTATTGGAGTTCAGTTTGCCAACATATAGCATAACACCCAGTGCTCAACCCATCAAGTGCCCCCCTCAGTGCCTGTCACCCAGTCACCCCCACCACCCGCCCACCTCCCTTTCCACCACCCCTTGTTCATTTCCCAGTTAGGAGTCTCTCATGTTATGTCTCCCTCACTGATATCTCCCACTCATTTTCTCTCCTTTCCCCTTTATTCCCTTTCATTATTTTTTATATTCCCCAAATGAATGAGATCATATAGCATTTGTCCTTCTCCAGTTGACTTACTTTACTCAGCGTACCCTCCAGTTCCATCCATGTGGAAGCAAATGGTGGGTATTTGTTGTTTCTAATGGCTGAGTAATATTCCATTGTATACATAGACCACAGCTTCTTTATCCGTTCATCTTTCGATGGACACCCAGGCTCCTTCTTCCACAGTTTGACTATTGTGGACATTGCTTCTATAAATATTAGGGTGCAGGTGTTCCAGTGTTTCACTGCATCTGTATCTTTGGGGTAAAAAAATGAATGAAAAATCTAAATGTGAGACAAGAATCCATCAAAATCCTAGAGGAGAACACAAACACCCTTTTTGTACTTGACCACAGCAGCTTCTTGCAAGATATATCTGTGAAGACAAGGGAAACAAAAGCAAAAATGAATTATTGGGACTTAAGATAAAAAGCTTCTGCACAGCAAATGAAACAGTCAACAAAACTAAAGGACAACCTACAGAATGGGAGAAGATATTTGCAAATGACATATCAGATAAAGGCCTTTTCATGGTATTTTTTTTTTAAATTTTTATTTATTTATGATAGTCACAGAGAGAGAGAGAGAGAGACATAGGCAGAGGGAGAAGCAGGCTTCATGCACCGGGAGCCCGATGTGGGATTCTATCCCGGGTCTCCAGGATCGCGCCCTGGGCCAAAGGCAGGCGCCAAACCGCTGCGCCACCCAGGGATCCCTCCATGGTATTTCTTAAACTACAACTGTGGGGCACTTCCTAAAGGCATAATTTTGTCTTCTGATACTCAGGCTGCATTTTGCTGATTAATCTGATAAGTTGATGCCTAATGTTCTTTAAGAGAGCATTCAATTTTTGTAGTCCGTTCACTGACTTAACTCAGGTATCCTACCCTGCCCCTTCCTGAATGTACCGATTTCCCATTGTTTTCCAGGCTTTTCTTTTCAAACTGCTAACACCCTTGGTTGCACACTTTAATTCTGATTTGTTAGGTATTCAGTAAGTAGGATAGATTTTGCGGGCACTAAGGTGAAACACTACTGTCTGCTACTGTTTTTTTGTAGAATATATTCTTTTTCTGGGAGTTGCCATTTTGAATATTCCAAGATTTCACTTATTTGATTTTTTTTTTTAATACTAGAAGGTAGCGGGCAGCCCGGGTGGCTCAGCGGTTTAGCGCCGCCTTCAGCCCAGGGCGTGATCCTGGAGACCCCAGATTGAGTCCCACGTTGGGCTCCCTGCATGGAGCCTGCTTCTCCCTCTGCCTGTGTCTCTGCCTCTCTCTGTCTCTCATGAATAAATAAATCAAAAAATAAATAAAAATAAGTAGAAGGTAGCCAGCTAAATTTAAAAATTCAGATTATGTAATTAGTACTTGTGACTCTAACAACTTGAATAATTAAATGAAAGTGATTAACTCAGAACAGCCTGTGGTAGGATGTGCTTTTTTCCTTTCACTGGGTAATGAAATTTAGAGCAGTGGTCAACAAACATTTTCTGTAAAGGTCCAGATAGTAAGTATTTTAGGCTTTGTGGTCCTGTGGTCTCTGTTGAAACTACTCAGCTCTGCCGTTAAAGTGTAAAAGCAGCCATAGGCAATGTAAACTGAATGTGTAAATGAGTATGGCTGTGTTCCCATACTACTTTATTTATGGACACTGAAATCTGAATTTCACATAATTACTTTATTTTAAGATTTTTACTTATTTTTAAGTTATCTCTCACCCAACATGGGCTTGAACTCACAACCCTGAGATCAAGAGTTGCATGCTCTATTGACTGAGCCAGCCAGGTGCCCCCTGAATTTCAAATAATTATTTTTAGTACTTAATAGGCTTTCTTTTTAGTAGTTTTAGATTTACAGAATAATTGAGTGGATAGTACATAGAATTCTATATACACCCCCCTCCACCGCCAATTTCCATATTGGTAACATCTGTGTTAATGTAGTAAATTTATTACAATTAATGAGCCAATATTGATCCAATATCCTTAACTAAAGTCCATAGTATACAATAAGATTCCCTAGGTGTTGTACATTTTGTGGGTTTTGACGAATACCTAATGTCATGTATGTACATATCCCATAGAATAGTTTCTTGTATCTAAGAAATCCTCTGTGCTCCACTATTCATCCCTCCTTCCCTCCTGAGCAACCACTGATCTTTTCACTATCTACCTGGTTTTGCCTTTTCCAGAATGTCATATAGTTAGACTTGTTAGTAGTTAGCTTTTTCTTTTTTCTTTCTTTTTTTAAAAAATATTTTTTATTTATTTGTTCATGAGAGACACACAGAGGCAGAGACAGGCAGAAGGAGAAGCAGGCTCCCTCCAGGGAGCCCGATGTGGGACCAGATCCCAGGACCCTGGGGTCATGACCTGATTCAAAGGCAGACACTCAACCCCTGAGCCACCCAGGCATCCCTGGTAGCTTTTTCCACTTAGCAACATGCACTTAAGATCTGTCTATGATTTTTCATGGCTTGGTAGCTCTTTTTTTGAAGCACTGAATAGTAATCCATTGTATGGATCTACTACAGTGCATTGGTCTCTCAGCCTGCTGTAACAAAATACCATAGACTGAGTGGTTTAAATCACAGAAATTTTTTTTCCCCGACAGTCTGAAATCAGGCGCCAGCATGGTAAGGTTCTGGTGAGGGCTGTCTTCCTAGCTTGTGGATAGCTGACTTTTCACTGTGTCCTCACAAGGCAGAGGCATGAGAGGTGAAAGGGGGAGGAGGAGAGAAGTGAAGGGAAAGGGAAGAGAATGAGAGGGGAAGGGGTAGGGGAAGGATCTCTCTCTCTCTCTCTCCCCCCCCCGCCCCCCCTCTTTCTATAAGGCCACAGTCCTATCAGATTAGGTACACTGGAGGGGGTTATGGCTTCAATAAATAAATTTGGGGGGCACAATTCAGTCCCTAGCACAGTTTGTTTATCCATTTATCTATTGAAGGATATCTTGGTTGCTTTAAAATATTGGCAATTATATATAAAGCTGCTGTGTTCATGTGCAGCTTTCTTGTGTGGACATGTTTTCAAATCAGTTGGGTAAATACCAAGAAGCACAATTGTTGCATCATATGGTAAGAGCATATTTAGTTTTTCAAGAAAGTTCCAAACTGTCTTTCAAAATGGCTGTGCTGTTTTGCTTTCCTGTTAGCAGTGTATGTTCTTGTTACTCCATATCCTCACTAATGTCTGATGTTGCCAGTGTTTTGGATTTTAGCCATTCTAATTAGTGTGCGTGGTATATTGTTGTTTTAAGGTTTGCTTATTTATTAGAGAGAGAGTACATGTGTATGATGGGGACGGAGGGAGAGGATCTGCAGCAGACTCCCACTGACTGTGGAGCTGGACTTGGGGCTTGATCTCATGACGCTGAGGTTGTGACCTGAACCGACATCAAGAGTGACATCAAGAGTCTGACGCCCTGACTGAGCCCCCCAGGGACCCCCCATTGTTGTTTTAATTTGCGGTTCCCTGATAATCTGTGTTGGAAAGCATCTGTTCATTTGCTTAATTGTCACCCGTATGTCTTTCCTCTCCTTGTCTTCTTTTCCTTTGTCCCTCGCTGTCTCGAGAAACCTCTTGCTACATGTAAGGTAGTATATACAAAGTCAGAAGTTTCTGTCTGCTTCTGTGGTTTCTTTTATATCATCAGTGTCTTCTGTGAAAGTTGGCCTTCCAGTGCTGACCACACAGCCTGGCCCCCCTGGTGGCCACTGCCTTGCCTGAAGGCCTGGTGAATGGTGGCCATTTGCATTCTTGGAACCTTTTTTGCCATCTGGGCCTCTAAAGGTGGGACAGTCACCTTGCTTTTCACTGCTATTTTCAGCTCTTACCAGCTCACTCCCTTCTGCATTCCACTGGGCTCTGTGGCCCTGCTGGGACGCTGCTATCATTTCACTGTTCCCCATTTCCTCTGGGTGATCACTCCCCCCTTAGCCAGGTCAGTTCCACACATGCTCATGATCACCGTTCTCTTGCTTACACCCTTGGTACCTTTGCAGTTCTCTCATGGATGAACCACAAGCTTGGTTAAATCTAAATGATGATGATAGTAATCTGAAACAGGCCTTGAAGTGTGGTCTGACTGGTCATATTTACCTGGTCCTCTCATTCTCCCACTCTGATGGTTGTGTTGTTGTTGTTTCTCCCACTACCTAATCTACCCACTTGCCAGCATATTTGCTTTCTCTTCTCTTGTTGGGAACCATATGCCATAGATCCCTCCTCTTTAGTCAAGAGTGCTGCTCAAGACTTCTTCCTTCTGTTAGGGAGCATATCATCATTTCCCTCTGTACCAGGTCATCTCTCCTAGTAATAAATACGTAGTTGTTGCTCCTATTCCGAGTAAAGAAAAAACCCTCGAAATCCTCTTTAGATATTACTTCTCTAGCTGCTACTGCATTTCTTTTTATTTTACAGCAGAATTCTTTTTTTAAAAATTTTTTAAATTTTTATTTATTTATGATAGTCACACACACACACACACACACAGAGAGAGAGAGAGAGAGAGAGAGAGAGAGAGAGAGAGGCAGAGACATAGGCAGAGGGAGAAGCAGGCTTCATGCACCGGGAGCCCGATGTGGGATTCGATCCCGGGTCTCCAGGATCACGCCCTGGGCCAAAGGCAGGCGCTAAACCGCTGCGCCACCCAGGGATCCCTACAGCAGAATTCTTAAGAAAAGAAAAATAAAAACAAACCTTGTTCACTGACTCCAGTTTCACTTTTCTCATTGTCTCTTGAACTCCCCACAGCCAGGCTCCACCACTCCACCGAAGCTGCTCTCTTACTAAGGTCACCACTGATTTCCATTTTGTTAAACCTGGTGGCCATTTCTTATCTTTCTAAACTGACAAAAAAGAAATGAATACGTAAATGGTCAAGGTCAGGTGGGAAAACTTTCTGCTCTGAGGAGGCTAAAAATAATAGCTACCATAGTTTACTAATATGGAGGAACATCTAGGTATTGAAGAGGATGTTGGAATAGGCAATAGATTTTAGAGATACTTTAGAGGTGACCAGCACCACCACTTTCTTTTGGATGCTTCAGGGGTATTTGATGGATATACATTTATCAACCTACTTTCAATTGTTTTTAAGCCACAGAGAAGTTTTTCTCAAAAACCGCAGGAAATGAAAAGATCAGTACAGTGATACCCTGTATTTTTCCCTCATCTAGATTTACCAACTGTTAACACTCTGCCACATTCACTCTTCCCCATACTTTCCTTCTCTTCCACCATCTGAAAGTAGCTGCAGAGAATATGAAACTCGTAAACATTTCCTCAAATATGTTCTGAGAACAAGGAAATAGGTATTTTTATTTTATTTATTTATTTTTTAAAAGATTTTATTTATTTATTCATGAGAAACACAGAGAAAGAGAGAGGCAGAGACCCAGGCAGAGGGAGAAGCAGGCTCCATGCAGGGAGCCTGACATGGGACTTGATCCTGGGTCTCCAGAATCAGGCCCTGGACTGAAGGCAGGCGCTAAACCGCCAAGCCACCTGGGCTGCCCCAGAAAATAGGTATTTTTAAGCAGCGCGAATTCATACTAATACCTATAGTATAAAGCCAGTGCCGCAGGTTTTTTTTTTTTTCCTCACCTTCTTACATTGTATACTTGATTTTAACATTTTTGTTGTTGTTGTTGCCCCCCCGCGCCCCCCGAGATAACAGGTTTATTGGGAGAACTTATGTACAGGGAGTCCAGGAGTGCCTGACTGGACAAAGCATTCACTGCTGGGTTGCATTTCTTTTCTCTGTGGAAATCCTGATTGCCAATAATATCATGTGCTTTTACAGTCTCACTCTAGCTGCTCTGTTGAAAATAGATTGAAGGACAGGCAAGGGCAGAAGCAGGGAGACCATTTGGAGGCTACTGTAGCAATCCAGGTGAATTGCAGTGGTGGTGGTGGAGGTGATGGGAGTGGTTAGATTATGGATACATACAAATACATCCACTTACACATATGTATATAAACACATGTATTTTTTTGAGGTTTATTTTTTTAGAGTGAGCGTGGGTGGGGAGGGACAGACTGAGACGGAGATGGAGAGATTCTCTCTCCAGCAGACTCCCTGGTGAGTGAAAAGTGGATAAACCTGTGTTCAGTAATTAATGTTTCAGTATTTTATTTTATTTGGAAATGATCTAGGTAGTCAACAGATATCCATCATTTAACTTACCTTACTATAACTTTAAAATTTCAAGTTACCAAAAAGATTTTGGAAACACCTTTTTCTTTTCTTTTTTTTTTTTTTTTTAAAGATTTTCCTTATTTATTAGAGAGCAAGAGCAGGTGCACAGTGCATGTGGAGGGAGGGAGAGGGACAAGCAGACTCTGGGCTGAGTGTGGAGCCTGATGTGGGGCTTGATTCAGAGCTTGATCTCACAACCCTGAGATCATGACCTGAGCCAAAATCAAGAGTCAGACATTTAACAAACTGAGCCACCCAGGTACTCCCATATACATTTTTAATTTAGATTTAAAAATTTTTAAAAAGTTCCAAAACTAAAGAAAATTAAGAACAGTTGAATGCCCTTGACACGGATTCCCTGTTAAATTTTACTACATTTACCTCATTTCTCTTTCAGTAGAGAGAGATCTGTTGACCCATTATCTTTAAATACTACAGTATGTATCCCCTCCCTGCAAAGCAAGGATACTCCTGTATTACTACCATGTACTCCTTCCAGTCAGGATACAAACATTGATATATCAACTATCCATCTCAGATTTTGCCACCTGTCTTAATGGCTATTTTTCCTCTCTCAACTAAAATCCTACCTGCAAATGCACATTACTTTTACTTGTTTGGTTTCCTTAAAGTCCTTCAGTCTGGAATGGTTTTATTAGTCTTTTTCTGTCTCTTGTGTCCTTGACGGTCTTAAAGAACACAGGTTTTCTATTCTCTAAGATGACCCTAAACCTGGGTCTGTCTAGTTTCCTCATGATCAGAATCAGGCCATGCATCCATAGCGGGAATGCCTGAGGAATCATGCTGTGCTCTTCTCAGTGAATCACATTTGAAGGCATAGTATGTTGACCTGCTAGTTGGTATCTGCTAGATTTCACTACTGTGAAGTTACTATTTCCCCTTTTGTATTTGCTTACTGTTTGTGGGGGAGATAATCTGACATGATGCCAATATCCTGTTCCTTGTGAAACCTACACGCGCCAGCCCTAGCCTCTATTGACAGTTCCTGCCTATGTCAACTACCACTCTAATGTCAAATGGTGATTACCTCTGTCATTTTAAAATTATTAATTGACATTGTACTGTAAGAACTTTGTGTGTGTGTGTGTATGTATTTATTTCATTATGGACTCCTATTTGATTCAGTGGGTTAAAATTTGGTACTCCCATTTTATTTCAAATGCTCAGATTTCCCCCAGTTTGACCAGTGGGAATCCATTCATATTAGTTCTTTTATTCTTTTGACATATTCCAGTCATTCTCTGAGAATTTCCTTATTTTCTGGCATAGCAAGATTTTCCATTCTTGTGCTTTCCATGCTTCAGCTCCGAAATCAGCCATTTCTCCAAGGAGCTCTTTAGTGGACTTTCATTTAGTGAAAGATGGCAGTTAGTATCTAAGATCTGAGCACACAGTATTTCTATTGCTACTGGGATACCACTGTTCTAGGACCTTTCAGCCCACGGAACGAAGACCTGTATGTGTGTACATATATACACATGTATACAAACACCTTTAACTGTTCTGTATACATATATTTTTTTTGAAATGGGCTCATACTAATACTTCCAATGCCAGTCCAATATCTTAGGGTTCTTTTTGGCTCTTTCTGTTCCATGTTTGTGCATCCTTACTTAGTAAGAAACCTGGCTCCAAGTATCTTAGATATATTTGATTATTTGCTCAATTGATTAAGGCATTTGTTCAGTGTCATCATTCTCTTAAACACTCTGGCTGTCTCTTCCATCTGCCACTTTGTTCTTCCTCCTGCCTTATTTCCTTGGCAGCCTGGGCATGCTGCCACCAAAACTGGACAGCCCCCCTCTCACACCATCCCATTTCCTTGGATACCAGGCACATTGCCACAGATGATGACACAGAGAGCCCCATCATCCTCATTGCCTTGCTTCCTCAGAGGCTGACATCTCAGTGATGGAAAATGTCTGGGAGAAAAGGAAAGATGAGATGGGAAGGAAGAATGGGAAGGAAAGGTAAAAGCCAGATTATGGGTATATAGTTTGAAGACAGAACTGGTTGGATTTGCTGGTTGTTTGAATATGGAGAATTAAGAAGAGAAGTAACAGTGACTCCACCCAGGGTTTTGGTTTGAGCTCCTGGGAGAATTGAATTGTGATTGACTGAGGTGAGGACAAAGCAGTAGGGGGTTTGGTGGGGGTGACTGCGGGCTCAGTTTGGGATGTGCTAAGTTGGAGACCTCCAAGACGAGGTGTCCAAGAGATAGACTCAGTATGTACATGCATCTTGAGGTACGGGCTGGAGATGTGTATTTGGGAATCCTTGGCATTTAGATGCTATTTAAAGCCATGAGCTCAGCTGAGATCACAAAGGAAATAGAATAGATAGAAAAGTTTATGCTGGACCCAGGGACAATTTCGTGCCAGGAGATAGGAGGAACCAGCAAGGTAGGGTCAGCCAGTGAGATGGAGGTAAACCAGGTGGGTGCTGTAATTTGGAAGCCAAGTGAAGCATGTGTTTCAGTTAACAGGATCAGCAATGTCCAGTGCTGCTGATAAGGAAGATGAGGACCTTGAATCTACCATTGGATTTAGGTCGTAGAGGTCGTAAAGGTCGTTGGTGACACTGATAACCCGTTGTGTGTGTGGGAGAGGTGCTTGGTGAAAACAGGCTCCGGAAAGAATGGGAGAAGAGAAACGAGGCAGCAGTTGAGAGAACTCTCTCAAGGGTTGCAGCCTGTCTGTGAGGCACAGAGCCACCGCTGACCACTTAAGTGTTTTTGGCTCTGCCACCGAGTTTTAGGTTGTCCTTTGGCGAGAGCTGTGTGAATAACCTTTCGTTACTACTACACACAATTTTTTGCTAGGTATTATTTTGCTGTAGGTTAGTGAAATGATTCTGTCACTGGCCGAGTTAATGATAGACTGGTGGTGTAGCTCCTGTATACGTTACGTGAGGAAATCTCCAGAGCAGTTTGAGTGGCATGATACAAGGGAGTACAAAAGCAAACATAGATTTGGAAAACTCTTTGAAGTTCTTGAGATTCTGAAAATGTTAGAGAAAATGGACACTTCACAGATTGTATGGTAATCAGCCACCTTTGACTTTGTCAGCGTCTTGACCTTTCTCTATAGGAAGTTGAATCAACCCAGATTATTAAAGAATATTTTCTGTGTCTATAAATTTCTTGGTTTATAATGGAATCTTATCAGGAAATTAGAAATAGTTAGATATGTTGAAGTAAATTTAATGGCTTAGATAAGCGAGTCTTTTATTGTTTAGATAGAAAATTGGTTGTACCCTTAACTAAGGCTTGGATGGTGAAATGTGGTCCGTGGGCTGCCATATTCCTCTTCTGTCATCACTGCTGATGAACCATGGTTCATTCATTTATTTTTTCTTTTCTTTTCTTTTCTTTTCTTTTCTTTTCTTTTCTTTTCTTTTCTTTTCTTTCTTTCTTTCTTTCTTTCTTTCTTTCTTTCTTTCTTTCTTTCTTTCTAAAAAAATTAATTTCAGAGGTAGAATTTAGTGATTCATCAGTTACATATATTACCCAGTGCTCATTAATTATATCACATACTTTCCTTAATGCTCATCACCTAATTCTCCCTCCAGCAATCCTTAGTTTGCTTCCTATAGTTCAGAGTCTCATGGTTTGCCTCCCTCTCAATTTTCATCTTATTTTAACTTTTCCTTCCCTTACCCTAAATTCATTTGTTTTGTTTCTTAAATTCCACATAGAAGTGAAATCATGTGGTATTTGTTTTTCTCTGACTGACTTATTTCGCTCAGCGTAATACCCTCTAGTTCCATCCACATTGTTGGAAATGGCAAGATTTCATTCTTTTTGATGACCGAATGATGTTCCATTGTGTATATGTATATCACACCACATCTTCTTTATTTTTTTTTTAAGATTTTATTTATTTATTCATGAGAGACAGAGAGAGAGAGAGAGAGAGAGAGCGAGAGAGAGGCAGAGACACAGGCAGAGGGAGAAACAGGCCCCATGCAGGAAGCCTGATACGGGACTTGATCCTGGGTCTCCAGGATCACACCCTCGACTGAAGGAGGCTCTAAACTGCTGAGCCACCCTGGCTACCCACATCTTTATATATTCATCTGTCGATAGACATCTGGCTCTTTCCATAGTTTGACATAGACATTGCTGCTATAAACATTGGGGTGCATTTGAATCACTATGTTTGTATCCTTTGGATAAATACATAGTGCAATTGTTGGGTCATAGGGTAGCTCTATTTTTAACTTTTTGAGGAACCTCCATAGTGTTTTCAGAGTGGCTGCACCAGTTTGCATTCCTACCAACTGTGTAAGAGGGTTCCCCTTTCTAACCATGGTACGTTTTCATGTTGAGCCCAGATGTAGCCTCAGAATTACTGTTAGCAATGTTCCAGAAAGTCACTACCATTTAGTCCAGTGTGACCTAACATAAAACTTGTTTGTTAATCCCTGGTAAAAGGATTTAGGTCACAAGTTAAAAATTGTGTGGAAAACAATACGTGAATTAGAAACAGCTTTGAATTGGTTATCATTTACACTGCTAGAGTTTATCGATAATAGTAATGGCTAATGAGAACCCATAATAGAGCTGGCATAGAGATGCATTGCTTATTCTTTTATTGGAACATTGAATTGACAACTAATCTCTATTCCTTTTTTTTTTTTTTTTTTAATCTCTACCCTTTTGTGCAAAGATTCTACTCTGTTTGCTGAACTTGGCTATTTCACAGATACAGATGACCTGCAATTGGATGCAGCAAAGGAAACTTATGTAAGTATGTACTAGGGGAGAGTTATTGAGTAATAGGATATTTATTGCAAGATGATTTCAGGGTAACAGGGTTTAGGCTAATGATTTGTAAGTTTAAATAATTTTTAGTGTTAATTATGAAAGCAGCTATTTTTTGCTCAGTAAATTTTGGATTGTAGAAATTGCATCTATCTTGGTAGAAGACTTGTATTCTAAGTGTACCTTTGACTCAAGGGTTGAGTGACTTTGGAAAGGCCACTTAATTGCTTACCTTTTGGCTTTTATAGATATTTTGCTGCATAAGGGCAACATAAGAGTGTATGTGAATCATGGATCCAGTCAAGTAGAACTTAATTCCTTTTTAAAAGCTTATGTATCCTTAATGTAGAAAGCTCTGAAATTTAGACATGTCCTTACTTTTTACTTTTCAGTGGTTACAAGTCTGTATAAAAGCCATTATTATAGCACTTGGAATCCTCAAAAATACCTTTTTTTCCTTTTTTGTGTTAGTACATAGTACATTGGCCTACAGAACTTTTATTTTGTCTTACTCTTTAATGGATGAGGTGCTGTTTCACTTGGAAAGTAATTCAGATGAATAGAGTGATTTTTATATGTACATCAATCAGGTTGGATATTTGTTACTTATTTTTAAGCTCCTTTTTTAAAAGATTATTTACTTATGTTAAGATTTTATTTATTTATTCATGAGAGACATAGAGACAGATGCAGAGACATAGGCAGAGGGAGAAGCAGACTCCTCGCAGGGAGCCTGATGTAGGCTTCAATCCCAGGACCCTGGATCATGACCTGAGCTGAAGGCAGACGCTTAACATACTGAATCACCCAGGCACCTATGTGATATATTTTTTTGATAAGTACATGAAATTATAATAGTTTTTGTTTACTTTATGAGATTTTGAGAATGTACACTATTGATTAAATTGACTTTAAATATTAGGCAATTGCCTAAACTATTCATTTACAACCTCTACAGCTAAAGCCACCAAGAAACACCATGGTAAGTTTGAAAGGTTCAGGGAAATATGATCCTCATTTTGTAACTAACATTCTTACCTTATACAAGGTGTTCAGTCTTTCTGTTTCTTAGTTTTTCTAGTATAAAGTTAAGGGATTGGATTAGATGGTTTCTGACGGATCTGTTAGCTTTTTTTTTTTTTTTTTTTTAAAGATTTAATTATTTATTAATGAGAGACACACACAGAGAGAGGCAGAGACACAGACAGAGGGAGAAGCAGGCTCCATGCAGGGAGCCTGACGTGGGACTCGATCTTGGGTCCCCAGGATCACGCCCTGGGCTGCAGACGGTGCTAAACCGCTGAACCACCCGGGCTGCCCTCCTGTTAGCCTTAAAATTATGTTATTTTCTTCTACGCATGAGTTTGCCATGAGAAGTCATGGAAGAGCCAGAATATAGAAGCACAAATATGTTTCACCTTATACAAAATAGGCCTTAATGTTAAGTTTCCAAACAGATAAATATCTTTTTTTTAAGATTTTATTTATTTATTCATGAGAGACACAGAGAGAGAGGCAGAGACATAAGCAGAGGGAGAAGCAGGCTCCATGCGGGGAGCCTGATGTAGGACTAGATCCCAGGACCCTGGGATCACGACCTGAGCCGTGATCAGCCGTGAAGGCAGATGCTCAAACGCTGAACCACCCAGGCATCCCTTAGAAAAAATTTTTAGGTTGGGTAATAGCAATTATATTATTTATGACAAATTGTGTTTGATAGTTTGATTTCTAGGTCTGTATATTTTATTCTTCTAATAATTTTTTGCTGATTTAAAACCTACAGGAAAACAATTTTGATAATCTTGATTTTGACTTGGATTTGATGCCTTGGGAAACAGGCATTTGGGACATCAACAACCAGTTCTGTACAGGTAATGATGTATTTCATTGGTAAAAATTTTAACCAAAAGAAAAAAAAATTTAACCAGATCCATTTTATTTCGTAGTTTGGTAATAGTCAACATTAGGTGGGGTTATTGGGCTATTTTGATGGGTTAAAGAATTCTAGAGACTAGATACTCTGCTTCTGAGGTGGCAGTGCACGCGTAAGTGTCTTGCCCAAGTGGATATAAAGAATTTCATAAGTATATTTCAGACATATAATAAAGAATTCATATCAGAAATCCTGATTTTGAATTCTGTATAATATCTTTATAAGAGGTTAACCTGTCTGAGAACCAAACAGTATTTAGGGAATCAGAGAAAGGCTTGGGGTTATCAGAACTTAGGAAGTTGGTATGGGGGGGTCCCTTGCATTTGATATACATACTTCTGCGGAGTATGTATATACACCACCTGGCTGATGCTAGTGTCTTTAAGGGGCCCTGATGAAGTAGGATGAAATTTAGATGTACTAAGAGAAGCTGGGACCTGGAGCAAACTGTCACTTGTGGGATGAAGCTGATGGGAGGAGGAAGAAACCCCTTTCTCTCCTTTCTTTGCTTTAGCATCTTTCCAGTATCCCCCATTGATAGGCCTTAAAAGGGAGCCAGCTGGGACATGTCTTAATACTGTGCATCACAGATTATATATAGGAAGTAGACTTAAGAGCTGAGTGATAGTGGGTAAGTCAGCAGCACATCCTCCCACCCAAAATGCAGTCCTCCTGGCCCCTGCATGTCCGAGTCCCCCATTTTATGTATTTATGTGTCTTGCTCAATGTCCGTCTTCTCTCATAGACTATGGGCTCCCCAAGGCCAAGGTTCTGGTTATTGTTGTTATGTAACTACTCTAAAACTTAGTGTCTTAAACAATATTGTATTATGCTCCCAGAATCTGTGAGTCAGGAATTTGGACAGGGTACACCAAGAATGGCTTGTCCCTGCTCTGTGATGTCCAGACCTCCCCTGGGAAGATTGAAGGCTGGAGTAGCTTGAAAGGTGGGGGCTAGAATAACCTTAAGACTCACCTCACCTCATGCTCCTCAAAAAGAAAAAAAAAAAAAAGATTTCTTCACACATCTCTTGCCTGGCCTGAATGGCTTGATGGCTAGGACTGTGGGCTAGAGCACCTGCACATGGCCTTACAGTGTGGCTTGGCTTCCTTTCAGTTTGGTGGTCTCAGGGTAGTCAGACTTCAGAGGTTCAGGTGTGGGTGTTCCAGCACACACAGTAGCAGCTGCATTGCTTCATGTAACCCAGCCTTGGAATTCATGTAGCATTACTTCATACTCTGTTGTTTGAAGGAGTCAGAAGCCCACCTTGATTCAAACAGACGGGAAGTAGATGCTACTTCTTGATGGAGGGCAAGATCACATTATAGATTGTGAGGGATGGTAGATATTTTGCAGCTAAGTTTGGACAACGTTGCGTGGGCTGCCATTGCTCAATAAGTTTTTACAAATACATTTTATCAAAACATACGGACATTTTTGTGAGTTTTAATTGCATCGTCAAAAATGTTCTCCAAAATAATTGTTTCTGAATTCTTACGTTTTTGAAAGTTTTTTTGGGAGGAATCCATAATTTTTTTGCATATGGTGTAATACTCAAAAGGTACAAAAAGTCAATAGGGTAGAAAACTGTCTCCTTTTGCTGTTGTTCCTTAGCTAACGTGGTCTCCCCAGACACAACCACAGTTACCAATTTGCTGTGTTTCTCCTTCCAGAGAATTAGTGCAGATGGGAGTAGATGTGTACATGTACACATATATAATTTATTACATAAATGGTAGCTTACTGGATACACTGTTTTTTGCATCTTGAATTTTCATTTGATGATAATGCTTTGGTGACCTTAGCTTCTGATATGATTGAATTTTAAGAGTAGATTTTACCTTCCTTACTCACTTGGTTCTGAGTTTATATTGTTCAGTGGGAAAATTCTTACTCCATGTTTTTCAGTTAAAGATGTGAAAGCAGAAGCTCAGCCACTGTCTCCAGCCTCCTCAAGTGGTTCAGTGTCCTCTCCTCAGTCGGTAGACTCTTGCTCTTCAACTCAGCACGTTCCTGTAAGTAGCCAGTCCTCCTGACGGTTTTGGTTCTAATGCTGTCTGGGACATACGCATCTGGAGGGGGCAGTCGTCATTTATGAAGCGTGGCTGTGAGCCTTATGATCTCGTTTAATCCCGGGAACCCGAGTTTTGAGGAGGGGCCTCGGGAGAGCCAGCAAGCTCTTCCTCTCTGCCTTTGCCCTTTTCCCCGTGTTCCTGCCTTCATGGTTTCATTGTTTCATTGGTTTCTTCACACTTTACCAGTATCCAGTATTTTTTTGTTCATTAGCTTACTGCCTTTTATCCCTGCTACCCTCTCTCCTGCCTGTCAGAATATATGTTCTTTGAGGACCGCGAAGACTCTAAAATGGTCTGATTCGTAACTCCTTGGTCATAGAACCTAGAATGGATTCCTTAATGCAGGAATGCCTGGTACTACCTTTGTTTCTTTTTCTTTTCTTTTCTTTTTCTTTTTCTTTCTTTCTTTCTTTTTTTTTTTTAAGATTTTGTTTATTTATTCATGAGAGACAGAGAGGCAGAGACACAGGCAGAGGGAGAAGCAGGCTCCGTGTAGGAAGCCCGACACAGGACTTGATCCTGGGTCTCCAGGATCACGCCTTGGGCTGTAGGCGGCGCTAACCCGCTGAGCCACCCAGGCTGCCCTCTTTTCTTTTTTAAGGAAATTTTATGTATTCATTTGAGAGAGAGAGAGAGAGAGAGAGAGAGAACACACGCATGAGCAGGAAGAGAGGCAGAGGGGAGAGTGTGAAGCAGACTCCTCACTGAGCCGGGAGCTGACTCAGGGCTCTATCCCAGGACCTGGAGATCATAACCTGGGCTGAAGGTAAACACTTAACCATCTGAGCCACCCAGGTGGCCCCTAGTACCACCTTTGAATGGGGCTAAGGTTTTTATAAAAATCTGGTAATGTCTTAAAAATACTTTTGTTCTCCAGACAAAAGCTCTGAGTGTGGGAAAAGGAAATACCAAAGTATTTAGGTACTTTTTTGAATGGAGGAAGGGGAAATTTACAAAGAAAAATTCAAATTAATATTTCAGTACATTATATCTGCTGTAAATTGAGGTATCCTCATTCTGGCAGACTCAGCATCTAGTCAACTATGAAGTCTGGACATTTCAATCCAGTTACTGTCTCTGTGATTCATTTTCTCCAACCCTGCCAGGCCATCATCATCTCACCAGGATTAAGTCAGTAGGATTTTAACTCACCTCTCTGTCTCCTGACTCCCCCAGCTTTTCTTAGCAGAGGAATCTTCAAAGAGAAATCTTTCAGAATTACAAATTTCATTGTGTCGGTTTTTACTTAAACCTTTTAATGACTTCCCAGCCCTTACAAGGATGAAATTCAGACTCCGGGAGTACTAGGCCCTTTATGACCTGCCTCCTGCTTACTTTTCTGGTGCTGTTTCTCACTCTTCCTTCCTATCTTCACATTCCCCTTACTTCTAACCCTACAACAGTTCCTACCCAAGAGCTCCCGTGCTCTTCAACTCATTTAGCACCTATGCCAGACACTGTTCAGAGCCTGGCAGTGAATAAGAGCGCTCATATCTCAGCTCTTAAACTTGTAAGTTTTTGTACATGCTCTCCTGCCTGGAATAGCCCTGTTTTTTTCCTTCCTTTGAAAAACTCCTGTTCATCCTCTTTTAGTCCCAGTTCAAAAAGAACTTTCTCTGAAACTTTTCTCTGATTGCTACCACTGGAAGTTCTCTGTGGCCCCACAATTTCTCCAAATCATTTAATTTTTAAAAATTTAACTTATTTGGGGCATCTGGGTGGCTCAGTCTGTTAAGTGTCTGCCTTCAGTTCAGGTCATGATCTCATGGTCGTGGGATTGAGCCCCCACTTGGGCTCCCTGCTCCTGGGGGTTGGGGGGGGTTTCTTCTCCCTCTCCCTCTGCCTGCAGCTCCCCCTTCTTGTATGCTCTCTCTCACTCTCTGTCAAATAAAATCTTGGAAAAAAATTTAATTTATTTGAAAGTCAAAAAGTATATAACAACATATATTTACAGAAGCTTGATTTCTTTTCTTTCCTTTCCACCCATCCTTACACAAAAGGTAGCATACTCTATACTTTTGTTATGCATCTCGCTAGTTTAATTTGGTGGTATATCTTGGAGGTAAGTCTAGTTTTAGGATACAGGATATTTCTCATTCTTTATATGGGTGCTTGGTGTTGCATTGTGTGGATATTTCTTACTTTCTTTAGTGATTTCCTTATTGATGAACCTTTGTGTTGTTTTCAGTCCTTTCCAGGCTCAAATAATACTGTAGTGAATAACATTTTATATAAGTCACTTCATATTTTTGCCAGGATATCTTCGGGATATATTCCCAGAAGTGAGGTTGTTGAGATGATGATGACTACATTTGTAATGTTGTGGATCGTAACCAGGTTTCCCCCTGTAGAGTTGTATAGTTGTGTGGTCTGATTAGCGGTGTGGAAGAGGGCCAGTTTTCCCATCATTCATATGCAGCATGCTTTTGTTCTCTTTAATTCTCTTTAATTCTAGGTGTGGTTGAACATCTTCTCAAATATTTCATATGTTTAAGGCCCATTTATATTTCTTTTTTATTGATCTATCAGTTCAATTTTGGTCCACTTTTATATTGGATCGTGTTGATCTTTTCTCTTCAAATTTCTAAGTTTTATTACATATTAGGATTGTTAGTCCTTAGTTTGTGAAATAAGTTAACAAGTACTTTTTCTTCAATTTGTCATTTTTCTTAAAGCTTTATGTCTCGTTTATTTTCTCCAGGCCTTATCACCCCCAGATAGTTTACTGTCTACTTCCTACAAGCAAGGCTGTGCCTTCTGTAGCCACAAGACAACCATTAACATCAGAAAATAAATGTTGATACATTACTTTCATCCAGTCAGCCTTCAACTCCCTCCTAGATTGTGCCAGTTGTCCCAGAGATGTCCCTTAGACTGGCAACAGCATCTCATGTAAAATCAAGCATCATATATGGTTGGCTTGTCTCTTTCATTTTCTTCAGGTAAAATGGTTCATTCTTCCTCAACTTTCATGACCTTGTCACTTGTAGAGACTAAAGACTAGTTATTATGTAGAATGTCCCTCATTTGGGAGTCTGATGTTTCCTAGGGCTTAGATTCAGGTTTTGTACCCATGGCAGGAATCTCACCAGGATGATGCTGTGTCTATCTCATTTACTTTTGATGAAGTGGCACACAATTTCAATTTGTCATTACTGATAAGCTTCACTTTGTTCGCTTTGTTAAGGTAATGTCTGCCAGGCGTTTCCTCTGTGAAGTTCTTTCTCTCTTTGCCATAAATAAGTATTCTGTGAGGAAGTACTTTAAAATTATGTTAAAAAAGTCCGGTTTCTCATCAAAGCTTAAGTTTATCCATTTACTTCTTTAAATCAGTATGGACTCATGGTTTCTTCTTTTATTAACAGGGTTTAATCCATTTCTGTAATTATTCAGATTCTGTGTTGTCTTGGATTTGGCCAGTATGACTCCCTTCATACTGACTCCTGTGTTCTTTTAACATCTCTTCATTGGGCTGTGACACCCTAGATTAGGCTGACCCAATTTTGATGCCCTTATCACCCTGCTCTGACTCCCCGTGCTGGTTGTTCCGCCCCATCACCACGTGAACACTCTCTCCACCTGCCTTAGTTTGGGCTCTGACACTCTACCAGCCTACCTGTCTGTGTGGATGTTAGTCTTGATCTGCCCCATCTAGTAGCTTTAAGGTCAATTTATTCAGCAAGAAGTATTTTTGTTTGCTTGTTTATTTGTTTTTTAGATTCCACATATAAGTGAAATCATATGGTATTTGTCTTTCTCAGTCCGACCTATTTCACTTAGCATAATACCCTCTAGATCCATTCATGAGTAAGAAATATTTCCTGAGTGACTATTAACACATAGTTTTAGTAAGTTTTTATTTTTATTTATTTATTTTTAAAGATGTATTTATTAGAAAGCACACATGAGGGGGGAGGGACGGAGCTGAGGGAGAGGGGGAGGGAAAGAATCTTAAGCAGATTCCCTGCTGAGCGTGAAGCCCAACGTAGGGCCCGATCCCACTACCTGGAGATCATGACCTGAGCCAAAATCAGGAATTGGAAGCTCAACTGATTGAACCACGTAGGCACCCCATAAGATTTTATATTTCATTTAAATATCTGATCCACTTGAAATTATCCTGGTATATATGAGATACAAATCTAATTTTTATGTTTTCCCAAATGACTATCAAAAGAATGGTTCCAATACTAAAAGTTCATCTTGTTTTCACTGATTTCAATTTTGTGTACGTATTTTAAGTTTATATAAATGATGTTATATTAGATCTCTTTGTATTTCTTTTATGTATTTATTTAGTTTTTAAAGATTTAATTTATTTATTTGGTGGGGAGAGAGAGAGAGGGCACAAGTGGAGTGTGGAGTGGCAGAGGGAGAGGGAGAAGCTGACTCCCTGATGAACGGGGAACCCGATATGGGGCTTGATCCTGGAACCTTGGAATCATGACCTGAACCAAAGTAGATGTTTAACCCACCGAGTAACCCAGGCACCCCTGTATTCCTTTTAAAAATCATCACAATATATTTTTTTAAGATTTTATTTATTCATGAGAGACACAGAGAGGCAGAGACACAGGCAGAGGGAGGAGAAACAAGCTCTCTGAAGGGACTCGATCCCAGGACCCCAGGATCATGCCCTGAGCCTGAAGGCAGATGCTTAACCACTGAGCCACCAAGGTGCCCCTCATCACAGTATTTTTAAGATCAATTCATATTGTTCTGTGTACGTCAATTTGTTGAATCTAACTGCCCAACACTTGGTGTATGTGTTCACTGTAGTTTACGTACATCAGTGAGCGTTATCAAAAATGTCCTTTTATAGGCCTGTGTGAGAATTCTTTTCCAGCAGTGGAAGTGCTCAGTGGTAGAGTGTAGACACTTAATTTGACAAGTATTGCCATCTTGCTCTCTAGGTACCTGTGGTAGTCTGCAATCCCAGAGAAGTACTTGAGGATCCTTGTAGCTTCTCTTTGCTGCTAATGCTCAGTGTTGCCTGGCTTTCTAATTTTTGCCAGATGGTGTAATTTTTTGTTTGTTTTGTTTTAATTTGTATTTCTTTGGTTACTCACTGTTTTGAACATTTCTTTTTAAAAAAGATTTTAATTATTTATTCATGAGAGAGACAGAGAGAGAGAGGCAGAGACACAGGCAGAGGGAGAAGCGGGCTCCTCTCAGGGAGCTGGATGTGGGACTCGATCCCAGGACTCCAGTATCACACCCTGAGCTGAAGGCCAGATGCTCAACTGCTGAGCCACCCAGGTGTCCCTGACGATCTCTTTACATGCTTATTAGCCTTTTGGATTTGGATATTTTTTCTTCTATAAATTGTTTATTTCTGTCTTTTGCATTTTTCTATTGAGTTGTTTTTTTCTTTTTCTTTTTTTTAAAGATTTTATTTATTTGAGAGAGAGTGAGTGAGAGAGAGCGAGCCAGCACAAAGGAGGTTGGGGAGGAGTAAAGGGAGAGAGCCATGTGGGGCTCCATCCTGGGACTCTAGGGTCGTGACCTGAGCTGAAGACAGATGCTTAACTGACTGAGTCACTCAGGTGCCTAGAATTGTTTTTTTCTTACTAATTTTCAAGAATTCCCTCTATGTTTGAGGTAGTAACTTTGTTGGGTTTAGATGTTACATATATCTTTTAAATTTCTATTATCTATTAGCTTTGCAGTCTTTATTGAGTAGAAGTTTCTAATATTGAGTATTCAGATTCATTTTTTTTTCACTTTGCCTTTTTCGGTTTATTTTTGAAGTTTCTTTTTTTTTTATTTTTAAAGATATTTATTTATTCATGGGAGACACACAGAGAGAGGCAGAGACACAGGCAGAGGGAGAAGCAGGCTCCATGCAGGAAGCCCGACGTGGGACTCGATCCTGGGACTCCAGGATCACGCCCTGAGCCAAAGGCAGATGCTCAGCTGCTGAGCCATCCAGGCATCCCTTGAAGTTTCTTTTTTAAGAAGTCTTTCTCTGCTTGTAGGCCAAAAAGATATTCTCCTATATTTTTTTCTATTAACTATATGGTTTACCTTTCACATTTAGATTTCTTAATACCTTTAGAAACTACTTTAATATGTGGTGTTAGTTAGGAATCTAGTTTTAAATTTCTCTAGTGAACCAATTTCCCCAGTTGTATCACCTTTATAATCATTCTGTTAAAGAATATCTTATGTCTTGGGGCTCCTGGGTGGCTCAGTCAGCATCTGTCTTCAGCTCAGCTCATGATCTCAGGGTTCTGGGATTGACCCTGCTCCTGTCAGGCTCCCTGTTCAATGGGGGGTCTGCTTCATGCTCTCCCTCTACCCCTCCCCCCAGCTCATGCTTTCTCTCTCTCTTTCTCTCTCAAATAAATAAAATCTTTTTTTTTAATAAATAAAATCTTTAAAAACAATAAATTTGACTTTGTTTGACATTTGCATTTCTTTTAATTGAAATGGCTGTTCCAGTCCCTGTCCATTTTTGACAAATATTTCCCCCAGTATATACTTTTTAACTTTGTTTATGGTCTGTTTTTCATTATAAAGTATTTTAACTGTTGTTCAAATTTCTTCCTTTATGGCTTCTGAATTTTTTTTAGGGGGCCTACCTCATGCTTGGAGTAAACAAGTATTCTCTTAATTTTTCGTTTAGTAATCTCATAGCTTATTTTGAAGATGGCATGATGTATTTATATATGCTTATTGCATTATTATGGTATTTTGACATCTCTTCCTCTCAGAATAGAAATGCTACTTTTATCTTGTGTTAAGCTTCTTTATGCCAACAAAATGAGATCCACTGAATGTTAAAAGACTTGGAAAATCTTATCTTCATCTCTATATTAACAACTCACTTATTAAATAAAATAGCCCTGTTCCTTTTAGTGTTTGTCTTTCTTTCAAAATATTTGAGACAAAGGCAACATTAATAAATAAAAAAGAGTAAAAATAGTAAGAATTATTTGTCTTGAGTTTCTTATAAGACTACTGAATAAGAGATTGGGGGAAAGGATATTGGCATCTCATTTTATTTTTTATTTATTTTTAAAGATTTTATTTATTTATTCATGAGAGACGCATAGAGAGGCAGAGACATAGGCAGAGAGAGGGACAGGCTCCCTGCAAGAGCCTGATGTGGGACTCTATCCCATGACTCCAGGATAAGGCCCTGGGCCGAAGGTAGGCGCTAAACTGCTGAGCCACCTGGGCATCCTGGATATTGGCTTTATTTATTTATTTATTTATTTATTTATTTATTTATTTATTATTTTTCTTCCCGGATATTGGCATTTTAATCATAGTTCTATAATATACTAAATGTATGGCTAGAAACCAAGTAAATATCAAGTGTGTGGGAGGAAATGTAGGAGCAGATCAGTAATATGAGAGGATGACATAGGCATCCTCTGTAATTTGAGTTTTTTCATTTAGTATTGATGGATAATGTTAATTTTTCCGTAGTACCTTAGTACTCAGTACATACAGTTTCTAATAATATCACACCTTTGTCTTGAAGTTGTCTTAGCATGCTTTTCTGTTTATGTATGGATCTTGTCTCTAAGCCACTTTCTTTTTTAATGATTTTATTATTTTGCTACAGGAAGAGTTGGATTTGTCGTCTTCTTCCCAGATGTCTCCCCTTTCCTTATATGGTGAAAGCTCTCATAGTCCCTCCTTAGCAGAGCCACTGAAAGAAGATAAGCCCATCATTGGTCCTAGCAAAACTGGTATGACTCCATCTTCTAACTTCTGTTCTTTCTAATTTGTACTGAGCTTCAGCTCCATTTTTTTAAAAGAAAAGATTGGATTAAGTGCATATTTATTAAGCTGGCTTTTTGTTTTTAAAATTGTGGACCTGTTTTCTTTGCTATGGTTAGTTAATGTGGAGAGGAGAGGCAGGAAATGATGGTTGTCTTTATAGGTGAAAAATGCTTTAACATAGATGTAGGCTTCATCATCTTCAGGACAGAATTCAAAGATTCAGTTAAAGATATTGATTGTGAAGTCCATTTGGGTGTGACATTTATTACCTCTCAATCTTCAGTGATTTTAGCTATTTTCTTTTACCAGTTCATATATCCCTTTCCCAAAGCTGCAGTGTGGTCATTACACCAAAAACCATCATTGTGACCATCAGTGTGGTTAAAAAGGAAGATTTCATTCAACTTCTAAAATCAATGTCATGGGAATGTAATGTATAGCATGGTGACTATAGTTAATAATACTGTGTTGCATATTCGAAAGTTGCTAAGGGAATGGATCTTATGTTCTCATCACAAGAAAGAAATTTGTAAATGTGTGGGATAACAGGTGTTAACTAGACTTCTTGTGGTAAAATCCTTTTGTGATATAAATATCAAATCATATTGTACATGTGAAATTAATATAATGTTATATATCAATTGTACCTCAAAAAAGGGAGTAGACCTCATATTAAGGACTTTCCTTTAGTCCATTTAGGTGTAGAGTAGCTATGCTTAAACTCCAGGTGAGGACAGTTACTCAGAGGTCAAGATTATGTATAGAAAAAAAGTGTATAATAGAATCTAATTTCTAAGAATTGCTTAATTGCTTTTAGATTGATTTGTGTTTTGTTTGGATTTTTTCCAGAAAATGGACTGACTCCAAAGAAAAAAATTCAGATGAATTCAAAACCTTCAATTCAGCCCAAGCCTTTATTACTTCCAGCAGCACCCAAGACTCACACAAACTCGGGCGTTCCAGCAAAAACCATCATTATTCAGACACTACCCACGCTTATGCCATTGGCAAAGCAGCAGCCAATTATCAGCATACATCCTGCACCCACTAAAGGTACCTGAGTGGAATTCGAAACTGCATATGTTTAATTGATGGACACTAAGATTTTCGTCATGTCATTTGTTTTAACTCAGGTTATAATTTCTGAGCACATGCAGTGTGCCAGGAATTGTCCTTGGTTTTGAGGATGTCGCAGAGATGACTAATATGTGGTTCCTATCCTAACAGAAGAGATAGCTTACCTAGATTAATTATATCTGATACATCTTTTTTTTTCTTCCAGTTTTAATTATGAAAACACCTATCAGGCTTGTTTTATATAACTACTTGTAATGAAGAAGAAAATCCAGGAAACTTTCTTGGTATCATTTTATTTTGAGATTTTTGTGTCCATGATCTTTTTTTTTTTTTAAAGATTTATTTATTTATCTACTCACAGAGAGATAGAGGCAGAGACACAGGCAGAGGGAGAAGCAGGCTCCATGCAGGGAGCCCGACTTGGGACTCAATCCCAGGTCTCCAGGATCACACCCTGGGCTGCAGGCGGTGCTAAACCGCTGCACCACCGGGGCTGCCCTGATCTCCTGTTTTTAAGGAGAAGTCAGTACATAAATAATATCACAGGTCTAATAGGTGAATTTTGACAATAGGATCAGGCCCTTCTGCAGAGGCAGTGTGCTTTCGTAAACTTGATGTTGAGTGGGGGCATTGTGAAGAGATCTGAACTCTTTGTCTTCATGTAGTTAAGAATGTGTGTTTCTATAATTTATCCACCAGATGGCCCCACATACTTGATTCTACACCAATTGTAGCATTGAAAGAAGTTCATGGTTGAAGATTTGGTAGTGTGCATATACAGGAATTTGCACTTGGAGATGTCTTAGGCTGATTAGCTGTCACTCTCATACTGATAAGTGTATACAGGAGTAAAGGAAAACCTGTTCGACATTCCTTTCCTGGATTTAGGACTAGGTCTCAGTGGCTATGGTTGTAAGCAAACACCAATGTGACCTTTGCTGTCATGGCTATGTTTCCAGCTCTAGATTGTTAATTCATTTCTTTGGAGCAAGAAGGTCAAGTTTTAATGAGAGCAAGGTCATAAATTTAATTACTAGTTACTCTATTTGTTTTGTTTTACTCCAAGGTCATGGACAATATGACATTGATAAAGAGAAGAACTAGGTGGGAGACTGGACAAGTCCATGAAAATCCATCAAATCTACCAAAACTGCCTCAGACAAACCTGAAATACCTGCCGTTTTAGTACAGGGTCAGAATTGCTGCCTTTTTCGTGTGAAAAATAGCAGTCCTATAGAATGGGTGTTCTCGTGGTCTATGAATGGATGGATGTTAAATGTTCATGAACTCGAAATAAAATATAAGATTTATTGTATATGTGGATTTTCCAAGGATAGTCTCCAAAACTTTCATCAGGATCTCAAAAGGGTCTGTGTCTTCCCAAAGGCTAAGAATTTAAACTTGTGAAGAACTTCATTATGGTTCCCATAAGCTCTTAAAGCACAAGTATAATAAAGCAAAATCTGGACATTAATATAGCTAGTCTGTAAAGCAAGGGCCACTCCTCTAAGAATTTGCTCTTAGGAAAAAAAAAAGAATTTGTTCTTAGCAGATCATGCTCAAGTGAAAGAAGACAAACCATTCTTTTCTGAGCAGTTTATCAGGTTCAGGAACCTGAATTATACATTATTCAGAACATCAATGCCTGCCCATTATCTGAAGATAGTACTTACATTTGCTAATATAAGGCACTTGTGTGTTTTTATAGTATAGTCTAGAGAGTTGGTATTATTATAACATATAGATTTAAGTGTATGTCTTTCATTTATTTGAAATAAAGAGGTAGAGGAGAAATACAGGAGAGACATTTTACAGTTAATCAATGTAAGTATCAGTAGTAAATATTTTACCATTAAAGAAGAAGTAATTCTTACAGGATCCTTTAACTTGGAAGTAAAGCCCACCGTGGTTTGGCTCCAGTTTAGTTTTCTAACTTTACATTATAATCACTCCTTTTTATAAACCCAACTTCCTCTTCTAGTCCAACCAATCTGGCCACTGTCCCTTGAATTCTCTCGTTTTTCCTAGTTTCTTGGCTCAGACTATTCTCTCTGCCTGAAACAACTTCTGTAACTAAGTCCTATATGTCCATTAAGAGTGTTAGGAGGAGTGCAGGTGAGAGATGATGAAAACTTGGTATGTCACTGAAAATGGAGAGCCAGGATAGAGAGTGCAGATGTTAAAAAGTGCAGAATTGCAGGCTTGGTGATTGGATGGTTTGGAAGGGGGATGTAGGATAGAGAGGAACATATCCTACCTGATGGGCTTTTTGGGTAGATGATAGTGCACATCATTGAAATGGAGGATAGAGGTGACATAACTTGCCCCAGGTCATTCTCCTTCTGAGAGGTAGAGGCATAACAGGTGGTCTGGCTCAGAGTCTGTGTAATTAGTCACAATGCTGTATGCCTCTAAAAGAATGTGGAGATGTGCTTCTTGATCTCCAGAATTCTTATTGGGGAGTTAACATATTAATATAAATAAATAACAGTGACTATGAGAACTAATAAGTTAATAATACAGGTAGTGGCCTTATGGAAACTGTTATTATATAGAAATGGAAATTAATAATAATAAGTAAGAGCTAACATTGAAGTTCCTGTGGCAGACAGTGTGGCAGACACTGTTATGTTTAAGTGCATTATCTTTTTTTTTTTAGGTGCATTATCTTATTTAATCCTTACATCAGCTCTGTGAGGATATGTATTATTATTTTTATTTTTAAAGATTTATTTATTCATGAGAGACACACAGAAAGGCAGAAACAAAGGCAGAGGGAGAAGCAGGCTCCTGGTAGGGAGCCTCTTGCAGGACTTGATCTCAGGACCCTGGGATCGTGACCTGAGCCAAAGGCTCAACCACTGAGCCACCCAGGTGTCCCAGGATATGTATTGTTACTGTCTTTATTTTATAGATGAGAAAGTTGAGACACAGAGAAATCATTTACCCCAAGTCACATAGTTGTATTATTTTAGACCAAGTAAGCATTCAATAAATGTTTGATACATAGTTTGATATCTTTGAAGAAAATTGAAAAGAAAGAATGCCTATCACAGTCTGTGTCTTGTGAGTCATATGTATGACTATGAGTCATACATAGTCACATATTTAGCGTTGAATCTAGCCATGTTCTGGTAGTTCTGTTAAGGGAGATTTGTATGTAATGTCTAAGGGGATTTTGAGTGTGCTGAAATGGTTTTTCTTTTTTACTGTTTTCACACTAGAGACAGTAGTCACCATGTTCAGTTGCTAATTATTTAAGGCCCAAAACAGTCCTTTGCATTGCATTCTGTGAACCCATGAGCCCATCGCAGATCAGTGTTTAGCAAGTCACCATGAGGGTTTTGTTTTCTTGAACACGTTGCAATAGAAGTTTCTCCCCCATTCTGTCTTGAACGCAAGCATGTCTAGAATATTTAGAGGAGCCTTGATTTAGATGCTAAGTAATTTAAGGATAGTTGGGCCCCCTGGGACGTTGATTATGGAAAACAAGAGAGGAGTGGCCTGGTAGGACTGGGAGCTGCACTGGGGACGCAGACCATGCCTCACTGTGGCTCTACCCCTACTCCATGAGGCAGTTTTCTCAGCAAGGAGGTGGTGATAACCAGGCAACGGGTAGTATAGACTTGGGCTATTTTTTCTAACTTAGTTTTAAGAACTATTACAAAGCCATTTGCATGTGTTAACTGCAGCTAGAATTATGATCCTTTCTTCGAAATGACTTAATTCTCTACATTTACCACCTCCTTTGCTCTTTGGAATAATCCCAAAGCTCATTGAACAGCATGTTTCGTTTGGGGATTTTTTTTTTTTTATTGCAGCTTTTAAACTGAGATGTGGAACACTGCTTCCATTAATGCTCTTCTCAAAGTATTGGTTTAAGTCAGTGGTTCCCACCCTATAGACTGTGGACTCTAGGGTATGGGAGGTGGGAGTAGTAGCTTTAGACATTTTGCAAGGCATCTGCAAATCTATATATCTGGCAAGTATTTTCTGTAGACTGAATACTTTGTTTTATAGATCTTTGTATTCCTGTTTTTCTAATTTTTGTGGCTACAGTTCAGATTAATAAACTACAAATTTATTTTATTTTTTATTTTTATTTATTTTTAAGATTTTATTTTTATTTATTCATGAGACACACACACACGCGCACACACAGAGAGAGAGAGAGAGAGAGAGGCAGAGATACAGGCAGAGGAGAAGCAGGCTCCATGCAGGGAGCCTGATATGGGACTCGATCCCTAGTCTCCAGGATCACACCCGAGGCTGAAGGTGGTGCCAAACCGCTGAGCCACCGGGGCTGCCCCTAAATTTTTTTTTTTTTAAGCTAAAACAGGTGTTCTTAACAAACAGGTGTTCTGAAGTATTATTTAGATTTTTAGTTTTTTCTTGATCCTTTGAAGTACTGAGCTCTGTTTTACGTGGGTCATGTTACACTGGAAGTATAATGCTTTTTTTTTTCCTTGAAGAATTATAAATATTTATGTAATTTTAGTTGCTGGTTGCTGTAGTACCTTTATTTTGCTAGATAGGCTCAAGCAGCTGTGGATATTACGGGAGGCTTTCAGCACCTTATAAAATTGCCCAGATCTGAAAGGACGCATTCAGCAGGCAAGTGAGATTTCTGACAGACCAATTATAAGTTATGAGAGTCTTCTTTAGGTTAATGATACTAATTCTCTTCATATTAGCATAATTAAAAAAATAATGTTAAATATGAAGATTAAGAAAAGGTTTGGAGGCCATTTTGTGTGTGTAGGGGGAGTTGGTATTATCTACAGACTAGTGTAGATTACAGATTTATGTTTCCTGTGCTTGTTCACTGTGAATTCATCTCAAATGGTTTTAGCATTTTTTTTAACAAGGGTATTGTGAACAACTTTATAAAAATATGTACATTTTTAATTGGAGTATAATTAACATTCAGTGTTACTAGTTTCAGGTGCACAATGTAATTGAACAATTCTATACATGACTCAGTGCTCATCACAATAAATGTAGTCTTCATCCCCTTTATTTCACCTTTTCCCCTCCCACCTCTCTGCTGGCAACCACCAATTTTCTTTATTTAAAAGTTTGGGGTTTTGTTTTTGTTTCTTTAGGGGCATAGCATGGGGAAATTCGGGCAGTGGGGGGTCGGGAAGCAGCAGAGGGAGAGGAAGAGAGAATCCCAAGCGGGCCCTACACTCAGTGTGGAGCCTGACACAGGGCTCAATCTCATGACCCTAAGATCATGACCCAAGCTGAAATCAGGAGTCCAAGCTTAATGGACTAAGCCACCCAAGTGCCCCTAGAGTCTATTTTTGTTGTTGCTTATCTCCTCTTTTTTCGTTTGTTTTGTTTTTTAATTTCCACATGAGTGAAATCATATGGTATTTGTCTCTCTCTGATTTCACTTAGTGCTCTACTCTCTAGACGCATCCTTTTTTTTTTAAACAAATGGCAAGATATCATTCTTTTTTATGGCTGAATAATATTCCATTGCATATATATACACCACATGTTCTTTATCCATTCCTCAACTGATGGATACTTGGGTTGTATCCTTATCTTGGCTATGGTAAATATTGTTGCAAGTTTTAACATTTTGATATTTGTAGCCTCTGTCCTTCCAAGTATTGAGTTACTGAATCTCCATTTATAATATATTTTTGGTGCTGTATTTCCAAATCTTTCTTATTTATTTATTTATTTATTTATTTATTTAAGATTTTATTTATTTACTCATGAGAAACACACGGAGAGAGACAGAGACACAGGCAGAGGGAGAAGCAGGCTCCATGCAGGGAGCCTGACGTGGGACTCGATCCTGGGTCTCCAAGATCATGCCCTGGGCTGAAGGCGGGGCTAAACCGCTGAGCCACCTGGGCTGCCCATAAATCTTATTAATTTAAAATACATGGCTCTCAGTGTTCAGTATAAAAGGTTTATTATTTATAATATGAAAAATACTTTTTAGCACAAATTCATTTCAGTGGCTAATAGAGAAATCTAGTATGACTTAGGAAGTTTGATATGGATATAGTTAAGAAAAAAATTGTAATACATTGTTAATGATAATTTCATAGGGAACACATTTAGTTGGTTTCATTAAAAACAAGCAACAAAGGTCACTGTGCGTGTGTGCTGCTATTGATGATATTTTATTTTATTTATTTATTTTTTTTTGATGATATTTTAACTGGTGGTTTTAAATCCCCTCTCCGTGTCTTCCTCCTCTCATGTGCACAGGAAACCTAAATGTTAAACACTGTCCTTTGCCATAATGGTTACGCACACTCTGATTCCTTTCCTTTTGTCTCCACTGCAGGTCCCACCGTAGTGCTCTCTCAGCCCGCCATGGTGCAGCTTCAGGCACCTGGAGTTCTGCCCTCTCCTGCCCCTGTCGTTGCTGTTGCTGGGGGTGCCACACAACTACCTAATCATGTGGTGAATGTGGTCCCGGCCCCTGTGGCAAATAGCCCCGTGAATGGAAAGCTCTCTGTGACTAAACCTGTCCTACAAAGTACCATGCGAAGTGTGGGCTCGGATGTAAGTGTTGGAACTTAGTACTTTATCATACCTGATTTAAGAAAACAAAGCCAAAACACACTGTTTTGTTGCCTTGTTTTTGCTTTTTAAAATCTGTTATATTGCCTCCAATAAAAGAATGTGCTGAGATTGCACATCCATTATTTGGTGGCAAATTATTCTGTTAGACTTTAAGTGAAAAGGTTTTAAAATGTCTGAAGTTGTTTGATAAAAAGTGACGTATGCATACTTTCCTCTGGAACTCCTTCTTTCAAACCCTCTTCTCACATTGTTCAAGACCCTCCCCCAGCCCAGTCAGACACTGGTATTTTCCAAGACTCTTTCATGTCTCCTGATTGAAATGTTTTTGGCAATTCCCAGATAAGAGTCTGTAGACTATTTTTTTTGTCAGGGTTTATATTTATCTTCTCTTTTGACTTATTGAAGGGTTTTCAGCACTGCATAATGATGACTTATACTACTCTTAGTTATGTCTCTTAATGATTAGTTGGTATTTTCCCATCTTGGCAAATCTTTAGGTTTTCTAGCGTGTCAGAGGGTTTTTAAAAGTAATTTATAAATCGCAGAAAGTTTCCTAAGACCTGTCCTCCTTAAAGCCAGTTACAGCATTTGTCAGCTAATCCTTGCTTTCTTTAAAAGTGATACAAAAATATCTCACAGTGTGTATTAAGTAGTAAACGAACATCAGGGACCTAAAGTTTAATGAAAGAGTCAGATAATCATTCTAACAGTGAGTTCTCTTAAATTGTTACTGGCAAGGCAAACCTGTATGTGTTTTCTTTAAAATAAAAGTAGACATTACTGGTTGTTAATATTGCTAAGTTGATCTTTTCTTTAGTTGTTGTGAAGTTCTTTAAAAATTTTATAAGTTATTAAGGTTATTGCAATAACCTGCTCTACATTTATTTATTTATTTATTTATTTATTTATTTATTACCATAATTTATTAACTAGCATGTTAGTAGCCCTGTAGTGAAATTGCTCCACTGTTGCATAAACACAAGTAAGTAATCTCCGTCAACAATATTTTAAAGACCCATAATGAAGGAATATTGTCTGGTGAAAGTAGGAAAGTAGAACATTGAAGGTCTACAATAATTCCCATAGTTTATACAAGTTTTGAAAGCCGCGTACCCAGACATGGAAAAAAATTAGTGTCAGATGAGAATAGACATGGATTGTACAGGATTAGCCTTGATTGTAAATGTTTATTTTGAGGACTAGAGAAGATAAAGTGTAGTGCTTGTGGTATAAAGGGCACTAAGACACAGTATGTGTTTCAGTTGAGGTTGAAATGATGTGATGCTGGGATTTGCTTAAAATAGTTGGGGACAGGGCAGCCCTGGTGGCTCAGCGGTTTAGCGCCACCTTCAGCCCAGGGCGTGATCTTGGAGACCCCGGATCAAGTCCCGCGTCGGGCTCCCTGCATGGAGCCTGCTTCTCCCTCTGCCTGTGTCTCTGCCTATCTCTCTCTCTCTCTTTCTCTCTGTGTGTGTGTGTGTGTGTGTGTGTCTCATGAATAAATAAATAAAATTAAAAAAAATAGTCCAGGACTTTTTCCTCATCCGGGGTGAGGAGCCCAGGATGGAGGAAACAAGATGGGCAAAATGTTGATAATCATCAAAATTGGATGTAATCTTTCTCTCCTTTTGGTATGTAGGAAAATTTCCATAGTAAGTAAACAACAACAAAAGTCCAAAATATCCTGTGCTATTTTCAATTAAAAAGTTATACAGCCAATAAAAGAAAGGGTATGCTCTTCATAGGAGAGTGAGACAGATAAGAATGATGGAAGAGGATTTTTAAAATTTCCTTTTATTAATCCACTTTAAATTATGAATTTGAATGTTTCTTCTGTGATACTCCCAAATGGAACTAGCAACAGAAAATATTCAAAGTTGTCTTTTTTTTTTTTAAACATCCATCTATTTATTTTAGAACGAGAACATGTGTGTGTGCACACATGCATGCATGCTAACGCAGGGGAGAGGGGCAGAGGGGGAGAGAGGGAGAAAGAAAGAGAATCTCAAGCATACTCCCTGCCAAGTGTGGAGCCTGGTGTGGGGCTTGATCCCACCACCTGGAGATGATGACTTGAACTGAAATCAAGAGTCAGACACTCAAGTGACTGAGCCACCCAGATATCCCTCAAAGTTGTATTTCTATCATGTTAGGATATTTAAAATATTTATTATGAAATCTCTTAAATATGAAAAAAGGTAAAGACTAATTAGAACTTAAAAGAATGTAGATCAACAGTATGTCATAGTTGTTAACAATATTAATGTAATGTTAGTATGTATTTGTAACATCTGACCGTGGGACAGTCCAGAGGAGCATGGCTAGGATGGGGAAAATGTCTTGAAACTATGTCCTCAGTAGAGGAATGGTTTAAGGGTTGGAATGACTCTGTAAACTGAAGAAGAGGAAAAAAAACACTGAACATAGATCTGGGAGTGGATTCAGGACAGGCTGATGTGTGGAAAACAGGAGGATTTTTCTGGGTTATTCCACAGGACTCAACTAGAATAGGCACAGATACATTATAGGAAGGTTTCCTCTCATTGTAAAATTCTTTGATCAGGTCACTGTATTTAAAAACAGGAAGAAGCCTTTTTTTCTTTTTTCTTTTAGGCTAATATCTGAATAATGAGCATCTTAATGTTGGCCCTCTTCATTGTAGTCTGCTGACCCATTTTGTAATCTCTAAACATTTCAGTTAGTCATTTGTTGATCAGTTAGTCAGACATGACCTTTTTGGTGTGAAAGACCATGTTTGTTCTGCTCTTGCATCCTTAAGAGTGCTCTGTAAATTTGGTGAATAATTTACTGATGAAATCTCAGTCAACACTGAGCTGGGGCCTGTGTGAGATGCAAAAGTATGGGACCAGGGCAGCCCGGGTGGCTCAGTGGTTTAGCGCCACCTCTGGCCCAGGGCGTGACCCCGGAGACCCGGGATCGAGGCCTGCGTCTGGCTCCCTTCATGGAGCCTGCTTCTCCCTCTCCCTGTGTCTCTGCCCCCCCTTCCCCCAAATAAATAAATAAAAATCTTAAAAAAAAAGTTAAAAAAGTATGGGACCAACAGGTATGATTTTTTTTTAAAGCAATATTAATTGACTAGTGTTATTACTTTCCAGAATTTAGAGTTGACAGGATTGTAGAAGAAAGATTTCAGGTGCTATGCGTCTGGTGCAAGAGACCTAAAGGCGATTAGAATAAATTTTTTAGTCAACCTGCATTGAGGTTTTGTGCTTATCTTTCCTTGGCCAGCATATCAGGAAGTGAGCCAGGCCTTTTCAGTATGGGTTTTCTGGTCGAGATTTTGACTTAATACTTATTTCAAGTAAAGAAACATCAGTCTGTCCTATCAGCTGGCCAAGCCGTTCAGGAACCCAAAGTAAATTTGTTCCAGAAGGAGCTGTAGGAAACTTTGATCTGCTGGTATAGTCTCCTGTGTTAGTAACTTGGTTGACCTTAGTAGTGCATGCATTTGTTAGACTCAAGTCCTATTAAATGATGATAAATTTGAAGTATAAATTTCTGATTCAAAATGGTCAGAAAGAAAAACTTTTCATTATGTGCTTTTTGTGCTTTTAAACCGAAAGCCTGGTGAAAAAGCTGTAATTTAGCAAAAGAAAGCGTATCAGTCTTTTGTGGCTTTGTGATGCTGACATGGCTTTTTTCCTACCTTTTTTGTTCTTTTGTTTGGCTAGATTCTCTCTCTAGAGACCTGCTACTGCCGTAAGTAGCGTTTTTTGCATACCATATTCTGCAAACTGCATTAAGTGCCACATTTTCTGTTATGAAACAGTTTGCCTGGTTCAAATTATAATCTCACTCTTCCTGCCTTTTGCTGGTAAATCTGTTCTGTTTAACTCTTGGAAACCTCACCTAAATTTTCAAGAAATATGGTTGGTTTTTGGCTCTGACCCTGATGGAAAAAATGAACATGGTCTCTCATTTCAGTGTAGAAATTCTCTTATGCAGTTTCTTAGTAAATGGCAATCTTGGAACTGCAAAGTTGCCTTCATAGGAGAGTGTACTTACCTTTCTTTAAAGGGCTATTGAATGTTGCCAGACATCAAACCAAGGGCTTGAAAGCAGGCAGTCTGTTTAAATTTGTGTTGGTGGAATACCTGGGTGGCTCAGCGGTTAGAGCGTCTGCCTTCGGTTCAGGGCATGATCCTGGAGTCCCAGGATCGAGTCCCACATTGGGCTCCCTGCATGGAACCTGCTTCTCCCTCTGCCTGTGTCTCTGCCTCTCTCTCTGTGTCTCTCATGAATGAATAAATAAAATCTTTAAAAAAAAAAAATATGCATTGGTGTAACTACTGCCCTCTACCCATCATAATTCCATGAAGTTCATGAAACATTATGGCCCTGGTTTTAGGGCTGTGGAGCTGTACATGTTATTGTAGTTATTTGGGAAAAAAGACCAGGAAAAAAAAGTGATGAAATTGTATTCTGTGTCCTTCATAGTGGACCAAGGTGGAGCAGAAAACCTTAATGTAAGTCAGTAGGGGGTAACAATGTAAAGAAAATGATCAGGAACTAGGGCAAAGTTAGAAATACCAGATGGGAGGCTGATCAAGGGTACAGGCTCTGTTGACAAGAGGCCTCAGGCCTTCCCTCAGCCCATTCACTGCATTGAGCTGCTTACAAACCCTTTATTACCTTTCATTCTTTCTAATTCTTAATGACCTTCATCCCTCCCATCCTGGTCCCTGCCCTGGTCACTAAAGCCATCATGAGAAGCTGGGTGCTAGGTGGATCCCTTTCCACCTGCCTGCAGGTATCAGAAATGGTGTGAAGGGGATTCCTCTGGCATACCGAACTGGAACTTTGTCATTTCTTTTCTCTGGAGACAGTGTTATATATCCAGTAAGGCTCAAGATTTCAGGTATTGTTAGTAGTGTGAGCATGGAGGTGATGTGATATGGGCCCCAGACAGATGCTGTGCACACAGTGTTCCTTTATGGCAGTGCAGGAATGCTGAGCTTTGGGAGTCTAGCACTTTTACAGCAAGCGGTGAGCAAGTTTCCTTGTCCAGAGGAAGACATTACCTCATATTTCAAGGTTTTTTTCTGGGAACACAGCCCTGAGAAAGGGCCTAGGTAAAGAGTGGTCAGGGTCTTGTATTCTTGGCACGCCCAGGAAAATGTATAGTAGCAGGATTCCCAAGAGACTCCTAGAGAAATATCTTTCAAGAAAAATATGCATCTAAAAAAATTCGTTTACAGTGCAAAGCAATGCAGAGAAACTCTTAGAAAAATGGAAAATGCCTGTGGTTCTCTTTCAGGGAAAAAAAAAAGCATTATTTCTAATGACACTTAAGCTGCTTGCTTTATCTGTAGCACCTAAGAATAGGTCTTCTGTTAGGTCCAAGTGTGAGCTGAATATCCACCCTTAAGTGATGTGGTCAGCTGAGATCTAAGAAGATAAATAATGAATAGATACTTTTTAGTGACTAAATTCTTTAACAACAAAGACATTGACATCATGATACTTCTTTAGGCTTTAAAGTAGAGGAATCCATCAGAACAAATTCAACAGGAAGGATTTGGAGACTTGAAAAGCTATCCAGATTTTAGTAAAATATTAGTTCTGTGTTGATTGCTTTTCTGACTTTGCTGGTACCAGGGATTCTGCAAATCAAAGAAAAACATGCTTTGTTAAAATACTTGTAGTTTCTCTTTAGATGGAGATTTGGGGCTTCTAAGAATTTATCTTGAATAAGGACTTTGGCAAGTGATTTCATTTGTGGTTATAGTAGCTTTGGAAAGGGAAGTGAACAGAAGAAGGTTTTATTCGCCCCTCCGGGTTGTATTGCATGAGGTTAGATTTACGCCCTGGCAACTGGAGCGTTCTTTGTTCTGCGTTTTCCAGTTTGACATCTTGATAGGGTTAATAAATAATTATTTTTAAAGGGATGCTGGTTTCTATCTTGATAAATAATTAACACTTAATTCCCTTCTCTCTGATTTCCCTTCCTGCAGCCTGTCCCTGGGGACAGTCTCTCCATACTTCACATGCTTTGTAGCCACTTGGTTCCCCTGCCCAGAAGCATTCATTGTCCCTCGATTTTTGCGCATCTTTCCCAAGATGATTCCTTAGTAGATTAGTATTTATGGTTTTACCCATTTGCCTGTTTTATAGAATGGTGATAAGTATGTCCACACTGTCCTGCACCTTGGTTTTCTCATTTAGTGTATCTTAGGGAACTGTCCATATCAGTACATAAAAATTTATCTTATTCCTTCAATAGCTGCATGGCAGTCTGTTTCATAGGAGTGTCATAATTAATTCAGATTTTTGCAGTTTTTTTCTTTGTAAGCATTCTTCCGTGGGGAATAACTTGGTACTTGTTTAATTTTGTTTATATGCAAGTTTATCTGTAGGAGAAATTCCTAGAACTGACATAAGTCAGAGGTAGGTAGTTTTTTGATGTTGATAGATACTGTCAAATGGCCTGCCATCGGGGTAGTTCTGATTAATCCTCCACTTTGTATGAGAGTGCCAGTCACAGGGCTTCTCAGAGGAGTGCATGGACAGTGTCTCCACAAACACTTTCCCTTCTCACATCAACCCTTTCCTTGCATAATTGTTTATAATACTGGGTATGTGCATTTGTCTGGAGAACAAATCAATAGCTTCCTATGTAATTTTTTGTTTTGTTTCTTTGTAATAACTTGTTGAGATACAATTCACATACCTAGAGTTCACCCTTATAAAGTGTAAAATTTAGTGGTTTTCAGTATATTCACAGAGTTTTGCTGCCATTACTGTTAATTCCAGAATGTTCACATCACCCTAAAAAGAAGCTTTGTACCCATTTATCAGTCATTCCTATTCCAATCTTTTCCCCAGCCCCTGGCAACCACTAATCTGCTTTCTCTTTGTATGGAATTGCCTATTCTGGATTTTCACATCAGTAGAATTATACGTAGTGTGGCCTTTTGTGTATGACTTCTTTTTTACTTAGCATAATGTTTTTCAAGGTCCATTAATATCATAACATGGATCAGTACTATTATTTTTTGTGGCCAAATAATTTTCCGTTGTTTAACTAGATGGCATTTTGGATTATCCATTTATCAGTTAATGGAGATTTGGATAGCTTCATAACAGCCACTCTCCGGCTATTATGAATAATATTACTTTGAACATTCAGGTATAAGTTTTCATAGTCTTTTTGAAACCCTTTTTAATATGGAGACTATTTACAAGTCAGTGAGAAAAATGCAAGTTAATCCAACAATCAAATGGACAAAAATATGTGAATAGATAATTCACAAGAGAGAATGGCAAATTTTTCAGTTAAAGTATCAATGGCTATATATTCTTGAAGGGGTATGCCTCTGAAAGATTACGGTTTTAAAATATGTGAAAGAATATTAATTATTAATAGAAGTTTTGACTGGTTAAAGAATGATATTCAAGGGTTAAAAGTATTATGGTTAAAATTTTCTGTGGCTCATCCACCTTGCTATTATGAGTTCTAAAGAAAAGTATCTGTATTTCTTTCTTGTAAATCCCCAGCATTGTATGTGCATTGCAGTCCTGCGGATCTGTGTGTGTGTACACATGTGTATTAGACTTTGTATTTGACAATAATGTCAAATATTTAAAAGTTGCAGAAACAAAAATCCTCCAGAGAATGCCCATGTACCTTTACCCATTCACCTATTAACATTTTACCCCTTTTGTTTTATTAATTCTTTCTTTCTGGCTATCTGTCCATCTACACACTCTGTTTTTTTCCCCAAACTATTGTAGAATAAGTTACATGCCTTATAGTTCTTTACCACTAATATTTCAGTGTGTATTTTTTCAGAATAGGGATATTCTACATACCCACAGTAAAGTCATCAACTTTGTAAATTTCATTTGTAAAATACTTTGATCCACTGTCAGTATTATAGTTTTGTCAGTTGACCTAGTAATAAATACCCTTTATTGAATTTTTTCCATTTCAATACAGGGCCCAGTCTAGGGCCAGATACTGCATTTGGTTGACTTGTCTCTTTAGCTTATTTTAATCTGGAACATTTCCTCAGTGTTTGCCTTTTTGATGCTTTAGAAGAATTCATCTCTTTTCTAGTCATAATAGATTTATTTCTTCATTAGAGAAAGAGAGTGAGAGCATGCATGCACTTGAGCAAGGGAAGGGTCAGAGGGAGAGAGAGAGAATCCTTAAGCAGACACCCTGCTGAGTGCAGAGCCTGGTGTGGGGCCTAATGCAAGGCTCAATATAGGGCTCCATCCCAGGACCCTGAGATCATGACCTGAGCTGAAATCAAGAGCCGGCCACTTCGCCGACTGAGCCACCAAAGTGGCCTTCTAGTATAGTTTTAATAAGTACTTCACATTCAAATTGGATTGTAAATGATTTATTTTTATGTAGTTCTGTTTGAGTCTCACAAAATCTTTATAAAGTGGGTGATATTCATTCCCATTTCACCATGAAAGGAATCAGTTGGTTAGGTGTTTTAGTCAAGGCCATATTGCTGAGATGGCTAATCTTGATTAAGTGGTGTGTGCCACACTTGTCTAAGTGCATGACTCACAGATCCTCACTTTGAATCTCTTGATGGCCCATTGAGGTGAATGAGAGCCATGATACCTATGGATTAAGAGCAGAATGACGGTTCTCGGAGGAGTGTGAACTAGCTTTTTATTGTTAGGCTATTTTTCTGTTTCTACAGTGATTAACTGTAATGTTCAGATTTTGTCTGTTTTTGTTTTTTAAGTCACTTAAAATTTAAAATGTGAAAATAGCTGGAATGCAGGCAGATATTTTCAGTATTGCTTTAGTTGCACAGTTTATTGGAGCAGCTGCGATTGGTGATGGAGTTAAGAATTTTTGCCTCCATAAATAAATAAAAATTTAAAAAAAAAAAAAAGGGGGGGGATCCCTGGGTGGCGCAGCGGTTTGGCGCCTGCCTTTGGACCAGGGCGCGATCCTGGAGACCCGGGATCGAATCCCACATCGGGCTCCCAGTGCATGGAGCCCGCTTCTCCCTCTGCCTGTGTCTCTGCCTCTCTCTCTCTCTGTGACTATCATAAATAAATAAAAATTAAAAAAAAAAAAAAAGAATTTTTGCCTCCTCACTCAATTTATTCATAGCAGCATGTATCTCTTTTTACTGACACATGTATGTGGTATATTATTGCTAACAGAGAACCTCACATCCATGAGTTGTGTAATCCTCACCTCAGTTATTTGACTTGCTCCAGTTGAGTTAGGATTCAGGTCTAGGCCTTGTCTTGGTGCAGTGCTGCAGTCACTCACCCCTCTCTGCTCTATTAATGGGGCTTTACTTTCAAGGCAGCCCTGATGCAGTGCCAACTTCAAATTACCTACCTCTTATAACTTGCTTCTTTTCCCTTTTCTCTCCCTCTACAAATGTATTCTCATAATTTTAAAAAATTTTCAGGTGTACCTGGATGGCTCAGTGGGTTAAGCATCTGCCTTTGGCTCAGGTCATGATCCGGGGGTTCTGGGATTGGCCCCACATTGGGCTTCCTGCTCAGCGGGGAGCCTGCTTCTCCCTCTCTGCCTGCCTGCTTCTCTTCCTGTGTGTGCTCTTTCTCTGTCAAATAAATAAATAAAATCTTAAAAATTTAAGCAGGTGGTTTAAAGTCTTGAGAGACAAAGTATAACGGCCGACCTTATATGAATAGTTTGGTGATCTCAAAATTTACAGCAAAATTACTCTCATCTGTATCTTGTGATGCAGTAATTACTGTGATATGTGACAGACAATTCAGTATATTTAGCATCAGTACTGGAACCATTTTGGTTTTGGGCTGAATGAGACCTTCAGAGGATGAAGGGGATGAATCTCAAGTTTTTGCCCACAATCCACACTAAGAAATGTGTTTTACATCTTTCTTATACACAGTCTAGTGAAACAGTATTACATAGAAAGTTCTGTTTTCTTTTATTCTATCCTGTGCTTTCTTGTCAATTTTTTAAAGACCCTTGTTATCCACTAAATTTATCATACTACTTGATATTGGGTTATACTAGTTTCAAAAACACTGTTCTGGTTTAACTCCCTGTTAGTATTTCTGTGTAAATAGGCCCTGGGAGAAGAAATGTTTCTTCCAGGATTTTTCAGTTAATTCATTGCAGTGCTGGAATAAGAATTAATGAGACCCAACTTCCAGTGTTATATTGTCATCTAATGACTTAAATTGCTATTCTTTTTTTTTTTTCCCTGTGGGGCTTGAACTTACTACCCTGAGATCGAGATCTGAGCTGAGATCAAAAGTCAGATGCTTAACCACCTGAGCCACCCAGGAGCTCCTAATTACTCATATGTAGCTACACCAAATATTTCTAGGGATCAGTAATGAAGGCACAGGAGACTGCTCTGAGGAAGCTTTGATGATCCCCGTACATAGGACTTTCTCCATTCTTTGGAAAACTGTGCCCCACAGTGTGGCTATCCTAAGAGCATCTGGTGGATACTCCCTTTTTTTTTCTTTTTTTTTTTTTAAAGATTTTATTTATTTATTCATGAGAGACACAGAAAGAGAGAGAGAGAGAGAGAGAGAGAGAGGCAGAGACACAGGCAGAGGGAGAAGCAGGCTCCATGCAGGGAGCCTGACTTGGGACTCAATCCCAGGTCTCCAGGATCACACCCTGGGCTGTAGGCGGCGCTAAACCGCTGCGCTACCAGGGCTGCCCTGGTGGATAGCCTGCCTTTGTCCCTCTACCAGTTCTTTCTCTTCACTCAGAATGAGATTGGGTAGAGCAGCCTGCACCTACAGTCTAGCAGGGATTTGTCTATTATCCTTTCTCACTTGGGAATGCATACTATATATATCCAAAGCATTCTTCATTAAAAAAAAAAAAAAAAATACAACACTTGGCAGGGTGAAGATTTTTTTCCTTGACTCAGCCAATGAAATGGCTCAGGATGCCAGTAATGAAGCTTATTTATTTAAGTTTTGATGACCAGGAACTGGGGATAACAAACACACAACTTAATAGAGTAAAATAAAATTTTGGCCTTCTGTCATTAGAGTTGAGAAGAGTAGAATTGGAAATTTTCCCCTTTTCTGCTTTAAACAATTTTCTGAAAGAAAGGGAGTATCCTTTTTTTTTAATGCTTTTTTTTATTTTTAAGTAATTTCTGTACCCAACATGAGGCTCAAACTCACAACTCTGAAATCAAGAATTGCATGACAACTGATGGAGCCAGCCAGGTGCCCCCCAAAAGGGAGTATTCTTAAGATTCCTAAGAGAAGGGCACCTGGGTGGCTCCGTGGTTGGGTGTCTGCCTTTGGCTCAGGTCATGATCCCGGGGTCCTGGAATCGAGTGCCACATCGAGTTCCCCGCAGGAAGCCTGCTTCTCCCTCTGCCTATGTCTCTGTCTCTCTCTCTGTCTCTCATGAATAAATAAATAAAGTATTAAAAAAAAGATTCCTAAGAGAAATCAAACTGAGATACTTAATTTATTTGAATATTTAAAATAAGGTTGCGACTAATTAAATTTGCTAATGATTTTAGTTATATGCATTTTTTTAGAATGTATTTATAAATTTATTTACTATGATATACAATAATATATGTTATATAAATTAGAAATATGTAAGAAAATTTACTTTGGCTTTTAAATCAGTTTCAAATAGATAAAGATTATTTATATAATGGAAAATATATATAAAATGGAAATTATAAAATTATTGGTTTGTCTGATATGATAAGAGGTTAATCAATGACAGTTTCTGTTTTATATGTCAGTTTAGAGGGAGAGATTCAGCAAAAGAATTCAAACTCAGAAGATGACATGTATGTAGTAAGCCATTGATTCATCCATAGTTATCAGTACTTGATCTGGCTGGAGTTTGTGTGAGATGTTGGAATGTATTTCTTAGCATTAAAATATCCTATTTTAATATCATTTGATTAGTCATATAGCGCTTTGAAGCTCATTTCTTAGCAACATCACAGACTCAAGGATTTAAATAGTTATTTTATTTATTAAAAGAACATAATATTAGTGTTTAGAGATCAATAACTTTTAAAAAGTAAAAAACAAAATGCAAATAGACTTGGAATTTTGACTCAAATTGGTTGAGCCTTCAAAAAGTACTTATTCATTTGTAAAAGTTCTTCTTTTATACAGTCTTTTTTGTAGTCAAATGTTTGTTTAATAATGCGACACCATATTATAGTGTAGTGGCACTAAAGTGAGAGAGTATTTTACAGTTGTGAAGTGTTTCTTTTTTCTTTTTCCAAGGCACAATGCTTGATGGGAGACTTGTCTAAAGGCAGGATGATCAGAAGCAGGAACTGACCAGCATTTCACTCATTTTAGTCATGTTAAATCGTCTTGATACCCATAAGGAAGATGTGTCAATTGATTAATGAGCCAGGGTATTGATTTTATGTTATACTGTGAGAGGAGGAATTAAGTTTCCAGATATAAGCATTTCCATAAACCTTTCTTTTCAAACAGGTGTATAATGAAAGTAAGCACAGAGTTTATGGAGGTTAGAGTTCCACGCTGAGATCCAGGACTTCCCATTTGGTATTAAAAACAGTGTGGTGCTGTGGTGTGCTGGGCTTAGAGTCAACTTACCTAAGTTCTAGCTGTGGCATTTCTACTCTCTAACTGTGAATCAAATGATGAGGCTTATTTTAAAGAGTCTTGAAAACTATAATGCAAGAGGAGATTAAATATAGAACATCAAAATAATTGAAATCCTATGTTGCCATTCTCATTGTTTGTTGGAAGCTGATCATAATACACTGCAAAAATCAGTTTACAGAATAGTAATTACAGTGTAATTTTTTTTCTTGTGAAATATACCCCCCACCAAACGACAAACACAGCTGGTGTGTGTGTGTGTATAGATGTGTGTATGTAGTCTGAAAATCATAATTTTTTTTGTCTAGGAAATACGGAATAACTTAAGTATTATATATTCAGGTAGCCGAAGATAGCTTGCTGAGATGTATAAAGTTGAAACTCTTGTGTTTGGTGATTCCTGGGGGTTTCATTTGTTTTTACTTTCTATCCTTTTTGTTTATTGGTAGTATTGAGTATTTATTTTCAGAACTATTGTATCTTTTTCCATGGGAAGAAGTGGATGGCCACAGGTGGTTTTCATTGTTTTAGCATGAGGCATGTGCATTGACAGCCTTGGAAACTTTAATGCTTTATAATATGCAGGTGCTTTTATTGTTTATAGAAATTCCTAATCCTTGTTTGAAATTTATTAAATGGTGTTCCATCTGTAAGCCTTTCTAAATTCCATAGATTAATTAGCCTTTAAAGTAAGATTGCCTTTTATCTAACTTTAGTATAAACTCTTCCATCTGGGAACCTTCTCTTTCCTATGCTTGTTCAGTGTTCCTTTTACTTCAGCACTCTGGTATTAAGTATTAATTATGGACATTGACATTCTCAGTTACCAGGAAGAACACTAAGAGTAACAGTAATTGAACAAAGTGGCGTTGTCCAGAGAATAGTTTGACGTGGTAAATAATCCATCCATCAGGGCTTTGCCACGGCTGAATGCATGCATATCGTGTTATTGAAGAGTGGGATAGTTATTCCATAAGGAAATTTTACAGATGTTGGTTCTGTAAGTTAGCATTTTTATGAAATTTCAGTTAAAGGAAAAAGAAAAACACCTTCTTTTGACATCTCATGTGGTTTTTTTCCTCCCTTCTAGGTTCTGATTGAAAGTTTGTTGATAGTATTTGCTGCAGAGAAATGGGCTTTGGCCATTTTGAGGAAATGTAGAATAGGGTTGGAATTGTGTTGTTATACTAAAAGAGATCAGTATTAAATGATTTAATTCTATTTCCTGGTCTCAGTAAGAATTATTGAACACCACTGTGTGGAATGTTTATTTTATAAAAACATATAAAGTGAATAATTCAGTCATATGTGTACTTATAATAATCAACTTAATATTATTAAATTTGCTACCTTACTCTCTGCCTCAAATAGACTAATGCTATAGCAGGTTCCATAACTTCATTAGAAAAAAATGACAAAAATAGTTTCACTCAGTAAGTTTTGATTATGGTAGATCTTGAGGGTAGGAAACAAAAATGTAGTATTCACATGATTTTGGCTTCCATGGTATAATACCTAGGTCAAGTGAGAGAGTTAATAGTCATGAAACGGTTGAGACCATCAGAGTGTTGAGGTGTATTTCCCAAATTATAAGGGCACAAGACATTCAGGGAAGATGGTTTAGCATAATCAGAGTGTAGAGGGTCTGTAGAATTAAGTTAGTGGAGGAGACAGCATTCTAAATTGGAGTAAATGGTGTGACTAAAGGAATAACTTAGGCATGTGTGATCGTGGATAGCCTTAAATGATAACAGTCTAGGTTTGGATTGAATCATTGTTGGGTTAGGGCAGAACTTAGAGAGGTGGTCGTGTTATGGAAGGCTTTGAAAGCAAAGGTGGCCAGCGAGGAAGTATAAATAGTTTGTTTTTGCAATAGAGTAGCAAGATAAACAATTCTCCTCCTCCCCCAGGTGAGTTATCTTACAAATAGTAGATAGGAAGAGTTTGGAGACAATTGAAAATATTTAGGAGATTATTGCAGTAGTTGGGTTGAGTTCCTGAGTGCCTACCTGGGGAGGGTGACAGCAGGAATAGATTGGAATAACTGACACACTCTCCCTGGAAGAAGTTTAGTCATTAGCATATCCTCAGTGCATATTTAGCGAGTGAATCAGAGGTTGAGAGAGGGAATAGTGTGGAGAATGAAGGAAAAATAAGTTATTGGTGTCTCCTTCCTAGATACCTGGAGAGTTATTTACCACTGATGGGAGATAGATAGGATAAACAAATCTAGGTAGAGGGAGATGATGAGTTCAGTTTGTATATACTGAATTTGTAGTGGTAACTTTGTAAGTAGAAATGGCCTTATAAGTAGTGGATACATGGTTCTGGAAAATAGTCAATTCAGGGCCTGAGGCATAGAGTCAGGGTGTATGGATGCATAATATATATGTAATGTAAGGGCACTTTTTGAGAGTCTTTTTTCCTTCCCTGAGGGAGTGTCTAAAGGGAAAATTGGAAGATAGTAAGTAAGGCTTAGAAAACACCAGAAGAAATCACTTAACATTTAGGTTTTAGAAGGCCATATTTAATCATTTGCTTTCAGTTTGCTTAATTTGAGTACTATTTTTAAAAATCTGTTCTAAAACAACTAGTAACCTATGTTTTGAACAGTTTTGTTTAAAAATAATGGTAAAAATCAGTATATTCTGATCTGATTCTAAAATCAAAATGTTTCTGATTTGATTTAACTTTTCCTAGATTGCTGTGCTAAGAAGACAGCAACGTATGATAAAAAATCGAGAATCTGCTTGTCAGTCCCGCAAGAAGAAGAAAGAATATATGCTTGGTTTAGAGGCCAGGTTAAAGGCTGCGCTTTCGGAGAATGAGAAACTGAAGAAAGAGAATGGATCACTGAAGAGGCAGCTGGATGAAGTTGTGTCAGAGGTGAGGGCTAGTGCTGCAGCCTGATGAGACGGGTTCAAGTATTCTTTTTACCTGAGAAACCAATTGGAAATTGTATAAAACAATAGTACTAGAAAAAAGAGCTCAATAGCCCTAAGGCATTTGCACTTAGGGTAAAGCAGTGGAAAGAGGAGCTTTGAGTTGCACCTCTCCATTTGCATTCTAAAATTGTGTTCCCTGGGTAGCATTTTCTTTTTTGACTAAAATGAATCATGGTGAGGACCCTAAATAGTTTTGCAGGTCTTTCCTTTTAAAAAAGAAAATACAGGGTCACTTGGGTAGCTCGGTCTGTTGAGCATTTGACTTGATTTCCACCCAGGTCATGATCTCAGGATCCTGTGATTGAGCCTGAGTCCGGCTTCACGCTGTAGCAGGAAGTCTGGTTGAGATTAGCTCCCTCTGCCTCTCCCCTCAGTCTGTCTGTCTCCCTCCTTCTCTCCCTCCCTCCCTCCCCCCCCCCCAAAAAAAAGAAAGAAAGAAAGAAAGAAAAGAAAACACACAAAAAAACACTTTAAAGTCTTGTCTCTGTCCCCCTGACCACTATTATGCATTTTGCATTTTGTTGCCAAGGATGTCCTGATAAGGACAGTCTTCTCAGCTCTTTTCATGAAACCTGCTGTCTTCAGGATTTCCCCCGGCAATGCTGTCCTGAACCAAAGGGATGCCTGTGCCTAATGTTTGGGGCTCCTTCCACTGTTCTGTCTTGCCCTGAACACATTAAGAGATTTAAGAGATAGGGAAATAAAACTACAGATGTATTTTTAACATTCTTTGAAGACCCATAAAAATGTTATTGTTGAATTCTTTCCTTTTGGGTGCAGAAGAGACTGCAAGGGAGTAGCCCTTATGTATATCCTCTCCTGTGTCTGTCCTTCTGTCTCTCTGCTGCAGCAGGGAACCTCCAAGGCTCTGCTCTAGTCTTGTGAAAAGTACTGTTTCCTCACTCTTGAGGGTTTTTTTTTTTTAATTATTCATATAATTGGTGAAGAGGAAAGTACTTATCTTAGATGTTGCTTTTTGTGAGATTGATAGTCGTTTAACTGTATTTAACATGGTTATTTCTTTTAGAACCAAAGGCTTAAAGTTCCTAATCCGAAGCGAAGGGCTATCTGTGTGATGGTAGTATTGGCATTTATAGTGCTCAACTATGGACCCGTGAGGTAAGCAGATAGCCATTTGTTTGTTTGGGTACTCATGTTTAACTCGTGTTAAATTTTAATTCTCATTATTTTTAGCTCTAGTTGTAAGCTAGATGATCTAGGTCATCTAGCTTAAAAACAGAACAAATCTGTTTTTCTCAGAGACAGTATTTTGGTAAGAAGAGGGGAGAAGAAAGATTGGTTCCTCTTCCTTGTTCTTTACCTCTTTCTGGCAGAATATTGGTGTTTTTTAATGAAGAAACCTGTGTTTCAGTTATCCAACATATCAGTGGTGGGCCTTGAAATCAGACTGCTCGAGTTCAAATGCTAGCTCCTCCATTTGGTCACTTTGGTGTCTTAGGCAAGTTACTTAACCTCTATACTTCAGTTCCTTTCCTTTAAGATGGTTAAACCTTTTTAATACTATTACCTACCTATCTCAATACTGTGATGCTTGAGTTTCAGTGACTGATTATAAGACACTTGAATGGTTTCCTCCCTAGCGAGAAAGTAAGCAGCTAGAGGAGTAATTATCAGTTTTTGATTTAGTCGGTTTGGAATGGGAATCAAGAATCTAAATTGTTCTCCTTGATTTTGCTACAGATTTCCAGCTCATCACAACTTAAGAAACACTGCTTTTAAGTTAGAGTCATAGAATACTAGAATTCAAAGGGGCCCTAGAGACCCTTTTTCTTTCTTTCTTTCTTTTTTTTTTTTTTAATTAATTTATTTATTTATGATAGTCACAGAGAGAGAGAGAGAGAGGCAGAGTCACAGGCAGAGGGAGAAGCAGGCTCCATGCACCGGGAGCCCGACGTGGGATTCGATCCCGGGTCTCCAGGATCGCGCCCTGGGCCAAAGGCAGGCACCAAACCGCTGCGCCACCCAGGGATCCCCGAGACCCTTTTTCAAACTCCCTCTGACTGTGGCACATTTGATACATGAATGAAATCAGAATCCTAGGTGTTGGGAAATCAAAGAGTAATTACACTAGAGCCATACCTTTAAAGATCTCATGGTCCACCTGAGAAGACAGACAAGTCAAAGGATAACTTGAGTATAATGTGATGAATGTAATAATAGCAGTATGAACAAAGCACTAAAAGAATATAAATGAGTATAGGCTTCCTTGAAAAGGTTCGTGTCATGTTGATAGATGCTCAAAACATTTTTGTTGAATGAGGGTGGTAAGGGAAATCCCCATAGAGGAAGCTCACTCTTGAAGTGTGATAGCAGTTTGCCAGCTGGAAAGTATGGAAAGAGATGCCAGGCAGAGGGACCAGCAGTTAAAAGGCACAATTAGGAAATGACTTGATGTTTTAAGGAAAAAGTGAAAAATTCAGTGTATCTTGTACATGTGGAAATGTGTATGAGGAACATGGGGCTATAGGTATGCGGTAGGGGCCAGATACTGAAGAGCCTCATAAATAATGAAGTACCCCTGGGTTTTTAGGCAGAGGGTAACATAATCAGTTTTGATGTTAGGAAGGTGACTGAGGTTGGTAGCAAGAATTGACTGGACCGAGCAGATGCTATTGGCAGAGACAGCACTGGGAGGCTGTTGATCTATTTAAGGTGATACATGGGAATCTGGACTTGGACTATGGTGATGGGAAGGACAGGCTGTCTCTCTGGGGTTTGATGACTGGTACAGAGTGGGACATATGGAAGAAAAGAGAGAAGTTAAAGATAATTCCAAATTTCTATCTTGAGGGACTGAATGGCAATGTTGTTATTAAGGTAGGAAGTAGGAAGATGAATTGTTTTATGATGGAGGATAATGGTTTTTATTAGTATTGGAAATTTGTGATACTGACTAGACATTGGGAATTACCACGATAGACAGAAGGATGGTAGTGGAGTAGGTGGATTATCCAAGGAGAACATGTAGAGGAAGAAGAATAATGAGAATCTGGGGAAACCAGCATAACAGACTCAGGAAAAGAAACTTTGAGTGAGTAGGGTTAGGGAGAGACAGAAGAAATTGGTTTTCTGAAACCAAGAGTGAAAGGCAGAAACTTGATATGAGAACATTGAATTTGGCAACAAGCAGGTTGATGGTAATCTGTGTAGACTGTAGTGAAATCCTTACTTCTTAAGAGCTCTTTTCATGTAGCCTGATTGTGGTCACTGTTTCGAAGAAATGTATTATTAACTAAAATCCCCATACCTTTTTCACATGTTTGATGGTCAAGCTAGGTCATTCCCATTTTATTTCTACATAGTTTCTAAAAAATAAAATGTAGATCTTGTATTCAACTTTTGTTATCATTTGGTATTAGCACAGCTCTGCAGAGCATTTGATATCCCATCACGGAGCCCCAGACAACCATCTACTTTTTACTAAAATGATTTGGTGGAAAGAGATCATATTTCTGAGTTGACCTATTTTTGAAAGTTTATATTAGACGTGTTACATAGAATATGTAGAAGATACACCTGGAGCAAGCATTTAAATTATTAAAAAAATTTTCTTTACTACCTGTTGACATTTTACTGATATTCTTCATATTAAAATGATTTTTTCATTTAATTCTGATAATGGCAGTCTCAGAGGCTTTATGCAGTAACATTTGATAAATAGTAAAGGTTATGCAGTAGGAAGTCAGGATGGGATATACTCTTGTGAAAGCCCCCATGAGTAAATAGAGATTTGTGTGTGTGGGGGGGAGACAAAAATTTTTCAATGACTTAATGATCCTTATAGCTACTGAGAGTGGAGGGGTTGTGTGGGGATGGATCTCATTTCTTTGAGCAGATGGGTTAATTCATTTTGCAAGACAGAGATGATGGTCCTGTTTCATCATGAAAGTTTTGTGTCCAGGGATCCCTGGGTGGTGCAGCGGTTTGGCGCCTGCCTTTGGCCCAGGGCGCGATCCTGGAGACCCGGGATCGAATCCCACGTCGGGCTCCTGGTGCATGGAGCCTGCTTCTCCCTCTGCCTGTGTCTCTGCCTCTCTCTCTCTCTCTGTGTGACTATCATAAATAAAAAAATAAAAAAAAACATTAAAAAAAAAAAAGTTTTGTGTCCAAAAAATTAGATGGACAGTACAAACAGAATGAAGAGTGGGAGGAAGCTTAAATACTTGAAGGTCCTGAGGAACAGCCAGAAGAGATCTGTATCTGTCTCTTTGTGAAGGCTTGAGAAACAGAAAGCCAAGAGGTAGTGGGAAATTTAGGAAGTGTGCAAATTTTAAAAAACATGGTAACAGGCTTGATTGAAGAAAGGCAGTGAAGAGCTGTGAGGAGTAAAGAAATATCAAAGTATCTTAACGGGTTGGAATATCTCCAGACACCAAGGAGGAGATTAAAAAAAAAAAAAAAATGGCTATGAAACTCCTAAAAAACCAGGAACTATTACTTCTGGACAAAACTTGGCACAAATAGTGAAATATCCAAGCTGAGAGAGCAACAATGGTCTGAAATATTGCAACCTGTCCCTGTAACACTGTTTGGCAATGGAGATGTTCCATCGTGTGTTATTCAGAAGGATTGTCTACTAACCCCATCCTTTGCAGCCTCTTCACTGCAAGACTGAGAAGCTTCTCAGGGCTGGGAATCTGCCAGAAGAGCAGAAACTCCCCAGTTGGACCTTATTAATACCACCTGGAATGTATTTATTGAATAACTTTCACACCCATGGCCCTATATATCTATAAAGCTTAAGCAAGCATTATTATGTTTTAATTGGTGCAGAAAAAAACAGATTATGAGTTCTAACTGAACTTTTCTCAAGTACTGCAAAACTAAGTCTGGTCAGACAAATAGACATTTTAATGAGAGATTTCCAAAGCATTTTAAATTTAGGAAACGAAAACTCTTTCATAACAGATCACATTACCATAATAAAGTTGTCAGTGTTGTTTCAGATGTTCAATGTAGAATCGAACTTCTGTGCATATATTGGTGTGGGTCCAAGTGAAAATATATTTAACATGCAAGTTTGCTGCATATAGGTATGCCTTAAGAATATTTCCTGAAGGCACTTGTGATGAAATGTAAATACATCTTACATCTAAAGTAAGGGGTTTTGTGCAGCAACACTGACTGGTTTGAAGAGTTTTAGGTTACTGGATTGTCATCACACAGAAAAAATAAAATAAACCAGGCAGACTTAAAAGGGTTAATTTTTCTGACCTTATTGATGTTGTGTGGATAGTAAAGATGGCATCTAGCTATTTCTGGCACGAGATTCAAAGAGCTGGCCCACTCTGGGTGGTCTATAAAAATAGTAATTCTGGGTAGCAGAGAATGGCTGAACTGGATAAATGTGAATTGGTAGGAAACTCTCTTCTTACTACTCATTAGGATTGATTCTATGCTTATTAGTCCTATTTTATAGTTAAAGAACTGGAAATTTAACCAAGGTCTCTTAAAAATTATCATTGAAAGCTCAGCCTTTTCTAATATACCATAAAGTGGTTTTTTTCTGCCATTGCCCAAGAAACCTTCAGGACTTCTGTTTTTGGCAACATGATAGGGTTTTTGGCTAGAGATATGGAGAAACTCTTTGCAGTTTCATATGCCAAAAAAATGCTGATTTAAAAAACAAATCAAAACTCTTATATAATGACTGAATTGAAGACAAAGTAAGGACTTCTCAGATTCTCAGAGGCCAGAAATATAATGATAACATGAATTATTTGGTAGGCTAGTGTTGGAAGAGGTACTTGTTCTGGAGTCATTTACTGATCCTTTTGGCCTAGACAAGGTAGGAAGTCACAACTGAGCTCTATCCCCCTTTCCCAAACCCAAATAAAGCTGGAACTTCCAAAGAATCACATTCTCAGTTGCTAAAAAGAAGGAAGGGGGAAAAGTAGGTTGTCATACCACATAGGGATAGTGTTGGTAAGTACCTGTCTTGGTATTAGCTTTGAGTAGGGTGGAAATAAGGAAAAAGTCTCTCTGAGAATTCATCATCACAAGCCTTAATTCATACAGATTTGAGCCTGGATTTATGCTACTGTTGTGCCTCCTCAAAAAACTAAACCAAAAATTTAGTTTAAGTGGCCCTGTGTTGGTACTGCTAGCCTCCTGGCAGACACAGATGCATACTCTTCTCTGAGGAAAGCACTGTGAACATCCATACTGAAAAACTGCTGCAGATCCAGTTCCAAGTGAACATGAGCCAACATCCCCTTGCTTCCCCAGAATCATTAGTCACACTAAGAAACAAGCCACCATGAACAGGAGTTAGAGGAAATAAAAAACTACAGAATCAGACATTGAAGACTCCAGATATTTGAATCAGCAGATACAAGGTGTAAAATAAATATGTGAAATAAAAGGGAATTGAAGAATGACAAAGGAACGAAAGACTATCAGAAATGATCCAGACATTTTGAAAAAAAAATCTAGAAATGTGATAAGTTAAAATTAGAAAAACAATACCTGGGTTATAACAACAAAATAGGTACATTTGAAGAAATCGTGAATGGGGAGATAGGGCTGAAGAAATGCAGAGTGGAAAAGAAAGATGAGATGGAACACATGGAAGAGATTAAGAGACAGGAGATTATACTACCATAGCCAAGTAATCAAAATAGTGCTTGTCAGGAGATGTTCTGACATCTGACATCACTTCCTGATGTGATGCACTGAAAAGGATACAGTATCACTTCTGTGATATTCTGGCCAAAAATGAATAACCTTAATTTTATCATGAAAAAAACACCAGATAAATCCACACAGAGGGGACAATGCAGAAAATAAATAGCCTCTGATCTTAAAAAGAGAGTATTCAGAATGGAAGAAGGAAAATAACCTCAAAAGAAGATTTGAGATGCAGAAATGAATGGCCAACAACAAAAATAATAGTTGTAGATGAAACTTTTTTAAAAAGTTGATGATCTAAAACATTAACTATGTCTAGTTTGTAAGGTTAGAACAAGTCAAGGTTGAAGTGTTTTCTGTAGTCATACCTAATAAATTGGGAAGGGTGTGATTGAAGCGAAAACATTCGAAGTTCTGATCCTTATTTGGGAAGTAGGTAAAAATATTGTTTAGACTTGTTAAGTTATATTAGCATTTTAAAGCTTTGGGTTAACCCCTAACAAAATATAATTGGAGTGTATCATTTCAAAATCTAGTGGAAGGAACATCACTGAATGAGATGGGCATACTCAACCCAAAAGAAGGCATGAAAAGAGGGAAAGAGACTACTAGAATATGAAAGCATGAAATATGATAGTAGAAATGAATCTAGAATATTACCCATAATCATGATATGTGGAAACTGACAGAACTCTATATTTAGAGCACAAAGCTTGTCAGACTGCGGGTGGGGAGGCAAAATAACAACTGTATGCCTTTTAAAGGAGAAACATCTAAAAAGCATCAAGGTACAGAAAGTCAAAGTTGAAAGTCAAGGGATGGAAAAGCAAATAGTAGATAAAACAAAGCTGGAGTTGGTTTATTAATATCAGACAGATATCATCTAAAGAGACAGTATTAATAGACCTAATTACTTACCGGTTGATTAAAAGGTTAGTTTACCAGGGATATATAATAATTCTAAATTAGTATATACCTAATAATAGAGCTTGGAAACAATCACTACTAGAACTCTGGGGGAAACGGACATTTCACTGCCGTAGTGAGTGTGCCTCTTTTGATGGAGCACAGTGACAGGAAAATCTGCAAAGATAGAGAAGATTTGAATATTATGATTATGAAACTTGATCTAATGGCCATTTAGATAAACACTACATTTATCAACACAGAATTTTTGAACCAGAGGTGGAGATGTTAAGAAAAGAATTGATCTGCACTAGGTCATAAAGGAACTCTTAACAGATTTCAAAGACTAACATGTAGATTTCATTCACTGTCCATGTAATTACACTAGAAACCAATAACAAAAAGAACTCCTATATTACTAGAACTTAAAAAGCACAATTCTAAATAACTCCTAAACCAAAGAAGAAATCATAATTAAATTATTACTGAATGGTATTAGAAATACTATTTATCAGACCTTGTAGGAACTATCATATTGTATGGAATAAGCAAATTGCAGAAGAGAATATATGGTATGGTACATTTGTACTAAGTTTAGACCAAAAGAACTGTACAGTATGAATGTGTATGCATATGTGGTAAAGCTATATAGAAAAGCGAGGGAATTGTTATTACAGAAGTTAGAAGTTGCATTGACCAAGTTTAACTCACATGTAGGCCAGGCTAAGTATTTCTGCCTGCTGCTCCCAAATCATCCTGTTTACATATCATAGAACTTGTCACACAGTCCTAGTTATTCCCATCTTCACTGCTATAGCTCTTGTGTTGTTGTTTCTTTTCCTTTTTTCTTTTTTTGAGAAACTTTGCTTCAGTCCGTGTTTTTATTATATCTTCAGCATTTACCATAATGTGTATAGTACATGGCAGACACAAAATGTTGCACTGAATTACTAAGAAGGATTTTGTCAGGCTCACCAGAAGAGACAGGCATTCCAGGCGAAGGGAGTTCTGTGAGCAAATATTTAGAAAGGATGACTTTTTACCCGTAGTAGGAAGCAGTCAGGTATGGCTAGACCTTTCTTGACTTTTAGATCATGCTTAACATAGTGTAGTTACTTTTTTTTTTTTTAAAGATTTTATTTATTTATTCATGAAAGACACACACACACACAGAGGCAGAGACACAGGCAGAGGGAGAAGCGGGCTCCATGCAGGGAGCCCAACATTGGGATTTGATCCTGGGTCTCCAGGATCATGCCCTGGGCTGAAGTCAGCGCTAAACCGCTCAGCCACCCGGGCTGCCCCATAGTGTAGTTACTTAATAAAATAAATCTTTGTGGTGGTAATTGATTGAACAGATGAATGAATGAATGCTGGTATGTATGAGCATAGACTGTCTGGCAAGGAGTGGAAAGCAGCAGGGCTCAGAGGGCAGCCCACCTGTGGCCAGTTCCTCTGGGGCATCCTGCTCCCTGCAGAGGAGAAGACCGTTTTGAAACAGTGACCATTAAATGGTAGAGTTCCAGTGAGTACTAAGTCATAAGGTGTGTGTTGTGAGTATTGTCTGGGCAGGGGAGGAGGGAAGTGGAGATGGTGATTATAGGAAAGGCTTCACCCCAGAGAGTGAAATTAAAGATTTAGAAGGAGAGTAGAGACTGATGCTCATGGGAGGTGTAGGACACAAAACACCAAGGTATGATACAGAGATGGAAAATAAGTTTTTTCCCCATGTCTATCCTTTGTGTTGCCTTAAAAAAAAAAAAAAAAAAAAAAACATAAGCCCAAAAAGTCTTCACTCTGTGGGCCTTTTATGACTGGTTAAATTTTCTTATTTTTCTTCTGGTTGTATGTTTTCCAAGACACTTTAATTTTCATAACCCATTCTCTTTATATCATTGTTATTACTTTCTGCATTATAGTGTCATTTAGCCTTCTAAGGATGTTGGAATGGGATAGGATACAGTGTAAGTGCTTATCAAGTTAGTATTTTATGAGGTTGAAGAAGAGATTAAGGAGGGGGATGAGTTTTTAGAGTTTCCCTTTCTTGGGTTCCTGCTTTCTTTTAAAGCATTGTTCAAAGATCATACCTGATATCAGTCATACCAGAGGCATGGTTTTCATTGCTGCTCTGTGCTGATGTGTTTCTCTTTTGTTATTATTTTAAGTTTTTACTTCAAGACCATTTTGACATTAGGGAAGTTTAACTCTTCCCCCATATCTCAGGGATTGATGTAAATTTCAGAGTTGTACAGATACCAGGGAAATAGGGTGGGGTGGAGGGAATGAGCAGTGTTTCTTTTAGACATTTGTAAAAATACTTCTTGGTGGAGGGAAGTTGAATTAATTTAAGAAAAGCGGAGGAAATAAGGGAAGAGAAAGGGAAAATAGATTAATCTTGATGGAAGAAAAGAATTTCCGAAAGGTACTGTTGGCAACATAAAGTTTAACCAGCGATAAATTGTGTTAAAAATACTTCCATCTTTATAAAACAGGATGATTAAGAGCTAGTTGGAGAAACATTGGTCTGAACCCTATTTGCAGTCTGTTGTTTATTGTTCTGAGTTTTGTTGACTGTTGAGTAACAAAAGGGACTATAGTTTTTATCGCAGAAGTTTGAGGTTTTGCAGATTTTCCTTGCCTCCTCAAAAGTTGGATGATTTTTTTGTCACATTTTCTCATTGTGGTTCTCAACCGTGGTTATACATTAATAGTCACCAGGAAATCTTCAAAAGGAAGGAGCCCTGCCCAAAATTTGTGGAATCTGGTAGGATGGGTCTGATTCATTTACTCCTAAAATGTTTTTCCCCCAGTGATTCTGAATTATGTCCAGAGTTGAAAACTGTGTAGTGTTGTCTTTCTTTTTTCTATACATTGGCCTCTGGAAATTTTAAGAGCACTTATTCATTGTATGAGAAGATAATGTGTATAAGATAAATTTCATTAAATCTCTAGACACACACCCCTATACTTAAAAGTTTGTCTTCTATAATTGATGAAACATATGGACCTCTGTTTTGTACTGAATAAGAGCCACAGCATAACCTTGTGAGGGGAACTTCTTCCTGGCACATAGGACTACAGTTCGTACTTTCCTTTGTCATGTTTTCTCCCCTTTCTATTTTAAAAGTCACTATCGTCATCTTCCTTTTCTGAAAATACAAAGCAACATCTAAGGAGGTTTTGAATATGCTAGGTCTTAAGAAAAAATAATAAGTGTTTGAAATTGACAATGCCTTTTCCTTGTTTGCGGGTTAGATGCTGTCCCCTCACTAGAACGGAATCTATAGTTTGAGACGTCAGACTTGGATGAAGAAGAGTAAATCATGCTATTTCAGGGCCAGCTACTCTGTGGTTTGCTTATGAGACTGTTAAGGAAAAACTGACCACAGAGAATATGGCATTGAATTTGAGATGTCTGGAACTGGTTAGAAATAAAATGTCTCTATTCTAGCATTCTCTAAGTTTGTCAGCTTTTCATAATTTTTACAGGAAAAACTCTAGCTTCTTATCCTAAGATGAGCCTGTCCCCAAATCTGGCTCTGATTTTTTTTTTTTCTTGTTCAATTGCTGAGCACATTTTGCTGTATGAAATCATTATTGGCTGTAGGTTAAAAGTTACTGTATAACTTAAATGTCAGAATTCAAACCACCAAGTATACATGGTTTTGTTCAGCCAGATTTTTAAAATGAAATCTAATTCAAGTTCTTGGCTAAAAGTACTTTCCACATTTATCAAAGTGACACATAAACTGAAGAAATAAAATACATCTAAATAGCAGGTGTTACTGGATCTGGGCTTGCAGAGAGGAAATAGAGCTAAGGGCAGTCCTTCCCCCAAATCATCTCATTTATTTATACATTCTTCAAAAAAATGTGCAGAGTAATTGGTTCTCTTTCCTTCCACCCTCTGTAGATTCCATCCTTGTTTTAAAAGATGGCTCAGTCTGTCAAGTGGCAGAGCTGAGTTTTGAGGGTGTAGAAAAATCTGTTGGTGTTTTTCTTTAGTTTTGGACTTCATGTGAGTTGTATGTTGGAAGGTTTACAAGGAGTACCAGTGGCTTTAGCATTTATTGCTTGGCTACCTTTTGTCCCAGACTTGAGTTGTTAAAGGATTTGAAATCAGAAACCTACATCCTTTGCTAATTGCCTTCTTTACCTTGAATAAGTCACTATGTTACTTTGAAGATAAATGGAGGTCATGTAACTTCTGCTTTTTATCTTTTGAGAGAGGGTCCCTGAGAAACCAGGGCAGACAAGAAAACCGTCGGAGTTTAAGGTGGGTACTGTGATGTTTTCTTTAGAGCCCAAATCTTAGTTTATGTATGGTGTGTCTGAAGCAGCTTCCACAACCATCATTTCCAGTACTTAGTATATTCAGGTAGGACCCTGCTGTAGAAGTTGAACAAAACATAAATAATGAAGGAATACATAGCTTTACTTGTGCTAAGGGAAGGTCTAGCGTAATATTAAGATAGCTGGAACTTTTGATTGTAAGAAAATATATCTGTAATTATTCTATATCATTTAAACTAGGCAGTTGGCCATTAATGCCTTATTTTCTATAGATTTGAGCTGTTTTGTCATTGCAGTAAGCATTTGAAACTTAAATATTTTAAAGGTCATTGCACAGATTTATTTTTAAAAGATTTTATTATTTATTCATGAGAGACACAGACAGAAAGACAGAAACATAGAGGGAGAAGCGGACTTCTCGCAGAGAGTCTGATGTGGGACTCGGTCCCCAGACCTGGGATCACACCCTGAGAGCTGAAGGCAGACACTCAACTGCTGAGCTACCCCGGTGTCCTTGTACAGATTGTTTTCAACTGAGTTATGGCCATTGTAGCATGTGTGAACTCTGTGTGTGGTGTGCATTTAGATTTTGTGTTGTCTGTGTGTTCTGAACATAAATTGGCATCTGTATGTTCTGTCCACGGTCAATTTATCACAGTCCATGACCTCTGAGGAGCTAGAATTAGGGAATTACAGAGAATCCATATGCCTTATATAGCTTTCTCTCTGAGTTCTTCTTAGTAAAGCAGCATTACTTGCTTTTGTTTCTCCTTCCTAGGTGGGTTTTATTGTTGTGAATTTGAAAATGTGAGATAGATGGAATTAAGACAGTTGGAAGAAAAGATGAATGAAAGAAAATTCTTTCCAGAATAATCTAGGTTGGCTCTATGTTGATATCATCTGTGCTTGGTTGGTAAAGGTAGTGGCTTTTTTGTTTGCTGTGTTAAGCTGTTTTTTATCAAATACTAAGCAAACGAGCCTAAGCAATTTCTATAAATTCTCTCAGAACTATAAGGGAAGGTGTTACTATCTCTGTTTTACAGATGAGGAGACTGAAATCATTACCGGTGTAATGATTATTTTATGGCTTGTCTGTTAATAATGTTGCAGAGCCAGGATTCAGAGTCTGCCTTTGAACCCTTGTCTTAATCACTAATAGAACCACCCAGGGGGGGAAGAAGTTGGTATTTACAGATAGAAGGAGAGGAGTTTAGGACTCAATCCAATAATTTTACCCATCCCTTTAAAGTTTAGGATTGGCTGTGAAAGGAGGAGAAAATACTCGTAAGTTGACTAGATTGATGTAAATATTACAGAAAAACTATTGCACTCAAATTTACAAGCATCTTTTTGACATTTAGAATGATTAGGGGGTGTCTTTCTCAAGTGAGAAGGTAACCAAAGAGTTGATTACACACAAACTTTTTATATTAAACATTGACTCCTTGACTTCAGCAATTAAGTATAGTGTATTAGTGATCTATTGCTATGTAACAGATCATAGCAAGGCTAAAGCAAGGCTTGGAACAACATTTACTTTGCTAAAGCATCTGTGGTTTGGACAGGACTCAGTAGAGACAGCTCTTTGCCCCTCACCATGGAGTCAAATGGGGTTGGGTTCATGGACCACTTTCAAGATGGCTTGCTCATGCATCATTGCCAGCAGATTGGTGCTGGCTTCCACTGAGACCACCGGGGTATTGGGCCAGGGTTCTTCATTCTTCTTCATCTAGGCTTCTCCACAAGCTGCTTGGCTTTCCTCTTAGTTTAGTGGCAGGGTTCCAAGAATGAGCATCACCTATTAGAAGAGTGCTTACTTTATAGTTGTTCATTGAATGAGTGAAAGGATCTCGTGCTGTTTTCTTGCTCATGTCGGCTCACTTGGCAAACTGCCACTGCAAAGTACATGTTTCTTCTCATGGTCTGGTAATCCCTGGTTCTGAGAACTGCTATTTAGAAGGTTTTTAAAACTTGATTTAAAGATTTATTTCTTTATTCAGTCTCATTTCTAAACAGAAAATTACTCCCAGTTATTATCAGCCTGCAAAAATCATCTGTGAACCTTTCAATAAACGGAAAAAACTTCTTTAAGATTTGGAGAACTAAAAAAAAAAAAAAAAAAGATTTGGAGAACTCCCTTGAGAACTTTCTGTCTTTAGCCTCAGTTGCAATGAAAATTAACATAATTTCCTGTTCCTGGATCTGGAGATGGTATAATAATGAGTTCACCACCTGCCATTCTTGAGTTGTGAGTTAGTGTCCCTAAAATGAAGACTTGGATTTTTCTCTTGACATGAGGCAGAATGGTACATAAATTTCATCTGTTTGTTATTTAGAAAAGAGAAATAGCTCTTCTCTGAGCTAAGCATTGTCCTAGAACAAAACAGAGGTCTGTGTACTCCTTAACTTATATTCTAGTGAGGACATTAAACATTTACTGACAAGTAAATATAATGATACAGTTGTAGTTTCTTTGAAGGAAGGGATAAACTGTGGTAGAGTGAATGATTTTACAAGTGGCAGGGTGGTTGTTGGAACTGTAGTTTTAAATAGTGATCATAGTAAAGTAGACATTTGAACTAAGGCTTAAAGAGAGGGCTAACCATATAGATATGTGGAAGATATGTGGGGAAGAGCATTCCTGGCAGAGGGAATAGCCAATGCAGAGGCCCTAGGGTGGAGGTATGTCTTGCATGTTCAAGGATAAGCAAAGAGGTCAGGGTGGCTGGATTGAAGTGAGCAAGGTGGGGAGTAGTAGGTGATGATGCCAGAGAGGTAAGATGGAGAGAGGGGTCAAGTTTTGTGAGGCTTTGGTCATTTTCAGCTTTAGGGCTTTTACCACAGTAGAAATGGAGAGCTGTCTGAAGGTTTGGACAGAGAAGTGACATAATAATCTGACCCAGATTTTAAAGCAATTCAAAGAAGCCTGGCAGGCAGAAAGACAAGCTGTGCCACTAACTGCTTTGTGTCATCCTTGGGACACATAGCACTTTTTGATTTATAAAAAAACATGTTCACATCTCTCCTCTCCTTTCACTTGAATCTTTGGAATATTGTGAAATATTTGTTATTTTTTCTATTTTACACACGAGGAATTGGAAGGTCAGAGAGGGTAACCAACTATCCCAAGGCTCCTCAAGTGGGGAGTCTCAGAGCCACACCTTGAACCCAGATCTCTTGACTCCAAATTTTGTGCTTTTTCCACCATCCCACATTAAAACTGGAAGAACTCCATGCTCTTTTCAGCCTTAAGTGATTTCAAGTTTGGTGGGTGGTTCTCAGATCAACAGAGCAGTAGCAGCATGTGGGTTTCTTTGGGAGATGAAAACCAATTTGATTCTTACCTTCTGAGACAGCTTGAATTTAAAATTGATCTACTTATACCATAAGAAAGCAGGTTTGCAAAGGGTAGAATGGATTTGGAAATGTTCTTTTTTAAAAAAATTTAGCTACTTGGTATGAAAATTGGTTATCTGAAATCATTTCTTAATAATTAAGTGGCATCACAGATAATCAAACAGTTGCTGGCTTTTAGAATTTTGTAAATGAAAAAGTAAAGTAACAATTCTTATACTTTTTTAAGACTTTTGGGGAAATTGAAATTGTTTTTATCAATCCATGCTTTCAGGCCTGTTGGCCCATGACATGTGTAAGGTTTACTGGTGTAATGATTATTATTTTTTTTTTTTTTTGGTGTAATGATTATTTTATGGCTTAAAACGCTTGTAATTCTTGTGGAGTAACATAGTTCTGATCATAGAGACGTGGGGACTTTTGTTTTCTTAATATTTATTAGTGTATTTAAAAATACAGAATAGAACCTAATTTAAGCTAATCATGAAAAGTTTGATTAGACTGTTTCATTAATGTTGTGAACTATAAACAGTCATTGCCTTTATTACACTACCCTTCCTGTGACTTTGAGCCATCTCTTTGTATTAATTAAAAATTCAGTTTTTCCAGAATTAACAAAAAGGATCATTGAATGATGCTAAAACACTCATGCCAAGAATCTAAAAGTTCACATGAACAATTTTCTTCTATTCTTTTGTACATTTGGCTACTGTCAGATTCCTTGTTAATATTCATGGTGTCACAATTGCACCTAAGACAGTCTTGAATTTTGGCAGTGAAATAAAGTTCCTCTTTCATGTCTTTCAAATATTAATGAAAAACAAGGGAAATAGAATTCTGCAGTTATTCTGATGGTTTAAAATTAGTTTCTGTGGGTCATTTCATAGGGTTCAAGTATTTATAGTTTTTTTTTTTTTTTGAGCTGAATTATATAGTTGGCTTGTCTGTAATTTAGCTTAAGGGAAATTTCATTTTAAGACTTAAAAAAAAATCTACAAGGAATGGGCAACCAGATGACAACCACCACCAAGAAAAAAGTAAGTGAAAAACTTAGAAGATTCTTTACAAAATTTCTTATTATGTTACCTTTTCAAAATACATTCTGGGCAAGTGGGTAGACAGAGACTAACAAACGGTAGAAGTTACTAGAATACTAAGGTTAAATTGTCATTACACTGTGGTAGGCATTACTTATGTGGGCAGCAGTGAAAAATAGTGATCACTTAGGAGCCAAGCCAGTCAACATCAAAAGTGATTTCCAGCAAGTGTAGCTGCTGAATGACTGTGGTGCAGATCACCTACAGATGGAATCAACTAAAGTGATAAACTCAAGACATTTGTTTGGAACAGCCATAAATTGTGAATTGAAATGCCTGTCTTCATCGTAGTACAAACAGCTTACCAAAAGAACAATGGTCAGTAGAAAGGCTCTTTTAAACACATCGAAGTATTAATAATGCTGAACTAATTTACTTTATAAATCATTCATAAACCAGACAGATGTCCACTTTTGATTATACCCTTCCACATACCTCCTGTCTGATCCCCCAGCCTTTTCCCCAGTCTGTCCACTTCTGTTGGAATCATTGTGAAAAAAAATGTGTAACTTTAAGGGAATGAGATAGGAAAGATGTGAAAGACAAGATTATTTAAAGTGGTGGTTTTCAAACATTTGAGTGTGTCAGTCACTTAGATATCTAGTTGAAACATAGAGTTGTTGGACACCATTCCCAGACTTTCTGAGTGAGTAGGAGTGGGGTGGGGCCTGAGAATTTGCATTTCTAACATGCTGCTGCTTCAGGTACCAGACCTTTGAGAATCACCGTTAGAGAAAGGTGCTTTCTGATCCAGAAAAACTAATCAACTGTGTTAATTGCTACTTGACAGTAGGATTCAAAGAAACACAAGTAAAATTACTTCTAGAAGCCATAGCAGCACTTTGGCAGTTAACTGTGAGAGTAATCAAAGGATACTCCTTTTTATTTTTATTTATTTTAAAGATTTTATGTATTTATTCATGAGAGACAGAGAGAGAGGCAGAGACACAGGCAGAGGCAGAGGGAGAAGCAGGCTCCATGCAAGGAGCCTGATGTGGGACTCGATCCTGGATCCCAGGATCATGCCCTGAGCTGAAGGTAGATGCTCAACTGCTGAGCCACTGAGGCATCCCGGGATACTCCTTTTTAAAGGCTTATACTCCCTGGCCAGGACATAGGAAAGCAGGGCAACTGTTCTAGTAATCCTCTGTTTTTGAAATAGTCTAGGTAACTAGGAGATCATTGTAATACCAATTTTTAAAAGAAAGAAGGTAGGGATCCCTGGGTGGCGCAGCGGTTTAGCGCCTGCCTTTGGCCCGGAGCGTGATCCTGGAGACCCGGGATCAAATCCCACATCGGGCTCCCGGTGCATGGAGCCTGCTTCTCCCTCTGCCTATGTCTCTGCCTCTCTCTCTCTCTATGTGACTATCATAAATAAATAAAAATTTAAAAACGAAAAAAAAATAGCAGACTAAGAGATTATTTAAAAAAAAATAAAAGAAAGAAGGTAGATTCCATTAGGTCAGGGAATTTAACAATCATAGGGAAGATTCTGATACAGAAAGGGATATGATAGAGGTGCCTGGTTGGCTCAGTCAGTAGAGCAATGTGACCCTTGATCTTGGAGTTATAAGCTTGAGTCCCACATTGAATGTAGAGATTATTTTAAAATAAAGTTTTTAGAAAGAGGGAGAGAGAGAGAGAGAGAGAAAGAGAGAGAGAAATAGAGAAACAGAGAGGAAGGGAGGGAGGGATATGGTATCTGAAAGCCAAAATTAAAACAAGAACAAAACATGGTAGGTTTGTTTTTGTGCCTTGAATAAATTGCTAGACTAAGTAAGTGATGCTGTGGCAAGCAAGGCCATCTGTGATCTACCTTGTGTTACCATTCTGGTCCCCTTTCTTTACTCCTCTCTCTGAGATGATCTCCTTCTCACTGTGTCCACCCACATACCCTCTCCTGCTTTACTTGCAGTTCTCTGAGCAAAACATGCTCTCTTATACCTGAGCACATTTTTCATATTCTGTTCCATCTGTATGGAATGCCTTTCCTCACTTTCTCTTCCTTTTCCACCTGTTTATTTACTGCTTTTCATTTAAGATTGTGAGATTAGATGCCTTAGCTGTATGCTTCCATAGCATTCAGCATTAACCTTTATTATGACATTAATCACTCTCTTTTATCTGTATAACAACACCCTCACATACATATGCACTGTAATTTGATTTTTATCTTTTTAAAAATCTTGAAAATGCTTTTTATTTTTTTAATTTAGTTATTTTTTCAGAGGGAAGGAGGGGCGGGGGCAGAGGGAGAGCGAGTCACAGAATCCCAGGCAGGTTTCATGCCCAGCATTGAGCCGGAAGCAGGGCTTGATCCTATAGTCTTGACATCGTGACCTGAGTTGAAATTAAGACTTGGACTTGGACCCTCAACTGATTGAGCCACCGAGGCGCCCCTATTTTTTTTTTTTTATCTTCCAGTCTTTACCATTGTATATGGTTCCTGGAACATAATAGATATTTAATGAGTGTTGAATAAATAGTCATTCTGAGGAATGTTGTCAACATCATGGAGTTCCAGTCTTAGGTCCAAACCTCACTTCTTTAATTACTTAGAGCATGACTTTGTGCAGATTGTTTATATTCTTTGAGCCTCAACTTATACGGTCTTCATTTCCTAATAAATAGTAGGTGCCCAAAAAATGGCAGCTACTGTTGTACTGTACTTGCATCTTAGAACATTTAACAGTCTTGCAATATCTGTATGGTTAAGATGGGAAATTTTGGACTATGTGATACAATTAATTCAGAAGTGGTGAAACTTATATTTTTATAAGGCTGTCTTTAGGGGCATGCTCCATTGCTCAATTTCTTTGTTCTGTGCCTTTTAGTATTTAAATAACGGCTCAGTTGAGGATGTTGATGGCATGCTGATCCTTGCTTAGAAGGAAAATTTCTTTTGCTAATTAGGATCCTAGAACTTCTTGACTGGGTAGTAGACAAAGTGATATTTTAAAAAAAAATGTAAATTATTCAACTGGGATCAAAACCTCAATTATGTAAATTCAGAATTGAAAATGGGAGAGGAAGGGAAAAGAAAATAATTGTTCAAAATCTGTGTGTGAAGAAGATTGGGATTTTGATTAAAGCAGGCTCAATATAAATAACGTATGGTGTAACTGCCAACAAAGCCTGGGGGATATTAGACTGTATCAGAGGAAGAATAGTATCTAGAATGTGGGAATGAATTAATCTGTTCCATCCTGGCTCGTCATAGCACCTGAGAAGTGCTGTAGTCAGTTTTGGACACCACTTCTGAGAGGCATATTGATAGGAGAGAGGCCAAACATACTGAAGGGACCTGAGACTATCCTTCAAAAAAGAACATGTGGAAAAAAACCATAGTTTTGATAAAGAAAGTGTGCGTGGGGGGTAGGGGTGGTATATTAGATGTCTTTGGATATTGGAAGGAGGCTTGCTTGGGCTTCTTCTGAATAGCCACAGAGCCCAGAACTAGAACCAAAGGGTAGAATTTACAAAAAAGCACATTTCTAGTTAAAATAAAGGGAAACGCTTTTCACAGTCAGGGTGGTGGAAGCCCTCGTAGTCACTGGAGGGGTGGAGGGAGTACTTGCATGAACAGGGATGTTATTTTGCGGATGTGTCACTAATATAGTGGAGGTGTTGAATTAACCAAGATCCTGTAAACAGAGGAGAAAGTTCTTAACTTTGTTTTGTTTATAACATACATTGTGTGTGTGTGTGTGTGTGTGTGTTTTTAAGATTTTATTTATTCATGAAAGACACAGAGGGAGAGAGAGACAGGCAGAGACACAGGCAGAGGGAGAAGCAGGCTCCATGCAGGGAGCCCAACATGGGACTCAATCCCAGGTCTCCAGGATCACGCCCTGGGCTGAAGGTGGCGCTAAACATCTGAGCCACCCGGGCTGCCCTATAGCTTACGTTCTTAAGTAGAATGTTTGGCACCACACTCTGAAAGATTTAAAAGTAAAATATTTTTCAAAGAAGTAAGTTGCAAAAATTCTGCAGTTATCATCACACTCTGTCTTCCCTACAAAGTTATTATCTACTACTTCTCTCCTATTTTCTAAAAAATGTACCAAGCTGAGTTTTCCTAAGTTTGGTTAGAGACTCCACCAAGGCCTTTTCCCTTTTCTGGGGCAAGGTTCTTGTTGTTTGTGACCAGTCAGATAAACATTGTATCTGAAAAATAGAATGGTACAGAATGTATCTATCCTCAGTTGTAGCAAAATTAAATGTCCCACAAGGCTGGTAATTTGGTGGACACCTTTGAAACATTTACAGCAGGTCTTAGGTGCTACAGCATACTGTATGAAGACCACCGGGTAGCGATTCTGGGGTGGGGTGGGGGGAAGAACCTAGGAGAATAGGAAATAAACTAAGAGATCAGAAGAAGATTCTAGGGAGAGGTACTTGCTACTTGGTTTCCCTAGCACTTCTTTCCCCAGACTTGGAGGCAAACTGCCCTACTCTGAGAAACTCCTTTTCTTTTAGAACCCCAAGGCCCCCTAATTGTGACCCACTTTCATCAGCCTTTCTTCCCTCTACCTCTTCATCCCTCTCAGTAGAATCTGGCATCCTTTTTGTGTTTCCCTAAGGAAATTACCTTTGGGTTTAATTTCAAGATTAGAATAAGTGTAAATTGTGTGCGTGGCATTATAAAATAAAGTGTACATACAAAATATCTTATTGGTGAGCCAAATCTCTAAGCCCATGATTAGCTAGTTAAAAGTGTTAAATAACTCTTGCAGTATTTACTATTTATACGTGTGTGTGTGTATCTGTTTGCTAGCTGCAAATACTTAATGCCCACCATGAGGACACACACTGACAAATGAAGGTATGGGGGGAAGATGGGAAGAAAAAAGGAAATAGGAAATTTTTATATGTAAATAAAAATAGAAGTATTTTTTAAAATAATTTTTTGTTGGGTGCCTGAGTGGCTCAGTCAGTTAAGCATCCAACTTGGTTTCAGCTCAGGTCATGATTTCAGGGTCATGATGTTGAGCCCCCATGTTGGGTTCTGCATTCTGTGGGGAGCCTGCTTAAGATTTTCTCTCTTCCTCTTCCCCTTTCCCCCACTTGTGTGTGTGCTCACTCTCTTTTTCTTTCTAAAATAAATAGATAAATCTTTGAAAAAAAATTTTTTTGTTACCTGTATTTGATCACCTGCCTGCTGGGATTTGGCTGTTCATAAGGAGAAAAGTTCCAATTTCATTTGAAGTGTTCTCTTGTTGAAAATATCAGTTTACAGCATCCAGGAGGACTTTATATTTCAGATATCTGAATTTAAAATTTGTTTATGTGTATGTTTTACTTATTTCTACTTTATATACATATGTAATTATAGAGTTTTTAAAGCATATAGAATACTGATACTGTTTAAGCAGTTTAAAAATGAGGTACTTTTAGACTAATGAAAACTATTCTCAAAATTGTTCTTTATATGTACAGGATGCCAGGTGAGGGATTTGACCAGAGCAATGTGCTGTTTTGTCTTCTGTGCCTAGCCTTCATGCTGTATGCATGAACCTAGGAAGGAATTTGAGATTGCTTTAGAGCTAATGCAGCTTGCATATATGTGACATATTTTTATTTCAATTATTGTTTCACTTTTTAAAATTTTCAGCATGTTGGAACAGGATTCCAGGAGAAAGAATCCTAGTGTGAACCCTGCAAATCAAAGGAGACATCTTCTAGAATTTTCTGCTAAAGAGGTGGAAGACACATCAGATGGTATCATCCAGAAAAACAGCTACAGGTTAGAAGATGGCATGTCTCTGTCTGTTAAAATGATTTAATGAAACTGCCACAGGGCATTAGTAGTATAACTTGACACCTAAATTGTTTATGCACAGTTTTAATATGTCAAACAAACAAGTTATGGAGGCCCTTAATACATTTTACTGTTAAGATCAGTTGTAAGAATAAATTTACTCTTTGAAACCTTTCCCAATTTTGGAATTCTTACAGAGGTGTGACCTTAAAATCTCCAGTTGTGTACTAATAGGAGGCACATACAGTGTACACACATTGTATTATACATAATGTTTTTTAATAGTTTTTTATCTATCATACGGTTACACGTATAGTGTATGTAACAGTATTCATCTTGTGATGAATATGACCTGGTGGAATGATATGGGTGAACCTGTGTGCAGTCCTTTGATCTAATTGTTTATATTTACTTATTGTGATCATTGTTGGATCTCCCTCCCTTGTTATAGTTTATCATTGTCTTAGTAAATTTCTTGCCAGTATAGCTTGCCAGTAGTAAAAGACTTAAAACTTAATGAAAAGACAAGATCTATATTATGTAAACTAGAAGAACGTTATAATGGACATTCTCAGAGCTGTATTCTTTTTTTTTAAAAAATATTTTATTTATTCATGAGAGACACACACACACAGAGAGAGAGAGAGAGAGAGAGAGGCAGACACACAGGCAGAGAGAGAAACAGACTTTCTGTGGTGAGCTTGATGTGGGACTTGATCCCAGTAACCCGGGATCACGCCCTGAGCCAAAGGCAGACGCTCAACCACTGAGCCACCCGGGCGTCCCAAGCTGTATACTTTTTGATAAACATTTTCCTCTGTTATTTGGAATTTTTATTAGAGCCAAGTGGAGAGAGGTCCTTAAGTAAGAAAGCAAAGGGAGGTCACGGTGTGGCAATGATTGCACAATATAATGCTTGAGAATCATGAAAGATTTGTTTACTTATAACTCTGTAAGGTCCTACAGGCCAAGAGCCATAGGGGAATCATTTTTTTAAATTTTTACTGTGACAGCCATATTACTGAATGAAATTATTACCATAGTCCTGTGGGCTTGTCTCCTTTTAACCTTCCTGGAAAAAAATGCTAGTTTTCATTTTTTTGGGAATCTGCAGTGTGTAGAGTACTATGTTAAACGTGGTGGAGAATCCAAAGAATTCTATGGCAATAAGTGTAATGCAGCATACAATGTGATGGATGCTATAATATTGGAAAATACTATATAGCATTTCTTGGTTTTCTTTAACATGCCAAATTTAGCCATACTTCTGAAATAGTGATCTTAGTGCTCACTTAACATTGAATATTGCTGGAGTTTAATAGTATCTTTCATTTTACTAAATGGTTGTCCAAGATTGCCCTACATGTTCTACATGTAATTTTGAGTTCTATTGTCCACATGAGATCCACCAAAACTTAGATAGATTTTAAATGTCATAGTCTTTGGATTTATGAGAGTTGAGAATGTGCACTTTTAGGTGTGTATTGCTGTTGTTAAAAAGTTGAACAAGTTATTGATTAAATACTTGAAATTATAGTTCAGATAGCCTTTACAAGAATATTATTTTGAACTAAATAAATACAAGCCTTCATCTCTTTGTCTGTGGTAGATAAGGTGGAAAGCATAGTGCTCTGATCATCCTAGTTCAACCTAGATGTTTGATGACCCTCAGACTGTAATTTATCAGCTCTCACAGTAGTATAGAAATGCAGGCCATTTGCTCTTCCCCACCCCACAGTCACCATTGCCTATGCTGGGTTACTGGTCTTGGTAAAATATGGAAAAGATTATAGATTCTTGGCTACATGCAAATCTCTTGAAATATCTAAGGTTATTATTAAGCAGCTTGGGAGATTCAAGTAGGTATCAGTTCATCAATTTTATATTCTTACTTTTATCATCATAAATTCTGAATAAAAGATACCAGAAATGTTTGTGCAACATTTGAAAGCAACAAATGCAATTAAAAAAATTTTTTTTACTTATTTATTCATGAGAGACACACAGAGAGAGGGAGAGACACAGGCAGAGGGAGAAGCAGGACCCTGGGACTCGATCCCAGGACCCTGGGATCATGACATGAGCTGAAGGTAGAGGCTCAACCACTGAGCCACCCAGGTGCCCCTACAAATGTGTTTTGAACTGATTTTTAGATAGTTTATTTATATACAGCCATGATACTTTATTTATTTTTTAATGCACTTTACTTTTTATTGTGTTTCATTTTTTAGGAGAATTATAAGAACTGGTTCAAATAAAAAAGGAGTAGATTATAATCCCATAATATATAATATTGCATTCTCCTAGCATTTAGAAATTAACTGCATATGTGTTTTCAGGTTCAGAAATGTGTGGTTTATAATAAGATGCCATATAATTTGTCAACCAAACTGGGACAGTTTTTAAAGAATGAAAGGTGGTGCTGAGTAATAATTACATCAGGACATCAGGCATGCTAGATCCAGGACTGTCTTAGATAAATGAGAAGGGATGGTACATAGAAGGCATCATCCAGAACCTGCCTTTATTCCAGGAACTCTCATTAAGTCTGCCCCCCAGCACTGTCCTTTACTTAAGTGATTTGTTTGCTGAAATGGTATCTTTATCGATATGAAATAGTTTGCAGGCAGCCTAGAATTCTGACCATCTCAGGAATAGTGTGGATCTGATTGTCTCCAGATTGCATGTTGGCTTAGATTCTTTCTTTTCTTTTCCCTTCAGCTCCAACCGGTTCCTTTTCTGGTATTTCTCCTATCAGATTCTTTTTTTTTTCTTTTCTCTTTTTCCTTTCTTTCCTTTCCTCTTCTTAGAGTATTTTTGGCTGATAGAACAAAGCCAGTTCGCACAGATGCATAGAAGTCATTATACTAGGGTTTATTACATGGAAATGAAATTATATATCAAAAATATATCCTCAAAAGTAATTTTAGACTTCTCTGATGGATAGTAGCATTCATATTTTTTTAAGTATGAAGACCTGATTTTTTAAACTAAGGCAAATGTGACAGGTTCTTTTTTTTTTTTTAAGTATAGCAAACAGCCTCCTCTTGTAGGCATTTAGAATTTACCCAGTACAATGAAGGTTTTTTTCCTTCTCCCTCAACACTTAATTTTAGGGTGATATGTGTGCAGTTACTACCTGTGTACCACCATCTCTGTTATTCTAAACAATGTAACTCTCAGAGGCAGAGGTGAGGACATGGAAGATGTTCTGGTGCAACTTGCAGGGAAGAATCATATGTATGCCCTCAGCTGTTGTTTTTTCCATTGTATGTGGCATCCATAGAAGTCTGTAACTTTTTCCTTGAAGTTAGTTTTCCAGTTTACCAAAATTATTTTTGTCAGGGAGGCCAGTTATTTCAGTGTTGCCAAATTCAGTGGAAACTTCTGTCTTCATCTTGATCTTTTCCTCTGGCGCTGTGTGGATTCCTCCTTCCTTAAACATTCTCCTTTGTGTTGCTACATTTTTCAGTTTGGCTTTTTCCATGGGCCTCGTTTTCAGTCTTCTCTCTGGCCTCCTCCTTTATTTAAATCTCATCCTCTGGAACTGTGGACTTTCTGGTTTTCTTTCTGCTTATGTGACTCATCCATAATTTAGCACACACTCCATATCTCCATATCCTGACAACTCCCAACTTTGTTTCTCATCCAGACTTCTCTCCTGAGTCTCTAGACTGCTCTTCTCAATAGTTTCCTTGATCTCTCTCTCTCTTTTTTAACATTTCAAACTTAGCACATGCAGAGCAGAACTCTGTGTTCATCCTTCAGCTGCTTCTCAGCAACAGTCTTCCTCATTCTCTGTTGTTTAAGCCAGAAGCCCTGATTCCTCCGTTTCAACAAGTGTGGTTGATACTCTTTCCAAAAAGTATCTTGCATTGGTTCACTGCTCTCCATCTTCACTGCCGGCACCTTGGTCCTATTTTCAGCTCTTGCCTGGATTATAGCTCTCTCCAGACTGGTCTCCCAGCTTCCCCTGTAGCCTCTATCGAATCCAGTTTTGGTACAATGGCGGGGTGCAGGCATACACTGAAATACATCACTTCTCTCAATAACCTTCTGTGAGCTTTTCATTACATTTACGTTCAGTGATGCCTTATCATAATCTGATCTCTTTCTTTCTTTCTTTCTTATTTATTTATTTTATTTATTTATTTTGTTAAAGATTTTATTTATTTATTCATGAAAGACACAGAGAGAGAGGCAGAGACACAGGTAGAGGGAGAAGCAGGCTCCCTGCAGGGACTCGATCCCAGGACTCTAGGATCACACCCTGAACCGAAGGCAGACGCCCAACCACTGAGCCACCCAGATGACCCTGGTCTCTTTCTTTTTTAAAAGATATTATTTATTTATTTGAGAGAGAGAGGGCGAGTGTGAGGGGCAGAGGGAGAAGCAGACTCCCCACTGAGCAGGGAGCCTGACGTGGGGCTCGATCCCAGGACCCTGGGGTCATGACCTGAGCTGAGATGCTTAACCTACTGAGCCACCCAGGCGCCCCCGATCTCTTTCTTTCTTTCTCTCTCTTCTTTCTTTCTTTCTTTCTTTCTTTCTTTCTTTCTTTCTTTCTTTCTTTCATTCATTCAAGGTTTTTTATTTATTTGTTAAAGAGAGACAGTCAGAGATACAGGCAGAGGGAGAAGCAGGCTCTATGCAGGGAGCCCGACGTGGGACTCGATCCTGGGTCTCTGGGATCACACCCTGGGCTGAAGGCGGCACTAAACCACTGAGCCACCCAGGCTGCTCTTTCTAACCTCGCCTTTGTGCCTCCCTCACTTGCTCACTATTCTGCAGCTTGTGTGTGGTCTTTAAATAGGTGGAAGCCACCTTCTCCCTACCTGCGTCTGTCTTAGAACACTCTTTCCCCAGTTTCTGTAGTACTGGTTTCTCATCCTTTGCCTTGACTTAAATACCATCTTCTCAGAACTATTTCATCTAAAGTAGGTACTGTATTGGTTTTCTATTTCTAGTTAGACTCTTTCTTTGTTTTTGTTTTTTTTTTTTAAGATTTTATTTATTTATTCATGATAGACAGAGAGAGAGAGAGAGAGAGAGAGGCAGAGACACAGGCAGAGGGAGAAGCAGGCTCCATGCCGGGAGCCCGACGTGGGACTTCATTCCGGGACCCCAGGATTGTGCTCTGGGCCAAAGGCTGGTGCTAAACTGCCGAGCCACCCAGGGATCCCGTAGACTCTTTCTTAATTTGGATTTATGTGTTTGTTTGTCCATCATTCCCCTTGTATTTCACCCATCTTTCCCTTTAAGGTCTTTGAGGACAGAGACTTCATTTTTCTTGCTCCCTGTCAGATTTCTAGCACAGTACCTAACATAACTGGTATTCAGTAAATATTGGTTGGATGTATTAATGAAAACTGTGAGGCTAGTCATACCTAATTTTGTGTTTACATTTTTTTTCTTTTTGAGTTTTAACTAAATGTCTAGTTTTCTAAATCTAGAGCATTGAATATAAAGAAATTCAAGACAGATCTAATATTTTTTATTGAGAAAGCTTGAAATAGTAGACTGAAGAGAATAGATAGCAATAGTGCCTCCAGCTCAACTTCTGATTTTCAGCTTTGGCTTTGCTCCCTCCATAACACCATGGATATGGATTCAGTGTGACAGCTAGGAAAGTGTATTTTTTTTTGAAGCTTATGGAGTAAATGGTTAATATTACTTGGGTGTTTTATTAGTGACTCGAATTCTTCCATGATTTTAAAATTTATATTCAACTTTTCAACACTTTTCACTTCTTTCCCACCAGATGTTTTATGCTTTGCCTTACCCCTGCCACACACAGTTTTAAGGAAGCTTCAATTTTGTTATCACAGAATTGTGAATTACGACAAAACTTTGGTCCTATTCACATAATACCATCTTTCCTGTCAGTCAGTGGGTCGTTCCCTCAAACCGCTCCCCCATTACTGTGTCACCTCTGTTGCAGCAGCACCATATATGCCTTGAGCTCATTGAAGATGCAGACCATGTGTTGTTATTATTTCCTTAGCTTTTGGTACATAGTAATTGCTCAATTAATGGTGGCTGGATAAGTGTGAATTACCATGGCAATCTGCGGAAAATTGGAAAGGGACATTTATGCTACATGGTCTATACTTCCTGCTTTTTTTTTTTATTGCATTTGTTTCTATCTTGTGGTATATCCTATTTACTATATTTTTATTTCCATAAAAAGTTAATACTACTAATGATTTTCTTATAGCAAACTACTTAGGAATTTAAGACACAAAGGGATGTATTTTGTACTTGTTTTTCAGATATGATCATTCTGTTTCAAATGACAAGGCCTTAATGGTGCTAAGTGAAGAACCACTACTCTATATTGCTCCACCTCCTTGTCAGCCCCTCATTAATACCACAGAATCCCTCAGGTGAGTGTTGTAGATTGTTAGAGAAATATCTGCATGGGTTAGCACCTAGAAAACTATTTGTTCAGATTAGTTAAGTGGCAGAGAGGAGCTCTGAATATTTGTTGGATGCCCATAGGCATATCATCAGTTGTCCAGTTTCCCCACCAGCCTGATAAACAAGGTGATGGGTCTATTTCATATGATAGTATTAGGGTTGTATGCTTAAATATATGCTTTATTTGAAAACTACAGAATGATTTTAATATAAAAATTTGGGTTATTAGACTTGAAAGTGGTAGGTAACATTCATAGTAGAAGAAGGTGCCTTTTTCTTCAAGTTAGGAAGGTAACAATTTGAAGAGAAATGATTCTGAAGATATTTTCCCGTTTGAGCATGCTTTACCTTTCCTTATTTACTTTTCCCTTGAAAAATTTCCTGTGATTTTGGATTCTGTCTTGAATCTCAAAAATTGCTTCAGTTTTTTAAACTAATAATCAACTATAATTAAGTAATAACAGTCTAACATCTTCACAACTGCTGTAAAAAGTAAGCACCATATATGGAACTTACATTTGAACTAGTGCTTTTCCTTATTTGCAGTGTTGGGAATTTTGGGTTATAGTGCATTGAAATTTGTTCCTCCCTGCAGCCCCCACCCCAAGTAGTTGAGTTTATTCTTTTCCTTCTCCCAGAAGAGCATGATTTTCAAAGGCTTTAATGCATCAATTTGCTGGTAGGTTTCTATAACTTATTAAATGCTCTTTAGCATCTCCAGTGTTGGTGTGTATATAGCCCAAGAGCAGAAATAGGAGATACTTTTTTGTGAGAAAAACAAAACCAAACAAAAACAACTTTGTGTTCAGTATTTATATTTGGAAGCTATTTTAGCATGGGTTTAAAAATTTTTTTGAACTCATGATTGAGGGAGGCTACTGTATGAAAATGCACGTTGTATTAAAAATAACATTATGGTCTTAGCTTTTTCAGATTGAAAAGGACTATTAAATCATCAGGCACTAGGGTTGCTATTTGGAACCTATAGAATAGGATTAAATTGATTTTTAACCAAAGGTGAGACATTTATTTCTATGAAGTATGTTTAATTAACTAAGCTGTTTTATAGGTTAAATCATGAACTTCGAGGATGGGTTCATAGACATGAGGTGGAAAGGACCAAGTCAAGAAGAATGACGAATAATCAGCAGAAAACCAGAATTCTTCAGGTTTGTTTCTTTTGTTTTTGAACAATGGTTGGCATATTTGTTGGACATCTTCTCTCAGATGGATTACTTTATTCCCTGAAAAATTTGGAAAACTTGAACTTAGTCACTTCCCACTGCTGTCTCCTGCTTCAGATGCAGCTGTCAATGCCACTGAAGTCCTCCTCCCGCGTTTTATAGCACCAATAGTTGGTGCTCTTTCCTGCTCTCTCCCTCAAAGTTATTTTCAAGCCAGGGGCTCCCATGCATGGACATCTTTGTCAAGTGTTTTTGGCACAAGTGGTATGGTAGATGGTACTGTTTATCTTCTCTGTTCTTAGAGCTTTTCAGAAAGAGGGTGTTGAAACATAGGGCAGCTTAGAAGTGGAGGCACATCTTCATGGAGAGTATTTTTGAGCTTAGACATGAGGGACTGGCTACAGGTAAATGACAGTACTTATTTAGAATCTATTTAATTGGACTTCCATCCTTTTTTTTTTTTTTAAAGATTTTATTTTTAAGTAATCTCTATTCCCAAGTTGGGGCTCAGACTTAACAACACTGAGATCAAGAGTCACATGGTCTACCTACTGAGCCAGCCAGTCTCCCCAGGTGGGCTTCCACTAGTGTTGTTTACCACAAAGCACCATTTGTAGTCATTCCATCATTCAACAGACACTCTTTATTCTGAAGCACTTAGACTAGCAGCTGGCACATTCCAAGCTCCCAATAAACATTATCTATGGTAGTAACAATGAGTCAGGTATGGTTCTAGATCCTGGGGATTTGGTAGTGAGTATGATAAAATCCCTGCCTTCCTGGAACTTACATCCTGGTGGGAGAGATAAGCAATAAACAACTAAGGTGAAAGATAAATACTGTATGATCTCACTTATATGGGGAATCTATTAAAAAAATGAAAACAAAAACTGAACTCTTGATACAGAGAACAAATACTGAGACTGGTGGATAGAGGAGTGGGTGAAATAGGCAAAGAGGGTCGAAAGGTACAGATTTCTAGTTATAAATAAGTTATAAGGTTATGATATACAACATGGTGACTAAAGTTAATAATACAGTATTTGTATATTTGGAACTTAGTGAGAGAGTCTATCTTTAAAGTTCTCATCACAAAGGAAAAAATTAAATAAATATTTAAATATACTCAAAATTAGAGATAAGTTCTCTAAAGAAAAAGTGGGGTTGGAGATTAGAAGTTAAATTGAGAGCTAAGTAGCTATCTTATTATTATTTTTTAAATAATTTTTAAAAGTTTTTTTAAATTTTATTTACTCATGAGAGTTACAGAGCGAGAGAGAGAGAGAGAGAGAGAGAGAGAGAGAGAGAGGCAGAGACACAGGCAGAGGGAGAAGCAGGCTCCATGCAGGAAGTCCCACGTGGGACTCGATCCTGGGTCTCCTGGATCACGCCCTGGGCTGAAGGTGGCGCTAAACCTCTGCGCCACCAGGGCTGCCCCCTAGGTAGAGAAGGCTTCTATAGAGACTACATTTGAGTATTGTCAAGGTAATTCATGTTAGGTGTTGTAACAACTAGCCTTAAAATCTCAGTAGTTTAATGGAATACAAATTTGTTTCTCACCCACACGACATCTGATACAGCTCTCTAGGATGGCTTTCCTTCAGGCAGGTTCTTTCTAAGTTCTTTATACTTTGTGACCCCAACAACATGAAATTCTTTGGTTCTAGCTTTGGATGTTGGGGAAGAGAGAGCTTGGAAGATTGTGCACAATGTTGTAGGGATCCAGCCTGAACTTTAGCCAATGTTCAGTTCTCTCTTGCAGTAGATTAGGCAAATGTAATCTCCCCGTGTGCTCAGGAAGAAGAAAACGGTTTGGTGAGAACATTGCTTTTGCAATAACAAAAAATGAAGGTGTGAACAGTGTAAAGATCCAAGGGAAGATCTGGAGAAAGAATTTCTGGAAAAAGGGAATAGCAAATATGAAGCTCTCAGGAGGAAACAGTCTGCATATTTGAGTAACATCAAGAAGTTGTATATGGCTAGGCTGCAATCTAGGGATACAGTAGAGGAAGATGACATCAAAGAGGCAGTAAAACCTAATTCATATCAAACCTCATAGGCTAGGTGAGAACTTTGGATTTCATATTGAGAGATTTGAGCAGGGAAGTGATTTAATCTCATATTTTACCCCCCAAGATTTTCTCTTTCTTTTAGCAAATTGCCTATAATGTGACTAGGTGGGTTTTCTTTTTTTTTAATTCAATTAATTAACATATAGTGTATTACTAGTTTCAGAGGTAGAGGTCAGTGATGCATCAGTTTTATATAACACCCAGTGCTCATTCCATCATGTACCCTCCTTCGTGTCCATCACCCAGTTACCTTGTACCCTCACTCCTGCCCCTCCAGCAACCCTGTTTGCTATGGTTAAGAGTCTTTTATGGTTTGTCTCCCTTTCTGTTTTTTTCTTGGTTTATTTTTCCCTCTTTTCCCCTATGATCTTATTTTATTTCTTAAATTCCACATTTGAGTGAGACCATACAATTGTCTTTCTCTGAGTTATTTCACTTAGCATAATATACCTTCTAGTTCTATCCGCGTCATTGCAAATGGCAAGATTTTGTTTTTTTGATAGCTAAGTAGTATTCCATATACATATATATACACCTCATCTTCTTTATCCATTCATCTGTTGATGGACATCTGGACTCTTTCCGTAGTTTGGCTGTTGTGGACATTGAATTAATTAATTAATTTTTATTTTTATTTATTTATTTATTTAGTTATAGATTTGATTTATTGATTTATTGATTTTATTTATTTGATAGAGAGCCCAAGCAGGGGGAAGGGTAGAGGGAGAAGTAGGCTCCCTGCTGAGCAGGAAGCCTGATGTGGGGCTGGATCCCAGGACCCCAGGATCATGACCCGAGCTGAAGGCAAACTCCCAGCTGACTGAGCCACCCAGGAACCCTTTTTTTTTTTTTTTAAGATTTTATTTATTTATTCATGAAAGACACACATAGAGAAAGGCAGAGACGTAGGCAGAGGGAGAAGCAGGCTCCAGGCAGTGAGCCTGATGTGGGACTCGATCCTGAGACTGCGGGATCACGCCCTGAGCCAGGGGCAGGTGCTCAACCCCTGAGCCACCCAGGCACCCCTCAAGATTTGAGATTCTATGATTATCCCCTGTGTGCCTCTCTGGGCCTCTCTGATATCTTTATTCATGTATTATGGCAATTTTGTTGGTTGTTAGTACCCCTGGAAGCTACAGGCACTCCTTACCAATGTCACAGTTCCTCACAAGCCCAAAGCTGCTTACTGGCATCGGAATGCAATGTCTCGGAATGCAAAACTCATGTCTGACAAAGATTACACTTCAGCTGCCGCTGGGTGGAGGAAAAATGGACTCTGTCTCTCTTTGCCTTTCCAAGTCTGATGCAAGCATATATTATTGGCAGTACCTAAATTATATCAACCCTGATGGCAAAAATCTTTGGGTAATACAGGTTTTAGGCTTCCACTCCTTCCTATACAGGGGAAGAGCAAAAAATAGGCAGATAATTGCCAGTCGATAATTCCACAGAAAAGATATAATAGACTTTATGAAAAGTTAGGTTACAATTCTTGGCCTAAATGAGTTTTTTGCTTTATCTTTTAATAAAGTTTTTCATGTTATTTTTTTCCTTTTCTCACTGGATAAATGAATAGAGAGCTTATTTACTATATGAGGCGTACTTGGTGTTCTTTAATCTTAAGGGAATTTTAATGCAAAAAAGATAATTTTGTTTTAATTTCACAGCCTTTGAACAGGAGGTGATCTGTAGTATTATTTTTTTCTCTAGTATCTTTGGTGAATATGTTTCTGTAATGAGCTTAGATAATGGTCAGAAATTTGGGCCTCTTTGCTATTATGGAAAAAGGAGTGAGAAGGATGCATCTATATTTGCCAAGGGAAAAATAAGTTCTTGGTAAGAAGGATCATTCTGCTTATATTATTGTCAATACCAAAACAGAAAGAATTCCACTGATCTCTCTCTCAGTGTAAAGAGTGCTCTGGATACTCTTCTTTCCTCATTTCAGCCCTCTTTTTCCTCACAGCCACTCCTTCCAGATGTTTAAAAGGATCCAATAGTCTAGTTAAGATAGTCTGTAAATTTGAATAATTGACATTTCTTTGAAATTTCCGTGATCTCTAAGCATTATATCTTTCATTTTGCTCATCCCATTTCATAATTCTACCCTCCGTCTAGGTTGCAAGTCTAGAAAAGGTAAAGGGGCCCATTAGTGAAAATACCTTTCAAAATGAAGGCAAAATCAGACATTTTCAGACAGATAAAAACAGACAGTTTATCTCTGGAAGGTCTGCACTCTAAGAAATACTAAACATTTTTTAGATTAAGGGAAATGATAGCAGAGACAATTTCAGATTAGCAGGAAGGAAGAGCATCAGAATGGGCAAATATCTGATAAAAATAAATGGTCTTTTAATTAAAAATATCTTTATTTTATATATGTATGTATATTTAAATGTCTTTAAGAGATTATTTTTTTAATCGAAACTTGTAACAATTTCTTGTGGGTTTATAGCTTATGTAAAAGTAAAGTGACAAGACACTAGGAACACAGAGGGAGATAAATGGAATTAGAAAGTTATATTGTTCAAATAATATTTAAAGGTAGACTGTGGTAACATAAAGATAATCTCTAGAGCAAACAGTGAAAAATAGCACAAAGAAGCAAAGCTGAACAGCCAATACAGGAAATAAATGTGGAATACTAAAAAAAACGTATTTTAACCAAAAGAAGTCAGGAAAAGAATAAAGAACAAATAGGATAAATAGAAAATATATACCAAGATAGTGGACTTAAACCCAGCTGTACTAGTAATTACATTTAATGGGTAAACACATGGGTTAAAAGGGAGAGATTGTCAAACTATTTTTGAAAAGGGAAGACACAACTATATACTGTATATAGGAAGTAACATTTTATTGATGGATTGATTGACTGATTTGTGAAAGAGAGTGTGTGGGCATATGGGAGGGCGGAGGGGCAGAGCGAGAGAATCTCAAGCAGACTCCCCATCAGGTGTGGAGCCAACACTGAGCTCCATCTCCTGACTCTCAGCTCATGATTGGAGCTGAAATCAAGAGTCAGGTGCTCAACTAAAGGCACCACCCAGGCACTCCAGGAAGTAACATTTTAAATATAAAGGCACATGCAAAATAGAAGGGTGGAAAGATGTATACTGTATAAATATTAAGCATTATAAAGCTGGTGCGGGGGGCCAGCCAGAGGTTAAGGTCTGCCTTCTGCTCAGGTCACGATCCTGGGATCCAGCCCTGTGTCAGGCTCCTTGCTCAGTGTGGAGCCTGCTTCTCCCTCTGCTCCTCACCCTGCTTGTGCGCTCTCTCTCTCTCTCAAATAAATAAATAATATCTTAAAAAAAAAAAAAGAAAGCTGGTGTGGTTATATTTATCAGAGTTCTAGACAAAGGATATTGTAAGTGACAGGGAAATTTCATAATTTATAAAAGGGGCATTTAAGAAAACATAATTCTGAATATACAGACCCATAATAACAAAGCTTCAAAGCAAAAAAAAAAAGTGATAGAACTAAAAGGAAAAATAGACAAATATGAAACATAATTGGAGCTTTTAACATCCTCTCATTTATATGTAAATGTCTACCTCATATTTTTGCTAATTGTGACCTTTTGCTAAATCCTACATAGCTAAAAATGTCAAAGCTCATGGGCAGTTTTTCAGAGCTTCTTTTGTTAATTGGTGTAAATGACACGCCCAATTTCTATTTGCTTAATAGCTGTATAAGAGCTTTCTTTAAAGCCTCCCCACTCATTTCTGAGTTTAGGGAAAGAAATCTGATTTTTTTCAGACTTTTATGTTAATTTCAAATGTGCCAAAGTAGCAATATCATTTAAAATTCACCAGATATTTAATCTGTTTTTTTAAACTTAATTTTTATTAGCTAGCTCTAATTTAAATTTGGCTTTATTGGGACACTTGGGTGGTTCAGTGGTTGAGTATCTGCCTTTGGCACAGGGTGTGACCCCAGAGTCCTGGGATCAGGTCCCACATCAGGCTCCCTGCATGGAGCCTGCTTAAGTGTATTTGTTTTTCTTTTGTCCTTTTCATTTTATTGATGCTCTTTTTCATTTTTGTTTGAACAATCTTTTATTGAGCACCTGTTTCATGTTAAGACTTACTTTAGATTTTCATAAAATAAAACCCTTGTTACAAAGCCAGAAATTCGAAGCCCAGTAATCATCTCTGCATATAGGTTCCATCCACAAAATAACCCTTTTTTTCCTTTAACCCTTTATATATTCTTCTATTTTAACATGTATCACATTGTATTGTTTCCACATGTCTGTCTTCCTAAGCGCGTGTTGTAGGTGCTCTGTAAAAGTTTGACTGTTGAAGGATGGATGGATGGATACAGTAATGAAGAGATGCTAATAGTCTTATGAGTAAACGCTTACTTAAGCCACTTTTTGACAGGGTATTAGTAAGGTCAGTTTCTAACATAGTAATTGGTAATGTGTTCTTGAACACTAATCCCCTTCTAAAACTCTTCTGAAGATCAATCTACACAACTGCCTGGGAATAGAAGACATAGGACAAAGCAGATACTAAGAGGAAGATAGGTTTCCAGTATAGCATCCGTGGGTCACTTGTGGTTCCAGATGAGACTGTTCTCTGGCCAAAAACGTCATCAGTGAGATCTCTTTAATGACAGCTTAGTCCATAGGTATATTTTGGCATGAAGGCCTTTGTATTTAATTCAGTAAACAATAGGATCTAGTTTTGTTATGGACCTTTCACATTTCAGGAACTTTTCATTGGGGGAAATAATTATTTTAGACAAACATAAATTGTTTTATGTTCAGTAATATTTGTATGAGTTGGTCATAAAACTTGTGATTTTGGACTAAGCTTTTAGGCTATATTTTTAAACTTTATGAGAAATGTCTTAACATTTTAATCTCCTTAAGACACATCTCAAGTCCAGAGTGTAACCAGAAGAATTCTAATCTCTCTGTTGGTGTCTAGTTATATGAACCTAATATGTCAGAATATTCATGAACAAAAAAGTATATGAATACTTTAGTGAGAGTTTAGTAAATGTAAATGTAGGCTTAGTCACTATAGGAAGATCTTCATATAATTTCATTATATGGTATTAAATTTTTTTTTTCTTCCAGGGTGCTCTGGAACAGGGCTCAAATTCTCAGCTCATGGCTGTCCAATACACAGAAACCACTAGTATCAGGTAAGAAAGTGTGGAAGTTCTTGGCCAAGGAATTTTAAATACCTAGTATTTTAGTGAAGTTGAAAAGCACATTTCCCTTCCACCTTAAACTTGTTCTCATCTGTGACTTTTCTGTTAGTTCACTTAACATACTGCATCAGAGCAGTCAGAGTATACCCAGATAATTTCAAAAGGTTAACTCTCAAATTCCTTAAATACAGATTCAGTTAGAATGCTGTTCAGTCATAATTTTGCTATAAAATTTAAATACATATAACTCTCGTCCACAATTTGTATCTATTTCATGAGCCAAGAGGAAGAGAATGTTATTTTGTGAATGAATGTCTCCTCTGTGCCAGGTGTCCTGCTGAGTGCCCTACATGCATTTTATTTTTAAATCTGTATAGTAACTTAAAGTGTAGATAACACAGTCCCTATTTTATATAGAGAAAAACTGGAGAAGTCATTTATTTTTTTATTTTTTTAAAGATTTTATTTATTCATGAGAGACACAGGGAGAGAGAGGCAGAGACACAGGCAGAGGGAGAAAGCAGGCTCTGTGCAGGGAGCCGGACGTGGGACTTGATCCTGGGTCTCCAGGATCACGCCCTGGGCTGAAAGCGGCGCTAAACTGCTGAGCCACCTGGGCTGCCCTCGTTTATTTTTTCTAAGCCAGAGTCATAGAACCAATAAGTGGCATAGAATAAGCATTCAGATCTGTTTGATTTAAAATGCGTTTTTCACCACACTGATGCTACTTAAGATTTTGAAGGATTCCCAAAGGGGTGCTGTACCTAAGTTTGAAATATATGCACCAAACCTATCTCACTAAAAGGAACAGTATGATGGGAGACCATGTAGTGTCATGATTAAGATGCTGGGTTTTGAGTTGCCAGAATACAAATCATTTCTGCCATTTACTTGCTCTGTGGATTCAAGCAGGTTACTTAAGTTTCCTCATCTACAAAATTTTGGCCACACAGAGTTGATGATTAAATTGCGTAATTTATTTACAGCACTTTATATGGTACTTGGCATGTTCAAAAACCAGTAATGACGATGATGTGATATTATTGAAGACAGTATCACTGAAGTGGAAGTAGAGTCTCAGATTCTGTCTGTATCTCTCCCTTAGACTTAGCGTTCATGATTTATTTAATATTACTTTCACATTTACTGAGCACCAGCTGTGTGTCAGTGTATCAGGTACTGAGAATGTATGCCCAGTATAAGTTGAGAGCTGTTCATTATCCTATTAACTGAGAATTGCCAATAAATGGCACTGAGCAGCATATTGGCATATCATGAATGTTTAAAATCCTGAGATACTATATTATCTTGTAGAAATAGGTAATTCAAATGTATATAGTAACTAATAATTCTCTAGTGATCAGAGTATTTCATTGATTTACTATATACATATTTAAAATATTTTTGCTATTTTAATGGAATTTTTTTTTTTTTTTTTTTTTTTTTTTTTTTTTTTTTTGAGAGAGAGACAGAATGTGTCCCATGGAGGGGTAGAGGGAGACAGGGAGACAGAGAGAGAGAATCTCAAGCAGACTCCACACTCAGCACGGAGTCCAATGTGGGGCTCCATCTCATGACCCTGACATCATGACCTGAGCTGAAATCCAGAGTGGGACGCTTAACCCACTGAGCCACCCGGGTCCCCCGACAACCTTTTTATTAAGGTAGGCTCCATGCCCATTGTGGAGCCTACTGTGAGGCTTGAACTCATGACTCTAAAATCAAGACCTGAGCTGAGATCAAGAGCTGGACACTTAACCTACTGAACCACCCAGGCACCCCATATATTCATTTTTGATGCATCATTATAATGGGATAATATTTCTTTACTAGTTTGTTTGTTTGTTTTTTTTTTAATTTTTATTTATTTATGATAGTCAGAGAGAGAGAGAGGCAGAGACACAGGCAGAGGGAGAAGCAGGCTCCATGCACCGGGAGCCCGACGTGGGATTCGATCCCGGGTCTCCAGGATCGCGCCCTGGGCCAAAGGCAGGCGCCAAACCGCTGCGCCACCCAGGGATCCCCCTATTTCTTTACTAGTTAAAAACGTTTTTAATCTCTGTATCTTCCCCTGAAGTTTGCTGTGAACCTAAAAGCGCTTTTTAAAAAGTCTTTAAAAAAATGTTTTAAATGAACTACTTATGTATTCTGTATCTGTGAATCTGCCTACTTATTAAAATGTGCCTCTGCCCCAAAATCAATACTCAGGGTGCTTTCACAGTCATTCACAAATTTGCATAGATAGTCCCAGGTGAGGCTTAATTAATTAACAAGGCGAAACTCTGCCTTCTTGTTTCAGCTCTCACACTGTAAACAAGTTTCTTTTTTGAGGTCAATTAGTACCATATTTTTCACATTTTTGGTGGTGATTTCACTGTTTAAAATGATCCTGAAGCATAGTAGAACTACCTGTTGTCTAAGAAAGCTGTGTTATGCTATATGGGGAAAATATACATATTAGATAAGCTTTATTCAGTAATAAGTTATAGTGCTGTTGACTGTGGGTTCAATGGTAATGAGTAAACCATATATATGTCAAAGAAGGTGTCTTTAAACAGAAACATAGAACAAAGTTGTTTTATGTTGATCAGTTGACAAAAATGCTGTATCTAGGAGCTTGTAGGAACCTAACCTTGTATTTCCCTTAGGAGAATGTTTCAGTATTTACTAATTCGGTGTTCACACTGACTTTATAAAATATAACTGCCATGAATAATAAGAACTGATTGTGTATTCGGGGGGCGCCCGGATGGCTCAATCGGTTAAGCATCCAACTCTTGATCTCAGCTCATTCTTTAATCTCAGGGTTGTGAGTTCAAGCCCCAGTTTGGCCTCCACACTGGGCATAGAGCCTACTTTGAAAAATAAAAAAGAATTGATTGTGTGTTCAAAATAATATGGTTAGAAATGGTCTCACAGGGAGCAAATGGAATTATTTCAAAGAAAATTCTTATGACTCATTTATAATTTTCCTTTTAGATCAGTCCTTTTTTACTCTTAAAGCTTGATTGAAAACATAGAAGAACATTTAAGAAAGAAAACGTAGAAAAAATTAAAAAATTTAAAAAAGTTAAAAAAAAGAAAGAAAACATAGGTTGTCTTTTTGGAGAAAAATGAAATATTATTTCTTTAACTCTCCTTTAACTTCTGGGCATTAGCTTATTGTGCTTAATAGTAAAAGACTGAAAATATTAAAAACTATATTAATATTATTTGAGTATATCTTTGGGGATATAGTGTAGTTGAGGTACTATAATTTTAGATAAAATTTTATGTGAAGGCATTGATGTGGTACTTTTAATATCTATGACCAGCATTTGTTGAGATACTCTTAAGAAATAGGAACCCCCCCCCACAAAAAAAAGAAATAGGAAACCCATGCTTGGTACTCCACATATAGAACATCCCTGACCCCAGTAACAATCCTGCAGGTTTATATTGTTATCCCCATTTTAAGGATGAGGAAATGTGGTTGCTCAGAGGTTGAGTTGCCCAAGAATACTCACCTGAGGAATGAAGAAGAAATTCAAAGCCGATTTCTACCCACCTGTCACACAGCCTCCTAGGCAAGCACGCCTCATTGATTTGACAGAGTGGTGAAAAAGAAGTTTTCCTCAGACTTTATTTCTGTCACCAAAAATTGCAAACCAATGCAGAAATCTGTTTTCTGATACGTTTATTATTTTTACATGCTTTGCAGTGCACTTGATACATTTTAGAGTTTACAGTGATACATTTTAGAGTTTTCCATTCAGAAATGAGAGTTTTAGTTTTAGCGAATTAGATCTTACAAATATCCTGACCTTGGGCTTTTCAAAATGTCAGTATAAAAATTATTGCTGGGGCACCTGGGTGGCACAGTCTGTTAAGTGTCTGCCTTTGGCTCAGGTCATGATCTCAGGGTCCTGGGATCGAGTTCCGCAGCTGGCTCCCTGCTCCACAGGGATTCTGCTTCTCCCTCTTCCTCTGCCCCTTCCCCTGCTTGTGCTTTCTCACTCGCAATCTCTCAAGTAAATAAAATCTTTAAAAAAATTATTGCCAAATGCTGCTAATATTTTGCATGAGAGAAATTCTTATGATTCAGACATAGCCTTAGAATGGGGGGGTATTTTTGAGAGGATATTAAATTTTCTAGTTTAAGAACACTTTGCCCTTTTTTTTCCTTCAGTGGGAACTCAGGGAGTGAGCTCCAAGTGTATTATGCATCACCCCGAAGTTATCAAGACTTCTTTGAGGCCATCCGCAGAAGGGGAGACACATTCTATGTTGTGTCATTTCGAAGGGTAAGTCCTCTTTGAAAGGATAAAGAAGATATTTTGGAATACCTGCTGTGTACAGGGCACGGGGCTGAATACTTTGGGAAGTAAAGAGATGTGAGATAGGAAGCAATGTAAATATACTATGTGAGTGGAACTGGAAAACATGCTTGTTCCCGAGCTCTTGAGCAAGTGAAGACAAACATGGGATTGATGTCAGGCAACGAGTTTAGATCTGGAAAATATAAACGGCCTACTGATTTTTATTCTTTGTCATTCCTATATCTATGCTGTTTGTTTTTAACAAAAGAAGTAAAAACGTGAAATTTTTTTTTAGGCTTTGTGGTGGTAGTCCCATTTGGTTATTGAGAAATAGACTTCCCAGATGTGGGATCAAGGTGAATCGTGGGCTGATCAGTATATTAATGCGGAATGTTTGGATTTATGTTTTTAAGACTTCCTGTTCTTCTTTTCTCTCCTTTAGCAGACATTTACTCCTCTTGGTGAAGAATGTGTTAGTTTATGCAAAAGGAAATGTTTATATGTGTACTTTTGAATGTTACAAATGTTAAATGGAAACAAAATGCACAGCTATTTACATTCTGTCAACTTTTCCTATAAAACGAAAATATATTTTTCATAGAGTTGCCATTTGAATGTCTCTGTTAGAGTGCTGTAGGTTAAACCAGGAATACATGAATGAGTTCGAATTCCTTGGAGGTTTGTGTCCTGGGCTTTTCTTTTTTTGAGAATGTAGAGGGGGCCCTGTTAGAAATAAGCATGTGCTAACTGCAGAGTAACAGTTCATTCTGATTATTGTCACCACTCAGTATCTGAAATTCTCAGTTAACTGAGTTCTTTTCCTGATGTATAAATATCTAGTAGCTCAGAATTTTAGGATTAGAGAACTTCGGCATTTAAAGATTAGAGAGATCAAACATTTTGTATATTTTTAGCTGTTAATCAAATACACTTGGGGATTTGGAATTCTTGTGCAGTGCCATCTCATGATTTCTGCCTATCCACAAAATTCCTTGTGCCGGGCTTATTCTCTCAGACATAGTTGGTGTATGTCTCTACTGCACAAGCCTCAGAGTTCATTTCTAGCAGCAAGGGGGCAGCTGAGAACAGGGTTTCAGCAAGGCTCCGACTGTATTGACTGCTGAGAACTAAGTTGTTTGCCTTAGTGTCAACATAGTCATGTTAAAAGTGGAAGAAAATGAAATCTAGCAGTGCTGTGAAGAGACTTGATAGGTGTTAGAATGAATGTGTTGAAGTATATGTTTATAGAAGCTACCAGACTAAAGTGCTTTTAACCCTCAAATAGCTGAATACTTTTTCTCAGGTTCCAGATAATTTCTCCATTATTTGACCAAAACAGTATATATAGCATGTGTTAGAAGTATCAGTGGTCAAGCCACGGGTTGAAGTCCTAGTTAATAATGTTTTTCTAGGGAATAGAATAATAATCCTAGCCTTAAAGGGATTATATATACAAAGGAAGATGAATGGTGTTATTATTTTAAATATATATTGTATTTCTTGCATTGTAAAAGCTATTTCTCTTTAGTTTCCTGTAAAAAATGCTGTTGGAAAATTATTGATATCCTCCCTGCCCCCCCCCCCCCCCTGCAACTTTTTGATACTCTAGAAGAAACAGTTTTTCTCACATTCTGGAAAACTGTTAGGACTGTCACATTCTGTTTGGATTTTTTGTTTCCTAATTACTGATTTATCACATTTTGGTGTTTTAGATCAAGGAAAAGTGACATTCTGTTTCATTTTTTCTTGTTTTGTTTTAACAGCAGGGCTAAGGAAGTTAATTTTATCATGATGACTATAAACTGTGTCATGGGACAGGAATTTGGTTCTTAAATGCTGGATTAGGTTCTTTTTGTTCTTGCTAAAATGAAAATGAAAGAAGTAATGACCTCATGCTTGGTTTTTGCTTCCATTTTTCAATGTAAAATATTCTTCTAACAGTTTCATCAAAAAGGTGAGGGGCATCATTCCTTGTTAGAAAGATGCAGGCTTTTTTTCCCACGGAAGTTCTTAATTTCATTGACAGATATTACTATAATTGATACTCTCTGATTGCATTGGAATTGAAGAAATACAGATAATTCTAAAGCTCCAAGGTTCGGCTTAGTATAAACCATATGTAACAGAGCCAGTAAGCCAGCCGTATTGTTTTATTTTATAATTGGATATGTATTTAATAAAATATTTTAATATCTAAAAAAGTAGAGGTAGCCATTGACTGTTTGGTCTACCATTATTTAATAAACCTACTGTGTCCCAGACTTCTACCTCCTGACACTCCCCCTTCCCACACTCCTTAATCACATTACAGTTGAGCTGCTGAAATAATTTTCTCTGAGACTCACTCTTGGATAACTGCTGACTTCCTGTTACAGGCCAGCAGGAAAGAATGCTTATGATCCCAGTAATCCTGTCAGAGGTTCAAACCTTTTCCTGTTCTTTTGACTTTTAAGTTTTTGCCTCCAACACAGTGACTCCACTCCCTTTATTTAGTTCCAGGTGTTCATTACTTATTTTCTTATAAGCATTCTGTCTTTTTCTCCTTTCTTTGACTTGTTTTACTATGATTTACAGTCCAGGTGGTGGAAAATAATGTTTTCTCAAACTTCCAAGTCACTTTGAGTGTGGTATAACTGATACATTAATAAAAAAATCCAATTAGGTTTAATGTTTATTTTTTTCTTAGTGCTTTCATATCATACTCTGTTTGGGGAGGGAGGGAGTAAATTAAAGAATATAATAAAATGAATTCAAAAGCATGGGACAGAAACAAATAAAAAGGCTTATGTAAGGTAGGATAAAGAAAAGTGTAAAGAAAGATAACATTGAGAAAAAAGGCAAGAAAATGATACTTTGTCTATAATTCCACTAAACATTGAAGTACAATTCTAGATGCTGTTCTTTTGTCTTTTAATAAATAGAGAAAGGAATTTTTATCTTGCTGGGGGCAATTTCCCTTAAGAACAGGCTCTTTCATTCACGTGGCTGTGAATTTCAGTTCACCATAGTATCTTCATTCTTGTTTGAGACGTCCTCTTCCAATGAAATGGAAGCCTACTTTTTGGAACATAATTTATTTCTATTATATTTTCTGTTTTCAGTACCCATCCCTCAAATCAAAGTCAGGCACTTAACATTGCATCTACTTCAGGTACAGAATGTAACACACATAAGGAGAACCTGAGCTATGGATGTATGTCTGCCTCAGAGATGTTTCTCTCCCCATCTTCCTGAGTACTTTATGCATTCTAGATATATACCATACTTTTTCTGAGTATTTTATGTATTCTTCGATATAGTACCATATTTGGGTATTTTACCCCTTCTTGGTCTCTCATAAAAAAAACTTAGAAGCAGTATCATATATATGGCATGGATTCTTAGGATAATCTTAAATAATAGGGTCTTACTGTAAGATACAAGACGATTGAAGAAGCACGGGGAACTGGCTCAGCAGCTAAATAGTCCTATGCTTGTGTTTCCTAGACTGGAACGTATACTAGGCCTCATAGAGATTGGAATAGTGGCTTGTTGTCATTCCTGATTCCAGAGCAGCTCCAGTGATTTCATGTTAGTCTTTAGCACACATCACTCATCCAGATTTTCCATATAGAGGATCTGATTGTGTGTGTATATGTGTGTGTATGTGTGTGTCTCCCCACATATGTCATCTCTTATGTGGAATCTTACTGAGATAGCCTGGCTCATGATTCATGGTCCATTCATTTGTGACCAGGGAAATAGAGTTGATTTCAAATGTATTCTCTTGGTTTGTAAGCCAGCAACTTTATGCAGAAGGGAACAGCTTAGAGCCACTCTTCTGACAAAATGATAGTGGTGGGCTTTTAGAGCTTCACGAACTGTTTATCATACTCTACAACCTGGCTTTTTAAAAAAATTCTTATATTGGTCCCTAATTGTTTGATCTACAAAGTTATCTTCTTGTCTATATCATAACTCTCTTAAAGGCAGGAAGTGTCCTAGCTTTTTTATTACCACCTGTCACACTCAGCACAATGCCAGCTACTTGATGTTTAGTAAACAAAACAACTTTAGGTAATGGTTCACTAAGAGAAATCACAGTGATGGAAGTTTGTTGCCTTTCATAATCATTTAAGGGGTATTTTTGTATCTGCTTTGCTTAAAGAAATGTGAATCTACCAATCCAAGGAATAGCATAAGCAGTGCTGAATTCTTTTTTTTTTTTTTTTTTAAGATTTTATTTGTTTATTCATGAGAGACACACACACATATATGTACACACAGAGGCAGAGACACAGGCAGAGGGAGAAGCAGGCTCCATGCAGGGAGCCCGATGCGGGACTGGATCCGGGGTCTACAGGATTACGCCCTGCCTGGGCTGAAGGCAGCCCTAAACCACTGAGCCACCGGGCTGCCCAGCAGTGCTGAATTCTAACAGAAAATTTAGAGGTGACCTTTTTCCATTTATGGTTGCACTCGCCAGAGATGCATCATTTTTGTTCTTGTCTCTGAATCTAAACTTTAGAGCTGAAGAAAATCACCTGGCTGAAATGTTTGACTATGAAATGTTTAATGGCCACTAGGTAGAACTTTGAAGTGTTTACATCCTCATTTTTTAATGTTTGGCAGAAACATTTTAGAGTAGATTGTTGTTAGACCTCATTGCTTTCTTTTTTTGGAGAAGAGATGATGTCTAGTATCTGTACATTCCAGCAGCAAGAACCAGAAACTTGAAACTTTGGACAAAGTATAGAAAAAGCTCTAATTATTGCAGAAGGATGGTTTGTGATGTTTCAGAATGTCTGCCAAAGATTGACTCCTATGGAAGGCCATTAAAAAAAAAATTCACAGAATAACTTTGATATTTCCTAAATGTAATGCCTGGATTAATACCTGATATATGCTTAGAAGAATGGCATGTTTTTTGTTGTTGTTTTTAAAATTTTTATTTATTCATGAAATAGAGAGAGAGACAAGCAGAGACATAGGCAGGGGGAGAAGCAGGCTCCCTGCGGGAGCCCAATGCAGGGCTTGATCCCGGTCCCTGAGATCACGCCCTGAGCTGAAGGCAGATACTAAACTGCTGAGCCACCCAGGCGTCCCTGGCATGTTTTTTTTTCTTTTAATGCATGTTATTTATTTCTTGGAATTACTATTATATATATCTGTAAAATCCTCAGAGACAAGAGGAATTTCCTTAGTAATCAAGGGATATTAGTCACTTTATAAAGTCTACTTCAGAAGGATACAGCTCCTTTTGTTTTGGGACTTCACAACTGGAGCATACACGTCAATCTTGGAGTTTGGCCATTTTCTTATCTCCATTTTCATTGCCTTTTAGCCAAATTCTTTCTCTAGATGGAAAAAAATGTGAATAAATGAGTTTGGAAAGATACTTGCATTTTTTAAAAAGTCTTATTTCAGAAGAAAAACTTAGAAAAAAACTTTTAGCAGGTCTTTTTCTAATGATTTTTAACTTCCTTTGAAATGTATCTCATTCAGGCCTGATGCACATTATAAAAAAACAGAGCAGAGTTGTCTGAGTATCCACTTAACCTGGGTTCACTTAATGATTAAATCAGTAACATTCTCTTTCTCCATGTTCTCTTTTATTTCATTTATACACAAATGCTGACACCTTCAGTGTATATGACCGTTAACAGTTTTAAGCCTCTTTCCTATGCATAGTTTTGTTAATTCCTTACATATAATTAAGTACTCCTAGTCCTGTTTTACAGGTGAAAAAATTAAGGCAAAGAAAGGTAAAGTGACTTATGTAAGGACATAAGAATTGTAAACAGTAGCGCTAGGGCAATAATTAAAGTGTTCTAATTTAATACAGTGATGTTTTTCTTTATACTCTAGTGTTGTATTTTAGGTATATTACAGAATATGTAAATAGCATAATTATTCCTCCAAAGCCAGTCATGTTTCTTTGCCAAATCTGCTGGCAATTATCCTGGAGTTACTGAATTAACAATTCAGATTTTTTGTTGATTACCTACCTGATGATAGATTAAGTACTTTATTGGGTTACACTTTTATTATAGCAGAGAATAACCTGATGATCTGCAAGGTTTCAACCAGAGAATAGAATAAAATAGGCTTGGAAAGTTTCTGGTTTCTTTTTAAAACACTCAGGGGGAGAAATCTTTGCGCATCTTAAAAAGGAAGTAGTTTAGCCAAAATAGACACCCTTGTAATGATTGGTGCCCTAGAATGAATGTCTCATAGAGAAGAGTGGTTTTTGTGTATGTGTGTAAGTGCATTTTGTTATGGATTCTGTGTACTGCATGCCAGATCCTCGAGATCAGAAACTTTTGATCTCAAGCTTCTTGTTAAATATGAGTTACTGTTGTGTGGTTTTAGAGGATTTAGTCATTTGTTCCTTGGCTCTGTAACAGATTGCTAGCTAACATAAACATTTCTATTATTTAGACTTTTCCGTGCAAGCTCTCAAGTAACTTGTTTAATGTTTGAAAAATGATTATTTGGTAGTCTGTGTAACTAGACTTGCATATAGTTAATAGCCCTGGACACAGAAAATTTATAATTCACAGATAATATAAAATCTTCAAAATTCTCAGGATGGTGGGCAGATCTATCTGAGTCAGGACAATTTTCCAACTGTTCGTTATTTGTGTGCTTAGTTTAGTATCTTTATTTTATAATGTGTTTTTCATGTACACGTTTTAATCTCCATTTTCAGGTTGAATGCTTTTTCTGGGCAGGGATAAAAGTCTCTTCATTCTGCTTTGTCTTTGTACAAGGTCCGCTGCAACACACTCCACTGTGCGGAGCAAGTCCTAAATAAGTGGTGGCTGATCAAGCCACTGCTTATTTGTGCCCTTTAACCTTATTTTTTATATCCTCCTGTTCAAAAGATTACTAGAGGTGGAGTTTATAGAAACAAAGGAGGAAAATTTTCCTCAATGAATGTTTAAAATTACTTTTATAATTCGAATAACAATGAAAAATTTAAAAACACAGTCTACTTTGATGTGGTTGCAGTCTTAACTATAGAATAAAGCATTTCTGAAAGACTAAAGCACCCCGAAGAAAGGTAGGATTTAGTCATTGATAGCTTACAGTTTTAATAATTTCTTTCTCATCAAATTTCAGATTATTCATAATACAGGAAGAAGATATTTCTTGAAGGCAAAATCTCATTCTAAGAATATATTTTTTTACATTATGAATATATGATGGGAAAATTTTTTGTTTTTTTAAAAATTTATTGATGGAGACTTTAGAGACCAGCATTCCAGCCCTGACTCTGCCACTCACTATTTGCTGTGTAACTTTGGACAAATCACTTGTCTCTTTTGTCCTTAGTTTCCTTATCTGTAGAGTGATGAGTACCTTCTCACTTTCCTTCTGGCTCTGGAAATCTACAGCATTCTTCTATGAGTGTGTGTTTATGTGTGTGTGTGAGAGCACTGTCTGCTTAGAAATCTGTGGTAGTGTGTTTGTTTTTGAAGTCACTAAAGTAACTCAGTGGAGTTAGTATAGTTTAAGGGTTTTAGAAAATAGCTATTACAAAAACAATAAAATGTCAAGGTGGGCCCATAAATTAATGAGTTTGATTTTTTTTAATAGCTGGTGGTCTTGTAATTTATTTAATAATCCACTCTCATAGTGCTTATAATATGTCAGTCTCTAATCCTCATAATATCCCTATGAGGTAAGTACAATTATTATCCTCATGTTGCAGGTGAGGAGCTTGAGGCACAGCGAGGTTATTTAATTGTCCAGTATGACATAGTTTGGAAGTGACAGAGCCAGAATTTAACCAAGAAAGTCTGGCTCCAGAGTCTGTGTTTATGATCATATCCCTCTCTATATTGCCTTTCTAGAACTTTTATATCCAAACGTCTTCTCTTTCAAAGTATTCAATTTGGAATTTAATTCCACGGATCTCTGTGTTCAGAATATATAGTGAGTTGCTTCAGGTTAATTTTCCAAAGAGAACAAGATCAAAGACAAAGCCCCATGGAAAACCAAGCCACATGCTACATAAAGTAATAGTGTAGGAGGAACAGCAGCTAGCAGGGCAACAGAGGGAATGATTAAAGATAGAGAAGGAGAACTGGAGTAGTATACTACAAATGAAGTAAAAAAAAACCTGACTTGTTTATTTTCTTTTAGAAACATAGAGGTTGAGAAAGAGAGTTCAAAAAGGAGGTGGTCAGCAGTACTGGACATGACCGAGCTCGCTGAATGAGAATGAGAAATGAGGAAAAACTCATTGGTTCTGTATAAACATGGAAGCCATTGGTGATTGGAGATTATAGTTGTGGTAGAACAGATTCAGAGCAGAATTCAGATTAGAAGTCAGTTAGGAGACAGTGTGAAGGAAATAAAGTGGTAGGTTTCATAACTTGCATTGAATGGAAGGGGGATGGCCTGGATATAGTTAAAGGAAAGAGCTAAGGGTGCGGGCACGCGTGTGTGCACCCACGTGTGTGCTTGGGTGTGTGTGTGTGTGTGTGTGTGTGTGTGTGTGCTTTAAGGATAGGAGAGCTGTAGAGGTAAAATATAAGGCAAATGCAGACTATTGTGGTTAATTTAGATATATTGGATGTAAGAAGGAGCATATATTTTATTCTCGACAGTTTTAAAAGAAAAGAAACTAGTCATTGTTTCTCATCTGTATTAATGTTTTTTTCCTTAGAGCAGAGCATAAAGTTGAACAATTCTTACTTGTTTATTTGCATGGGACTACAAAAAAAATGAGAGTATGGAATTAAAACCAGATTTTTTAAAAATAAGGTCATATTTAAAGTATTCCATGAAACATCTAGTCTTCTAAATCTTAAATAAAGAGGTGGTTTTTAATAATGCTGGAGATTTGGGGCACCAGGGTGGTTCATTCAGCTAAGTGTTGGCCCTGGCTTAGGTCATGATCCCAGGGTCCTGGGATTGAGCCCTACATCAGGCTCCCTACGCAGTGGGGAATCTGCTTCTCTCTGCCCTCCTTCCCTTCTCCCCACTCATGCTCTTCCTCCCTCCCTCCCTCCTCCCTCCCTCCCTCCCCCCCCTAATAAAATCTTAAAAAGAGAATAATGCTGTAGAATTTTAAAAATTAAAAAGTTAACAGAACTATTTCTAACTTAATTTATACATAAATGGTTTTGGATTCCCCCCCCCCCCCCCCCCAATATAAAGTCAGAAAACTAGCAAAGTAGGCTGTTAAATCATTTTATGCCTAAACAAAGTTTGGTGCAAGCTTCTTGATGATGTCACATATCTTAATTATGGAGGAAGCAATTATTATGGTTAGGAAAAGTTGATGATTTATGATCTGACTCAGGATTAAGGTCTGAAACACTCGTGTCATTTCCTCCCCTCCCCCCATATATAGTGATTTGTTCATTTTGGACTCAGATTTGTTTAACTTTGACACCATCAGCAAATCTGAACACTGACACTTAGTTGGTTTTTCCTGAAAATCCTAAGGCTAGTAGTAGTGTGATATTTATTTTAAGGCCTTGATGCTAATATATGAAGAGCCTATTATGAGTAGGCTTTGGAGTTTTCCAACTCCTAGTATGGGAAACACTTTGGAACCCAACAAGATGGATGATTAGCTGAGACTAGGAGTGTAGAGTATGTCTAACTAAATAATTACGTGATTGTTTGCTTAATATCTGTTTCCTTGCCAGGCTTTAAGCACCCTGATGGCAAGAACTGTGTCTTAGTCATCACTCTATCCCTAGTATTCACTCTAGTATCAGATGTATTGCAGATATTCAGTAAATGTTGAAGAAATGAACAAACCAGCAAACTGAATATCAAATCCACCAATTTGACACCATATTCTAAACTAGTTTATATCACCATAACGTGATAGAGAATTTGTGATCGATCAGCTTCTTGACTCTTTTTATCAGGGCCATCTATGTCTCACTGTAAATCCGAAAACCAGTCTTTGAAAATTAATGAATTCAATTGCAAAGGCTAGTTACCATTTTGCATGAGAGAAGCTATACACTCAGGAGGATCTCTGTGTTTCAGAGTTGAAACACTGATGTCAGTAGTACATGGATAGAGAAGATTATTTTTCATTTAGGATGCTAAACAGACAGTGGTGTCATTTTAAGCTCCAAAATTAATAAGCTGCAGACTGAACAAGCTCTGTATTTTTGGAGGCCCATTTTTAATGTACGTCTATGATGTCTCTAGGATGATGGGAAGATGTTAGCATTTTATTCTCTGCAGAGTGTTTATTTTGAATATGGAAGGTATTCAAGAAAAGCTTATCGACTTAACTTGTTAAATCTTCCATAGACTATTTTGAATGATTTTGGTGTCATCTCCATTTGATCACAATATGCCTAGAAGTAAATCTTGAAAATAAAACTAAAATATGTCCTCCAGAATACACAGGTCTCTGTTAACTCGGTTTAGGTTTTATAGATATTTCTCCATTTGTTATTGAATAGGAATTCAATAACTTATTCTATTAAGAATGAGTCTGCCTTGGAGGAGGTGTCAGATGCTTACTTTGAAGTCTCTTAAAGAGACTGCTTGCCTTCTCCCTATAAAATGTGCTTTGAATTAGCAGCTTTTCAGTATCTGTTCTGGTAGGTACAAGCAGTGTGAACTAAAAATAATGATATATAGTCAAAAAACATTTTTTCCTTGACTTTGAAATGAAGAAAATCCAACTCAGAGCTATGCAGGCAGACATTTTTTTTTTAATCAGATATTTATCCCCTCATTTTCTGTATGTTTGACCCTGACCTTTCAGTCTTCTATTTTGCCATCAGGCCTTAAGACCCAACTGAGTAATAAAAAAGTGGAGATCCTTAGATTGATGTAGGTCAGTGTTTCTGAAACATTTTCATTTCATAACTCCTCTATAGTTTCCAAACATAAAGAAACATTAGTGAGAATAGGGGCACGGTCTTATTATTATGGATCTCCTCCGTATATGGCTAAATAGAATCCAGCTGGATTCTTGTATCTGCTTCCACATTAATCATTTCTTTTTTGGTTGAAATCTATGAAGAAAACCTGGCCTCACACGGATGATATGGCTGGATAAGGAGGGAATCTTTTTAAAGCCTTTCAGATAATTGTGCGTATTTTTCTTTGATAGGACACCATTCAACAAGAGAGAGTTTCTTAAAGGTTAGTTGCGGTGCAGAAGCCAAATCTATGAGCTTTTAGCACTTTGATACCTTAAAATCCATTGATTTTTCTTACACTTTGGATATTTTACCCATGCGTGATTTTGTAACATCGCACGTTGGTCATTTGGAGAATATTGGCTCGCTGAGTTATACAGATCTTCTACATGTTCACACATTTTATTATTCATTATTTTAAAAATCACATTCTTTAAGACCACTACAAATATTATCAGAAAGGTCTTTGAGTATCAGGAAGCTGTTAAGGTTATGGTAGTAGATGCAAGTTTTCCAAAATTCTGTTTTTAGTTGAAGGTTCAGATTTTACTATTGTCAGAAATATTATTAGCTGTTTTCCTTTAAGTGTCAGGTTCCCTTAATTCATTTCTGAGTAAATGTTGATCAGATACCCAAATCTAAATAACTATAGGTTGTCTGTCTGATATTTTTTCAAGTAAACTTCATGTTCCATTAAAAAGTGGCTGATAAAACTCACAACTCAATTACACAAATGATTTTCCTCTAGACAACCATTATGCTTGGCAATGCAGCAGAAGTGCCTTATGTATATTTCCTTTTATGTCATACAGAATATTAAATCTACTCAAAGATCAAGATTTATTTTTATTAAAAAAATTTTTTTAAGATTTTATTTATTTATGAGAGAGAAAGAGAGAGAAGCAGAGACATAGGCAGAGGGAGAAGCAGGCTCCATGCATGGGAGTCCAGCATGGGACCCAATCCTGGGACACCAGGATCAGGGATCACACCCTGAACTGAAGGCAGACGCTCAACCACTGAGCCACGCCGGCGTCCCAAAGATCAAGATTTAATAAAATTAATTTTTATTGGTTTTATCAAGGCTGTCCTTCAGTTAAACTGACTTTGTGTGCGTGCATGTATGAATGTATCTGAACACAGGGTGATAAATAATACGAGGAACTCTAATATGTTTGGGCCCTACTGTGTTGGGAAGGCACCAGAATTGCTTTTGCACCATCACTGTAAGTATCAGTAATAGTTGTTCCAGGATGAATGATGAGATTGAAATATGTTACTCAACCCTCAATCTTAGTACTGCTTTTGGTTGTTGCCAAGCATTCCAGAAAAAGATCTTTGTTGCTGATTACTTGGAGCTCCTTTCGAATGAATATAAACAAAACATCAAGTCTGTAGACTCTTTTATTGGTAATACAAATTCACAATTCTGTGGTGGTACAAATATTAACTTCGTCTGCATACTTGCAGCTAAATCTTTAACTTGACGAATTACTGTATGATTGTAAGGTAGCAATGCTGTGATTTCTTTTACTGATTTATCAGCAGGCACTGAGCAAGGTCTGCTCACCGGAATTTTATTAACTTCTCAGCTATTGCATGAGCTTCCGTAGCCAGTGCATCATGTAGCTTAACATAAGATCTTTCAGTCATCTTTTCATTTCTAGTATGAAAAGCTGTAACAAATTTTAATTTTTTTTCAAATTTTAATTTTTAAAGAATTCATCACATCTTTGTTTAAACTAATCAGTTCCTTTTTCTTTGAACTCTACAGACTGGTCTCAAAATGACATTGCAACTTTTTAAATTTTTATTTTATTTATTTATTAATGAAAGATACAGAGAGAGGGAGAGGAGAGAGAGGCAGAGACACAGACAGAGGGAGAAGCAGGCTCCATCCAGGGAGCCTGATGTGGGACTGGATCCCTGGTCTCCAGGATCACACCCTGGGCTGAAGGCGGCACTAAGCCGCTGAGCCACCCGGGCTGCCCCAAAATGACATTGTAACTTAACTGACACTGTAGTATTTGAAATGTTCTGTTGTGTAAGAGACAATAAATAAATTATTAACACCTATAATACAAGAGAAAGATAGCTTTCAACATACAGTTGTTTCTTATTAACAGTCTCCACCAGTTTCTTTGGAATTTGATTCTGCCTTTCGTGAGTCAACAGTTGTCTAATGTATCAGGTTTTTTTTTTTCCCCCCAGAATCTTAGATGTAGACAGTACGGTTGTGGAGTAAGGAAGCAAGACTTCCTATGCCTGGGTGGCTCAGTCAGTTAAGTGTCTGCCTTTGGTTCAGGTCATAATTTCAGAGTCCTGGGATCGAGTCCCACATCAGGCTCCCTGCTCAGCGGGGAGTCTGCTTCTCCCTCTACCCCACCTTCTCCCTCTACCCCACCTTCTCCCTCTACCCCTCCCCCCTGCTTGTACACATGCTCTCTCTCTCAAATAAAATCCTTTAAAAAAGGAAGCATGGATTCTAATCTCCCATTTTTAAGCCATTTATTCAACCTTAAATATAAGAAAAATCTGTTACAGATATTAAATGTAAGAACAACAGTTTTAGGTAAAATCCTTAAAATTTAAAAATTTTCAAGAAATTTAAATATCATTGTAAAACAGACCGACAAAATGTACTTTCTTCTTTGTTGTATTTAGATGACAAGTTGTAGTAGTGAAGTCAGTCCATGTAACAAACTGCATAATAGTGTTTTCAGGACTTTCTCCATTAGTCTGCTATGTGATCATAAGGCGTATATATCTTAGAATTCATTTTTTCATGTCTTAGGAAACCTTTTTTCGGGAACTATTTAATGAGTATTATGATGACCTGTCAGGAGCAAGGGTTCCGATGATAGAGAAGACATACAGCCTCTGTGCTCACACAGCTTCTATTTTAGTTGATGGTGTTGATCAGAAAACAGAAAAAGTAAACAGATAAATTTGTAAAACAATTGGCAAATACAAGTTTTATGAAGCCAATTTGAAGGCTTTTTCAATAGTCCAGGCAGTATTATGGTTGCAGTGGTTTGATGAATGGGTTCTAAAAATATTTTGCAGATAGATTCAGGGGAATTGGAGATGTATTAGATATGTTCAGATTTCTGGCTTGAGTGACTAAGTAGATAGAGGTGCCATTTATTGAGATGAAAAGGTTTTGAGGTAGAGCAGGTTAATGTTTGGTATGAATATTAAGAGTTCTTTTTTGGACACGATTAAGTTTGAAATGTCCATGAGACATTTCAAGGGAATCTGTCACATTGGCTCTGCGAATTTAGGACATGGGAGAAGGAGAAGTCTGAGCTAAGAAGGTGAATTTAGGAATTAACAGTTTAGAGATAGTTAAGTCCATGACAGTGATGGAATCATCTAGGAAGAGAATGTAGAGGAAGAAGGGGACTCAGGACTGACGGAGAGATTCCATTAGAGAAGGTTAAGATAACAAATGAAACTGAAGTAGAACAACTAACAAAATAGAAGGAAAGCCAGGAGAGGAGATGTCTTGAAGAGGGAAGGAGTGGTTGGTTTGAATTCTGCTGAGAGAGCAGTTAAGATGAAGGTAAATATCCACTGGCTGTGTCAACATGAAAGTCATTGGTTTGTCCTTGACAAGAGCCCTGTAGTGATGAGTTGGAAGTGAAAGTTAGATTAATGATGGGGGTGCCTGGGTGGCTCAGTTGGTTAAGTGTCTGACTCTTGGTTTCAGCTCAGGTCATGATCTCAGTGTCCTGGGATCGAGCCCCAAGTCGGGCTCTGTGCTCAGTGCAGAGTCTGCTTGTCCTCTCTCTCTCTGCTCCTCCACTTGCTCTCTCACTCTCACTTTCTGTCTCTCAAAAATAGATAAATAAAATCTTTAAAAAAAGATTAACAATGGATTGGTCATTAAGGAAATGAGGACAGCATAACTATTTTAAGGATTTTGCCAATAAAAAAAAAGGATTTTGCCAATAAAGAAAATGATTTTTTTAAAAAAGATTTTATTTATTTATTCATGAGAGACACAGAGAAAGAGAGAGGCAGAGACACAGGCAGAGGGAGAAGCAGGCTCCATGCAGGGAGCCTGATGTGGGACTGGATCCCGGGTCTCCAGGATCAGGCCCTGGGCTGAAGGCAGGTGCCAAACTGCTGAGCCACCCAGGCATCCCGGATGTTTTTTTTTTTTTAATCCCAAGATACAATGTCAAATTTTAAAGAATGAACCAGTAGGTGGGAAGAGAGCAGTGTTAATTGGAGAAGTGATTAAGTCCTTGACAAAGAGCAAAAGGGTGGAATTCCTATCACTACTAGAAAGATTGTCCTTTGCTAGGTGGGATCTTCCTCCTTTTATGGTAGAGGCAAGACAGGTTCATAGGGTAGGAGTTTTGGTTCCAGGAAGATAAGAGAAGACACCTCTAAGGGTTTCTGATTTCCTGCTGAACTACACTGTGAGGCCATCAGCTGAGTGAGGATATTGGAGGAGGTATAAGGGATTTGATGAAAAAGGGGCAGGTTGGAGGGGCACCTGGCATCTTTGAGTTTCTGTCATCGGCACTTTGAGATCTTGTGACAAAGTGCCATTCCTCCTTTCCTTCTTCTTTCCCTTCATAGTTCCAGCTAGTGGAAGCTAGAAAATTTACAGGACTTAGAGATGCAGCCTAACAATATTATTTTGTTTTTATTTGGCATGTTCTCTTTATCATTTTCAAAGTAAATAACCTTTAATTTTATGCTTTAATTTTAATTTAGTGTTTACCTTGGATTTCTCCCTTACTGCTTTCTGAGGAGTTAGCCTTGTTAGCAACCAGGGAACTATCCCACTTACTTGCAAGACTCTTATAAGAATAAAATCTTGTGGCCAGTTTAAATTTAATTCTCTGCTATATGAAGCAAAGACTTGTTCTTTAACATAGTTTGTTATTAAAATTAATAGTGACATTTGTGTCATGCAGTGCTGTTTTTTTTTAAGGTGGAGATTAGTATCCCCACCTTCCCCCACCAGCTTTATTGAGATATAATTGATATACAACATTGTGGAAGTTTAAGGTGTACAGTGTGATGATTGGATGCACATATATACTGCAAAATATTACTTTAGTAAGGTTAGTTAACATATCCATTGCTTTGCATAATTGCTTTTTATTTTTTTAATTTTTTTAATTTTTTTAATTGCTTCTTTTTAATAGAACATTTAACATCTATTCTGTTTGCAATACTGTATATGATACAGTATTATGAACTATAGTGACCATACTGTATTTTAAATAGCCAGTATTTGTTCACCTTATAACTGGAAGCTTGTACCCTTTGACTAACATCTTCCCATCACTCCCACTGCCCTCACCCACTGGCACCCACTACTCTGTTTCTCTGAGTAACATTCTGTTCTGTTTGGCTTTTTTTAGGTTCCATATGTAAGTCAGATCATGTAGTATTTGTCTTTCTCTGTCCTGCCTATTTCACTTAGCATTAATGGCCTCAAGGTCCATCCATCCATGTCATTGCAAATTGATAGGCTTTCCTTTTTCCCCTTCTTTTTCATGGCCGAATAATATTCCACTGTATGTACACACCACATTTTCTTTATCCATTCATCCATAGGTAGATGTTTAGGTCATTACCCTGTCTTGGCTATTGTGAATAACACTGCCATGAATATGGGGGTGCAGATAATCTCTTTGATATAGTGATTTCATTTCCTTCAATATATACCCAGAAATGGGATTGCTCAACCATTTGGTAGTTCTATTTTTAATTATTTGAGGATCTTCAACACTCTTTTCCTTGGTGGATTAAGAAGGGGACTCAGGTAGAGGGTTTGTAGATTTTTTTTTGAGGTATAATTCATATATAAGCTACTGTACATAGTTAACTTCTCATTTTATAAACTTTGGTGTGCGTACATATCTGTGACAACATCACTATAGTCAAGATAATCAGTACTGGCCATCATTCCCGAAAGTTGTTTCCTGTTCTGCTTTGTAATTTCTCTCATTCACTCTCTCCCCTCTTGTTAGTAAGCCACTGATCTTCTGTCACTATAAATTTGTTTACATTTTAGAAAATTGATCTGATACGGAGGAATCCTACATTATGTCTGTTTTATTTACGTCCATCATAACTATTTTGAAATTCATCCACCTGTAACTTTATCAGTAGTTTTCCTCTCTTAAGATTCCATTGTAGGGATATTGCTACAACTTGTTTATCCATCCACCTTCCACTCTTGACTACTGTTAAGTAAAGCTATTGTGAATATTTGTGTACAGATCTTTGTGAGGACGTGTGTTCTTATTTTTCTTGTATAAATACTCAGGAGTTATATGGTAGGTGTATGTTGTGTTTTTTAAGAAATTGCCAAACTGCTTTCTAAAGTGATTTTACTATTTTATGTTCTCAGAAGTATGAGTGTTGGAGTACCTCTGCCAACACTTGATGTGGCCAGTCTTTTTAATTTTAGCCATTCTCATAGGTGTTAGTCATATCTCATGGCTTTAATTAACATTTCCCAAATGACTAATAATTTTAACCATCTTTTTATGTACTTATTTGCTGTCCACAAATCTTTGTTCAAATCTTTTGCCCATTTTTAATTGTTTTCTTATAATTAGTTTTAAAGTTCTTTATATATTCTAGATACAAGTTCTTTATCAGATACTCGATTTGGATACACTTTCTTTCAGTCTGTTGCTTGACTTTTCTATTTCTTATCAGTGTTTTTCAAAGAACAGAATTTCTTATTTTTGATGAAATCCAGTTTATCAGCTTTTTTTTTTTTTTAAAGATTTTATTTAAGAGAGAGAGAGAGCAGAGTGAGAGACCTCCTCATTACAAGCGGAGGGGAAGGGCAGAGAGAAAGGAAGAAGCGGGCTCCGTACTTGAGCAGAGAGCCTGACATGGGGCTCAATTCTAGGACCGTGGGATTATGACCTGAGCCAAAGGCAGATGCTTAACCAGCTGAGCCACCCAGGCATCCATCAGCTTTTTCTTTTCTTTTCTTTTTTTTTCCATCAGCTTTTTCTTTTGTGGATAGATTTTGTTGGTGTAAGAAATCTTTACATAATCCAAAGTCACAAAGATTTTTCTCATGCTTTCTTCTAAAAGTTTTATAGTTTTAGGTTTTATGTGTATGTCTGTGATCCATTTTGAGTTAATTTTTGCAAGTGGTGCAGGGATGAATCAAAGTTCATTTTTTGGTATATAGAATCCAGTATTATATTCTGTGCTATGTTTTCATCAAATAGCTTTTGATGCAAGATAAAAAAGCAAAGCCAAGTTTCAAAGATTGTACAAGGCTGTCAGTTTCCTTTGTGTTATCCTTAACTTTCTTGTTAGGTCATACACTTTGCCAGGACGTCTTAAAACAGTATCCTGTGATTGAACTACTTCAACTTCAAATTTCCAGTCTTTATACTTAACCAATGAAATGTTATTTATACTCTTTGGAAACATAACATATACTGTAGATAATTATAGCAAAAGTGTAACGGGTAGCAGAAGATATTGCCAAACCAAGGTTCTGGAGACCAGATGAAATAAACACATGACATGTGCCCATACAGATCACAGTGGTAGGAAATACACAGAAAAGTAAATGAAATGAGAACTAAAATTAAAGTACTTAGAAGAAGTGTCTGCTACTTTTTGTTTAATCTGCCAGTAGTTTTTTCCCCTTTATTTAAAAAGAGCTTCAGAATTAGACCCTAGAATTAATCTCTTAAAAATGTATGTATGAATATGTGTATATACACATACACGTGTTTTAGGATTGGCTTAAAGAGTAGAAAAAGCACAGGGTAGAGTTCATTCTGTAGCATTGTGCAGCCTTATTCAGAAGAAAAGAAGTCTTTCCACTTAGTCATGAATCATTACTTTTTAGTTTAATGCAGAAAATAACTTTTAGGGGGCTGATAGAGCATCATCTTTTGGTAGGCAGTCATTAGGCATGGACTCTGGAGTTGGATCAATGTGGATTTCACCCAGCCTTGTTCTACTGCTTATAGACTCCAAGACTATAAGGAAATATTTCTCAGAGCCTTAGTGTCCTTATCTCTAATACAATATTTTTAATAATTACTTCTTTCTAGGTAAATATGTTTAAATGAAAAATCAAGTATTAGCACCATACTTAACATAGTGGGTGTTCAGTATATCTGTCACTAGGGATTGACCTTTGAAGCTTATAGCTTATGGTTGGAAGAACCTATAAATGGATAAGACAAGATGAGGTTTTGTTGTTTTTTAAAGATTTTATTTATTCATGAGAGAGAGAGAGAGAGAGAGAGAGGCAGAGACACAGGCAGAGGAAGAAGCAGGCTCCATGCAGGGAGCCCGATGCAGTACTTGATCCCAGGACTCCAGGATCACACCCTGGGCCAAAGGCAGGTGCTAAACCACTGAGCCACCCAGGGATCCCCAAGGTTGTCTTTATTAGATGTAGCATAGTTGTCCGTGATCCCTCCCAACATCAGCTCCACATAGGGATTCATTTTGATGCTATTATTTTCCTTAACATCCATCAATAATAGAAAATTGGCACATTTGGAAAGTATGAAATCTGTAAGATTGTACAGGGGCTTTTATATTACTGTCTGTTATCTAACTAGGTTTGTGAAGGCTTGATTTAGATAGTTTAGATCTACCCTTTATCTGTTTTTGGGGGGAAAGGAAATCATAAGTTTGAAAGAAAGGCCTTTTCCAAACAGAATCTCCCTTGGTAGTATAACTTCTTATAATAGTCTTCCTAAAAAGTGATTTTAGAGTTATTTTATTTTATTTTATTTTATTTTTTATAGAAAGAGCACGAGTGGGAAGTAGGGGCAGAGGGAGAGGGAGAGAGAGATTTTTTTTTAAGATTTTATTTATTTGAGAGAGTATGCCTGCACATGAGCAGGGGGAGGAGCAAAGGGAGAGAGAGAAGCAGACTCCCTGCTGAGCAGGGAGCCCATGCAGGGCTGTATCCCAGAGCCCTGGGATCATGACTTGAGCTGAGGGCAGACACTTAACCAACTGAGCCACCAGGCAGGCGCCCGATTTTATTAAAAGTTTTTTTTTTTTTTAAGATTTTATTTATTTATTCATGAGAGACCCAGAGAGAAGCAGAGACACAACACAGGCAGAGGGAGAAGCAGGCTCCATGCAGGGAGCCCGATGCAGGACTCGATCCCAGGACCCTGGGATCACGACCTGAGCTGAAGGCAGGCAGTGAGCCACCCAGGCATTCATTCCCCCTTAGAAGAATTATTAATAACATATAAACACAATCATGTACAGATTTTAAAAGTAATTACATCAGTATAGGTTTAGTAATTATTAATAAATATTATTGTACAAAATTTTGGTTCTTTCTCATTTTTAGATGAAGCCTGTTAACCATATTACATTACTATATATAATAGAAACCATAGGTTATTAAAAAGAAAAAAATTATAAGATAACTTGAATTCATATTATTTTTTTTTATTTTTATTTTTTTAATTTTTTTTTTATTTATTTATTATAGTCACAGAGAGAGAGAGAGGCAGAGACATAGGCAGAGGGAGAGAAGCAGGCTCCATGCACCCGGAGCCTGACGTGGGATTCGATCCCGGGTCTCCAGGATCGCGCCCTGGGCCAAAGGCAGGCGCCAAACCGCTGCGCCACCCAGGGATCCCTTGAATTCATATTATAAAATAGCTCAAGTCTATTCTGATGAAATAACTTCACTAAGTCTGAGGCTTTGGGGTCAGCTTTATAGTTATAAAGCTTATTTTTTAGTAAAATATCTAAGTATTTATAATACTCTACCATACAGAAAGAAATGGTCAATCTAATTTCTGTGCATATATGATTGCTGATTACTTGAAAGCTGTTATCCTCCTAGAATTATTTTACTAATCTTATATTCAGCAAGAATACAGTGTTCTTAAGCAAAATACTTATTAGAACTAAAACAACTCCAGATTCAACTGTATTTATTGATATTTTTGAGATTTTACTGTAGTTCTGTGGAGTTGACCTGAGTTTATTTTTTAAGTTTTATTTTAAGGGATACTTGGGTGGCTCAGCGGTTGAGCCTCTGCCTTCGGCTCAGGGCGTGATCCTGGGTCTGGGGATCAAGTCCCACATTGGGCTTCCTGTGTGGAGCCTGCTTCTTCCTTTGTTTGTGTCTTTGCCTCTTTCTCTGTGTCTGCCATGAATAAATAAATAAAATCTTTAAATTTTTTTAAATTTAAATTCAGTTAATTAACATATAATGTATTATTGGTTTCAGAGGTAGAGGTCAGTGATTCATCATCAGTTTTGTATAACACCCAGTGCTCATTACATCACGTGCCCTCCTTAATGTCCGTCACCCAGTTACCTTGTTCCTCCATCCCCCCCTCCAGAGACCCTCAGTTTGTTTCCTAGGGTTAAGAGTCTCTTATGGTTTGTTTCCCACTCTGATTTCATCTTGTTTTATATTTTCCTCTCTTCTCCTATGATCGTTTGTTTAAAATATATAAGCCTAGGAAGGCATACTTTCCATCTACCAAAATGAAAATCTTAATTTCATTTTGAAACAAACACTTCTATTTTAAGAAGGTGAATGGTATAGTGATAAATACCAGATCCAAATTTTTTAAAACCTGTGGTACTTCTAAGATACCTTAGGAGCATTAAAGGTTTTTTTTTTCTTTAGACCTTTTAAGAATGATTCTTTTATCCAGAAAACTTTTATTTTATTCATGCTGAGTGTGACTATATTTGAATAATTGCTTTACTTTCATAATTAAAGAAAACTTCCAAATGTAGCTGTCCTCAGAAATTATTTAATCAAGAGATTTAACCAATTTTATTGTTATTCACACAACAAAATATTTATTGAGTAGCCATTATATTCCAGATTGTTCTCACTATAAAGAATCCAATAATAAACAAAGCCCTCATGTTTATGTTCTAAGGACAAATAGCAATAAACTAATATACAAGTAAATGTGTAAAAGAGTATTAGCTTGTGATAAATTCCATAAAGGAAAATGTTGTGCCTCGGTGCAGTTAAATGCCTGATTCTTGATTTCAGCTCAGGTTCTGTCTTGGGGTTGTCAGATTGAGTCCTGCATTGGGCTCCACACTAAGCAGGGAGTCTGCTTGAAATTCTCTCTCCACCTCTGCTCCTGACCCTGCTTGTATGTGTGGTGGTTCTGTCAAATAAATAAATAAAATCTTAAAAAAATAAAAATAAAAAGGAAATCAGAGTGAGAGGACAGAGAGTAATTTTAAATGAGCCTTGAGGAAATACTTTGCTTTCAAGTTGAAGCATATAAACTCTTTGGCTTTTGTTTTTAAATTTTGGCTTTTGACCATTTCTGTTGTTGGTGAAAATTATTTAGAGAAATCAAAAACTCATTGTACATATTTTGTATACTAACCAAAAAAATTTAGCCTCAACTAGTGAAGTTAGCATTTATAAATGGAAGTGTCTATAGAGGAATAAAATCTTTAGTTAGCCACTTTTCTTTACTTTTAGCAGTAAAGTCTGCAGCTCATGAAATTTATAATTCTGGAGTGGTTTCAGCTTGCACCAGCCCCTGGGGAGCCTGTTGATACAGCACTGAGTTACAGATTATTATTCAGCTGTAGAACTTCTATGTTTAGGCATTTTCTTACATCTTCCTCTCTTAGTTGAAATCTTGTATTTTTGCCAAATAAAACAAATCCCATACTAATAAGAAGCTATAAATAAACAGTAGGAGCATGAGTCAGAGCCAGCATCACCCTTATTCCTTGCGTGTACCTCTCTACTACTCCGCAGTATGTTCATTTTGCACAAACACACAGTACTGCGTAACTACTGTTCTACAGAGCAACTCCCATTATTTAAGTGAGGGTGATTTTGGAGAACTGAGCAATACTGTGACTACCAGAATTCTGGCTCTTACACAGTCAGAAGCAGAATGTCAAATTCTGTGTGCTATTGGTGGGAGAAAGAAATCTGTTTCCTACCCTTCCTGTATAAATCCCTGAAGAGTTCACCCCAGAAGACTGCTGTGAAGTCTCCAAAAGGGATTTTATATGCTGTAGCACAGTTCAGCAACTCTCCAGGGAAAAAAAGAAAAAGATGAGTTGCTTGAAAGTCCCATCTCTTCTGTTAGGTCCTGTCTGATAACATTTTATCCTATTTTACTTCATTAATTCATTTATTCATTAAGTAAATGTTCATTAAACACTATTATCAGACACCATACTACCATAGACTGTATAAAAATAAGCCAAAATCCTTGTCCTCCAGAAGTTTATTATAGTGGAGAAAAGTGATTTGTAAGTCTAAAATTACAACACTGTGATAGGAACTTATTATAAAAGAGATACATGCAGAATATTCTAAGATTACACACGAGACTACTGTTTATGAAGCATTTACTGTCCCAGTTGTTTTATGTAAGTTGTTTCATTTAATCCCCTCAAAAGCTCTCTGAGGTAGATATTACACTATGTCACTTGTGCCAGGAATACTGACCTCACCTAGGCAGGAGAAGGTGATACCAGGGAAAATTTCTTCACAAACACTCTTTGAGTTGATTATAGAAGGAAGAAAGCATAGGGTGGACAGTGGGAGGAAGATGAGCCGATGTGGTGTTTCACACAGAGAGAGGACATGAAAGAGAACCCATTGGGGAATGTAGACTAGGTTCTGGGAGATAAAAGATGGTAGGATCCAGTCATGAAGGAACTTACGAGCCATGCTTAAGGAATTTGGTCCTTACCCTGTAGAAGATGGAAATACAGTCAGACATGCATGTCAGGAAGGTAACTCTGAAATTGTTTGTACAGGGAGTTAGAAGAGTGTATCTTTGAAAGAAGTGATTTCTTTTAATGGAAGAAATTCCCCAGCATTATTTTTAGGCATTGTTTAAGCACACATAAACATTGAACTAAGTTCTCAAAACATTTCACACTTGTAGATTTACATCTATAAAAAGCAAAATAATTGTGGGCGCCTGGGTGGTTCGGTTGGTTCAGCGTCTGCCTTAGGCTCAGGTATGATCTCAGGGTCCTGGGAATGAGCCGAAATCACTGGGCTCCCTGCTCAGCAGGGAGTCTGATTCTCCCTCCTTCCTCCCCACCACCCCCTGCTCACGCTCCCTCTCTCTCTCAAAAAAAAAAACAAAAAACAAAAAAAAACCTGTGTAAAAACCCAAAATAATTGTATAACTTAAATATAAATAATTACAAAGATAATAAAACTTAACAACATGAATTGATGTAAAAGAATCCTGTTTTTGTGAAAGAGTTGCTAGTGACAAATGAAGGTGATGCTGACTCCCATGGTGCAGTTTCTTTCATTGTTTCCCGAGACATTTCCTTACTGTTGAGACATTTCATTCTCCCTCCATATTTCTCTTTGACCCACTAAGAAAACCTTTGTTCTATCTGATTAACAGTTGTCTGGGAGGAGGGGGAAAAAAAGTAATCATCCCTAATAGGGCTCCCCTCGTTGAGCAGTTACAGTAGTGCTACCTGGTAGCATCATAATCATAAAAAATATAATTATTGGCCCCCAAATTGCATGACAGTCATGACACCAGAATATGCTTATGTCGGTTATGTTACCATCAAAGTGAGTTCACAGAAATAATTACAGGGAACTGATGGACTCCAGTATGAGAAATGCAGAACTAGAAGATTCATTGTTCATCCAGAACAAGGATTTTGTAGACAAGCCATCAGTGCCTTCAGTAGAGAGTCATTGGCCAGAGCATTTTAAGCAGTCAGAAATCTAGGGCCCAGAGGTCAGTAGATTTTTATTAATCAGTGATCTTAGAGATCCTTGATAGTAGATATCATTGTTAACAAACTATACCAATTATGTCATTTGTGAGATAAAGAAATATGAACTTGATGAAGACATGACTATTGCCAGAAAGGGTTCTGCTGAGAAATGTACTTTTCAGCCAAGGTAGCCAGAAAGTTTGTGCTTACTTCACCTGAGTCTTGTGATACGGCTTCTAAATACTGATGATCTCAGGAATTCAAGCTAGTTTTTTTTTTTTTTAAGTACTTATATTCAACTCTGTAATACTGTGAGTCATCAATGATACGTAACAAGACAGTGAACAATATTTGATTTGCTTGTATAGAATTCACAATTCTCCATTTCAAAGGGTGAAGGGAGATTTTGAAATGTTAATGTGGAGAGTCTCCTTCAATAATAGCTAACGTTTACTGAGAAATTACCATGTTCAAGGCACTGCACTAAACTCTTTACTTGGGGATCCCTGGGTGGCTCAGCAGTTTGGCGCCTGCCTTTGGCCCAGGGGTGTGATCCTAGAGTCCTGAGATCGAGTCCCACATCAGGCTCCCTGCATGGAGCCTCCTTCTCCCTCTGCCTGTGTCCCTGCCCCTCTCTGTCTCTCATGAATAAATTAATAAAATCTTTAAAAAAAATAAAAAAAAACTCTTTACTTGTATTAACTAGCTTCATCCTCAAAACAACTTTTATGAGATTGCTATTATTATATTGTTTATTTTATAGATGAAGAAAATTAAGCACAGAGAGGTTAAATAACTGAGTGGGGCCACATAGCTAGTAAGTAGCAAAGCCAGGGTTTGAACATGGCTGGGTAACTGCACAACCTTAACCACATGCTGTAGTGCCGCTCGTCTTCATGTTAAGGCATGCATAGGTTAGATTTGGAGACTGGTTCTGGAGACGTTGAATTGGCAGTGACTACTGACCAAAACACATGGCAGCAGGTGCCTCTATGTTATTTATTTCTGTGCCCTTCCTTGCCGAAGTTTAGGAGGAAGAATGAAGGAAGGGGATGGGAGATATTTGTCTGCTGTAGAAAGTGACTCTGGCAGGGTTCTCAGTAATTATATTGTAAACTAAGCATTTTATGCTGAGGGGAGGTATGCAGAAGTTGTGAATGAAGCCCTTTGGCCTAGATAACTTTAAGATCCATTGCAGTGTGGAGATGAGGAATTTCATAAACATAAGGGGATAAATACTCCCACTCATCAGAATCTTAATCCAGGATTAGCCTCATTGATTATATTTCTCCTAACATGCAGAAATCAGTGGGGAAATAAGTATTTTGAAAGGTTAAGATCGAGTCTGTATTTCGAAGTTACATTTATATCCAAGAGTTGACATATAACAGTTGCTTAATATAATTCTATAAATGGAACTCCTACATAGGACCATAGAATCCTTTCTTCAGGGGCATAGTTTCAGAGTTGGAAGATTTTTTTTTTTTTTAAGATTTTTATTTATTCATGAGAGATACAGAGAAAGAGGCAGAGACACAGGCAGAGAAAGAAGCAGGCTCCTCAAGGGGAGCCTGATGTGGGACTCGATCCCAGGACTCTGGGATCACACCCTGAGCAAAGGCAGATGCTCAACCACTGAGCCACCCAGGCGTCCCAGAGTTGGAGGATTTGTAAAGGATAAATCAGTCCACAAATTTGTAGGTATTCCTGAAATTAAAGTGATGTGTCATTATTTGGCATCAGTAAATGCTGAGCCCTGCTGTGCTGTGGAGAAAGGAGACACTGATCTGGAAGAGACAACACTACACAGCTGTTCCCGCCTTCCTCCACCTGTTAGCACTCAGTGTTAATTTCATGGAGTGAATCAAGGCACGCAAGTGCATTAATAATTTTTAAAAACAACTGCTGATTGCTGGTGGTCAGTGGGAAGAGAAAAATTAGGAGCTGTCATTTTCCCACCAGCTGCTGCTCTCATTAACAAGGACAAGAAACATATTATGAATAAATACAATCCTTACATCACACTAGATAGAAAAAAGAGCAGCTGAGTTTCCCCAAAGGATTTTATATCCTATTATCAGACAAAGAGAATAATTTCATATAAATGGCTGCATTAGTCAGTGTCACAAGTAGAAATAAGTTCCCACTTCTTTAAAAGAGCAACCAGAAGTGTTTTCTCTTGGAAAATGTTTTTCACATTAAAGAGAATTTCCGTAGTAGCCCTCTTGTAATCTTGTATCATTAAAGTTATGAAGGAAATCAAGATATGAAAAAACTGTGGTTGTGTTTCAAAATTTGATTTTCCTTTTCTGTTTGATCACCCTATCTAATTCCTGTAACTTGAATGTAAATTTGCATGTGTAAAAATGTATGTATATCCAAGTCATCTTTTAGGAGAAGTTTAATGTAAGTATAAATAGAAATTCTTTCTCTAAAAAAAAAAAAGAAAGAAAAAAATTCTCTAGCCAAAAAAACAAAAATACCCAACAACAACTAGTATCTAATTCTGCCTTTTCTTAATCTCTTCACGTCCAAAACTATTACCATGTACTGTAATTATACTTTCTAAAACCCTCTAGATTCTTCTCTCCAGCCCCATTGCCATCAGTCTGAATGAGGCATGCTTTACCATTTGGGTTAAATCAGCGGTCCCTCTTCCTTTATTCTCTCTGCATATCCACCACCACCGCTGAAGTGATCCATCTGTGTGGTTTGTTTTCCCTGCTTGAATCCTTCATTGGCTTTTTCATTAAATCCAACTTCCTTAAAATGGCAGAATGGGCCCTGCCTCCATAAGCTGGTCCTTGCTTACTTTTCCTGCCTCAGTTACTGCCACTTTTCCTTGTACCTTAAGATCCAATTTACCAGTAATTCCCCAGTAACACCCCCCCCCCCCCATAGACAACCACAGTACTTACACACACGTTTTTGAAAATATAATTCCCTTCACATCTTTGTCACGTTCCAGGACACACAGAAATTTCAGCCCCTAACTGGGGCTGAACACAGTTGACTTGAATACAACTTAAATTGCTAGTTAGTCTAAGTATCTTACTGTGGTGCGTGTGCACTTAAAGGTTTGATGCAGTCCCCAGTTCATGCCTCAGAAATAACTAAAGAATTTATTTTCCAACTGCTGGAAGTCCTGCCAAGCAGCCCTCCTCAAGGAATTGCCTTGTCTGCAACTCAGGCAACTGTGAAAGAGGCTTTCCTGGTTTCCCATGGGGTCAGCTGAGGCTTTGTGATTGCATCCACTTCTAACTTCTCCCTCTGTTCTGTCTCTTCCTTTTTCACAGTTCCTTTCTCAAGAATACTCCCTGATAAACTTCCTATAAGCAATCTCTATTTGCTGGGGAGACCAACCTATAACATGTTTGTCTTGATGATACTTTTTTTGTTGGAGATCTTGTACAGTTACGGTTTGCTAAAATCTTACTAATTCAAGGTCATTTCATCAGACAAGTATTGAGCACCTGTGCCACATGCAGTGGCAGCAAATTAAGACTTGCCCTATGTCCTGAAGAAGTTTACAGTTCAACCGAGGTGGCACATTCAGAACTATACTACAGCATCTTTAGAATAATCCTTTTTTGAACTAAACCTCAGTAATTTAAATATAAAGCCAGAGGCATGCACTGTGATGTTGCAGAGAACAAAAGGAAAGTATCTCAGGGAAGATGAAAATAAGCGGAGTGAAATTTTAGACTACAGAGTTTGTCTTTATGATTCTGGAAGCCTTTAGGGGAAAGGTTTTTTTCACTTTTTATTTTGAAATAAGTTCAGGCATCAGATGAGTCACCGTATCGAACTCCCATATACTTTTGTACTGATTCATCAATTTTTAACATTTCTCCACATGCTTTAACATTCTTTCACTATACACATACACATGCACACTATTTTTTGCAAACCATCTGACACTAGGTTAAATACATCATGTCACTTTATCCCTTAATACTGTAGATTTTTTTTGTTTTCAAAGATACTCATTTCTGGGGGATCCCTGGATAGCTTGGTGGTTTGGTGCCTGCCTCTGGCCCGGGGCGTGACCCCGGGGTCCTGGGGTCGAGTCTCGCGTCGGGCTCCCTGCATGGAGCCTGCTGCTCCCCCTGCCTGTGTCTCTGCCTCTCTCTCTCTCTCTCATGAAAAAAGACACTCATTTCTGTAACCACAGTACAGTTCTCAAATTCAGGATATTTGACCGATAGTTTAATCTTAACAGTCCAGATTCAAATTGTTAGTATCCCCAAAGAAGATGAGCTTTAAGAAGAGCCGTGGAGCATAACGTTTGCAACTCAAACTAAACCTCGTATGAAGTAAGCGCGGAAGACCTCAGAACTTTACTAACGTGATTAAAAAATCGTAGTGAAGGGAACCACTTTTGCCTTCCTAAGGGGAAGGCGTGGATACACCCAAGTTCCCAGTAAAGGTGTGACTTCAGGCTCCCCGGCGGTGAGGGGCCGTTCAAGAGACCGTGTGCTCGGGCTCCGGGTCCGGGTCCGGGGTCGTGCCCCTGCGTGCGCTCCTTTGGGAAGCACATCGACTTGCTGCTGGGTGTTCACTGTGCTTAAGTTCAGCGCTGTTCTCCGGAGGCTTCCCCCCTGCGCAGGCTTCCCGCCTGGAGGTTGCTGGGGGGACGGGAGCCACGGGGCCTGAGCCCCGACCGTGACCCCGGGACCCCGGGAGCCGGGCTGCCGCCGGGGCGTCGCGGGGCTGGCATGCTGGGCATGCGCCCCCCACCCCCGCCGCGGGCCGGGACTCCGGGACGTCATTTCCGGCGTGGCTGGGCGTGGCCTGCTGGGAGTTGGCGGCGTGGCTGGAGCCGCGGGATGTGCGGGGGAAGTGGAGCCGGGGACCTGGTGTCCAGCCTCGCCCCTCAGCCCCGCTGCTGGAGCTGCCGGGAATCCGCCGGGTGCCCGCCCCGGAGCCCCGTGGCCGCCTCTGCAGACCCGGGCCTCGGTCGGATGCCGGCACGGCCGGGGGCGAGGGGCCGCGGGCCTCGGGTGGAGCGTCGGGGCCGGTGAAGCGTGAGATGGAGCTGCCGAGAGACCCGCGCGGCCCGGGGCGGGGGACAGGCGGGGGACGGCGGCGACTTGGCGGTGTCCATCCAGGAGGGCGACGGCGGGGCCAGGCTGGCGTCCGAGACGCTGAGGTGCCCCCAGGTGGAGGGTTGTCGCCTCCTGCCGCTGAGGCCCCGGAAACCAGCACGTGAGTGTGCGCCGCTTCTGCGTGTCCGGGGCGAGGAGGCGCCTCGCCTGGCCTGGCGGAGTCCTCACCAGCACGGACGGGAGCACCGGGAGCACCAGCGCGGCGGCCTCCACCGAGGACCGTTCCCCGCCCCCTCCCTCAGGATGCGCCTCCCTGGCGGAGTCCTCACCAGCACGGACCGGAGCACCGGGAGCACCAGCGCCGGCGGCCTCCACCGAGGCCCGTTCCCCGGCCCCTCCCTCAGGAGGTGCGAGGCGCCGAGCTGCTCGGGCAGCCGCAGGGCTGCTCGTGACTCCACGGGTGGTGAAGCGGCTGGAAGTGCACCTCGTGTAGTGCCGGCTTCTCTTCACACCGGGCTTACGGGGTCCTTGTTCCTTGCTTTTTCTTTCGCTGAGAAGACGGGGACAGACCGTCTAGTGGGAGGCGGTGGGGCTGCTGAAGGAGAAGGACTGCCGTTTTTAGAAGCAGTTTTGTAGACGAATGTTGGCCACGGTTTCTTTTTTACGGCATCGGTGACATTGAATGGCTTCAGGGGTCACTCAAAGAAAAACCTCAACTTTAAAAGAAAAGTGAAATGAAGCCTTGCCTAAGGTTCTGCTATATGTTACGTTGTTCAAACCTCAGAAATGCTCCTTTTACCACCATCGTTTGTTTTTTGCAAGGAAAGGGGCTTAAAAGGATGAGTTTAGGTCTTTGTATGTCTCCCGATTTGGCAGACTGAAATAAAACCTGGTTTTAACATTTAATAATGTACTAAGTGTGCTTATCTGAACTGTTATCTTAAGATATATAGGATTTCTGTCCTCAGTTGGACTCATACCGTTGTTATTTTTCAGCTGTGATATGTAAGAAAAACGAGCATGTAAGGAGTACCAGATCTTCATTGTTCTAAATGGGCAGCCACACCTCCCTTAGAACCAAGAGGAATCTGTGAAAACTGCTTCCTTGCACAACCTCTACCATCTCCACATCTTCTGGTTTCTTGTCACACAACTTAGAATTTCTTCTGTGTATTTATCTCAAGTTCCTGCTGTACCCTTTAAGCTTTATCACATTTACCCCCCCCCCCCCCATTGAATTTCTTCTCCATTCCCCTTTTGTCTCTTGAGATAATTTTTATGGCCTCTCACTCGAATTTCCATCTCATATTATATGGATCATTATTTAAATCTAAACACTCTAAAATGTGACTTGAGTTTTTCCCTCCTGCTTTTGCTGCCTGGTTGAGAGGAAACCAGTGTCTTTTCAACAGTGATCTATACTGATGATATAGAAGTCCACCATTCCCAGATTCAGTAAAGTGAATTATTGCACTCTGAGTCACCTCATGCATTAGAGGGAATTTCTTGCTTCTGATGTGATGAATCCTTTGTCCGTCATGGCTTTTGCTCAGAATTTTATGTTTTCTGATAATAAAGATGTTTTAGCTTAAGTATGTCTATTCAGAACACCTTTTAAAACAAAATTTTTTTTTAAAGATTTTATTTATTTATTTGAGACACACACACACACAGAGGCAGAGACACAGGCAGAGGGAGAAGCAGGCTCCATGCAGGGAGCCCAACATGGGATTCCGTCCTGGGTCTCCAGGATCACGCGCTGGGCTGAAGTTAGTGCTAAACCACTGAGCTACCTGGGCTGCCCCAGGACACCTTTTTTTAAGTGTTAATATTATTTGAAGATCTTCATCACTCAGAAACACCACCTATAGAAGTTACAGAGTAATACTTTTGGAAAAAGCATGAGTGGGAGTTAACTTTTTGTTATCTTTTTATTGTAGGAATTATGATTTCTGTGCCCAGTGGATAGCTTCATCTCTTTTTCCCATTCAACTACTTGTGCTCTTAATCCTCAATACTTTTGAAATGGTATACATACATAAGATCTTATTCTTTTAAAATGTTTTATAGTAATACTTTCATGCAATAAGTTATTTCTCAAGTGAGTTTTTGGTGGGAAAATTATGAGGGATTAAATTTACTTTTTTTGTTAGAGGTGAAAATGTATTTCCCATTGTAATTTCTTTCCTACATAAGATCTTCTGAACCAAGGTGACCATACAAGAGTCCAGTATCTATTTTAAAACTTATTTGTAGTTCTGCCTTTTTTCTTCTTTTATAATCTCTTTGTAGGGATATAGTTCTTGCTACAAATGCAGTTACCTTCTGAACTTGCTATGGATAGGGTCAAAACATGAATAATTTCATCTCTTCTTTTAACTGATCCTAATGTTCCCTCTCTCCATTTCCCCATTAAATGAGTGAAATCACTTTTAAAATCAGACTTTTTCTTCAGTAGTTCCTCTTCATCGTGTTTTGGTTGCCAAGGGTGAAAACTAGCGTGAACCTTTATGTACAGGCTTGACTCTACATGCTGTTATAAGAATGTTTCCTATTTATCAGCAAGAATTATTTAAGGTATAAAGCCAGAGATGCTTCCTTTTGTATGTTTTCAAGAAAAGAAAAAAAAAATTTTCTGAGTTTGAACTAGACCGCATTATTTATGGTGGGTAGTTTTTGTTTTTTCTAAGGTGGTAGGGATACCCATTATTCCTGGACCAGCCTTGTTTTCTGTGTTGGAACATTGTACATTTAGAGGTTGGTGTCCGTGTCTGGTAGGAAGCATCTAATGATTCCTGGCATTTCTTTTGCTTTCATTGTCCTTATCTGTTTCACCTGAAGGAGTGAAAAGACTCCATGAGGAAAGTGAGTTAGAGACATAAAATTCTGTTGCAGTCACCTTTTATTTTTAAAATTTCATAGTTTTATCTAGAAAATGTGCCTTGTACTTGGACTTGTTCTTACTGAAATGGATATGAATATTTTTCTATTCTAACCTGTATAGAGTAGAAAGATTTGTAAACTGGTTTAGTAGATACTTTATTTTCAAAGTAAACTGAAAAATGATACCGAGATGAAAGAAGTTTATTCTTCCATTGACCTTGTGAAAGGACTTTCAAATCTGATTTAAAACAGCAGCAACAACAAAAGATAGTGCCTGATAGAAAAACCTCTGTTTGCATTTGACATTCTCCCTCAAGAGTTATCTTTATTTCCCTTGTAAGGTGTTCTATCCAAATCATAAAAGTGCCAAGAACCCTACATCATTTTTAGATTTGGCAGGCATTTATTTGCACCCAAGTTTGTAATGGACAATGTAAGGGAAGTCCAAACTTGCTTAGTTTTCAAGCATAGTTAATCTTCTAAGGTTTAGAATACCTGTTCCATGCATTCAAAACTACCGTCTTTTGCTTGTTCATTTTACTTCAGACCTATGCGAGATTGAAACAGTCTCTAACATCCAGGCATGCCTTTTACTAAGAAAATACGCATGTCCTTTGTAGTTAAGAGGTTTTGGTATTTGTTTTTTCCCGTTTTAACAATGTATGAAACCAAATTGGATCTGGAATGCTTTTAAAATCCCTTCTGCAAAAATTAAGCCCTTTGTGATTTTCCCCTTTCTTGCAAATGGTTGCAAAAGCACTTACAATAATAGACTTATTTTATGAACTGGTATAAAAACATAGTTTCTGATACATATCATTTGCCTATTATTAGTACTTATAGCTCCATTTTTGTTCCTTTTAAAGAGAAAGCTGACTCGAGAGCATGTTTTGATGTTTTATTCTTAAGAAATAGTTTAAAAAACTTATTTGGGGATTAAATAATTTTAGTTTTAAATTCCTTTTGTAGTTTGTTAAAGCTTCTAACTCAAATTTGAAAACTTGGAAATTGGTAGATCTGGCTTTCAGAGTGAAAAACTGAGTGAAAATACTTTTCTTAAATCATAAATGATATAGAAGAAGTTTAATTTTAAAGTTCTTAAACTTTGGAGTGTAGAGGGTTTTTTAAAGTTACTGAATTGTTTATAAATTCCTGGGTTTGAAGAGGCAGCAGTTTTTATAGTTTTTAGGAAGTTTTCATGTGTCTACAGAATTTTTACCAAATGGCCTTAACCATTAATAGAAAACTATGTGATCAGTTTTAAAGTTTAAAAGAACTATCTCAACGCTCAGAAATTTGGAAAAATAACCAGGGAGAAATTACCCGTAACCCTCTAGGTCAAAATTATTGAAATGTATGTGTGGATTTCATTTATTTTAAAGAATACATATGTGTTGTTAAATCATTACAAATTCATTATGCATGTTTCTGTAGAGGATAAGCATTTGTATTTAAATCCGATCTTACCAATATTATAATTTCATTTGACTGATACCCAGATTCAGAGAGCAAGAAGCAAGAGATAAACCCCTTTCATTCTGTTTTTCAAGGATTCTTACGGCTCATAAGTATGAGAATATTTGTCTGAGTCAGGGATTTTGACTGGAGTGTAGAAAATAGGATCTGGTAGCCAGGAAGACATGTGCCTCCTAGGAGAATGTCTAGGTTAGTTTAGGATTTTACTATGCTATTGGGTTGGGAGCTCCATATGGCATTAGCAATACAGCTATAATAATTTTAGTGTTTAGTGCTTATCCCCCTCCCATCCCCCTCCCAAGAAAAGCATATTAATTACCTATAAAATATGTACAAGAAAGGAGTTATAGTATTTTATACTGATTAGATAAGTTATTCCTACTTGCATGATTTGTTGTGAGTAGGAGGAACTCCTACTTCCTCTGTCAGCATTTAAACATTTCTGAAAGATCCTATTGTGCACTGACATCAAGGCATTTTTTAGAAATTACTGATCTTTTTGAAAAAAACAAAGGACTCAGTCAGTTAAGAAACAGGTGCTGGACCAGCCTTGTTTTCTGTGTTGGAACATTGTACATTTAGAAGTTTCATGACTTATCTTTTCATCAACCGTAATAGATGACCATGCATTTGTCCGTTGCTTTCTTTGTTTTCTTTATTGTGCTAAGTCTTTTTTTTTTTTTTTAAGATTTTATTTGAGAGAGAGCGCACATCAGCAGGAGGAGGGGCAGAGGAGGGAGAAGGATAAGTAGACTTTGTGCTGAGTGTGGAACCCAACACAGGGCTTGATCTCCTGACCCTGAGATTGCGACCTGAGCTGAAATCCAAGAGTCAGTCTCTGGTCACCTAACCAACTGAGCCACCCAGGTGCCCCTGTTGGGCTCTAAGTCTTCAAGTTCCTAAAGGTCAATTTTCAGAATTTTATCAGTGAAGCTTAGTGAACCCAGTCACTCAAATTTAAAATGTCTTGCCTAGTAAACTAAATTTAACGAATTCTATCACATAGAGAATGTCAAATGTTGTTTTTACTTATTCATGAAAAGCTAAGAGGAGCTGATGAACAGGAGGTGAACCGACAGTCAGAATTAGATTCCTTTCACAATTTGGCTGTTTTAGCTTTGTTTTTTAACCTCAGTCTTATAAAGTTTTACAACATTATGTTGGGAATGATAATGTTTGTTTCAAATACTATTGCTTTCAAAGTGTAAGGCATTTGGAGAATTGTTGAATACAGTTTTCAATTTTGATTTTTTGAAATTGAGAATACTTTTGCCCCTGTTAATTTTACAGATGGAGAAATTCAGACCCAGAGAGTTACATAGTATCACAGCTCATTTGTGACAAAGCAAAGTCTAGAAGCCAGATCATCTTCCATATCAGGCTAGTGTTCTTTTCATTGCACTACACGGTCTCCCTATTATCAACAAATGAGATTATGTTAAGAGAGTTCTTTTAGAAACACGCAAACCAGTAGAATTCCACAAATTAACATGTCCTTATCAAGTGTGTTACGTATTCTGCAAAATTTAAGAGAAGATGAAATGTTTTTAAACCTGTAATATTTTTACTTAAAGATTGTGTAAAGAAAAACTTTTCAAAATCTAAACTTACTTTAAGTGTAATTTGGTTATAAAAATGATCCTTACTAAACAAAACCCAGGAGTCTCAGTACCTCCAGTTCCATATCCTTCTTAGGAGGAGTTCTGCTATACCATCAGCAATGTCTTTTGTGTTGGAGGATGGTGCTGTAAGAGCATTTGAGGACAGACCAGGAGCAGTATAATACAAGAATTTGTTTCTTAACTTTCTTAATACGTGGATTTAAAGTTTCCTACTGACCAATTCCACCACCCCTTCTCTTTACCACCAAAGAATTGCTAAGTGGAGTTGTTAACGGCTGCTGTTCTTAATAACCTACAGAATAAAGGGAGGAAAGCCGAAGAGCTGTAGTGTTTTGTTGGGGAGAAAGCCTGAACGGGCCATTTCCCAAAGGAAATTTATCCTGTAACGCTGCACTGTGTTCAATACAGTAGATACTAGTCTTCAAATGTAACTGGTCATTGAGATCTGCTGTAAGTATTAAAGGCACAGGAGAGTTTGAAGACTTAGTATACAGAAAAAGTAAAATACCTCAAATTTTTTGTCAATTACCTGTTAAATGATCATATTTTGGCTTTACTGGGTTAAATAGATTATGAAAATTTCACTGTTTCTTTTTACTTTTTTATTGTGTACTAGAAAGTTTAAAGTTACCTATAAGCATAAAGTTAGCACTGCATAGAGCTCAGATTTCTAAGATAATTGGGATGAGCCTTGAAGCTGAAACAAGAACTTTCTACAGTGGTATATTATGGGGACATGGTATTCCATTAAGTGTGGATGTTTTGATTTTTAGTAAATTTTTATTGGTTTTTCTGTCCAGTTCATAATATACAATTCAGTAAAAGCCACTCATGGAGAGTCTGAACTTTATTAACCAAGCCTTCTTAGACTCCAACTTGATCTTGGAACTTAGAATGCCTGAAGGAGTGGATGACTAGAATGCCCCATAAATACACTTTCTAAATATCATGTCTGTTACCCAGACTTTCAGAGCCTAGAGTACTAGTAATCTGTATGGCTACTTCAGGGCAGCTTTATTTTGCCTCAGAAACCAAGTAGATGGTAAGTTTGGCATCCTCTTATAAAAATTGAGACCCAGACTTTTTTGTGTGGATGAAAGAATAATGTACCTCAGATGCCTACAAATATCTACAGGTGAAGTCAGGCTGTCCCACAAGGAGCAACCTTTGAACACTCAAATCCCCATAATTCCACTGAATTCCCATAATACTGTTTCTTTATATTTTTATGTCTATGTTATATATCTTCTCTACTTAAGTTCCTTAAGAAGAGTGAAGAATTTTTTATTCACTCTCTTGGGGTTTTTCCTATAGGAAATTTATAAAGTATTTTGAATTAAATTGAATTAAACCAAAACTAGGTCAAACTACAGAAAATTGTTTCTCCCTTTTCTCATAAGACATACAATAAATAAGTGAGGCACTCTGCTACAATCGAACCTGCATGTGGATGTGCACCCAGACAACACAGTGTGAGATACCTAAAAATCTGATTCAGAATGAAAGGCCATTTTTCTGGCTTCTAATTAAACTTTTTCATGTCACAATAACATAAATGTTTTAAAGTACTCCTGGCAGCTCTCCTTGGATACTCCCAGTAATTTCATTAAGCCTATTCACCCGGCGAACAGCTGCAAGTTATTCCAAACATCTGCACTGAATCCCCACTGAAAACAACTCTCTCACCCCATTAACAACACCAGTAATTCTCTTATTATTTTTCTATCCATGAATTATGGAGAAATAAGCCTAGTATATCAAAGAGGGAAGAATCCTGAAAATTGTTTCTCAGAACTCATTCTCTATGCTCATGCACATGATGCTTTACCTTCCAGATTTCTGTACTTAAAAATTAATAATTTCCTTAATACTTGAACATTAATACAGTTTGTTAAGTAGTTAAAGAATTCTTTCAGATTTTATTAAGTTTTATTTGCTAATAAATATAAAGACTTAAAACGTTTTGCATAAAAATTATTTTGTAAGTTTTGTACAGTTCAGAATAAGTGTAGTGGACTCAACACACCACTCCCTTGTTCCTCTGCTTCTTTAATATTGGTGGATATTTTTCTTTGCTTTTTTCCCCTACGTTTATGCTGTGAGACAAGCACAAAATTATTGAACCCATTACCTCTGTATTCACAAATTATTCCAATACTTCTATTAGGCAGCCATCCAGAACTGAAGAATTAGACTATATGGTTGCCGTTCTGTGGAGGAGTAATACTCAATTCTGCTTATAAATAATGAACAGATGGCATGAAAAAAGACCTCCTAGAAAATCATTTTTATGAACCTTATGAACAGAGGGTTAATATTTCCATTAAGAAGCCATTAAGTCAGATATAATTCTTTAGCATTCAAACTCCACATTATTATATTTTATTTATTTAGTTTTAAAAGTATTTTATATATTTATTTGAGACAGAGTGAGAGAGAGAGGGCATGAACAGGGGTGGGAGGAACGGGGAGGTAGAAGCAGACTCCCTGTGGAGCAGGGAGCCCAACACGGGGCTTGATCCCAGGACTCCGGTATCATGACCTGAGCCAAAGGCAGACACTTAACTGACTGAGCCACCCAGGCACCCCCACATTATTGCACTTTATTATAAGAAGTCTAAAGATGAAACAGTATAGTAGGAAGAATAAATTGATTTTGATGAATATAAATCTGTTTAAACTTTTATTTTTTTAATTTAATTTTATTTAAATTCACTTAATTAACACATAGTGTATTATTTCAGAGGTAGAATTCAGTGATTTATCAGTGATACATAACACCCAGTGCTTATTACATCATGTGTCTACCTTACTACCCATCACTCAGTGACCCCATCCCCCCCCCCTCCTCCAGCAACCCTGTTCATTTCCTATGGTTAAGAGTCTCTTATGATTTGTCTCCCCCTCTGATTCTGCCTCATTTTATTTCTCCCTCCCTTCCCCTGTGATCCTCTGTTATTTCTTAAATTCCAGATGAGTGAGAACATATGATAATTATCTTTCTCTGAGTGACTTATTTCACTTAGCATACCATCCTCAGGTTATATCCATGTCGTTGCAAATGGCAAGATTTCATTTTTTGATGGCTGAGTAATATTCCATTGTTTATATACCACATCTTCTTTATCCATTTGTTGATGGACATCTGGGCTCTTTCCATAGTTTGGCTATTGTGGACATTGCTGTTGTAAACATGGGGGTGCGGGTGCCCCTTCGGATCACTACATTTGTATCTTTAGGGGTCAGTACCTAGTAGCGTAATTGCTGGGTCATGGGGTAGCTGTATTTTCAACTTTTTGAGGAATCTCCACACTGTTTTCCAGAGCGGCTGCACCAGCTTGCATTCCCACCAGCAGTGTGAGAGGGTTGCCCTTTCTCCACATCCTCGCCAACTTCTGTCATTTCCTGGATTCTTAATTTTAGCCATTCTGATTGGTGTGAGGTGGTGTCTCATTGTGGTTTTGATTTGTATTTCCCTGATGCCATGTGATGTTGAGCAGTTTTTCAAGTGTCTGTCGGCCATTTGTAGGTTGTCTTCGGAGAAATTGTTCATATCTTCTGCCTATTTCCTGACTGGATTATTTGTTCTTTGAGGGTTGAGTTTGATAAGTTCTTTATAGATCTTGGATAGTAGCCTTTTATCTGATAAGATATTTGCAGATACCTTCTCCCAATTAGTAGGATGTCTTTTGGTTTTGTCGACTGTTTCCTTTGCAGTACAAAACTTTTTGTCTTGATGATGTTTAAACTTTTAGAAAGAAGATTAAGAGTATTGGCAACAATAAATGAAGTCAGAATAGCTTGGTTAAAGCAAGCAGATGTAGCTTATTAAAAGAGTATCTCCTTAATTCTATAGCACGTGCTAATATTTTGCTTTCCAAGTACACACATTGAGACATAAACCTAGCTAGGATGTGCTCGTTCTATAAAAATGTTTTGCAAAACAATCCTCAGCTCCCTAAGAAAATTTAAAAATTTGAAAATTAAAAATGATATTTGAAAATTGAAAAATGCAACCTTTGATAAAAGCAAAGGCTATGGGAATTATCCTAGTCAGAAATATTATTCATTCCTTTTAACTCTTCCATTCCTACTTCAGAAACCATTTAAATTTATTCAAAAAGATTTAATTTTAAAAAGTTCTGCCCAGGGCAGCCCCGGTGGCTCAACGGTTTAGCACCACCTTCAGCCTGGGGCGAGGTCCTGGAGACCTGGGATCAAGTCGGGCGTTGGGCTCCCTGCATGGAACCTGCTTCTCCCTCTGCCTGTGGCCTGTGTCTTTGCCCCACCCCCCCATAAATAAATAAAATCTTTAAAAAAGTTCTGCCTAGAACTTAAATTTAAAAGTCTGCCTAGGAAATAAATTTGAGATTTTTAGTATTATTCACAGTAATGCTGTGTTGGTCTCTTAAATTAACTTAAACATATGGTTATGTAAGAGACAGATGGATGTTCCTTTTAATGAATTAATGCCAGAATATGAGTATTCTTTTAATTATTTTAAAATTTTATTTATTCTTTTTGAAATTTCACTAATTTCTAAACAAAATTTACTCTGAAATTTTTAACTACACTGTGAGAGTGATGGCTAGTTTATTTTCTTAGATACAATTTTGATCTCGTCTCAGTAATTTCAAGAGACACTTAGTAAACCATAAAATTGTACTGATCCCTTGACTAGCATATCCTGAGGATTTATTGATTGATCTGTTAATTTGTCCATGCGTATATGAAACTATTTCTGTGTATGGTTGGGATCACAATTAGTATTAATGCATTCACTAACTTATGTTTGTGAGTACTTTTGCTGTGTACTTTTAGTAATAACATTGATTCGAAGTTTAGTATAAAGTTACAGTATACAGACCACTGTGTCAATTACCTCATACATTATTTTGTCCTGGTTATATATATATATTTTTTTTTTAATTAAGTAAACTATGCACCCAACATGGGGCTTAAACTCAGCCCCGAGGTCAAGAGTCCCATGCTCTACCTACTGAGCCAGCCTAGTGCCCCTATTCTGTCCTATATTAATTAAACAAACGTTACCCTTAACTATTATAAAATGAGTTTTTCTTTTTATCATGCATATGAAGTATATGTATATACTTAGTAATATTTAAAGCCAGTTAGTCTTGAATGACCAAGATATATTCTTCAGTCTCAGCCTTTCCCCCTCAGTATACTTAAGTTTGTTTTAGGTGAGCCACAGATTGGGTTTATATTCATAGTCTGGCAATACCAATGTAGCTATTTTTTGTTTCTAGATTTGGACTTGTTCTTAGATCATTTTAAACAGCTAAGTTATATATACTCACTTGAAATGTAGTGGTTTAAAACTGCCGTACAAGAATTTTAACTTACTATTTTATATGGTGAGATTTTTATATTTTTATATTCTGAGAGTTGTCAGATCACACATTGATCATTCTTTGATTTTCTGCCCGAAGTAGAGTCATACATGTATTTCACCTCATGTAACGATTCTTGATTCTCTTTAGGAAAAGCTGTATCCTGGAAACTGTGGGAATAAATCATAGATTCAGAGATTTATAGGACAGTTTCTACAACTCATGACTTAAAACATATAAGAACAATTACAAATATGTAAGGCTTGTCTATATGTACTTTGCCCTTAACACTTTAGTTTGTGCCTGTGTTAGAACTGTTCATGCGAATGCATTTTGGGGTCTATCCATAATACTGAAATAATTCTCTATATTCATGTGAAATTACTTCAGTTTACCTTCATTTATAATCACCCCTAGTTCTTACTTGTCATTCATATAAATTAGAGGGTATAAAGATCTGTGATGACCATTTTCCCCCCAGTATGTTTAGCATTCTGATCTTATACCATTCAGAGTGATGTTAAAAGTAGCAACTTCCTGATTAGACACCAAACACTAGACATACACAGAGCGCAGAAATTTTATATTAAAGACATATATGACTTGATAGAATAAGTATGTTTGCAAAGTTGCTGATGGATATCGATTTCCTTTTATTTAGGGATATCCCAGAAACTCACCCAGGCAGTGGGAGGGTTCCAGTACTCTTAGCAATATGATAAGCTCCCTTTCTTGAGTGAATTGTATTTTCCAGTTTGAAGATCTCAGTGTCTTTTTCCTTGGCAATTTTAGAAACACTTATGTTGATTTGATGATTGTTGCTATGTTGGAATAAAATTGTTGTTGATAGAGCTGGGTCTAAGTCCCAACTGGGCCTCAGTTTTTTCAATTGAGGGCATAGACTCCCTGATCCATAAGAGTTCTTCCTGTCCCGTGACTCTCTGCTTTTGCTTCATACAATTTCTGTCATATTTTGGTTGACTTTTTGAATGTAACAGAAGACCTTCAAGAAAATCCCCTACATAAGACTTGACCAAACCTGAGATTTTAGGGGTTGCGGGGAGATGAACATAAAACCTTCAAAGAGGAAACTGTAAGCTGAGTTATATAAGGTGAATAGGTATTCTCAGCACACAATAATAAAGAGCAAGGGCATTCCAGACTCAGGGAACCTCACTGTAAAGTTAAGTATCCATGAAAGAATGTGGTGGGAAAGAAAAGGAATAATTTGAGTTAGAATTTGGCAAGTATTTTACAGGATAAGGTCAGAGGAGAAAGTTGGGCCCAGATTTTTAGTTTATTAGCCATCACCTTTTAGTTAAATATACTATATTTATATGCTTTTTGAATATCAGAGATGTAGCAAGAGTTGGGAGATAAGAAAAACTTCAAAATTTTAAACCAAACTACTTTGGGTTTTTTTTTTTTTAACCTTTTAGAAAGCAGCAGTTTAGTATCTTTGCTTAATAATTGTGAGAATGTTGAAGAAAAGAGAGGGTTAGGATTAATCAGTTAAATATCTTTACTTCCTTTTGTTATCTAGCATTCACTTCTTAGGCATTTTCCTTTTTTTTTTTTAATAGTACCTATTTGTTTTCCTAATTAATAGGCATTTAGTTCCTTTTTTAGTTTATCACTCCTCTTGATAATTAGCCTAATACTCCAGTCAGTCATTTTATTTAGATTGTCATCGTATATGTCTTTTGAGCTCTGTGTTAGTAGGTGGATTTTCCATGATCTTCTGTGAAGTTAGAGTGCACAACCATTTTATAGTTGTAAAAAGTATATCTATAGCTGCAATTTCCTAATAGAAGGAAATTCTTGTAAGGGCAAAGATCTAAACCTTAAAGAAAAAAAATCTAAAGAAATCCCCCTTCCCCAAAATACCCCTCTAAAAATAAGGGGTATTTTGTAAATAAGTATTACTTTATTCTTGCCTACAACTCTTTTCAGAGTCTTTATTAATAAGAATGCTCTTGTGTGTGACCTAGCATTCCAGGGCAGGGCTGAACACATCTCATTTCCTCTAGCTTCACCATTAATTACTCATATCAGCACTTGTGTAGATCTCACACTGGAGAGAGTAAACTGCAGCTTAGATTCTTTTTCTGTTTTTAAGTTTTATTTTAATTCCAGTATAGTTAACATACAGTGTTACAATAGTTTCAAGTGTACAATAGAGTAATTCAGCAGTTCCATACATCACCTGATGCTCGTCACAAGTGCACTCTTTAATCTTCATCACCGGGCAGCCCGGGTGGCTCGCAATTTAGTGCAGGGTGTGGTCCTGGAGTCCTGGGATCGAGTCCAATGTCGGGCTCTCTGCATGGAGCCTGCTTCTCCTTCTGCCTGTGTCTCTGCCTCTCTCCCTCTCTCTGTGTCTCTCATGAATAAATAAAATCTTAAAAAAAAAAAAATCTCCATCACCTGTTTCACCCATCCCCGCCACCTCCCCCTGTAACTATCAGTTTGTCCTCTAAAAGTCTATTTCTTGCTCCCGGCCATCTTGGCGGTTGCTGTTGGTTGGGGCCGTCCCGCATCTAAGGCAGGAAGATGGTGGCCGCAAAGAAGACGAAAAAGTCGCTGGAGTCGATCAACTCTAGGCTCCAACTGGTTATGAAGAGTGGAAAGTACGTGCTGGGGTACAAGCAGACCCTGAAAATGATCAGACACGGCAAAGCGAAACTGGTCATCCTGGCCAACAACTGCCCGGCTTTGAGGAAATCTGAAATAGAATACTACGCCATGTTGGCCAAAACTGGTGTCCATCACTACAGTGGCAATAATATTGAATTGGGCACAGCATGTGGGAAATACTACAGAGTATGCACACTGGCTATCATTGATCCAGGTGATTCTGATATCATTAGAAGCATGCCAGAACAGACTGGTGAAAAGTAAATCATGCAAAATTTTTCTTTAATAAAACTGGCCAGAGCTTGTTTTAAAAAAAAAATAAATAAAAGTCTATTTCTTGATCTCTTTCTCTCTCTTTCTCTCTGTCTCTCTCATTTCCCCCCTTTTGTTTTTTAAATTCCACAAATGAGTGAAATCATATGGTATTTGTCTTTCTCTGACTGACTTATTTTGCTTAGCATTATACTCACTAGCTCCATTCATGGCTGAATAATATACACACTACATCTTTATCCATTCATCGGTCAGAAGGGGACACTTGGGATGCTTCCATATTTTGGCTATTGACAGCAATGCTGCTACAAACATAAGGGTGCACATATACCTTTGAATTAGTGTTATTGTATTCTTTGGGGAAATAAATACCAGTGGTGCGATTGCTGGATCATACATAGTTCTCTATTTTTAACTTTTTGAGGAACCTCCATACTGTTTTCCACAGTGGATGCACCAGTTTGCATTCCCACCAATAATGTACCAGTGTTCCTTTTTCTCTACATCCTCACCAACATGTGTTGTTTCTTGTATTGAGTTTAGCCATTCTCATGGGTGTGAGCTGATATCTCATTGTAGTTTTAGTCTGCATTTCCCTGATGATGAGTGATGTTGAGCATCTTTTCATGTGTCTGTTGGCCATCTGGATATCTTCTTTGGAGAAGTATCTATTCATGTGTTTGGCTCATTTTTTAATTGGATTATTTGGTTTTGGGGTGTTGAGTTTTACAAATTCTTTATATATTTTTGTTATTTTAGATGTGTATATCTTTATATATTTATTGGATATATCATTTCCAAGTATCTTCTCCCATTCCATTATGTTGTTGCCGTTTAGTTTTGCTGATTTTTCCTTCAATGGGGCATTGTATTTTAATATAGTCTCAGTTTATTTTTGCTTTTGTTTTCTTTGACTCAGGAGACATATCTAAAAAGAAGTTGTTTCAGCCGATGTCTGGGAAGTTACTGCCTGTGTTCTTTTCTAGAATTATGGTTTCAGATCTCACATTTAGGTCTTTTGTCCATTTTGAATTTATTTTTGTGTGTGGTATAAGAAAGTGGTCCTGGGGATCCCTGGGTGGCTCAGTGGTTTAGCACCTGCCTTTGGCCTGGGGCATGATCCTGGAGTCCCGGGATCGAGTCCTGCATTGGGCTCCCTGCATGGAGCCTGCTTCTCCCTCTGCATGTGTCTCTGCCTCTCTCTCTCTCTCTCTCTCATGAATAAATAAATAAAAATCTTTTTTTTTTTAAAAAAAAGAAAGTGGTCCAGTTTCATTCTTTTTCATGTTGCTGTCCAGGTTTCCCAAAATTACTTGTTGAAGAGACTTTTTCCCCATTGGATATTCTTTCCTACTTTGTCAAAGATTAATTGACCAGGTAATTGTGGGTTCATTTTTGGGTTTTCTTTTCTGTTCATTGATCTATGTGTCTATTTTTGTGCCAGTACCATACTGTTCTGCTTACTGCAGCTTTGTAATATAACTTTATGTTGCCTCCAGCTTTACTTTTCTCCTTCAAGATTGCTTTGGTTATTTAGGGTCTTCTGTGGTGCCATACAAATATTAGGATTGTTTGTTCTGGTTCTTTTAAAAAATATATTTTTTAATCAAAAATTTTTAAAGATTTAATTTCGTTATTTGAGAGAGAGAACACATGCACATAAGCCAGGGGGAGAGGGAGAAGGAGAAGCAGGCTACTTGCTAAGCAGGAAGCCTGACGTGGGGCTCAGTCCCAGGACCCCAGGATCATGACCTGAGCCAAAGGCAGATACTTACTGAGCCACCCAGGAGTCCCTGTTCTAGTTTTGTATGAAAGTGCTGTTCGTATTTTGATAGAGATTGCAGTAAACATGTAGATTGCTTTGGGTAATTTAGACATTTTAACAATATTTGTTTTTCCGATCCATGGGATGTCTTTCCATTTCTTTGTGTCCTCTTCAGTCTCTTCAGTATTTTATAGTGTTTAGAGTATAGGTCTTTCAGCTCTTGGTTAGGCTTATTCTTAGGTATCTTAATATTTTTGGTGTATTTATAAATGGGATTGTTTTCATAATTTCTGCTGCTTCAATACTGGTGTACAGAAATGCAACAGATTTCTAGATTTCTCTACATTGATTTTGTATCCTGTGACTTTACCAAATTCATTCATCAGTTCTAGCAGCTTTTTGATAGAGCAGCTTAGATTCTTATTACATTGTTCTGAGTGTTTCCAAAGATAAGTGGTGGGTGGTGTCGTAAAATGATGACTTCTGTTTCTTAGGGGCATCTGTTTTACAGCTGAACTCTGATGAAGATAGTAAATGATTTCCAATTAGCGTGATTTCCTCCAGTTGTGCTTCTCATAGTACTGTTTTTCTCTTTTTTCATGTTATTGTTTCTGATGAACATATTTTTCAGTTGAGTGCTCTTACTATAACTTAAAGCAGAAATTGCTTACATTACAGAAAGGGAATTTAATGGAAGGCTATTTTTAGTTCATAAGACTCTATGCAAATACTGGAGAACTCAGCCCAGAACAATGGTGAGAACCAAAGAAGGCCACAGAGCCAAGAGCACAGCCATTGTCTCAGCTCAAGAAGTTGAGTTAGGACAGCCCAACACTGGCCACCCCTACAGCCACTAGCACTGCTGCCACTGGCATCTCCCATTGCTGCTGTGAATTTAAATCTAAATTCACTAATGCCTAAGACTTTGAATTCTAGGTAAGTATCTGATTGGCCAGCTTCGATCACATGTCTGTGTTGTAGTTGCTGGAGAGCTGGGAGAGAAATTATGTCTGTCCCCTTCAGACTTCTGCAGTTAGAGATTTTTCCTCACAAAAACCCACAAGTAGACAAGATATTCAAATGCTGGATAGCCAAAACCAACAGCCAGTACTATAAAAACTAAGTTCTAAATCTTAAAAGTTTAGGGAAACTAATTTGAAAGTCACATAGCCAAAATGAAAATGATTTTGTAAACTCAGGAATGTACTCCATGGCTTACTTTACTGATATTAAATATTAAGAATATTAAATTTAAAACTTGGCTTTGATCTCTCCTGCTTTGTACTGTGTAATATAGGGCCTTAAATGTCCTCTTCTCTCCTATCTTCTCTAGACTCCTATAACGTTGGGATTTATGAAGGTAGCCTGGTGGTCAGACCACAAGAGACAAGTGGACATAACACTGCTAACCCTCTTAGTAGGAGTACATTTCTAGGAGTGAGATTGGTCTCAGCTAGACCTAGAGGGATATTAGGAGTAGTTATGACCCTGGGGGGATGAAGTAGGGTGAGAAAAATACAAGCAGAAAAGCAAACTGGGTTGGCCAGGGGAAGGGTGAAGGATAGGGAGTGTTGGCTGGGGTGATGGTGGGGGTATTTTGGGCCACAACAGATACTGAGTAGCTGGGCCAAGCTGGTGATTGGGAGGGGCGGGAGACATGCAGTGGAGAGAAACAGAGCATGTGTTGTACAGTTAGTGGCTGCCCAAATCCTTCAAAAATAATGCCTGTGAGAACTCTTTTATTATTGGAGTTTTGTTTTGTTGGGATTTGTTTTTGTTTTTATTTCGGTACTAGAATTTAATTTTATTTTTAAAGATGCTTCTTTGACAGAAGTTTCCACAGAGGAAAAGACCCTGTGTAATTTAAATAAAGCTGGACTTTTTTACTTGCACCCTCCTTTTTAGGGTTTATTCTTCTTTTAAATTTAAATTCAATTAATTAACATTAGTGTATTATTAGTTTCAGAGGTAGAGGTCAGCAATTCATCAGTTGCATATAATGGTGCTCATCACATCACATGCCCTCCTTAATGTCCATCACTCACCCCGTTCCCCTACCCCCTCCTTCTAGCTACCCTCTCAGCTCCCCCCTTTTTAAGACTGATTTTGACATGGTGACAAATCTAAAAGAAATACAAATCAGGGTGCCTGGAGGGCTCAGTTAAGTGAATCTTGATCTCAGCTCCAGTCTTAATCTCAGGGTCATGAGTTCAAGCCCTGCACTGGGTTCCACTCTGGAGGTTGAACCTACTTAAAAAAAAATAATTAAAAAAATAAGATGCAAATCCAAAACCTCATAAACTTGGTAGGTAGTGTAACGCCTTTAATTATGTCTGTTGAAAGATACTGCACAGGGAATATTAAATAAAACAGCAGCAGTATCCTTTGACCCCCTCCGCACCACACACACACCATCATCACACAAAGGCCACAGCTCAGGTTAGCTCTGTGTCCACTTCCTTTCCACTCTTCCAATTTTGAGACCCTTCTTCCCTGCTAAAAACTACTTTAAAAAAAAAAAAACAATTTAGCATCTTCCAACTCTCTTCTCTATCTGTAATCTCACTCCTATCATACATGCAGTCCAGCAGCACTTAAGAAAAATGCTTAGAGAAAGCAGAGGTAGAGTAGATGCTTTGAATACTTGTGCTTCAATTATTTTCTCGGTCTTTTAAATTAAAATTAAATTGTGAGGGTATCTTGTTCTCTTGGTTGAATTTACAGAGAGTATCTCTGACAGTTGGCAGTAGTGTTTGTGAAAAGGAGTAGTGAGAGATCATGGAGGAAGGATGCCAGATCAGGAAGGACCAGGGTATAAAGAGCTTTCATTTCCAGGCTGAGTTTGGATGGGGAGGGAGTACCTGTCACTGGCAGGGAAACAGTGCCTCTCAGCCAGCAGGGCGATGGAAGAAACCTGGTCAACAGTGTCCCTGTCTCTGGTTGTGCTTCCTGTACATTTCCTCAAGGACTTCTCTGACCTCAAACTTTTTGGTGCTTTTTTAAAAAAATTATTAAATACTTAAAATAGTGCTTTTTACTTGCCTCACTCACTGTTCCAAGTATTATCTTATGTAATCTTTATAAACAACCTATGCACTATGTATTGTTACTCTCCTTGTTTTACTGATGAGAAAACCAGGGCACAGAGAGATCAAGGAACTTGGTCTAGATCCTGCGGCTAGAAATGGAGGTGTTAGAGGCAGAATTCAAACCCAGGCAGTCTAGCTCCAGAGCCCATGCTCCTCGTAGTCTCTTGTCTGTCTGCAGCATGCTGGCCACTGCTTTGTGAAAGCAGCATCCTCACATGTCTGCATCAGAATTGCTAGGGACCCCTGCAAAACTTTGGTGCACCTGAGACCTACCATATCAGAATTTTTTGTAGGGGGTGGAGAACCTGGATGTTTACATTAAGTCCTGTAGATGATTCTGATATGGATCCTTTGTTAAAGAACTTCTGGGGCACCTGGGTGGCTCAGCGGTTGAGCGCTGCCTTCAGCCTGGGGTGTGGTCCTGGAGACCCGAGATCGAGTCCCACGGCCGGCTCCTTGCATGGAGCCTGCTTCTCCCTCTGCCTGTGTCCCTGACTCTCTCTCTCTCTTTCTCTCTCTCTCTCTCTCTCATGAGTAAATAAAATATTTAAAAATTAAAAAAAAAAAAAAAGAACTTCTGTTTCAGAAGGACCTGCTACTGTTGATATGTTCACTTCTGATCTTGGCTTCCTTTGGAGGTAAGATTAAATAGTTCCTGAAGGATACATGATTATTACAGAGCTTAAAATTAACACTGTGATCCTTTAGTTTGCCTTTTGAACCATCACTACGTGAAATTTTGTTGAAATCCTTTCTTAAACAGTATTTGACCAAACAGGGAAAAAAGAAGTTTCCTTCCTTTCCCATACATGCATTGTATGTCAAACATGAGTGGAAGCTGAGAACTTGCTATTCTATTTATGGTGAGAATGCAGAGAATGTACAAGATTCTGGAAAATATACCTTTTGTGGTATGAAGAGAGAACTCTTCTGAACTCTTTGGAACCAGTCTAATAGCGTACCTCTATGCTTGATGAGGATTGCAGCTAGCAATAAATCTCAGCTTCTAGTGTGGACCAGGTGTTCAGTTTGGCTATCTTTCTAACCCAAGATCTCAAGAGAAAATTGATCCACTAAAGTAGAAAAATCAGATTATGGTAGGTTATAGTTAAATTTTTAAGGGCTTTAAAAAGAAACTTTAAGATTTTGTTTTGTTATTTTTCATTTGGTGGTTTGCTGTGTCAAGATCAGTCTTTCCTAAAATGTACTTCAGGGGATGTTTTGAGTCCGTCCTTTTTCTTTGTGTGAAACCAAGATCAAAATTACTTTGGAGAGAAGATTGAGATCTTTAGTAGAGACTAGAAGAATATCCAGACACAGAACCATGCAGGAGAGATAACTTTAAAAATATAAAGTCAGTAGGATGCCTTACCACCACCACCCCCAACACCAAAAAAGTTGTAGCATCATTGATATGAAGGAGTCCACAGGAATAGTATCTCCCTGCATTACCTTCCGCTGCTGCTGCGATAGTTACACACAAACACACACACACGGCATTTGAGACTACTGTTACATAAGTTTACACCATTTTTTTTTTGTTTCTGCCTAGAACTTTAAAAAATTAATTTTTGTCTCAACCTAGCATTTTCCCCATTTTTAACAACAAAAAGTAATTTTCTTAGATATCTAGATTTAACTTTTTCTTTGAGATGTTTCCTAGTAATCTCTTTTCTCAGAAAACTTGTTGGCTCACTTTGCTGTAGACTCACCTTCTCCCTCCCCACTCTGCATGGTTACTTTGGTAGCTGATCTGTAGGATGCAATTCAGTCTTCAGGAAATTCACTTCCTACCAGTAGTCCTGAGTAAAGTGAATTTTCTAAAACGTAACATCTTGTAAACATTATGTCTGACAAACCCCTATGGTTAAACTCTCCATGCACTTAGTGTTTGATCTTTTTCCTTAAGACATTTTTTGGATTGCCTCACTGTTGGCACTCAACAAATGATGATCGATAACAAGTTTCAGGGGTCATAATTTATTTCCCTAAATCACACACTGTCCAGCTTTTGAAAAACTCTGTATTGGGACTGACAAAGTTTTGAACTTGATTAGCTTGAGTTATTGAATGGAGTAATATGAAGTACAAGGTCAAAGACTTGCTGGCCTGATCCCTGTTCAAAGCATATAACCAGCATTTTGTCGAAGAGCTTTCTCTAGGGAAAATAGTCCTGACCTGGTTTAGAAACACTTTCCCTGCAAACTCTCATTAAGAGAGAAAAATGACTTGGAAGCTGCTGTCTTATCCTTGGGAAAGTATTTATAAGAAAGCATGTTGACCAAGAAACTCTAAATTAATGCTACTTTTTTGTTTCTTGGTTTTTTTTATTCATAGGAGATACAGAAAGAAAGAGAAGCATAGACACAAGCAGGGGGAAAAGCAGGCTCCATGCAGGGAGCCTAAGGTGGGACTCGATCCTGAGTCTCCAGGGTCATGAATCCCGGTCTCCTGGGCCGAAGGCAGAGCTAAGCCACGAAGGCAGCACTAAACCGCTGCCCCAATTAATGCTACTTTAAAAAAAGAGAGGCAGGGGGTGCTTGGTGACTCAGTGGGTTAAGGGGCTGACTTCAACTTAGGTCATGATCTCAGGGTCCTGGTATCAAGCCCACTGGGTCCCTGCTCAGTGAGGAATCTGCTTGTTCCTCTGCCCCTCCCCACCTACACATTCTCTAATTAATTAATTAGTTAATTAAATCTTTTAAAAAAGAGGCAGATCAGAGCACCTGGCTGGCTCAGCCAGTAGAGCATGCAACTCTTGATTTAGGGGTTGTGAGTTCAAGACCCATGTTGAGTGTAAAGTTTAGTTTTTTAAATTATTTTTTAAAAAGAAAGGCACAGACAATAATTATTAGATTGAACTTTATGAAATTACTGATATTTGACCCATAAAAAATTGGCAGTTTTATATGGTACAACCTTATACATTTTTGTGTGAATAAAAGGGGAGAGAGATCAGAGTCCATTGGGCATGTTTGGGTACTCCAGCAGAGAAAGATGAGAACCATATATTTTTTTTTCATATAAATTTATTTTTTATTGATGTTCAACCATATCTTAAAGCAAAATGAGTTTGTATTTATTGGGATTTCAAGCTAATTTTTCCTCTGGTGACCTTGGCAGTATTTATCACGTTTGAACATAGTGTAAAAATTTTCTTCTTGTCAGATGTAAACCTTGGCTCAGTCTTAGGCCATCTGTTGTGCACTAATAGTTTTGACTTATTCTTTCTCTGACTGGCATGCATATTAATGGTGCTGATGCAAGCTTTACATTTCCTTTTATTGGTCTGTAGTTTTATTACATATGTTAGTGGTACAAATACTGCATTCATATTAGCTATTTATATTAACTACTTCTAGTTTGGGGGTGACTAATGTACTTAGCTTATGCTTTTACTATAATGGGAAGCCCTACATCATAGACACTTTAACAGATTTTTTAAATGATTACATTCTACTTAGTTTTACTACCTCTAATTTTTTTTCTTTACGATTTTTTTTAGGATAGTGTCACTGTATGTGTCTGTGTATTTTAATGATTTCAAATTTCTTAATTATCTTTACTTTTCAGTTGCTTTAATGTTTGGACACATTTCTTTTTTTTTTTTTTTTAAGATTTTATTTATTTATTCATGAGAGACCCAGAGAGAGAGAGGCAGACACATAGGCAGAAGAAGAAGCAGGCTCCCTACTGGGAGCCTGATGTGGGACTCGATCCCAGATCCCGGGATCACACCCTGGGCGAAAGGCAGATGCTCAACTGCTGAGGCACCCAGGCGTCCCAGACACATTTGATTTCTGATCAAGAATTAATACAGCTCCTAGAAAACAACATAAATTCAGAATATTTGACTTTGATAAAGAGTTTTGAAAGGCCTGCTTCTCATTGCTGCTTTGGCTCTCCTCTATTTCCAAGTTTTAATATCCTCTTCCCTTTGTTTGGTAGCTTGAAAGAGACTTGGTAAGATAAATGAGGTAGAGTGATAGTAGAAAACCAGAGCTCCCCAGGATAGGAACATAGATGAGAAAAAATTTAATGCAAAGTTTCTTTGAAATGAGGATAGATGCTTTATTTTTGGTCTGGTTTTAGCTGTTTTATATTGGAAAACCAAGCCCATCACTGGAATCCAGTGGATATGGACCAAATATCAAATGTTACTAAGTCATTGTTAGTATAGAGTCCAAAATTTGACAAATAGAGGCCAGTGTTGATCCAAATAAAGCTGCTCAGTGTCACAGTGAAAATTTGATGAATAGAGACCAATGTTGATCCAGATAAAAGCTGACCCAGATAAAATCAGTGTTATGGTGCAGCCTGTTGCAGACTGTTTCATTCCCCAGGAAATATCATTAGATATTAAATACATTCCTTTTTGGGGCACCTGGGTGGCTCAGTGGTTGATGTCTGCCTTTGCCTCAGGTCGTGATCCCAGGATCCTGGGATTGAGTCCCATATAGGGCTCCCAGTGGGGAGCCTGCTTCTCCCTCTGCCTATGTCTCTATGTCTCTCTCTGTGTCTCTCATGAATAAGTAAATAAAATCTTTTAAAATAAATACATTCATACATTCCTTGCTATCAAAGATATGGGGCTCTCCAACCTTAGGCAAGAGTTTCCTAATACAAGAGAAGCCGTCTTACCTAGTACAGTAGGGACTACTGGATGATCTGTGAATTAACAAAATTGCTTAAAGTAGGAGATCATCAAAATGTGTATTTAATTATATAAATGTGGACTTGTTTGCCAAGTTTTGATGTAAGGCCAACATCTTTTCTTTGAGTCCAGATCTAGGAGGGTTCCATGTTGCCTTTTTTATACAAACTACACTCACAATGCATCAACCATGATTTCCAGTATGTTACTCTTACTCTAGATTAGAATGAGAATTTAAAGATACTTTTTAAGTAATCTGAATGCAGACTGGTATGGGTTTTTTTCTTAGTTTTTTATGGTTGTCTTAGAATGAGTGAATTTTTTGAACAATTGATTTTTATTAAATCTCGTTCTTTTCACACACTTTTTTTGTCAATTACTCTAATGTTTTAAAAGATTTATTTATTTATTTTAGAGAGCAAGAGCACGAGTATGGGGGGCAAAGGGAGAGGGAGAGAGAATCTTAAGCAGATGCCACACTGCGCTTGGAGCCCAACGTGGGGCTCAGTCTCATGACCCTGAGATCACAACCTGAGCCAAACCCAGGAGTTGGAGGCTTAACCAACTGTGCCACCCAATTTCCCTAATGTTTTTTTTTTTAATTACACAATTATTCTAACAAATACAATTAGCAAAAGTAGTTTTGGAAAAACACACTAGTCGTGAATGTTCACTTGTATTGTGGGCATCAGTAAGTTTTATTTATTTTATTTTTACATTTTTTTATTTAAATTCAATTTGCCAGCATATAGTATAACACCCAAATGCTCATCCCATCAAGTGCCCTCCTCGTTGCCCATCACCCAGTTTACCCCATCCCCCCTCCCACCTTCCCTTCTGCAGCCCTTTGTTTCCCAGATTTAGGAGTCTCTCATGGTTTGTCTCCGTCTCTAATTAGTAAGTTTTAAAGGAGAGTGGGAAGGGTCATTTAATCTCAGCAGTCAGTTTCCACTCTATACAGATATGTAGAGTCAATATTAAACAACACTTAGTGGGACCTTGATTTTATTGTGAATTACCATTTCAACCTTCAGCTGAGCAAAATGTGATCATGTGCTTTTGATAGGTTAATCTCCAATGCTCTAGCCCTCTTAGAAAGAGAAGAGGCATAATTTTGGATGTTGCATTATGTACTAATATTTCAGTTTTCTTCTAACAAAGTGCTTGGAAAAGGGAATAGGGAGAATTGTATGAAAATAGCAGATTTTCTCATGCACAGTATTGTGTAACATTGGAAAACTAATGTTTTATTATCACAGTGAAATGTTTTGGTGTTTTCCCACCAGTGTTTCTCTGACTTCTTCTGGGAATAGAAATAACAATGTGTTGATGATAGTGTCTGTCCACAAAGTTTCCTCCCTGAGGTATCTGAAATCTGAGATACTTTTCAGGAGTGCATTTGGAGATATCCTAAAATTAGTGACATAGATTTCAGCAATACTGCCAAAATAAAGCTCCTTTGTTTCTGAAAACATCACTAATAGAATTAACAATATGCTAAAAAGGAGTGATATGAACATAGTTGAGTAGAAAAAACTGATTCAAAATTCACTGTTACAGCAAAGAGTATTTAATTTGAGAAAGTGAAAGTAAATGTTAAATGAACTAGCTATATGTGTGTGTATAAATTATTTTTTAATGTAAGATAACTACTATTAGAATTTGTAATATACCGACTTTGATTCCCTGCAGTTCCCCAAGCACTTTAAATTCTAGATCACCTCTCCCTCCCCCCATCCCAGTTTGCACACTTTAATAATTAGAGGTAAGTCTGGTTAATGTACTATTTTTATCCCTTCAAGATTCGATTCTTCTTTTTCATAAATAATAATGTATTTTTTTGGCATTCTTCTACAAAAATAACTACTTTGAAATTTAATGAAGAAAGAAAGCAGGAGACATTATGTTCAGATAATCATGTTTAAGAACAATGTTTAGTATGGTATCTAGATCTTAGCAGGAAACTCAGATTTAACTCTGATCCTGACCTTATATCCCATGACCAGTGGAATCCAAGTGTGTTTATTTTTACAGTAGCTTTAATTTGAGGCTTACAAGTTTGTTGGTTTGTTTTCTCATTCAATTTTGGGGACCCTGAAGCAATATTTTAATTATAGGAATTAAGCTATTTATAATTTTCATGTCATGAAGATCAGCAAATTTTGTTTTTTTCTTGGCTATATTATGTTATCTTACTGAGAAATGTGTGATCTTTGTGTCTAACAATGCACTTAAAAAAAAAAAAAAAACCTCCCATGCTGCAATGCTGGAATTCTAACAGAACAACTTCACTCATCTTTTCCCCAACTTAAAAGAAAAAAAAAATCTGTTCTCATAGAAATACTGCCTCAAGTTAAACAAAGGACAAGCAGTTACTGGAAATGTTTTCTATACAGTTCTTGTTCATGTATATTCATTTCAATTTGTTTTTTGCATTCTAGATTTTGTCTTCGCTTTGCTGGTAATTGCATTTCACAATCACATTGACCTTTGAACTAAGTTGCATTGAATTTTTATTACCTTCAGCTGTGTTAAATCCTACTTGTAGTGAGTCCTTCAGCCAGTTTGCTGAATGAGTGATGAAGCAAGAGGGGTTAATATCGGGTTCAGTTCTATCTCAGTTTAATCGTGCTCCCTTAAGTGGAAACACTAATGTATGTTGTTTTTTCTTTTTGCTGTGACAATTCTTATGTTTTTGCTAGGGAAAAGGAGTTAAGATGTTTGAACAGTAGTTCATATCAAAGTCCTAAGTTGTTTATAATAGCTGTGGAATACCTATAGTTGTACATACCCTTTCCAAAACACATATACTCCCCCTTCTCATCTTACTTTTAGTATTTGTGTGGTTGGAAACCAGAAACCTCAGGTGCCACGGGTCACTTACAGATTATCAAAAGTTGGCAGTGTACATTTGGAACTTTATACTTGTGCTAAAACATGCATTTATAATTTTTTAAATTCTTGAATTGTATGCTTTTTAAGGGCCAGAACTATAAATCTCCTTTAGTATATACTTATCACTTACCAAAATAAATCTAATGCTGTGGTTGCTTCAAAGGAGAAGGGGAGGCTAAACCGGCAAAGTTCTAGGCTTTGCCTTTACTGTAAATTACAATCAGAATCTCTATTTTATGTACCAGTAATTTGGGATCAGAATTTGGGGTGGGTGGCAGAAATGGTCTTCCTCTTTAAAAAAAAAAGTAAAAATGACTCTTTTGGATTGATAATTTCAGTATCTTGTGATATCTAGTCTTGCACCCTCATTGTACAAGATTGGAAACAGACCCAGATCATACAGCTTATTAGTGGCAGAACTAGAATTAAAATCCTTCTCTTCTGATTCCTTGGCCAGTAGCTTTTATAGTGTACCACAGCATATATATTACCAGAACCTAGGAGTATTCCAAGAATACTACGTAGCACCTGGTAATGATAGATGCTCACTAATTCATAAGATGATTTGTAGTTGTTAATGACCTGTAAGCCAAGCAAAAATAAAAAATGTCATTTTTTTATGATCCCAATGAAATGTTAGCATCTTAGAAACTCTGATTTTGACCTATTACAAGACTAAGCTTGTAAGTTGTTACAACAGATTGTTCTCTGTTATCCTTAGGATCACCTGCTGTTACCAGCTACCACCCACAACAAGACCACAAGGCCAAAGATGTCAATTGTATTACCAGCAATAAACATAAATGGTAAGTTGACATTTCAGTTTATGAATGACATAAGATTTCTTTGTTTAACCAGTATTCTCTGGATTAACTAAAAGACGTTTAAAATACTTGGTTGGTCAGATATATGTTCATGCATTAATCTTGAAACATTTTCCACTTTTTTCACAAAGTATTATTTTTAAAATCCTATACTCTCTTTAAAAATAACTCTTTTAAAAGTTAAAAGATTTAAAGTTAACTTTTAAAATTACTGTATTTTTAAGAGAAAAAATTCATTCTCTTATTTATAAAATCAGAAGAGTTAGCATATTGACTAGCTCTACAGAATTATTGTCTGTAGCTTCTCTGCTTATACATATAATATAAGAATTCTGGGTTCTGAGCGTAAATTTGTGAGTTGGGTTTTGGGAACTCAGAGCAGTTTCCTGTATTATGTAGATGGTGACATAATTCCCAGACCAACCATCACAAGCCTATTTAGCCCGTAATACTGATGAATTTGGTATTGATCGTATTAGTGTTCCATTTTGTTTTCCTACTAGTGCTGGGTATTACATAAGATACAAATAATGCTGTAATACCTTGAGATCATCTAAAGATGTTAAGGCATCTTGCTTATAATCTAGAAAGAAAAATAAGCCCAGAAATCACTATACTCCAAGAAAAAAAGTCTCATAAGGAATATACCAATTGCTAAAGAAACTTAATAAAGGAGAGATTATTTCCATCTGGGTTCTTCATAAAAAAGAAATATCTTACTCCCAGTGCCAGCTATGTGTTGCAGATGAGCATAGTGTATATTGTTGACTAATTGCTTTCTCTGACACATATTAGGCTCTAATGAACCTAGGAGGATTGGCTATCCTTCTCAAGTCCATTTATTTGGTATAAAGGAACTACCAGTACATTTTCTAACCAGTAGTAAGAACCTCATAGTTTATGAATAAGCCAAAAAATGAAAAGCCTTTTGAACTAACCTGCAGTTGAACCAGTTTACATTCTGATTGATGATCATAGTTAAACAACCAAATACAATTATTTTAATAAAACAAACTGGGATTCTAGATAAATTTAAAAAAAAATTAGTCTTAGAGAAAAAATATTAGATACTCATTGTATATTTTAAGACCATAGACACTCTAAAATTTCATTGAACTTTATGCAGACTGCTTATTAGAAATGCTTAGGGGGTTATAGGGGTACCTGAGTGGCTCAGGTGGTTGAGCATCTGGCTCTTGGTTTCAGTTCAGATCATGATCTCAGGGTCATGGGGTCGAGCCCCACATTAGGCTGCATACTCAGCACAGAGTCTGCTTGAGATTCTCTCCCTTTGCCCCCGCTCCTGTTCACGTTCTCTCTCTAAAATAAAATAAATAAGTAAAATCTTTTTTTTTTTTTAAAGAAATGTTTAGGAAATCATGATCTCTGGGTTGTGAGATCAGTGTCCACATAGCCTAGAGCCTGCTAAGATTCTTCTCTCTCCCTCTCATCCTCCCCACCCTCCCTCTCTTTACTCTCTTAAGAAAGAGAGAGAGAGAAGAAAGAAAAGAAGAAGAAAGAAAGAAAAGAAAGAAAGAAAAAGAAAGAAAGAAAGAGACTGACTTAGGCAGCTTGTTAGGCTTTTTTAAAAAAGATTTATTTTAGAGACAGAGAACGTGTGTGTTTGTGTGTGTGCAGGGGGAAGGGCAGAGGGAGAGAGAATCTCAAGTAGACACCCCACTGAGCACAGAGCCCTGTGTGGGGCTCAGTTTCACCACCCTGAGATCATGACCTGTGCCAAAATAGAGTCAGACACTCAACCAAGTAAACCACTTAGGCTCCCTGAGGCAGCTTTATAGAAAAAATAAAACATTTTTTTTTGCTTAAAGCATGAAAGAATTATGATATTTTCTTAGTATTACAAAGATTTTTAAAGCAAGTTAAAAAAAAAAAAAAAACTAACGTTTGTTGAGCAGAATGTATCTTCCCTCAGTAGAGGCATACCTCCAAAGCTTGCACGGAGCAGTCCTACTACTACTTCATGAAGGACGGTATATCCCAGAATGTACTGTATTACACTCCAAGAATATGTTTAGGAAATACCATTGATTCTTTTTTCATAGGTACCTAGGTTTCTGTGCTTGAACCATAATAGATTTAAGTTCTTGGTCAGCTTATGCTCAGAAAGGCTATTATCTAAGCTTCCAACAAGACAGAATTCACTTAATTTTGTTCTGATATTTATGCAAGAGAATGCCTGGTTTTATTTTATAACAGTGAGCTATCATATTTACTAAGCCAAAAACAATAAGATGCTGCTTGACTCTGTTGATCTTGGCCAGGGGGCTAATTTTTGAAAATGAGCCTTTCGTGGATTTGAAAAATACAATCATTAGAAGATCATTTCCTTTTTAATCTGGTTTTGATTTCTTTGTACATAAATTTAGTTTTTTCCTTTTTAGGGTATAGTAAACTATTTGAGAAGTTAAGAATCAAATTCGAGAGATATTGGTTGACTGTCTACCTCTTTTTGAATAGTTCCCTCCACCTCCTCGCTCTGAGGATACTTCTCACATTAGAATCTGATTTTACTACTCACCTTATGTGCCTCAGAGCCTGCAGGTGGGGTGGGGGTCTATCCTTGCTCCCCACTCCAACTTCCAAATGATCTCTCCTTCTTTCCCCTTTAATTCCCCTAATATCTTAAAGTGTATAATGCCAGGTTTTACTCCTCTTACCCTGGTTCGTTGCTGTCTTCTGTCCCACCTTCATGGATGACTCTCCACCACTGCCTTTGCAATCTCTCTGTGTAATTTTAGCATCCAGATAGAGGATTCATCCAGCACCCTGGCCTCTTTTTTTTTTTTTTTCCCCACCCTGGCCTCTTTTGATCTCGTTCCCCCCCCCCCTTAAGGTTATTTATTTATTTGTTTATTTATGAGAGCACTAGTGGGGGTTGGGGGGCAGAGGGAGAGGGAAAAGCAGATGGGAGCCAAGCTTAGGCTTGATCCCAGGACTCTAAGATCATGACCTGAGCCGAAGTCAGACATTTAACTGACTTGAGCCACCCAGGTGCCCCAATCCTGTTGTCGTTTATTCTCTACCCCTCATCCTCCCATCCACATGGTCATACTCTAGACCTCCTCATCATCAGTAATGGCACTGCTCTTGAAATACCCTCTCCAGGCATCCCACTCCTACTTATCTCTTACTGTAAACCCACACTCCCAACTACTCTGACTTCACAGTCTCCAGTGCTCCGACACCCCACCGCTTTTTCTTTATGGATCACATTCGAAATGGTCATATATTCCTTCTTAGCCTCGATTCCACTCCCCATACTTGCACCACTCTCTTGCAACCTCCCATCCTCCCTGGCTTCTTCTTTTCTTAGGTCCCACTTGTCTGCAAAAATCCCACCCTAGTTACACCCAGCTGTCTCTTTATGCCTCCTCTCAAGCAGCTGAATATTGCCAGAAAATACCATCTAGTCAGGATAAGTAGCTTCACTGCAAATTTATGACTATTAATTCCAAAGGAGCATTCAGTACTGCCAGTATTGCTGGTAAATTCACTTGCCCTCTGTCTGAAACAAGAATTTCTCACCCTCTCTTCTCAAATTCCCAACATCCCCTCTGCCTACCCCCTCAGCTGATGAACTAACCAAATGCTACGCTGAGAAAATAGATGTACTCATGTAAGAGCTACCTCATCTTCCGCTACCCACAGCACAGCTGCATCTGATGCACACGGGCCCTGCCTGCCCTGTGGTGGAGAGAAGAATCTTCCATTGGGTTCTAAATCCCAGTTTGCTCTTTGTTAGATAGGTGTCACTGGGCAGGTTAATGAGTTTTTCTGTACCTCAGTTTCCTTATCTGTAAAAGGAGATCTTAGTGATACCTTTATCTTAGAGTTGGTGTGAAAATTAAATGAGTAAAAATGTTCTGAGTAGCACCGGGCTATTTTCATTGTAGTCACTCATGCCCCATTGTCGTTGTCATCATCCACATCATTGAAGATGACTCCTTCCTTTTGGACCCCACATCCCAGCCCCTTTCACTGCTTCAAAGACTTTGCTCCTACACTGGTACCCTCCATATCCTGTGCCGTCAGCCTCTTCTCTACTGGCTCATTCCCATCAACATCCAGAATGCCTTAATACTACCTTTGGTGTGGGGAGACTCTGTTAATGCCACATCCTATTTCTCCACTACCCTTCAGGGAAACACTCTTCTTGAAAGAGTACCTTGTACTCAACTGCATTCATCTGCTTATCTCCTGATCTCTCCTCCACACTCACATGGGCTTTCTTCTGAACCATTTGAGACTAGGTTACAGATATTCTTATATTTTACCCCAAAATACCTGGATATGCATCTGTATTCTCCTACATAAGCACAAGAAGAAAATGACCACACGTTAAAAAAAAAAAATAAGTTTAGCATTGATACTATACAGTGTAGTATATAGTTCATATTCACCTTTCCAATTTGCCCTCAAAATACTCTATAGCTTTTTGTGGGTAGGGGTACAGAATCTAGTCAAAGACCATACTTAACACACCTCTTTAGTATCCTTTCATCTAAACTTGGCACACCTCTTTAGTATCCTTTCATCTAAAACACTTGCCTTTTAAAAAATTGTCTTTCATGACATAAACACACTTTTTAGAAACCAGAGTCACTGAGATATAACATAACATACAGTAAAAATCAGCAATTTTAATGTGTACCATTTAATGATTCTTGACAAATGTAAATAGTTGTGAAACTATCACTCAATCAGGATACAAATGTTTTCATTACTTCAGAAAATCTCCTTGTACCCCTTTACAGACATTCCCCTGAAGTATATTTTTGATATTCTCTCCTTTTGAAACACTTCATTGTAGGCTTTCATAATCCCATGGCATGTCTACTTTTTCTCCTTTGCCTCCTCTCAGTCAACTCAGCCAGCTTTTTCCTCCTCTGTGAGGACAGGAAATGTGTTTGTTATGTTGTGTTTGCCCCTTATAACCCCGCACCTAGAACAATGTCTGGTGTAGGAAAATTGCAACATGAGGCACTTTGATATAAACTAATTCATGTAATATTCACCTGCCAGCTAAGTATTATCCTCATTTTATAGATGAAGACATTAAAGCCCAATGAAATAATTTGTGCCACTTATACAGCCACTATATAACAGAGAGCCAGGATTTTTAGAAGTGTATAAAGTATATTATGATTAATTATTATATTGTTATTTCAGTATTAAAGACAGATGTGTGAATAACAAGAATATTTGGGATTCCAGAATTTAAAATAGATTTTTATACCACTCTATCCCTTATGGTATAAGGCCATGCACATTCATTGAGAGCAGTATAATACAGTGTAATTCCTGTGTTTTGAATTTGATAGACTCAGGTTTGTTGAATGTCAGGATAAGTAAAGCAAATGTTATTTGGCCAGTACTTTGTGATCACTTGAAAGATTTTGCTGTTTCCATTCTTCACGTGATTAAAAACAGTTGGCAGATACAGTTTAGTCTAATCTTTCTAGATGTAAATTAAGTGTTTACTAGTTACCTTTCTACTATTGGTTGAGATACGGGATTCATAGTAGAGAATGAATTGAAATTATTAACTCCTTTTCAACAATTGTTCAACAAAGGAAAATACATGGAAAAAATTGAAGTATAAAACTCTTCAAGATCCAGAGGTAGATTTCTTTGGCTTATTGGGTGTATGAATTTGACAGGCAGTACTGTATCACTTATAATCTCAAGAATGTAAGTTATGCACAGAAATGTTTGAACACCTGCTTATTACAAGAGCAGAAATGTTGTGAGGATATCTGTAACATAAAAGATTTTCATCCTGAGCAGTGTAAGAGTTTGAGAAAGTTGAATAAAATATATTTTCTGCCATTTCTGAGTTCAAAAGTTACATGTAACTTGGAAAGGAACATGAGTTGTGGGTTTGATCTCTCTTTCTGACTTTAGTGGTGCCTGTAGGATTTTGGAGAGAGTGGTGGAAGACAAAGTCAAATTTTATTGAGTTGGTTTCTGAAGTACCCTGGATAGGAATATTTGGGAAGAGGAATTTGATTTCCTAATTTTGGCAAAGTATGTTAGATTCCCAAGTCAATATCTGATCTTAAACTATAACGTATAATGACTCTACTTTGTGGTTTTGAGCTATGGAAAAAAGTCTGTACAAGAAATAGCTAAAGAAAGTAGGATATGGGTGTGAAATTAATGCCATTTAGAAAATACTGGTTACATCATTCTGTGCTTTCTATGCCAATTTAATTTTTATAATTTATTTCGTTTTGCATTTTCTTTGTTATTTGATTTCCTTTGTCTCATATGACAGTTAAAAACAAGTTAGTGAAGCTGTGAATAAATCTTCACACTGAAGATTGTTGAAGTAAAATAAAATGCTAGGTATGCTTTTAAAAAGCTTTTAAAAAATGATTACAGATGGTTGGCAGAGCAATGGATGATAAATTAAAGGCTATTGCTATTTTTAAAAAAAGGATTCTGGAAGTTTTCCTTGTACTATAAGTCAACATTTCCTGATTTTAAATTATTTCCACTTATGTTGTGGTAAAACTGCTCATTTTCTTTCTTTCTTTCTAAGTGATTCAACAAAATTGACCATAGAAGAGGTCTTACTTTTAATGGTAGCTACTTTGTTGACATCTTTCACTGGGAATGAACACAGCCATTAGCAGATACATAATTTGACCGGTACTTTGGTTGATTTGGTTTGACTGTTCCCCTTCCCTCTGTGTGTCGTGGACCTAAGCTAGTGTGGTACCTGAGTAGTAAAGAGAAAACAGAAATAGAATAAATTCTACGCTGCCCTTGGTAAGGGTTCAAGTAGGTGAACAAATGACTACAGGCTAAACTGTATTTATATTTAATCTAATATAATTTCCATGTAAAGAAAATCGAGAAGAACTTACTAGCAATGAAACATCTTTTTAGCTGAAGAGGATATAATAGGAGGGCAGGAAGCAAACCAACTCAATAAATGTGTTGGTTTTAATAATAAGAGAATGTTGATACAACTGCTTTTGATGATCAACAGTTTCATAAAACTGTGATCTCAAAGAAAATGTATTTGGAAACTGTCCTACTTTAGACATGTTCTGCACCAGCAGGCTTAGCTGTCTATAAGAGAATTGTGCCTAAAAGTTGTGCCTTTTATGCTTATAAATTCATTTCTTCTTAAAGGCCTGCAGATTATTTGCTTTCTTAAAATATATTTACAACCTTGCATTTTCATTGCAATTTATTCCATTTCAGTGTTCTATAATTGTGTCCAGGCAGTTGAGTAAGTAGAGTCTTCTAACCATGTTTTAAATATTTAAAAAAACATAATCAAATATTTGACTTTTGACTCACTACTGAAACCAGTTGTACAATTCCCACACTGAGAATTTCTACTAAGAAAAGAAGAAAATCGACACTACTCATGTAAAAGAAATATTTTTTCTTTCAAAATATATCCATAGATCTATGAATTATGTGTAGCTCGCAGATAGAATGAGGAGTGTTAACATTGACCGTACTAGCTGTGATAAACAGTACCTGGGTCTTCCTGTTCATTCCCTGGGTTGAACTGGCAGTTTCCTCGTGAAAAGACAATCACCTGTGGGAGGCAGAGGATGACTCAGACTGTCTTTACAATGTGGGTAAACTTTGGCTCAATTCCTTAGATCCCCTTTTAGCTAATTTTCTCTAGTGATGCTAAATTGCAAGCTAGACCTAGACGAAAAGTGATGATGTAGGTCAGTTCTAAACCAGAAATAACATGCTGATTTATTAAGAGAAATCAATTCATTACTGGATAGTTCTAAATCATAATGCCTCTAGCATCAGATCAAAAATTTAAAGAATAGGATAGATACTAGAATCTTGGCACCTTGGGAAGTAAAACTTGAATGGGACTGTAAAGGAAACTTACAGGAGGATAAGGAGAGGGATGTTTATTTACATAAGGATTGCATTTAGCTACGAGTAACAGAAAACCTTAACTAACCATTGTCTTAAATGAATTGGATTCATTTTTTTTCTTCTATATTGAGAAGTCCAAAGCAATGAACCAGTCTAGATGCTGGTGTTGGTTCAACAGTGTAAAATGCTAGGACTAAGGTTGTTGCAATTCTCTTGGCCTTTCCCAGATGTTCTCAAAGTGGCTGCTCCAGCTCAAGCCCTCATATCTATGTTTCAGATAGTAAAAAAGGAGGAAGGCATGGCATCTATCAGGAAAGCAAACATTGTCCAGCTATTGCTAGCAGACTTTTGCAGATGTCTCATGGGACATGTAAACTGTGTCACATGCTTACGCCTAGCTTTAAGGGAGGGTCAGAAATACAATGTTTTAACTAGGCACACTGTGATCTGAAAAAAATGTGGACTTCTCTTAGTATGGAAATCATGGATATTGGGTGGACAAATCAGCAGCAGCTGCCTGCTTTGGTATTCTGTCATGTGCTAAGTTGGGACTGAATAAAATGTCTGGAAGGAGACAGTAAAGAGAGGACTCATGTCAAAGAGAATGAGCAATAGTGTTTACTGCATGGGATGCAGTAAAGCTACATGATGTAGGTCATTAATAAGTTAAGGAAGTGACTTTAAGCTCTCCAGCATAAAAATTACACTGTGAAAGCTCTGGTAAGAGACTGTTAATCTGGCTGAGGTCTGTAAGAGGAAAAAAAAAAGTTAGGAGGGAAGATGAGCTAGGATGCATTGCACCAATTTGGGGGTAAGGTTGTGAAAGGCCTGGAATGGAGAGAAAGGAAAACTGTCCAAAGGAATTTCATAGGGAAAATCTATTGCGCTTGGCAACTGAAGGAGGGAGAAGTAGAAGCTGATGGCACGATGGTAAAGTAGATGTCCCAGAGCTGTTTCTTGCCACCCTCGTTTCCTCTGGGCGAAGTTGTCAGGGTAACCATTTTTAACTCCTCCCAAACCGTTTGGTTATCCCCACTTGGTGTAGCCTTTTCCGAACCCTCTTCTCCAAAGTCTGGAAATAGAATTTTGAAAAGGAAAAGACAAGATTAATGGTGGATCTGCCTTTCTGTACCTAAAGACTTGCCACACTGTTGAGAGTGATACTGCTTTGAGGATTTATTGGCAGTTGCACAGGTCAGTTTTTTTTTCATGAATAGATTGTCTTTTTTCATATTCTATTTACTAATAAACTTTTTAATCACTGGGAACTTTCATGAGCCTCCAAAGGTTTCCATCAAATCAGATTGCACTGCATCTTCCAGGATATTAGTACTTACTTCCTTGACCCGAAGGAGCCAGTTGCCGAGCCTGCTGCACCTAACTGACCTTCTGAGGCCGGGCAGCTCTCAGTGAGATCACTTTCACTCTGTCTCCCTTGTGGCAAAAATCTGTTTCTACTCAAACAGATGGTTTAGCTTTTGACTAATAAAAGCTAGAGATCAGCATCTATTTAAGCCAACAGAATTGGTTTGAAGCTCCTACTGACTGTTCAAAATCTGAATTATTTCTTTATTTTACACATACGAAGCTCCTCAGAATGGATTTTTCTTTGTACTGGAAAATCAAGGACCTTGTAGTGAGTCAGAGGATTGAACCATTTCACATAATCTCAAGTTTCTGGTTTTTTTGTTTTTGTTTTTTGAGGAACTACTTCACAAGCATAGGTTCAACTCTGTTCTCTCTTAGGCAGTGATAACCAGCTGGAAACACTAGAGATCCTAACTCTCTGTGGAGTGCCACATAGTTCTTTCGGGACTTGCTGATAATTTCTTTGTTATTTAAAGATGTAGCTGATAACGGGTGATAGGGATATATGTGTCAAAACACTGCAATTCTGTTCACATTGGAGACTGCTCCTCCTCTTAGGCTTTTACAAGTAAAGGTTAAAGAGTCCTCAGAAATCCATATCTTTCTGTGTCTACAATGTTGCAGTTGAAAATATGAACACAGATTGCTAGAGCTGCCACTTTGGGAATCTTGAGTACGTCAGGCAAGAAATGCCTTTGAACTTAACCAAATATCCATAGAGATATTTTATTCCATATTTATTACAGATTTTACAGAAACAATTGCATGCCTTAAACATAAGATTTAGATTAAATAATGAGACAAATGTGAACTGTAAAATAGTTTGCTGCTAGGAGCAGAGTTGTTAGGAAGACCATACAGTTAGCCTCTTTTGAAGATATCAAAACCCAATGTCCTTGTTTTCATTCTACTTAACATACAGGACAGAACCTTGTGGGAAATGTGATCCACTTGGTATCACTAGGGTATAGATTAGGACAAAGAAAGACTCATTAATAGTCATGTCATCAAGTCATAAAATATCAAGGTTAAAAGTATCTTTGGTACAGTCATCCATGCTAACTCCCTTCCAGGGTTAGGATTTTCTTCTGCCACACTGTCCGTCTGGCCGTCTGGCCACCATCTGTGGCCAACCACTTTAGATACAGTCCCCTCTGAGGATGAAGACTGCCTGCCTTAAATAGCCCTGGCAATTTGTAAATTATTCCTCTTCTGTCTCTTTCATACTCTACCTATAAGTCAACGAGATTAGGTCTGAAAGTAATCTTTCTTCAGTATGACAGACCTCTAGCTACTTGTACTCTTTATATCCTCTGAGTCTTCATACACCAAGGCCTTCCAGTTTTCAGAAGCTATTCTTCTTGGGCCCTCAACTCTGGTCTTTCTCTTCTAGGTTGGTTCTGGTTTTTCCACCTCTTATGGAGGGCTATGAATAAGGAGCATAATGGAGTATCTCCAAATTCTGTGTAGTGTACTTCAAGTGATGACACCAAAGTGTTTTTCCCAGGTGGCTCCTTTCATGTATATTACTACCAAGCCATGTCTCTTCCATTTTGCTTCCTGATTCTGATGTTTGGACTGTTTTTATCCTGATGAACATCTTTTTGATGAAGTTTTTCTTAAATCCCTTACTCAAACATTCAGGGACAGCTTTCCTAAGCCCATGGAATAGATTAGGTGCCCCTCTCCCACATCCACTGCCTAGAATATTCTAGACTCCCTTATTTTTGTAGCATTTGTATTTATAGTCGGTAGCTTATTGTCTAACTTACCTTCTAAACTGTAGGTTCTTTAAAGTTAGGGACCCTGTTTGTTTAATTTTGTTGTTGTTGTTATTCCTAGTGCCTTATAAAAAAAATAAGTGCCTGACATACAGTAGGTGCTCAACAAAATGTGTTGAATTGAATTAAATGTATAAAGCCTCTAGGCAAGCTGGGCACTGTCACTTGTATCCAAGAGAACATGTAATCAATTAAATCCACACACACACAGTGATCTTTGAGCTGATTCCTGAAGGGTTCATATGATTGTCCCAAGTATGTGAAACATTCTGGATGGGCAGAGGGAACAGTATAAATAGAGATATCAGAACAAGAAAACTGGTTAGCTTACTTGGGGGATTGAAAGTGCATGGATAGGCCTTGAGGTACAGAGAAAGCCAGAGAGGCCAGTGGAGGCCAGGTCACAAAGGCCTGTAGGACATGATGCAGGGTTTTGATTTTACCTTGTGAGTAATAGGGAGCTACTAAAGGATTTTGGGCAGAGGAGAGGCACAAGTAGAATCATGTTTCAAATATTTCCCTGACAGCAAGGATGGATTAGAGGGTGTGATACTTTTTTAAAAGACAACAGTTAGAAAGTTATAATCATCTCCTCGAGAAATAGCAGTTTGAAACAAACACTGATGACTTCACAGTTTCTGAGTCTCAGGGATGTGGGAGCAGCTTAGTGGGGTGGGTCTGGCTCCAGGTCTCTTTGTGAGGTTGTAGTCAGGCTGTTGGTGGAGCTGAGGATTTGATTGGGGCTGAAGGATCTGTTCCCATACTCACTGTTGGCAGCAGCCTTCTGCTTCTCACCAGGAGGGCCTCTTCCTGGAGCTTCCCCCAGGGCAGCCAACCCATGAGGGCGGGAAAGTGAGCAAGTGAGAGAACTCCCTAGATAGAAGCCAGGCTTTTAACCCTAGTTGAGGAGGTGACATACCATCACTGCCCCCACGTGCAGTAAACTACATAGACTGCACGTGGGCTGTTGTAGGAGGGGACTTCATGAGGTGTGAGTACCAGGAGGGTGCAGGGTGGGGGTATTTTAGGGGCTGCTTGCCATGCTGCCTGTGGCAACGTACAGTACAGAGTACGTCTCAAAGTTGGAAATACTGTGATGATTTATGGAGACAGAAGGACAGAGTACTTCTCAGAGAAACTGTCCTGTTAGTCATTTCTTCCAGCTTCTTACTGCCTAGAGCACTTGCTTGACTGAAAGGTAGGACAGTAAGACCCCATTGTCAGTACTAAATAATGGTTAATTTGCCATCATTGCTCAGTTTTCTGAGCTTTGACAACCTGGTTGCATGTTTGTTTTATAGGGTAATGCAGTTGTGGCTCAGGTTTACAAATATCCATCACACACACTCTGCTACGTAACGTGCAGGTTGCACAGGGACCCTAGGATATGATCTCTGCCCCCAGGGAGCTTATCTCACTGGCAGACAGGACATATGTAGATCAGAGAATCTCAGAGCTGGAAGGCAGCTTAGGGACAGTGCAACACAGCAGCCTCATGATACAGGTAAGAAAATAGGTTTGGGGAGGCAAACGGCTGATGAAACTGTGACCTGAAGCCCAGATCTTTATGTCTCCAGGCACAGTGCTTACGTTAAATGTGAAAGGTAATGTTTTTTGGTTTTGGGTTTTTGTTCTGTTTTTTTAGAGAGGAGAGGGAGGGCAGAGGGAGAGGGAGGGAGAGAATCTTAAGCACGATCCACACCCAGTATGGAGCCACATGTGGGACTCTATCTCAGGACCCTGGGATCATGACTGAGCCAGAATCCAGGGTTAGGCACCTAACTGACTGAGCCACCCAGGTGCCCCGGAGAGGTAATGCTTTTTATACCACCAAGGATAGTCCTTGAAAACATAAACCATTTTTATATTTGAACCAGAATGACCTAGTTTTTGATGTAGGGAAAGGCATGTCTTGGAAGACATTTCTGTCTTTTGTGAGAAGAGCACCTCACTCTCTATGACTTTGAACTAAATTATAATACATTAGAGAATGCAAAATAATTAGCACTGCCACACACCGTACAGTTTTTTGAAGCAGGGACCACCCTGTCAATTAGATATTTATGTAGATTTCCCCATTTTAAAGTGATAAATATCCAGGGTTAAGAAATGTTAAAGTTATGGTACAAAATTATGAGTAAAAACAGTATGTAGATATGAGCTATTCTACCAGAATGAGAGAGTAAAAATAAAGAAAATTAAACATTTATGAGATTCACTAAATATACATTACAGTGTAAAATATTTTGGAGTTTTGTTGTTTTTTCCCCTAACGAAATGCTTTTTAACCATCCATTGCCTAAATTCCTAGTTTGCAAATTCAGGTTCAGTCACTCTTTTTGTGACTGAAACATTTTGGGGTTCTTTAACAAAGATAATCGCATTAGTTCTCACAGAGTCTCCATGACATAATTTTATCCCAGTTTCACAGCTGAAGTGGTGAGAAAATTGAGGGAGCAATGACTGAACTTTCTGAAATCCTGTTTTCTCCGGCCCCAGCATTCCCTCCTAATGTGTCTTCAGCCCTTCCCTGACGCACGTTTGTGACGAAGTGAAGACAGTAGGATTAAGTACCAGTTTATGCTACCATAATTTCAGAGTAACAGCTACTGTGTTTATGTTCTGGTCATCTATCAGTATTTTAATCCAATATCAGCACATAATTTGGATGCTGGCCAACAAAAAAAAGATGATGTATTTATATTCTTATAAGATAGACCTGTTCACCCACTAGTTCCCTGGAGTTTCCATGATAAACCAAAAGAATTTTTTTTTTTTAACCAACTCTCTTAAAATATGAAGAAACAAATTGGGATCCCATAAGCTTCAGCTTCCTTGACTTCATAAATTTACCTCATTATGGCACTGTTTTATAAATTCATTCTATCCAAATATAGCAGGCATTGATTTCAAAGTTTGGCTGCTTTTTCCATAGCACTTAAATATACCCTTTTTTTTTTTCAACTCTGCACATTTCCCAGTAAATAAATGTTAATCATTTCCCTAAACTAGCCTGTCCCAGACCAATAGCTGAGTTCTACATTCAAAATAAAATATATCACTCAGTAACAGTCTGTCTTCTCACTAATGAATTTACTGTCAATAATCGTATAGATGTGACCATGTGCTTTCCCAGAAAAACAGGTCTGCAGTCAGATGAAGATAGCTGGGAAGTTCTATTAGGCTAAGGACTAGGCTATAAGCATGAAAAATCTCCTGCTCCCTCTGCTGAGTTCTGTTAATCGTGCTCTGCTCACACATTCTAGCAGGTGCACTGCCCTGTTCATGCTACTTTTTCTTTCTTTTCCACAGAGCCTTGTGCAGCATACAGCGAATAAGTACTACCTTTGTACAAAACAGCCAATTCGAGTCCACCTTTACTAAGAACCTAGTAAATGTTAGATAACATTTCATGAGCTGATACACTATATAATATGAAAATTATAGGTAGGGGACGCCTGCATGCCTCAGTGGGTGAGCGTTTGCCTTTGGTTCAGGGTGTGGTCCTGGAGTCCCGGGATCGAGTTCCACATTGGGCTCCCCGCAGGGAGCCTGCTTCTCCCTCTGCCTGTGTCTCTGCCTCTCTCTCTCTCTCTCTCTCTCTCTCTCTCTGTCTCTTGTGAATAAATACATAAAATCTTAAAAAGGAAAATTATAGGTGGATGTCTGCCTTAGGTAAGCTCACAATATAATAGAGCTTTTTATTTTTTTAGCTGCTTTTATCAATCAGCTTTCTTTAGTTTCGAGCAACAGGCTATTAAGCATAATTTGGTAACTTAAGCAGAATTTCTAAGAAAGCCAGAGAGGTTTGTTAGGCAAAAACAGAGCTCCAAATTACCCCACAGAGCATGCCTCATTGATAACACGGATTCCAAACTCTGCTTCCAGGGCCAGTGTGATGGCTGATTCTTCACATGAGATACTTGTGCTACCAGGGCCACCATCCTCTCCAGAGGAGTTTTCGTAGCCATGACTTCTTTGTAATCTGGAGCCTGGTGCATCTAATTGACTGTGCTCACACCCTAGTGACAGGAAAGTCTGAGAACTGTACCGGAAAAACCTATACCTTCTCTCTTCTATAATTTTCTCCTTTTCTACTTACATAGAACACTCAGAACACTTCTGGTCACCAAATGTGTGCGTTAGGGCGGGGATGCCCCATGCCAAACAATTCTCTGTGACACCAGCTCAGTGTCCTATAATTTAACTGAATTCTGACACCGTCTTACCTAGAGATAGCATCAGATCTGAATTGAAGAGCTCTGTTCCACAAGGTTGCTCCCATCCCACTCCAGATGCCAATCATAAGTAGCAGGTCCCCAGGTTTCCCATAACTTCTGTCTGAATTGGCTATAAATCAGGGGTTCTCCTGACCCCCTCCTCAGATTTGATTTATTTGCTAAAACAGCCCATAGAACTCAGGGAAACACTTACATTAACGAACCTGTTAAGGGATATGATTAAAGATACAAATGAACAGCTAGATGAAGAGACACCTAGAGCGAGGTCTGGGAGGGTCCCAAGTGCAGGAACTTCTGTTCCTGTGGAGTTGGGGTGTGTCATCCTCCAGGTGTCTGTATGTGTTTAACAACCTAGAAGCTCCGAGGTCCCCATACTGGGATTTTTGTGAAGGCTTCATCATGTAAGCATGATCCATCATTAACTCCACTTCAACTCTTCCTCCTTCTCCAGAGAGTGGGGGTGGGGCTGAAAATTTCAGACTTCTGATCAGGGCTCAATCTTTATGGTGACTGGCCCCCATCTAGAAGTCCAAGCTGATTGATAAAAGCAGCTAAAAGTCAAAAAAATAAAAAGCTCTATTCTATTGTGAGCTTACCTAAGGCAGAAGTCTACTTATAATTTTCCTTTTTTTTTTTTTTAAGATTTTATTTATTTATTCACAAGAGACACACAGAGAGAGGCAGACACAGGCAGAGGTAGAAGCAAGCTCCCTGCGGGGAGCCAGTCACCTCATTAGAATCAAACATACTCCTGTCACCCAGGAAATTCCAAGGTTTCAAGAACTCTGTGCCAGGAACCAGGGCAGAGATCAATATATATTTCCTGTTATCTCACAGGTACTTGAACTTACATAGTGGGGAGGTCAGCCCTGTCTCATAAAATAGGAGATTCTCTAAACATAGGAAGATGCTTAGTGGCCAAAACCTTTTATCAACAGCATTTTGAATAATCAGAGAATGTTAAATGTAAGAGTCGAGAGGAAGGGAACAATAAGCTGAGGAGGAATACCATGAAGTTGGCCTTAATGTCACTAAAAGAAGCATTTTTTTTTAACAACTTACTTTCCTAAACCATTTGCTAAAACTCAGATGATGGGAGGCGAGGTGATGGCTGATATTCTCAGAAGTTCATAAGGTCCTAAAGAATGTCTCCTCCACCTGAGGCTCATTTGCTCTCTGCAAACGCAGGAACTATCATCTCTTCAGAAAGGGTGAGCCTCAGCCTAGCATGCAGGAGGACAGCCACACTTAGGATCCAAGCCCCCAGTTCTTGCCCTGCTCAGCCCTTAACCGGTTTTAGTATAGGTGCTGCCGAAGCAAGCACATCAGCCCTTAACCGGATGCGTGACCCGTAAGCAAGTAGTTCAGTTTGGTGCCCCCGGCCGCAGAGTGAGATGGTTGAGGTAGGTGATCCTTAGTCCCCTGTGAGCTCCAAAATTCTGTAACTCCTACGTGATAGGCTAATGACAGTTATTTTTACTTAAGTTGTTTGTATGTCTTAGAAGGCCAATAAATCATGAGTTTATTTTTTTGATGACAATAAATTTCCATGAACTCAAAGAATTAAATCTCCACCTTCCACTGAGGTTTTTGGTGGTTTTTAAACAATGATATTTTCCCACACAGCTCTGTTTAGGCATTCAAGTTGCAACAAGGGAAATACTCATGGAATTTGTCATCATTATTTTTGGCTTCTATTTTTATGAGGGCCTTGTTAGTTTCCTAGTTTCAATAATCTATTTCTCAGGGTGCCTGGGTGGTGCAGTCAGTTAGATTCCGGCTCAGGTCATGATTTTAGGATCTCTTGATTCCAGCTCAGGTCATGATTTTAGGATCATGAGATCAAGGCTTACCTTGGTTCCATGCTGAATATGGAGTCTCCTTGGGATTCATATTCTCTCTCTCTCTCTCTCTCTCTCTCTCCCCCCCTCTCCCCTTCCCTTTCTCCCTCCCTGTCCCTCCCCCTGCCCTCAGTCTCTTGCCCTCTCTTTTTTTTTTTTTGCCCTCTCTTTAAAAAAAAAAATTCTTTCTCAAATAGATTTTTTTTTAAGATTGTATGTACGTATGTATGTATGTATGTATCTATCTATGTGAGAGAGAGAGACACAGGCAGAGGGAGAAGCAGGCTCCATGCAGGGAACCCGATGTGGGACTCGATCCTCAGTCTCCAGGATCAGGCCCTAGGCTGGAGGTGGCACTAAACCACTGAGCCACCTGGGCTGCCCTTAAATAGATATTAAGCCATAGCATATCTGATTTAACATTTGAGGATTAAATTGCATTTATATTAATGAAGAGAATGTTACCATGTTTCTTTCAAAAATCGTTTTCTCTCACTGTGAAACACAAGGTTCTTCATAATAATGTAAAGTAGAAAATTTTGGAAACTTTCTATATCCACTGATCAGCTAATGTCCTGTTCTGATTCAGCTGATGCAGTGATGGAAGTGCCTGCACCCTGTGCATATGTAATGAACAACACAAATCGATAAATAAATGCCGAAGTGTCAGCCTCAGGAGCTACATGCTTCACATGCATTAATTAAAATTAATTATTGGGTGCAGGGGTTCCATTTTCTCGACATTCTTGACAACACTTTTTTTTTTCTTTTCTTTTGAGTTTATCTACCCTACAAGTGTGAAGTGTGGTATGTCAGTTATGGTTTTCATTTGTGTTTTACCCATGGGGATAATGTTGAGCATCTTTTCATGTGTGTTTATTGGCCACTTGCATATCATCTTCGGAGAACTACTCATCAAATCATTTGTCCATTTTTCAGTTATTTTGTCTTTTTATTACTGGGTTGTAAGCATTCTTTATATATTCTAGATACAAGTCTCTTATCAGATATCTGATTTGCAAATATTTTTACTCATTCTGTGGGTTTGTCTTCTTACTTCCTTTAGCAAGCCTTATTCTTAGCTCTGGTTAAATTTTGGTTTCCTGAACTTCCTGCTAAACTTTCTAAGTGTCTCAAGCTGTGAAATAACCTGAAATTCTTTTAACAGAAAATAATAATTGTCACAGAAACCAACATTATTTGGCTTGTGCTGAGTGGCTTACAACTCTAAAATGTAGAATTCTTACTATTCCTCTTCTATGTAGGAAGAGACAGAGGCCTGAAGAGGTTGAGTTGCACCAAATCAAAAAGCAATAATAAATTGGAATGCCAGTACACACTATTTTCTTAACCAGTATTCATATTTTATTTTGTATCTTTATATTCCACTATCATGTTTTTAAAAACATTATTTTATGGCTTTATTTTTTATTCACTAACAATCCCTAGATTTTTCTGTAGCCCTGTTGGAACCTAGTCACTGACATCTGCTCTTAGAGCTCTACCACTTTGAAAGTGGGTTTCTGAGTTTCTGACCAAATCTTTTCATTAATATAACCTTTTGGGTTTTTTCTTACTATTCCCTTTCAGACTAACTCTAATATTACTCAATGTTTAAAAAATATTATTAAGGTCAACATGTTGTTACAAAGTAATTATATATATGTATTTCAGGAATTTTAAATGTCTTTCAGCTGCTGTCAATAATTTAACTGGTTGACTTCTCCCTTAAAATGTATCAGTAGCTCAATATATCAGTGATATACTGCTGTATAGTAAATTACTCAAGAGCTTTGTTGCTTAGAACCAACCATCTTTATTATTTCACAGCTCCTATGGATCAGATCTTAGCTGGGTGCCTCTAGCTTCAGGTGTCTCATGAGGCTGCACTGAAACCACCAGCTGGGGTTGCAGTCTCATTCTGAAAGCTCACATCGTCACTGTTAGGATTCAATTCCTTATGAGTTGGTGGACTGAGATTGGTGCTTTCTAACTAGCTGTTGGCCAGAGGCCTCCCTCAGTTCCTTGCCATACGAGCCTCTCCATAGGACAGCTCACAACATGGCATTTGGCATCTCAGAATGAGCAGACAAGAGAGTGCTCCAGATGGAAAACACAGTCTCTTTGTAGCCTAATCTCAGACTTGATATCCCACCAACTTTTACCTATTTCAGTCATTAGAAGCAAATCATTAAATACAGCCCACACTCAATAGGATTGTACCAAGGGTATGAATACTGGATGCGGGGTCCACTGAGGGTGATGTTAGGGGCTGCCTGTGATAGTCAGTGAATCTGTTGTTCGGTCATGAAGTATCCAGAAGTTGTGTGTGCTTAGACAAAATACTATGTGATTCCATCATGCAAACAAGTGATGATTTTATTTTCAGAAAATATATAAGCTCTCTCCATCCTAAAATATATGTATATATAATATTTATAAGCATCTTAATTACAGGTACTTGCTATTAATTCACTTTATTGAGATAGCATAAGTCTGAGACACAATTAGAAATTTTTATGTGTAACTTCATTTTCTTTTCCTTGACTTAGAAAGAGGGACATTACTCAGTTTCAGTAACAGGAGACTTTGTTCAATGTAAAGATGATTTCAGTTTAAGCATGTTCAACATGCCAGAGAGTGTTTTTCTTCCTCTTTAATCCTATTGTAAACTTCAGTCCTAATTTGACAAAATAAGTAGTTCTGAATGGACTTTTAATAATTCATCTGTTCAACAAAGCTTATTGAGTTACTCTTATAACTCCTTATGAACGAGCTGTACCTGTAATTAAAATCCACGCTCCTAACTTTGGCTCCAAAGCTCAGTTGATCTCTGTGCATCTCTCTCCAACTTCATTTCCTGTATCATCACTGCCCTAGCTGCATTGCTCATTCCACTCCAGCCCACAGTTCTTGTTCTTCCTCGATCTGACTGCTTATTCATGCGTCAGGCCTTTCCATCTTTCTGGAAACCTAGATCACCACATGGCTCACTGCGTTGCGGGTTTTACTTCTCTGCTCCAGAGCACTGCCTATAGAGGCATCCCTTCAGCACTCTTCACAATGTAGTAAGGACCATCGAAGGCCAAGGACATGATAACAATGCTTTTGAGAAAGATTAATCAACTGGCATTATACAAAATGACTTGCATGCAGATGAAGGTTGGATTTAACAAGGATGAGCAGAGACCACAGTTAGGAGTTTTCACACTCTTTTGGGTGTAAATTTGTAACAATTTGACACGGAAGAAAGGTTAGGACTATGGATTCTTAAAGAGAATACAAGACACTACAGAAGTTGGCAAATAAAACAGCCCAAACCACATTGCTTTTTTTTTGACCATTTAATAATAGACCTCATTTTTAAAAGGATCCTGTTCAGCTCTTTGCATACAGTCTTGTCCATTTTATTGCCTCAGCCTCAGAGACTTGTTCATGAGAAATGCATCCCTCATGAACCCAAATGTCATGTTGAAGGACAGTGGGATCTACATGGTTACTCTGTAATCATCTCCATTTATCAGCCATACATAGCTCTCTGAGCTTAGATGGAAAACATTTACTTACCTGTTGTCCTGTTATGAGGAATGCATGGGGTCAGTCTTCCCTGAACTGGCAATCCAGTTATCATTGTGTTTTCAGTAAGATTACAAGCCATTCTTTCTACTTCTATACTTGTGTACAGAGTCCCATGGATTTTTCAGTTTCATGTTAAGCATTCATGGCTACAGAGGATGATTTTGGCTCACACCCCTGCCTGTCTCTATCTATAGCCTACCAAAAGTTCATGTATTCTTTTAGACCATTGTTATTGCAGTCATTCTGGTTCTTGGGTTTTCTGGAATATATATAAAGTTTCTTTGCACATACTTTTTTGTCACCCATCTGTGCCAAGGACATTTTAGAGACCGCAGAGATGTTATTGTGGGTAAGGAGGTCCTTTAACAGAGCTACTTCACAACCCAACCTCTGATAAAGTTGGATAAAAATAGTGCCAAAGAAGTAGCAGGAAATTCTTTATCATGAATCAAAACCACTGATGTAGTAGGAGCTCTGTTAGAAGAAAGACGTACATGGATGGTTATGCTGTTACTCCCCAGACTCCTTCAGTCTATAGACATTTCCTAGTGGTGTTGGCAGAGCTCCTGTTTGGTGCACCACATATTTTCCCAAAGACTTTTTTAAAGGGAATATATGGCCAACACCCTCTGTGTAAAGTCCTATAACTCTCAGGAGTGTGGGTTCAACTGGAAGTTTTTTCCAAAGGAGTTATGATTTGGCGGTTTCTCTTCTTCTAAGCTCCCTTCTAATTGTTCTTCCCCTTGTTCTTAAGCTCAGTGATTTTTTTTTCTGTATTTTTCACATGCTTGTGGAAAGAATAAATATGTTTTCATGGTACTTAGCATGTTATAAATTGCAATGCATTGTTTTCCAGGCAATAAGCTCGTTTTACCACTGAGAGCATTAAACCCATGTTCCTAGGGTAACCCATGTTTTCCAAGGGGCCGAGGAAGAGGCACACTGAACAATTTTCACGTTCCCTCCTCTGTTCCTGGAGCATCATCCATTGTGCTAACCACTCCCAGTAGGTTCCTCCCAGAAATAACATTACTTCTCTCTCCTTACCCTCCTTCTAATTCGCCCTTTTTAATAGATAGAGTCTGGCTTTACAGAGAAATCTGATAATGTACTGCACTCAGTTGTGAAGCTCATCCTTAGCTCTGTGATTTGTTCACTGTCCTGCTTTGGTTTCTTCATAGCACTGTCCCTATGTGAAACTGTTTTCTTTCTTTTCTTTTCTCTTTTCTTTTCTTTTCTTTTCTTTTCTTTTCTTTTCTTTTCTTCTCTTTTCTTCTCTTTTCTTCTCTTTTCCTTTCCTTTCCTTTCCTTTCCTTTCCTTTCCTTTCCTTTCCTTTCCTTTCCTTTCCTTTCCTTTCCCTTTTTTTTTCTTTTCTTCTTTTTTTTTTTGAAATGTTTTCATTCTCATTTCTCCACCATATACAAATGCCGTGTGGACAGAGTTTTTTGTTGATCTGTCTCTAGCTTCTGTGATAGTGCCTGTGATGTGTCAGGTGTTTAATATTTACTGGAGGTTCTGGAGGTTTGATCACTTCTTCATATTTCACCGTGGTCTATAAATACCCACTACTCTGCTATAACAAAGAGATTCAGCAGCATGGAGCTGCTGAAGCAGGAGTTGAGGGTTCATGGAATGATGCATATGCAGAAGAGAGGTGGGGAGACTTTCTTTTGTACTCTGCCATCCAGATGTTGGACCCAAGCAGTCTAGGGTATGCAAGTTCAGAGATCCCCTCTCACCTCTCCAGTGTCATATTCCCACTTTCCATCTCACACTTTATACTTCAGCAGCACCTTGCACAGAACGTTGCCTCATGACTTCATGTATTTACTAATGCTTATCCCTCTCCAGAATTTCCCCCACCTCAGACCAGGCTGAAGAAGCCTTCAGAGTCCAGCTCAAGTGTCACCTCCTTAAGAAAGCCTTCCTTGTCATCTCTTCACCGACCCCCACCCCCCCACTACCCGCAAGGGAAGGCCCCTTTCTCTTTGTTCTCACCACACACCACACCATACACACACCCGTATCACACTTAGGCTGATGCTTTATCTGTTTACGTAGCTGCCTCCTGCACTGAGTGGCAGACGCCTTGATCAGGGGCCAGGTCTTACTCATCTCTGTTTCTCCAGCACCCAGCACAGTGCCCAACACATAACAGCTGCTAAGTAAATATTTATGTAATTGAATCATATTGATCCTATGAACAGACTCCCACTGGGAGAACATCTGCCCTGCCTTATTTATCTGAGAAAAGCCCTTGTTTATTATAGTCTATTAATTGAGAGCTGCTGTGCTATACATACTAAGTTGGGTATTTTAGTTCCTGCTTAGAAAATAAAGGTTAAATTGAGCATATTCATAGCTCTGTTAAGATTACATAGTGGCTGTTAGTGCAAAAACATAGGTACACTGTACAATTGTTTGGGGTTTGTGATGCCCAGCTGTAGTCTAGGGTAGCTTTCTGTGTTTGGTGTTATTTTGATGAGATGAGCTAATAGTGTAAAAGTAACAAGTCACTGTTGCTCTGTGGAAGACGTTGAGTGGCAGGCCTTCTCTGCTTTAAAGTCTTGCTTTAAAAAAAAAAAGAAAATCCCAAGAAAGGTAGATTCTTTTAAGAAAGTGTGTGGCCTGCATTTTCTAAGTCCTAAACCAACCCAGTTTTCAGCCCTCAGCCTGGTTCTCACAGAGATTAGCTGTGACCTATATGCACGACGTGGTGGTCCCAGTTGTTTTATTCAGGGAGGACCCTAAGATTTTCATTGAAGAAGCCCAGAAAGAAGAGATGCCACCGGTTCTGGTAAGAAGCCCTAAGTTATAAGAGGCCAGTTGGGATAACTTATCCTAGAAATGAAAGAGAGAGAGGAAACCTGCCAGATTTTCTAGTGCTTTCTTAGCACTAAAAAAGGACTTAAAGAAAGTCTTAATATCCGCCAAGTCTTCCTTTCTGGAACCCTTTCTACTGGGTGATAGAGAGCTGCTGCTTCAGAATCTGTTTGCCTTTCCTTGCCTTTGCATACACTAACTCAAACTCAGAAGACTGGATAATGTTTTCAAGATAAACAGATTAAATCCCACATTGTTTCCAGTGCAACAGCTTCCTCTGGATTCTTTCACTGTCTCCTTAATGTAAGTCTCGGTCACACTTGTATTAACAGTTGAAACAGCCTGCAGTGAATCTTGTTGGTGCGGTGGCGTCACAAGCATTAACTCCTCCACCCTCATACCGCCCCAGGAAATGGCAGCCACTGTCCCCTTTTTCCAGGGGGGAGATGGAGAAGGCAGGACTAGGAAGCCGTGGAGGGTTAAGGCGAGAGCTCAGGATCGCTGATTCCCAGGCCCTTCTGTGCTCTGGACCTTCTTGTTCTTACTCCCTGAGAGGCGTGTGTTGCATGCTGTGTCAGGTGCTTGACATAAGTTTGACCCTCACAGCCACGCTGCAGGTTAGGTATGACTACTTTCACTGCTGAAATTAAAAAAGCTCATGGCTAGCTACTCAGCAGAGAGGCAGGCCTCCAGACCCCAGTCCGTGATTCCAAAGCCTGGCACCTCTGTGCCACCCCAGCTCCACACAGTAACAGTGAGTTACATTTGCTGTCACTTGATAGCCTGGACATCCTCCACAGACATCATCCCATTTCATCCTGAAGAACTTTGAAGAGATGAGGGGTTATCACCCCCTTTGCAATAAACAAGCAGGACACTAAAATGCTCTCATGAAATTCTGCCGATTCAGGATACTCCTGCTTGGACGCCCCGGTTGCATCTCCTTTAAGGAGAGTAAAGGCCCAAATCTTGTGTGACCCGCGTGGGTCCTGGTCCCCTGGTCCCGTCTCTGGCCTCATCTGGCCTCTTCTTCCCTCCCTCCCTCCCTCCCTCTGCACAGTCACACCGACCTCCTTGACGTTCCCCAGGTCCCTGCAGGACTGACCATCCCTCGGTTCTGTTAGGTCTTGATGAAAAAGTTACCTTCTCACCAAAAATCGTCTAGAACTAATCAGTCGTCCCTAGAGCACTCTTTCCAAAATTCCAGTCTAGCCCCCAGCATCTCTTCTGCCTCCTCCATGCTTTAGTTTTGTTCCAGGTCTTCGTCATTTTTAAGCTTCTGGTTATTTCTCTTGTTTGTCATCTGCCTCCCCCCTGCCCCCCAGAAGGAACTGGTGGGAAGAAATGCTTGGGTCTGTTTTAGTCACTTCTCGAGGACAGAATGAGCTTGGCATGTTGTAGGCAGTTGGTAAATATTTGATGAATGAAGACAAGTTAAAAAAAGGAGAGATCTTTTTCTTTTCTTTCTTTTCTTCTTCTTTTTTTTCCAAGGCAAATTTTTTCCCTGGAAAATGACATGACCTCCAAGTGTCCGAGCTTAAACTGACACTGGTCTTCTGATCCACAGTCCATGCTTTTTCAGTTTTGAGCCTAGCTGGGCCAAAATCAAGAAAAAGTTATAAGTAGTGTTACAAATAAAACCAAGTTAATTATGAACACTTTTTATGTAATATGAACTTTTTAAACAGTTGTTTCATTGGTTGCTCTAGGCCTGCCTTCCTTTGGCCCGTGGTCTGTCTCTAAGCAGCAGGAATAGCGAAGTCACAGAACTTCACATAAACGTAGGTGTCTCTGGGCCTTCTGTTTCTGAGCCTCTAAAATGAGGAGCTACATCATTTCAGAGTCCCATGCAGCTCTAGGTTATCTTGAAGCAATCAGAGAATGGACGGGATACCACTTTCCTTGTAATTTGCTCAGTTCTATGTGTACAGGGCCCGCAGTTTGTTCTGGGGACAAACTATGTGTGTGCATTCCTGCAACTCCTCTCTTCTCGTAGATTATCCATGCACGTGTGTTTGGTTTCCTTATGTTTGTGCAAAATGTAGGCTTTTCATCTTACCGTGTTATATCGCGGATCATCTTGTCCAGTCTTGGCTGCAGGAAGATTGTGCCTGCTGCCTCCTCAGAGTTGCCCAAGGGGCAAACAAACCAGAAGGCCAGGCCATGCAAAGCCAGGGAACTAAATCAGGGACGGTGACACATGGGTCAGGAAAGGAAGTATTGTCTGTGGCAGGCAGCTCCGTGCCCCACCATTCTGAATTAAGGACATGCACACAGGCTGTCAGATAGAAAAAGAAGCTCAATGAATCAGGCCAGTGCTTGTCCACCTGTGTATAGCAGTTTCGGCAGAGCGTTAAATACAGTGGTTAGCATTGTATCTCAGCCTTGTGCATTTCCCTGTTAGAAATTCCCTCTACAGAGAGCAAAGTAGTTATATGGGGGCACCTGGCTGGTTCAGTCGAAGGAGCATGCAGCTGTTGATCTCAGGGTCATGAACTCGAGAGATTACTTAAGTAAAGCTTTTTTTAAAAAAAGATGGAGTTATTTGGAGGTAGTATACATATCCTTAAGAGCAGGAGGCAGCCTTCCAACCTCCTTCACAAATACAGTCATTAAATCCACAATTTGAATAAGGCTTGTGAGCCCCATTCCTGTTGCGCTGCTACGTGGCGGCTCATGACAAAGGGAACCCGCGCGCCATGGCAGGATAGATAGAACAAGGAAGAGAAAACTTGAGAAAGTAAGACTGACAGGTTAATTACTGAACTTGGGATTTGGTCAGTAACTCAACCAAGACTTTGATTTAAAGACAAAATAAAACAGCATCTTCAGCCACCTTCCTCTTACCCGTTTCCATTCTTCTCCCTGAGGACTTTGGTACCTGCACGTGCAGAAAGGCCGCTCTGGGCATTTCTTTGCTTGAACTGAAGTGTCTTTAATTTACTACGGCCGTTACTCCTGTCACTGTACCCGCCAGTGTTTGAATTGTACAAATAAGCCTTGCCATTTCCAAAACACTGTCAATATTTATTCCTGAGACTTTGTGCAGAGAAATTACAATCATCCTTCACAACACAGCCACAGACAGGGCCCTGCTAACAGACTCACCTTTTGTTAACATCTGTTCCACGCAGGCGCATGGTTGTGTTGTCCTGTAGTTTTTCATAGCCTGTTTTCTGAATTGTGTTTCTCATCCCCTTTTCCCCTGCCAGCTTGATTGTGAACTACTTAAAGCTAGATGCTATGATGAGATCACTTGGTGCATGCTCGTTCTCTCAATGGTCACAGGAATTGGGAACCTGGTTGGACATCAGCGCTGAAAGCAGCACACACACAGCACCACCACCATCACTACCACCCATGGGTACCCCCCACCCCGATACCTCCCAGGGCCCACTGAGCCCTCAGCCTCTTGCTTTTATGAGCACATTTCCTGGGTCTCCCACCCAAAGGTACAGAAGGTGCTACAGGGTGTCTGCCTCCGGACCTACAGCTTTCACCATGCAGGAGAAAATGTGAGGAGGAGTCTGGAGAAGAACCTCATTCATTTTATCCCCGATGTTAACACTGCTAGGAGACAACTCTGGACCCTCTAAAAAGAAGATGTTTTTGCTGTATCAGTGACACCTATTAGGAATCATTCCATGAGAGAGCATGAGAAATTCTCTGGAGTTCAAAATATCAAAATGACATCCTTGATAAAAAAATCTTTGTATGATTTTGAGCATCCTAGTTGAAACCAGGAATCTCTGGGAATTTGCCCTTGAAGCTATTCTCAGAGCATGTATTACATACATTCCACAAGGGCCTTGGGGGACGGAGCATGCTTAGGTTTTCATTTCCAGCACTCTTTGTCATCACAGCTGAGGGGAGCACTGGAATGTGACACTTACTCAGTTATGCCCATTTTTCATTCAGCATTTGTCACTTTCAGTGTGGCAGCTCTTGTGTTTAAAAAACAAACTCCTTCTTTGATTTTGTGAGGTCACTTTGTAAACCAAATGAGAGCAAGACACTTTCCCCTGGGTTTTTTTCCTTCCCTCTCTGTTCCTGCTTGCCCCTGAGCACATTGATGACATTTGTTGATCAGAGCACTTTAGGGTTAATTCACCTTTAAATTTTCCAAGATGCTACTCGACTTCTTGCCTTCAGAGCCACAGTACCAGGATTGGTTCAGGAGTTTTGTAAACATGAGTGCTGTTATTTTCCCAAAAAATAGAAGCAGAAAGAGAAAATGGCTTCCCTTGCTAAAAAGAAAAGTTTCTTTTTGTGGCTCAGAGGATAGTGGTATGACCACAGCAAGTGATGGCTTGCCTGTGTCCCACTTCATAATAATTCAAAATCATGATAAATTCTTGGAAAGAGTGCATTTGTTGTAAGATTCCTAAGCGGTGCTGTTCGTGGACGTGTGCAGTAGTGTGTCTGCATTCACTGAACCGAAGAATCACCTGATGTGTAGAGTCATATATTCCGAATTACTTTGTGTTATGGAGATCAAAAATACTCCACAGTCGCTAAGCCATTTCTTTTGAGTATTTTGCCTTTTGAAGGGCAACAGCCAGTGCATTCCTAATTTGTTGGTTTGGGATGTCCGTTCACAGCAGAGGAGAGCCTTAACTGTTGGTGGTGGTGACCTTACTAGCTCCTCAGCCACGCATCCCTCCAGTACTTCTTCTTTAGATAATGTAGGGATCCTTACTCACCCTTTTGTTAGACGACTTTTCTAGATTGATTTTTAAAACTAGCAAAATGGAAAATCCGTTCTTCTGTCTTTTCTAGAATCTATTCTGATTACTCTATCTGCAAGAGTGCAGCAAACACTGCAGTTGTCCAAGTGAGCTTCAGCTGTTTACAGGAAGATCTGAATGAGGCAATCACCAGTGATTTTTTTTCTGTGACTATTTCCTATCAGTGGTATCTGCATTCATCTTTCACTAAGACTTTTTAAAAATCCTACTTGTTATCAAAGAACTCGGTGTCTATGACATAATTTTTTTTTTAATTTTCAAAGAAGTAAAATCTTAAATGGCTCAACACCCAGATTTCAGCTAAGAATGAGATTTAAGAATTAGCAGTCTCAGATTCTCTATATATATATTTGGCCTTGCCTGCTGTTAATGAAACTTGCCCACAAGCTGGGTTGCATGTTACAAAGCTTTAATGGGGCAAAAAACTGTTTATAAATCCAGACACCTTTATGAAGACCTGTTTCCTTGGTTTCACTTATGTAAGCCTTCAAAACTATCAGTTATAAGTAACTGAGAGAAGTAAACACAGGAGTGTTCTCAAATGCCTAGACTTTTCTGAACGTTATGTGATTGAAAAGCAGCCAAGCTTAATGCAGACTGAGAACTTCTGACATTTCAGTGGAGAAAATGACACCCAGACTGGCAAATGATGTTCTGGACACTCACTTGTGAGCTTAATGTCCACCTCTCCTACCTCTACTCCTGGCCCCCCGCCTTTTCTTTTTGAGGAGGGAGGAAGTAGGAATCCTCTACTTAATCCAAATCTGTAGTACTAGATTCCACTGATGAATAAAAAGTATGCTAGGGTTTTTAATAGGCTGGGAGTTGTTTGGTAATATGAGGCCTCGTTATCCTTTTTTTTTTAAATTTATTTATTCATGAGAGACACAGAGAGGGAGAGAGAGAGAGAGGCAGAGACACAGGCAGAGGAAGAAGCAGGCTCGATGCAGGGATCCTGATGTGGGACTCAATCCCGGGTCTCCAGGATCAGGCCCTGGACTGAAGGCGGCACTAAACTGCTGAGCCACCCGGGCTGCCTGGCCTTGTTATCCTTTTAAGGTTCATTTATGCTCTAAAATTCATATCCATTGATTCCCTTTAGAACCTGAATCTGACCAACACAGTGGGCAGAGCATTATTGTAGAGAATAATGCAGAAAAAGCTATTTTAATGCTCTGAGAAGAACATGTAATTTCCATATATTGATTTGAAGTGCAACTTCAGAGCCATGGTTTTTTAGAGGAGAGAGTGCCTTCCGACCCAGTAGCAGTAATGGCAGAGGTTTGGTCCTTAATCTGCCTATAGGATCATTGATCCAGGTCTCAGGTCTGGCTCACTTGGCTTTCACAATGAATTTTAACCCCAACCCAATCTTCGAATGGGTCCCATACCTGAAGTTCACTCATTTTCAGTTTTGGGGACAGTAATTGAAATTACATAATCAGATGTCAGTTTGGTAGTTCAGGAACTCAGTTTGAAGAAATGAGTAATAATTTTGTTAATCATATCCTTTGTAATCTTTCAAGAGAGTTGTCTGAGAGCAATGAAGCAGAACTCTTCTATGATTCATGAAATAGCCACTCATGTTTGTGGGCAGCACTCTCAGGGAAACAGTAGGCACATCCAGAGAAAAGCAAACCTCATGCCATTAGGTCTCCAAACAATTATGAGATCAGCCAGATTTCCTGAAATTATCTTAGGAAATTATCAAAAGCTCTAGAGGAGCTGAACTTGAGAAAAAGTAGGAACTTGACCATAAATATAGCTTAGATCTATGTAGTGGAGGCCACAAAATCTCCTGGGCATTGATTTCATCTGGTCACCTTTAAAAGTCATTGTTACTGTCGACTGTGTTTCAGTAATAATAATTTTTAAAATTAGAGTCATTGTTGATTGTGGTGAGGAATTCATTATATAAACTAGAGGTTGAAGAGAAGTGACTTTGGCTGTGCTTCAGAAACAGGGTCTTAACAAGACTATTTTTGTATTTGAGGATGTTAGAAATCCTTTGCTGCTAGTACCCTGTCTGGAGCCACTCCGGGATGGCACTTTCTCAGGTTGGAGCCCAAAATGGTAGAACTTTCAGAAAGCACAGTATTACCTGACAACATAACTAGCAAGTATGAGAGGACAGCCTTTTAACACTAAGGTCATTTTCTGTACTTTTCATTGTTTACTGGGAGCCAGGCACTATACTAGCCCGGGCCATGAGTAGTGGTGACCGAGACAGCAGACATCCTTCCCGACTTTCTGGAGTCGACGATCTAGTGAGGAAGACCTCCATCATTAAACAAGTAAACACGTCAGTTCTTATTATATGCATGACAAGTGTTTTGAAGGAAAAGGACTAACATGATGTGGGGATGCTACTTGACTTCTGGTATTAAGAAAAGACCTTTCTAAAAAAAAAAAAAAAAAAAGACCTTTCTGAGGAAATTCACTTGTTTGATATTTTATCAATATATTTTTTTTCTTTTTTTTTAAGATTTTATTTATTTATTCATAGAGACAGAGAAAGAGAGGCAGAGACACAGGCAGAGGAAGAAGCAGGCATCATACAGAGAGCCTGACGTGGGACTTGATCCAGGGTCTCCAGGATCATGCCCTGGGCTGCAGGCTGCGCTAAACTGCTGTGCCACCGGGGCTGCCCTCAATATATTTTCTTATTGAAGGTTAACTGGCATATGCTATCCTATTATTTTCGTACATCATAGTGATTTGATATTTTTATACGTTACAAAATGACCTGCACAGTTACTGCAATATTATTGGCTATATTCCTTATGCTGTACATTACATCTGGATTTACGTAATACTATAAGTTTGTAGCAGCTCTTAATCCCTTCACCTATTTTGCCTGACCAACCCCCATCCCTCCCCCTTCTGTTAACCAACAGTTACAGTTTGTTTCATATTATCAGTGAGTCTGTTTCTATTTTGTTCTTTCTGTTCATTTCTTTTGTTTTTAAGATTCCGTATATAAGTGAAATCACACAGTATTTGTCTTTCTCTGTCCCCACTAAACACAGTACCCTCAAGCATCATCCATGTTACAGATGGCAACATGGCTGCCATCTTCTTTTTTACGGCTGGATAAAACTTCATTATATATAAGTACCACATTTTCATTATCCATTCATCTATAGATGGACTCTTAGGTTGCTTCCATATCTTGGCTATTGAAAATAATGCTACAGTGGAACACGGTGGTACATATATCTCTTTAGATTGGTGTTTTTGTTTTCTTCAAATACTCAAAAGTGGAATTGCTGGATCATATGGTAGTTCTAATTTTAATTTTTTGAGGAACCTCCACACCGTTCTCCATGGTGGCTATACCAGTTTAGATCCCCTCAACAATGGACGAAGGTTCCCTGAGGGGAGGCCTCAGTCTCACAACTCTGAGATTGTGACGTGAGCCAAATCAAGAGTGGGACACTCAACTGACTAAGCCACCCAGGTGCCCCTCTATATATATATATTAAGTCCATCTGGTATAATGTGTCACTTAAGGCCAGTGACTTTTTATTGATTTTCTGTTTGGATGATCTGTTGAAGTAAGTGGGGTATTAAAGTTACCTACTAGGTAAATAAAATTTTTAAAAAGGAGGGAGTGTGCATCTGGGTGGCTCAATGGTTGAGCATCTACCTTTGGCTCGGGTCGTGATCCTGGTGTCCTGGGAACATATCCTGCATCAGGCTCCTCGCAGGGAGCCTGCTTCTCCCTCTGCCTATGTCTGTCTGTCTGTCTCTCTCTGTGTGTCTCTCATGAATAAATAAAATCGTTAAAAATAAATAAAGTTCCCTACTAAGGGTGCCTGGATGGCTCGATCAGTTGAGTGTTCAACTCTCAATTTAGCTCGGGTTGTGGTCTTAGGGTGGTGAAATCGAGCTCCACGTCGGGCTCTCAAGTTCAGCTCAGAGTCTGCTTATCCCTCCTTCTCCCCCCTGCCCCTCCCTCCACTCACATGCTGTCTCTCAAAAATAAATAAAATCTTTTAATAAAGTCCCCCTACTACTATTGTATTACTGTCAGTTTCTCCCTTTAGGTTAGTTAATATTTGCTTTACATATTTTGATGCTCTTGTTTTGGGTGCATAAGTAGTTAGAAATGTTATACCCTTCTTGGATTGACTTCTTTATTTTGCAATCCTTTTTTTTTTTTTTTTTTTTTTTTTTGCCTTATGTTAGAATCTTTGTTTTAAAATCTGTTTCATCTGAGTATTACTGCTCCAGGTTTGTTTGTTTGTTTTTTTTCCTATTGTCTTTCTCCATCCCTTCACTATCTGTGTGTCTTTAGATCGGACGTGAGTTTCTTTCAGTCAGCAGATAGATGGGTCTTGGGTTTTTTTTAATCCATTTAGTCACCTTACATCTTTTGATTGGAGCATTTAGTCCACTTTCATTTTAAAGTAATTATTGAGAAGTACATACTATTACTATTACCATTTTGTTGCTTTTATAGTTTTTCTGTTATTTTCTTCTTCCCCTGGGCTTTTCCCTTGTTGGTTGATGGTTTTCTTTAGTGTTATATTTGGGTTCTTTTCTCTTTTTTCTGTGTATTGTAGATTTTTGGTTTGTGTTCCCCTTATGATTTCTGTATATCAACCTACACATATATAGCAGTCTGTTATAAGCTGATAGTCACTTAAGTTTGAACTCCTTGAGAAAGCACTACATTTTTACTCCCCCCTCCCCCACATTTTGTTTTTGATGTCAGTTTTTACATATTTTTGTTTTGTATATACTTTAGCCACTTAACTGTAGTTACAGTGATTTTCATACTTTTGTCTTTTAGCCTTCAGAGTAGCTTTTTAAGTGGCTGATCCACTGCCTTTACTATATATTTGCTTTGACAAATGAGATCTTTTTCTTTCATATATTTTCTTATTTCTAGCTTTGGCCTTTTCTGCTTAAAGAAGACCCTTTACCATTTCTTATAAAGTTGCCTTAGAAGTGATGAACTCCTTTAGTTTTTGCTTGTCTGGGAAATTATCTATCCTTCAATTCTAACTGATAGCCTCGCTGGTTAGAGTATTCTTGGCTGTAAGTTTTTCCTTTTCAGCACCTTAAATATATGCTGCCATTCTCTTCTGGCCTGCAGGGTTTCTGCTGACAAATCAGCTGGTAGTTATGGTGGTTTCCTTGTATCTGTTTTTCTCTTGCTGCCTTAAGACTTTCTCTTTAACTTTTGCCATTTTATTATAATATGTCTTAGTGTGGATCTGTGGTTCATCATGTTCTGGATTCTCTCTGCTTCCTGGACCTGATGTGTGTTTCCTTCTCCAGGTTAGGGGAGTTTTCAGCTGTTATTTCTTCAGGCCCTGGCTCTTTCTTCCTGTGGGACCCCTATGAGATGAGTGTTCGTGTGCTTCATGTTGTCCTACAAGTCCCTTAAACTATTCTTTCTTAAGCTTTTTTCCTTTTATTGTTCTAGTTGGGTGATTTCTACTATTATCTCTTCCAGATTATTGATGCATTCTTCTCTCTCACCTAATCTGCTATTGATTCTGTCTATTGTATTTCATTTCAGATATTGTGTTCTTCAGGTCTGATCAGTTTTGTCTTGTATTTTCTGACTCTTTGTTAAAGTTCTGTGTTCCTCCATTCTTCTTCCAAGTTTGGTGAGAATCTTTACAGCCATTACTTTGAATTCTATTGTTAGGTAAGTTACTTATTCTCCATTTTTATTAGGGCTTTTTTTCCTGGCATTTTGTGTTATCCTTTCATTTGGAATGTATTCCTCTGTCTCCTCATTTTGCTTGACTTTGTGTATGTTTCTAAGAATTAGAGCAGCTACCTCTCCTGGTCTTAAAGGAGTGACCTTGTATGGGAGTGTCCTTGTATGATATGCCTAGCAGCTTTGGCAGACCAGCCTACGCTGGAGCAGGCATGGGCTAGAGTGTCCCAGAACACTACATGCTGGGATCACCTTGGTGGGATGACCAGTCCTGAAGTGGAGGCATGAGCTAAGGAGTCCCAGAGCACTCTGTGCTGAGGCCACCCTGGTAGGACAGCTGGAGCTGGTGTGAGCTGAGACCTGGGAGTAGGGGGACCCCTGGCATGCTGGGTTGGGGTCAACTTGGCATCTGGCTGGAGTTGAGGGGCTAGGGGTCTTGGCTGAATCAGGTATAGACCAGACATCCCCGGGGGTGCCATGCTGGGGTCACCCTGAGGGGATGGACAGCTGGAGCTGGTGTGGATCCTAGGGCATACTAGGGTGACCCTAGCAAGTTGGCTGGAGTGCCTGATCCTATTCCCACCTGAGCTATTATGATTTGATGGCGGGTACATTGAAAATGGCACTGGCTGCACCTCTAACCCCAGAGAGAGTTCAGCAGCTTCCTACCCTTTTGGTAGATGCTGTAGAGTTAGTGAATGGATTTTTTTCACTTATAGTCCAGTTGCCCTTTAAACTGCTCTTTTTTCACTGCGTCCTAAGGTGGCCAATCTGCATGGGGGCCCTTCAGTGATATCCCTTCCTACTGCAGGTCACCGTGCCAGGGGTGAGGTTCCCATCATTGCCACATCTCCCTCTCCCACGCTCTCTTTGTGTTCCTTCTGTTGTTTATGGTGCAGAAGCTGCTCTGTCAACCCTCAGTGCTTCCTTAGGAGGACCTGCTCTCTATGTAGATGACGACACAGCCTGTCCATGGGTGGAGGTTGAGATCAGAGTCTTCATGTGCTGCCACCTTGGACTGCCAATACTTTACATGTTTTAGATACTTTAAATTCTGCTTTGCAACAGGCCAGTAAGCTATGTAAGTGAAGAAACTCCATTTTCTTCTGTAGTTCCTCACAGTTCAAAGCACTCAGTAAATGTTGAATGGTAGTTTTGTGACCCATCGTGTGTCCATTTTCCTTTAGAAAATACTGCCTAGGTCTAATTGGGTACAGAAACTGGGATCTGCTGTTTATGAGTCTGTAACAGTGCCTGGCTTGTAGTCAGTGCTCAAATACTGGGGAAGGAAGGAAGGTGGGTAGGTTGGTTGGTTACAAATTGAGTTTGGTTCTCAGTTAAAGATACTCTCAGTTATCTGATGAAATCACAGACCTTCCCTTTTCTCTTCATGCTCTTTTTTCTTGACACATGTGTTTCCATAATTCTTTCCCCAAGAGTGATTCCATTTGGTCTCAGGATGCCATCTGTCCTTTGTCTGCAAACAACTCCCCAAATTGCAGTTCTAACCCTGTTTTCTCCTGCCAGTCGGTCCTCACCCCTGTTGCTGCTCATCACTTGCTGCTCTTCTCCACCAAATGTCTTCCTCGAATCTCAGATATGCATGTGACTCTCCCCTTGATGACTGCATAGCTCATCCCTCACCTCCTGAGGTCTTTGAGATCACTTTCTAGGAGAGGTACCCTGGATGCTGCATCAAAACCTGCATCCCCCTCTCCACCTCCCCGCCTACCCTAACCACCTTCCATGCTTTTGTTTTCTTCCATAGCACTTATTTAACATTCTTTCTGCTTATTTTCTGTTTCCATCTTCTCTCTCATTTTATAAGAATTAAGCTATTTTGTTCACTACCCTATCTTCAGTACCTGGCACATGGTAAAAATTCATAAATGTTTGTTGAATTAACGAACATAACGTTCAGGCATCATATGTTATAGTGCCTGTGTTGTATTAATTATAAGAGGTACTGGAGAAGTCAGGTGCTTGCACTGATGCAGACTATCAGTGAGTGCAACAGCTAGAAATGCAGACCGATACTAGTAGTACATTGTGGTGCTGACCCAAATACCAAGAGTGTTTTTGCCACAGGTGATGTGATTTTCTGAAGTGAATAGTTCTTGAGTTTAGAAAGAAGTAATATTCCCAGCATAGTGGAATAGTTCTAAGAAAGTATTCGGAAGCCACACTGCCTAGTAAAATCTCAGTAAAAAGTAATTTAAATGTAAAACAGTGAGACCCTATCTTGATTAATAGTGATCAGGGGTTTATTTTGTTTTTACCTACATGAATATTATAGGAGATGTGGGACCAGCCCTGTGCATTACAGATTGTCCAGCATCCTGGCCCCTGCCCACTAAATACTGGTTGTTCCCTTCATTATAACCATTCCAGGTGCCTCATAAGGGTTAATGGTTTTTGTATATCCTATTCTAGGCCCACACTTCTTCTGTGAAATTATTATAGATCTAATAACTAGATGAGCCGTTTTTCATCTGACTCCCCGTTTTCCCGTGTCCATAACACTTGAATAATAGTTAACAAATTCTGGTTTGTCTTAAAGCTAAACATATGATATTCCTCCCTGCCTCCCTGCCTTTGGACACTCCCAAGCCAAAATCCACCACCACCACCCCACCCCCAACCCCCCAGGCCATCAGAGACATTCTGCTTTGATTGTTTTTTTGGCAGAGGGCAGACAGGGTGGTTGCAAGGAACTCTTTGTGCTTGCGTGTGTCCCTTACGTCTCTAAAAGACTCTGTAAGTCAGAAGCAGATACTGTATTTCCATCTGCATGTGCCCATTAGTGTCCTTCCCAGCTGAGGGAGGGGGAGAGGTTCTAGTGCTGCCACTCGTTCCCTGCCCCATATTCAGAAATGCCAGACATTTCTTAAAGGAGCCAAAGCTCTTTTCTCTAAACATTTTGGCCTTGTTCTGTAGAATAGAACATTTATATATTGGCTGTAAAGAAAAAAAAAATTCAGTGTTGGTGTTCTTGTGGAAGGTTTCTTAGAGGGACTTGAAATGGACCTTAATTAACAGAACTTGACTGGTTAGAGAATTTGGGTGAAGAAAGCAGAAGGGTAGAGAGGGAAAATACCCACAGAGATAAAATCAATGCTTGTGTGTTGCGATGGTCAAAGCCAGGACTCAAGTTGAGAATTGGAGATGAGATTGACTAGGTGCAGTAGAGTTAGCTTATGGAAGTTCTTTCTGGAAAGCCGCCATACACTGTGACACAGCACCACTTCATTGTTTGGTGTATTCCAGCCTTCCTTTTACTTCCATTAGGTCTCCCGTTTGGGCCTTCTTTACTTATTTTTCTTTTACTTTGTTTTGGTTGAAAGTATCTCTTGTGATATGTGAATTTCTGGATTTTTATCTCCTTTCCATGCCTTCAACCCCCATACCTACTGGATTCAGGTACAGATACCAACAGCCTGTCACTGCCTGTCCTCAGTCTAGCTTACGCAGAGAGAACTACCTCTTGTTAGCTAGCATCAGATCAGTGTCGGATTCCCAGTAGAAATCTGTTTTATCATATATGCTTCTTTCCAAAGCATTGAAGTCTTGTGACTTTTTAAGATTAAACTCTGTAAAATTTTGAATCTTTAATTCTGTTTATGGTCTAGGTTCTGGCATATGTGTTAGTCACCTCCCAGCTAACAGTCTCTTGGCAGGCCGTTCTTAGTTATTGTGCGTTTACAGGCTGTTCAAAATTCCACATTGCCTAGAGTTTTTCCACCTCCAGTGTCCAGGCGCATTTTCTGCTTCCTCAACCCTAGCAAGCATTCAGAATCTGTTTCGTGTTCATATGCGAAACCCTTCGTTTTTCCTTTTTATATGCCCGATTAATTTTGAATTTGAAGTGTTCATTTTTTACACCTTTCTCCTGACTCAGACCAGTGTTTCCTCTCATTCTGCTTGCTCCAAAAGGCCCATAACAGAAGATTCCTTGTATCACTTGGTCAGTACCCACATGTTTGCTGATAGAAGAGGGAGGGTGAGCTTTAACATCTCAGTCCGTGCTGTTTCTTACGGGTCAGCTTTCTCCAAACAGTCAAGGTCTTTCTTCATTAAGTACACAGAAACAGCTTAACAGTCCTGTCACATAACTCGCCTCTTGCAACCCCAGTGGGACATTTGCCACACTCTCTCCTGTCAGAAAGCCCCTGCACCTTGATGCTCTGTTGATGAGGGTGCTGCACATTAACAGTGGAGATGTGGCCCACGGTGGGAGTGTGCAGCCCGCCTCCCATGTTTTTCCTCAGAGGCCCTTCCTCCCTGAGCCACCAGTCTTCAGGTTCTCATCCCTCCAACAGAACCTGTTCTGGGCTTCTTTCTTCACACTGAGGCACAAATTATGGGCAATAGTTAAAAATGCTGCCCTTTCCAGGGGTGGTCACTTATTAACCACACTCAAGACCTTATAGTAAAGGGTCACAGGAGCGCTCCTCCTGCCCTCTTGAGGGGAGTTTCAGAGCCTCCCTGCTGCTCCTGGAAGCATACCGTGTGCACAGATGCCTCACAGCCCAGGAGGGACCATGAGTTACCATAGGCTGTTGACCAGTCTGTCCTCCTCTAGTTAGAACAATGTGAGCCTCATCAGCAGTGGTGCAGTGGTCTCACTGACTGTCCATGGGGGTCAGTACTCAAGTACCCAGGGACTTCAGTGAGGTCCCACAGAGTGGACAGAAGATCATCTCTGTAGCCCCGTGATCTGTTCTTCAGAGGTTTGAGTAACATGGGTCTCCTCACAGCAGGTCACTTCACAAGGAAAGGGCTTCCTGAATTCAGCAGAATACATTCACATCCTCTTTGGTGGTCTTCTGATAATGCTGCTTCCTTCCTTGTCCGGAAGTTGCTGCCTTCAGAAGGGAGTGAAGAATAGAATTCATTTTATGGCCACCTAGATGATACCTCATCTGAGTCTCAATAACCATGCCATTCCAGGGCACCTGTGTGGCTCAGTCAGTTAAGCATCTGCTTTTGGCTCAGGTCATGGTCCCAGGGTCCTGGGACCCAGCGTCCCCCTTCCCCACACCATTGGACTCCCCACTCAGTGGGGAGTCTGCCTCTCCCTCAGCTTGTATTCTTTCTTTCTCTCTCTCACAAATAAATAGCATCTTAAAAGAAAAAAAAAAAAGCTAACAGTGCCCTTTCACAGCTATGGCTAGGGACTCCCAGGTTTTGGAATCAGGTCACAGTTTGAGTTTTCCCCCAAGCATCTAAGCCTATATCACCAGGTCTTCCATTTCTTCCCAGTAATTAAGGTATTAAAGAACTCCAGTTACCCGCTTGAGCCACAGCAGGCATGTGGGCTAATAATGACTTTTGCAGGTGCTTGGGCTATATGAGGGCACCTAGTCTTGATCTTAAATTGTCATCTGGATTCCCAGTTAATCCAGAAAAGCAGTAAAAATTAATAATGTGTATTACATGTCTCTAATACATGTGTTTTCCATTATCTGGTTATATATGCCCCTGTGTGCATGTGTGCATTCCTGCACCCACACACACAACCTTTCGTTTTTTTCTAAAACAGGGAGTGACTCTGGTTCCAAAAGCAAATGATTGGTGTGACACCTAGAAAGCTGAGCCTGTGACTCAATTAATTCAGTCAGTTAAGCATCTGCCTTCGGCCCAGGTCATGATCCTAGGGTCCTGGGATCAAGCCCCACATCAGGCTCCCTGCTCAGCAGGGGAGTCTGCTTCTCCCTCTACCCCTCCCCCCTGCCTGTGATTGCTCTGGCTCATGCTTTCTCTCTTTCTCTCTCTTTCTCAAATAAGTAAATAAATTCTTAAAAAAAAGAAAAAAACCCTGAGCCTGGCACATGTTCAGAATGAAATGGCTCCAAATACATTAGCAGGTTTTCTGTCTTCCAGAGGGCTACAACTGCCTCTGTAGTTGGAAAAGATAGGAAATGTTGGTTAATTTACAGGCATTCAGATGTAATTTTCTAAAGATAAGCAAAATGACTTCCACAAGGTGGTAATGTAGGAAGATGCTGAACTCCCCTCCTCCTCAACAGCCACACCTAGCCTACAGCTGCCTAAGGAGCATTTCCCTTTGAAAATTAAATGAACTACTTCTCCATAACAAAGGGTAGAAAGACCATACCCAGAGGAGTGAGAAGGAGAGAGACACAGTCTTACCCAAAACCCTATCCCCAGCACTGTAACACACAATAGGGAAGGATCTCACCAGCCTGGTGCTTCTACTAGAGAGCCAAGATGCTGGTGCCCCACATCAGGCACCCTAGCCCTTGGGGTCTGCACTGGAGAGATAAGCCCCCGGAACATCTGGCTTAAAAAATGAGCAGGGCTGATGTCCAGGAGACCCAAAGTGCTGTCGAAAAGGAGATTCCTCTTTTAAAGGAGTCACAATCTCACCCAAGACCCGGGGGAGAAATGGCAGTTTGAAAAATGCTTAGACTAGATGAGAAGGAAATTCATTCGCTGATCTAAAAGCATTAGCTGGAAAGGCAGGGGACAGTTGAGACTCTCCTTGGAGGAGAGGCACTGGTGATGCCAATTTTTCACCTTCCAATTCCCCTGCCAACATAAAGATAGGTGAACTTGGACACCTACCAATCACACCTGCTGCCTTACAGAAGCCAGAGAATGTGGGCAGCTGCCGTACTCCTCTGCTCCCTGGCCAGGACAGGTGAGTGCCAACCGTGGTCACAACATTCATTCCCAGCCTCAAGCAGGTGCACTCGCACAACTGCTCTCCTGTTACAGGCGTGAAACCCACAAGCATGCTTGTTTTCCTGCTGCCTTTCTGAAGCCAGCAAGTATGCCCTACCTAGTTAAAGCCAGCAGGAACACGTCTACTCAGGGGATCCCCCTTGATTGCCAGGAGCTTGGTATTCCTAAGCCCCGTGGGAAGGTAACAATTGGGAATATGGTTCTTGGCAGGCTACCACCCCTAGCACTGCACAGACAACAGACTGAAGCACAACTCAGTCTTTCTGGGGAAAAGACCTGTTAGCCTGGGGCTTCAGCCTGAGGGATAGGTTTCAGGTTTCCCACACATCCAGAGGCTAATGAGGTGCTCTCAGGGAATGTAAGCCAGGGAGATACCTCCTTATACACCACCTTGGCCTCACTACAGCTCTATAAGATCTCCCAGATACATTGGTCTGGAACCCCAATTAGTAGAACTGTTGCCCAGGCAACACCTTCAGATCTCCTGGTCTAGAGACCATCAGGGATTACAGTTGTAACCCCACAGGACTGTATCTACTTACATATTTTAAAAGCTGTTGGCCTGAAGGATTTTGCTTTCAGTTGCCTAAAACTTAGGTGAGATTGAATGAGATTCCTCCCCCCAGAACATTGACAGGTCTTGGCACAGTCTCAAGAGTAGGGACATACCAAGAATAAATCAGGTGGTTTAGACCATCACAAAGGTTCAAGAGATAACCAAGAGCTAGGGCAGGATTGAATGAAAAGGTTCATCATCACCTACACAGGCCAGTCCTTCAAGACTGAGAGAGGTAACTGCTTTGCCAATTCATAAAAACACAGAGAATCAAGCAAAATGAGGAAACAGAAATACGTTCCAGATGAAAGAACAAGATGAAACAAACAAACAAAAAAAGACCTTAATGATACAGAGATAAATAATCTATTGATGAACAATTTAAAATAATGGTCAAATAAGGATGATTACTAAACCCAGAGGAAGAATGGATGAGCACAGAACAACAAAGAAAATACAATAAAGTACCAAACAGAAATCTACAGACCTGAACAAAATAACTGAAAAATACATTATAGGGGCTCAACAGCAGGCTGGGCAAAACATTAAAAGGATCAGTGAGCTAGAAAACAAAGCAATGGAACTTCCCAGACAGGGCAGCCAAAAGAAAAAAGAATTTTTAAAAATGAAGATAATTTTAAGGGACCAAAAGTACATCAAGTAGAATTACAATCACATTATAGGGTTTTCAGGAGGAGAAGCAAGAGGGGGGCAGAAAAACTCCCCTAACCAGATTCAAGAGTCTTTAGAGAGTCCCAAACAAGATGAACCCAGAGACATCCACACCAAGACACATTATAATTAAAATATCCAAAGTTAAAAGCAGCAAGGGAAAAATAAATTGTCACGTACAAGGAGAACCCCAGAAGGTGATCAGATTTTTCAGCAGAAACTGCAGACCAGAAGAGAGTGGCATGGCACAAAGTGCTGAAAGGAAAAAACTTCCACCCAAAAATACTCTACCCAGCAAGCTTATCATTCAGAATTGAAGGAGAACTGAAGAGCTTTCGAGACAAAGGCTAAATAAAGCAGATCATTACCACTAAAGCAGCCTTTCAAGATATGTTAAAGGGACTTGTTTAAGCTGAAAAGAAATGGCAGTAGTCAGTAACAAGAAAACCTATGAAAGTAAAAAAATCTCACCAGAACAGCTAAATCTATCATAAAAATAGTGGATTCATTCACTTACAAAGCTAATATGGAGATTAAAACACAAAAGCAGGGCAGCCCCGGTGGCTCAGCAGTTTAGCACCCCCTCGACCTGGGGTGTGATCCTGGAGACCCGGGATCGAGTCCCACGTCAGGCTCCCTGCATGCAGCCTGCTTCTCCCTCTGCCTGTGTCTCTGCCCCACCCCCCTGTCATGAATAAATAAAATCTTAAAAAAAAAATCACAAAAGCAGTAAGATCAACTAAAACTGTAGTAGTTAAGGAACACATTAAAAGGCATAAAATGTGACATCAGAAACAATGTGGGGTGGAGGGGTTAAAAATGTAGAATTTTGGAATGTGTTCAAATTTAAGTCACTGTCAACTTAAAGTAAACCATTATGTACATAAGAAAATATAGTAAAAAAATGTGAAAAGAATCTAAGCATAACACTAAGAAGAGATAGCAAACCACAGGAAGTGAGAAAAAGAAGAAACCGGAACTACAAAAACAGCCAGAAAACAGAATGGCAATAAGTACATACCTATCAGTAATCACTTTAAATGTAAACAGACTACAAATTCTCCAGTCAAAGGACAGAGTGGCTGAATACATTTTTAAAAAGACATCTATATACTACCTATAAGAAACTCGCTTCAGAAGTGAAGACACAGGGGCACCAGAGTGGCTCATTGGTTAAGCATCTGACTCTTGATTTCGGCTCAGAGCAGCATCTCAGGGTTATAGGATCAAGCCCTGAGCTGGGTCCCCCTCTCTCTACTCCTTCCACCAACCTCTTATAAATAAATAAATAAAATCTTTTTAAAAAGTGAAGACACGCTGAAAATGAATGGAAACAAAAAGCTGGCATAGCTATACTCATAAGACAAAATAGACTTCAAAAACAAAAACTGGGATCCCTGAGTGGCTCAGTGGTTTGGCGCCTGCCTTCGGCCCAGGGCCTAATCCTGGAGTCCCAGGACCAAGTCCCACGTTGGGCTTCCTGCATGGAGTCAGCTTCCCCTCTGTGTCTCTGCTCCCCCCCACCCCCCGTGTGTGTGTCTCATGAATAAATAAATAAATCTTTAAAAATAAAATAAAAGCTATAGAGATGCCTGGTTGGCTCAGCCAGTAGAGTATGCACCTCGTGATCTTGGGGTTGTGCATTTGAGCCCCATGTTGGGTATAGAGATTACATAAAAATAAAATCTTAAAAAAAAAGACTAATAAGAAACAAAGAAGGGAGCTACATACATAAAGGGGTCAATCCAGCAAGGAGATATAACACTTAGATATATGCACCCAGCGTGGGTGCACCAAAATATGTAAAGTGACTGTTAGCCAATCTAAAGGAAGAAATTGACAGCAATATATACATTAATGGATACATAGCTAGACAAAATGAATAAAGAAACATCAGCCTTAAATGACATACTAGACCAGATGGACTTAATAGATGTAAACAGAACATTACATCCAAAAGCAGAATAAACAGTTTCTTCAGTACACCTGGAACTTTCTCCAGGATAGATCACAAAACAGGTCTCAGTGAATTCAAAAGGTTGAAATCCTTTCAAGCATCTTTTCTGACCACAATAGTATGAAATTAGAAACCAGTTACAAGAAGAAAACTAGAAAAACTACAAGTATATGGAGATTAAACAACATATTACAGAACAGCTACTGGGTCATAGAAATCAAAAGTGAAACAGGGGCACCTAGGTGGCTCAGTCTGTTAAGTGCCTTTTGCTCAGGTCCTGGAATTGAGCCTTGCATTGAGCTTCCCTGCTCATCAGGGAATCTGCTTCTCCCTCTCCCACTATCCCTCCCCAGCGTGCCCCCTCAGGCTTTCTCAATCTCTGTCTCTGTCTCTCTGTCTCTCTCTCTCAAATAAAATCTATTTGAGAAAAAAAAAAGTGAAATTAAAAAAATACTTAGAAACAAAACAAACACAAAATACCAAAACCTGTGAGATGAACAGAAGTGAAGAGGGAAGTTTATAACAATATAGGCTTACCTCAAGAAACAAGAGACATCTCAATTTAACTTATACCTAAAGAAATTAGAAAAAGAACAAAGAGTAGAAGGGGAAAAAGGATCAGAGCAGAAATAGAGACTAAAAAGATAAACGAAATAGACCTCTTTAGCTAGACTCACCAAGAAAATAGAGGGCTCAAATAAATACTTTGAGAAATGAAAATTAAAGTGATACTACAGAAATACAAAGGATCGTTATAGAATACTTTGAACAACTATATACCAACAAATTGGACAGTCTAGAAGAAATGGATAAATTTATAGAAGCACAATTTTCTCCTAACCAGACTGCATTTGTTTTCATAATAGTAAAATGCATAAGTCCTCATTCTACCACATGCTAACTAAACCTCTAGCTGATTAATGCAAACACTAATGAGGGGATTTTATAAGAAGGGCTCTAGAATATAATACAACTTATTCACACCAGCATCATCTGTTATTAATATTCTAAACTAGTTAGTGCAGTTTTTCTTTGTGTTGAAGTTGGTCTCATAACTAGGTTGAGTTTTTCTCTACCAAGAGGAAACAATGCCAAAGTTCTTTTCCTTGTGGAGTTTGTATTATAATAACCCTTAGAGTAAACTTGCTGTGGGGGAGAGGGGCACACAACTCCAGCTTTTCTGAATCTCTGCGGGTGGGTTAAGAGGGTTGTCAGGTTAAGTTACATCTGATACATGGTGGGAAAAATCACTTTATAGAAATGGCCTTCCAAGTGGTTTTTAAAATTATCCTTCTATTGAAGTCTTTTAGGTCAACTATGTATGTTGACTAAATTTACAAAAAAACTTGTTTATTCAAAAAAAAAATACATTAAAATGATCATACACTACAATCAAGTGGGATTCATTCCAGGGATGCAGGGATGGTTCCACAACCACAAATTAATCAACATGATGTACCACATTAACAGAAGGAAAGATAAAAATCATCTCAACAGATGCAGTAAAAGCATTGGACAAAATTAAACATCCACTTATAAAAACTTTAAATAGAGTAAATATAGAAAGAGCATACCTCACTGATGTTAAGTGTAAGTGATGAATCACTAAATTCTTCTGAAGCCAGTATTACACTATACTTTAACTAGAATTTAAGAATTTTAAAAATAATGGGCACCTGTGTGGCTCAGTTGGTTGAGTGTCTGACACTTGATTTTGGCTCAAGTCATGATCTCGGGGTTTTGAGATTAAGCCCTGAGTTGGGCTCCATGCTCAGCATGGAGTTTGCTTGGGATTCTCTCTCCTTCTCTCTTTGCCCCTTCCCCTGCTCACTTGTGCTCGCTCTCTCTCTCTAATAAAATCTTTTAAAAACATTTTTTGGGAAAAAGAGCACACCTCAACATAATAAAGGCCATATATGACAAACCCACAGCTAACATCCTACTCAGTGGTGAAGAGCTAAAAGCTTTTCCTCTAAGACCAGGAGCAGGACAAGGATGCCCACTCTCCCCACTTTTATTCTACATAGTATCAGAAGTCCTAGCCACAGCAGTTAGGTAAGAAATAAAAGACATACAAATTGGAAGGAAAGAAGTAGAATTATCACTATTTGCAGATGACGTAATACTATGAGTAGAAAATGCTAAAAACTCCACCAAAAAAAAAGGATTAGAATTAATGAATTCAGTGAAGTCATAGGATACAAGATCAATATACAAAAATCTGTTGTGTTTCCACACATGAATAACTATCAGGAAAATCCAGAAAATAATCCCAATTACAGTTACATCAATAAGAATCAAATACCTCAGAATAAATTTAGCCAAGGAAGTGAAAGACCTATATCCTGAAAACTATAAGACACAAATGAAAGAAATTGAAGAAGATACAGGTACATGGAAAGATATCTCATGTGCATGGGTTAGAAGTCATATTGTTAAATATCCATACTAATCAAAGCATTCTACAGATTCACTGTGATTCCTATCAAAATACCAATGGCATTTTTCACAGAACTAGAACAAGTAATTCTACAGTTTATGTGGAACCACAGAAAGACCTTGAATACTCAAAGCTGTCTTGAGAAAGACCAAAGCCAGAGGTATCATGCTTCCTGATTTTAAACTATAATACAAAGCTATAATGATCAAAACAGTATCACAGTAGCACAAAAATACATAGATCCATGGAATATAATTGAGAGCCTAGATATAAACCCTCATATATGTGGTTCATTAATTGTTGACAGAGGAAGCAAGAATACACAGTGGGAAAGAGTCTCTTCAGTAAGTGGTGTTGGGAAAACTAGACAGCTACATGCAGAAGAATGAAACTGGACCATTATTTTATACCATATAGAAAAATTAACTCAAAGTGCATTAAAGACTTGAAGACCTGAAACCATAAAACTCCTAGAAGAAAACAGGTGGTAAACTCCTTGACATCCATCTCAGTGACTCTTTTTTGGATCTGACTCCAAAGGCAAGAGAGGAAAAAGCAAAAATAAGCAAACAGGACTACATCAAACTACAAAGCTCTATACAATGAGGGAAACTAGCAGTAAAACGAAAAGGCTACCTACTGAATGGTGGAAGATACTTGCAAATCATATATCCAATAGTGTTAATGTCCAGAATGTATATAGAACTCATAAACTCAATAACAGAGAAATCCAATTAAGAAAGAGGCAGAGCAGGGACGCCTGGGTGGCTTAGCAGTTGAGCGAGTCTGCCTTCGGTTCAGGTCATGATCCCGTGGTCCCAGGATCGAGTCCCACATTGGACTCCCTGCAGGAAGCCTGCTTCTTCCTGCCTGTGTCTCTGCCTCTGTCTCTGTGTCTCTCATGATAAATAAATAAAATCTTTTTAAAAAAGAAAAAGAAATGGGCAGAGCAGTAAAACAACATCAAGCTGAGTATTTATTCATTATCTTAGTAGCAATGAAAGTTCAGATGTTAAAATTCAGCTCAAGATGTTATAACTAAGTAATGTAAAAAAAAAGGGGGGGGGGCAGGGGACTAAATAGACATTTTTCGAAAGACAGATGGCCAGCAGGCACATGAGAAGATGCTCAACATCACTAATCATGAGAGGAATGAAAATCAAAACCACAATGAGACACCACCTCACACCTGTCAGAATGGCTGTTACCAAAATGACAAGAAACAACAGGTGTTGGCAAGGATGTGGAGCAAAAGAAACCCTCATGTATGGGAATGTAAATTGGTGCAGCCACTGTGGAAAATGGTGTAGACGTTCCTCAAGAAACTAAAAATAGAACTGCCATATGATCCAGCAGTTCCACTACAGGTTATCTATTTGAAGAAACCGAAAACACTAACTCAAAAGAATACATGCACTCCTATGTGCGTTGCGGCATTATTTACAACAGCCAAGATCTGGAAACAATCTTCTTGTCCATTGATGGGTGAATGGATAAAAGTGTGGGTGGGTGTGCGTGTGTATGGGTGCAATGGAATAGTATTCAGCCATAAAAAAAGAATGAAATCTTGCCTTTTGCAACAATGTGGATGGACCTAATAGATGTTATGCTAACTCAAAAAAGCAGACCTAGAAAGACACATACCACATGATTTCACTTACACTTGGAAACCAAAACATAAAACAAGACCAAACCCAGACTCTGTGAGAATGGGCTGTCTTGCCTATTGCCACAGGGGGAAGTCGGTTGGAAAGGGAGCAAAATGGTAACGGGATCAAGAAGTACAAACTTGTAGTTAGAAAATAAGTTAAGTCATGCGGATTTAATGTACCAGCATGGGGAATATAGTCAGTAATAATGTATTAACTTTGTACGGTGACACATGATAACTAGACTTCTTGTGGTGACCATTTTGCAATGTATATACTTGTTGAATCACCAAGTTGTGCACCTGAAATTAATATATCAGTTATACCTTAGTTTTTTAAAAAAAAACTAATAAGTAAATGACTTGATTTTCATTGCACATTGGTAGGACTCATAAAATTGAAGTGTCCACAGCAGTGGTCTTAAAGAATTGGTAGGGTTATTTAATGCAGAGGAACAGCCAGCTGTTCTTCATCTCTAGTAAGACTGGGGAAGAAGGAAATAAGCTTCAGCTGTGATAGAAGAGATTTATAAGACATAATGAAAAATTAATCATCAATGGAGACTATTTAAAAAATTAGAGCAGATAGCTAATCAGCAAAGTGGAGGAATGATGTCTTCCATTGGCTTTAACAAAGACTATAACATCTGCTCATGGAACTTAAAATTGATAGGTTATTAGATCCAATAGTTTTCAGCTTTTGGCGAGACCCCTTTGAGAATCTGATGGGACTCCTCTCCAGAAAAAATGAGCACACAAATAAAATTTTGCATGCGATTTCAGGGAACTTAGAGACTCCCTAAAGTCTATGCATTTAGACCCTAACTTAAGACCCCCAGGATTAGAGGATTTCCCAAAGTCCTAAACTATGACACACTCCATGGCTTAATTTTCCCAAACATAACAATGGAATCTGAAGATCAAATGTCAAACTTTGGATTTTCTTTCTCTAGATTTATAATACTTGGCATACACAGTGCTGAAGTGAAAACAAAAAAATAGAAATCTACTTTTTAAATTCAATTCTTGGTCCTAGAGAAGCCAAGTGTTTAATTTTGAAAGTCACTGGTTGGCCGTATATCATCTTCATAAACAGGCAGCAAGACTAGGCCTTCGCTCTGGTCCCCACTTCCAGCTCCAGATTCACAGGGGACATGCAAACAGAGATGCCAGCATTAGCCCACATTCACACGCCTTCTAACTCCACTGCTGTGAATGTTGAGCGGGGCTGGGAAAGGCCATCTGCTCAGAATTCTCACATCAGCATTATGCCCAAGTTTCATTAACTACAAGTTGGAAAATGACTACCCAGCATTACAAATCAGGAAGTAATTTGGCCCTCTCCCTAAAATAAAGAGCGTTCATCCCCTTACGAAGTAAGAGCATGTGTATGTTAAACTGGTGATGAGATCCCCCGTATGTGTTAAGTGAGTGTGGCTTAGTGTGGTTCCCTGTTCCCTCTGCAAGTAACCTCTCGTTTACCTGCGAGTCCTGTAGCACCCCCTCTAATCCCAAGTTGGAAACATCCTTGTCTCTTGTACCTGGATTCAAGAACTCTGGAATCACACACGGCCTTACTGAGGAAGGGAAGTGGCCTCTGAGCATGAGCATCGTTGTCCTGTCTCCACCTTGTTGTCTGTCTTCCCTGTACTTTATGCTGCTCAGGCCAACCCTGAAATTCATAGCTGGAAATGTCTTACTGAAATCAGAACCATGACTGCTGAGTGGGAGGCAAGTGGTCTCAGCCAGGGCCTCCTTACCATGCACACAGTAGGTTGATTCTTTTGACGCTTATTCCTTCCCATTGTTGGAGGGGAGGGTTCCTTCCCTCCACCTGCCACTGAATCCTTCACATGGTGTCAGTTGTCAGATACTCTGGTGTTAGCTCCGTCCCAGCTCCAGTACCTCCTTACTGAGCCGATAAAGGTTGTTTGGGACCTGGAATTGAGGCAGACAGGCCGTCCCAGCACCTCACCCAGCCATAGCTCTGCATGGTGACTGATGGAGTCCTTTTGTTCTCTTGAAAGCCTCTTGACAGTGTGAACTTATTTAGGTGTTTCTGGAATTGAAGCTTAGGGCAGAATGGCCCATTCTGTTGAGTATTTATTCCTCATGTGTATTCACTCCTTCCCACAGATAACGTGATCAACGGGCAGGATTACGAAGTCATGATGCAGATTGACTGTCAGGTGATGGACACTAGGATCCTCCACATCAAGAGCTCGTCTGTCCCCCCTCATCTCCGAGACCAGCAGAGAAATCAAACCAACACCTTCTTTGGCTCCCCTCCGGCAGCCACCGAGGCAGCCCACGCTGTCAGCACCATCCCAGAGTCATTACAATAGTGCTGGGAGGCTGCGCTGGAAAACACAGTGGGACTTGGCCAGGCTGGACAGCAGGGGGGGAGACCTGTCCCTCTCCGCCTTCTGGGTGGCAGGCAGAGATTACTGCTGCGCAGGAGGGTTTCAGGGACAGCGGAGAAAGCTGTTTTTCACCGTCTGCCTGTGACTACTTGGAAAGCACTGAAATTCAGGCACCAGGGAAACAGCACTCCCTCAACGGCAAAGCCCCCCTTGCTGCCCAGTGTAGATTTTTTTCTGTACCCTTCTGAATTGCTTTTCCTTCTGTATTTCTTTTGTGTTTACATAGTCATCTTTAAAATAAGATCCTCTTCCCTTCTCTGCCATTTCACTTCTTGATAGAGATTTTTATTTACAGCTGTACAGCACACCGATGTTGCCAGTAATTCGTTTTTATTAATTTAATGCAAATCCATTGTGGATATTGTGCTTATTGGGAACAGATTTCAAAACCAGAACAGCCAGAAAACCACCCCCAGAAAGAGTCAGGACAGTTGAGAGCTTTAGGTAAAAGGGAAAAATCCCCTGGGTGAAGTTGATCTTTGCCTGGGAATGGCAGCTCCCGCCACCACCGTGTGTGGGTGACTCTGTGGGGCGCCAGGGCGAGGGCAGCAGGTGGGAGAGGATGTAACGGAAGAGCAGGGTCAGCGGTGGGCCTCAGGCGAGAGGAGCCAGCTCTGTTACCACGGGTTGAACACACTGTAAATTTTGATGTGACTGGAATTTAAGATTAAAGGCGCAGCAAGCGTTTATTCTGAGGCCACGAAGTGTCCACATCCATGCTTGTGTGCTTCCCTCGCCTGGGCAGGTCTGCAAGGACCCTGGGACAAATCCTTCGCTTTAACTGTGACTTCCCACCCACAACACACCTTCTATGGATGTGACGCTACCAGATCCGGCTCAGGAACATGCGGGGTGGTGTTAAGCAAGTAAGTGTTTTTCTCATGAGAATTGACAAAGGATGGACTCCCTGAGGCTCCGCAGACGGGCGGGCTTGGACTCCTTGGTCGGGGACTACATCCCACCAACACCAGCAGCTTCAGCTTCTCCAGTGAAAAGCCAGTGAAGGAAAGAACTTTTCTGTCCTCCCATGATGGATACAAAAGAAAGAACAAAAAACTAGCCCTGCTGTGTTCCCTGACACCTTCCTGTGCTTTGACTCCTCTCCCTCCTGTCTGGTTCTGCCTTCAGTTTCTAACTCGTCCTCCTTACTCTCCTGGGAGGCTTTGCACTTTCTCACTAGAACTCGTTCTGCAGACACGGGATCACCTGATCACCCACCTGGGGCGGCCTTCTTCCCTTCCAGCCCGTGCTCTGGCCTTCCCTTCCCTCCGAGCCCGAAGAGGAAAGACTCCTGTGCAAGTGCCCTGTGGCTGGTCACCGTCTGCCTGCAAGTAGCCTGGCTCCTGAATAATTCTGAGGTGTCACTAACACTTCCAGCTCAGGACAGCAATGCCTCTCTGCCCAAGCCAGTGGGAGGCTCCCCGAGGAGATCAGTCTGTGAGATCAGTCCTGCGAGGGCTGGAGTGCTTTGTGGCCATGGTCCCTGGGGATCTGGATTTTGGTCATGTTAATAGCCTCAGAGAGCCCGGGCCACACTGCCTCTGTGGCGACTGTCCCCATCTGGGGCGACGTCCATACGAGAAGCACCCTCCCCGGGACTGCACCACCTCCAATGGGCGCCAGGACCAGAGGGCTGTGTGGACAGACAAGACCCACTGGTGGCAGGATACCTTCTCTTGGGAGTGTCTTCTTCCATCCCATGTCCTTCCATCTGTCTTGCAAACCAGCCAAGAAAGCAGCCCACAGGCAAGGGGACATGGTCATTCCCAAGGTGCTGGTCCACCGGAGCTGTCGTCACCGTCACAGTGGACGTGAGCCCAGCCTTACAGACAGTGCTTCCTCCCTGCACTGACTCACACCCCACAGACCACCACGCCAGCTTCTCGCCCCCTGCTTGTGCTTTGCCCTCCGAGCCTGCTTCCCCTGACCTGTCCCACCAGACGGGGCACTTCTGTTGCATTGGCCCAGCTTGAGGCCTCTCCTGCAAGTGGCAACGCGGGTAATGGGCGCAAGGAGTGACCGCCAGCAGCAGCCTGGGAGCGGCGCTGGCTCTTCCCCTGCTGAGCAGGCTGCTCCCCAGGGTGAAGCCTCTGGAAGGGACGGGATGACACCTGACAACTGCAAAGAAGTCTACTCTTCTAATTGGCATCAAAGCTCTTATGAATTCCTGTGCCCCACGGTGGTTTTGACTTACCGTCTGTGCTCACACCAGTGGGGCTCATTGGGAAAGAGAACGTGGCTGTGCCCAGATAAATTAAGCTGCTGTTTTGGGGTGAAATCGCCTTTTGGGGATTGCAGCCAGGAATTGCAGGGGATATGCATATAAATGTTAATTTATTAAGTTTTCATTAAGTGGGATTTTTGTAAGCTTGTAGGATAATTAGATAAAGCAGAGGAGGCAAGGCCACCCATGGGTAGATGACTGTTCCATTGGTTCGGCCAGCGTGCCTCTCCTGGGAAGCGATGGTGGGCCCGGGATGGTTCTCCCACCCACTTGCAAGGCCTGTGTGTCGAGGCTGCACGGCAGTGGCTGTTGCTTCAGGTAACTCCTGAGGCAGATGTCGGGACTCCCCCCACAGGGCCCACTCCCCCAGCAAGACAGACACACAGCTCCGTTGGCGTGGTAGTGTAAACGGCCTCTTTCCAAGGTTAGGATTTGTTAAAAGGATTATCTTGAATCAAAAGCTTGCCACGCTTGTAGTTTAGATGCTTTACATTAAATTATTGGGTGGGGTTTATCTTTTCACAAGTAAAAAAACAAAAACAAAAACTGTAATTATAAAATCTCAGAGCATCTTTTAACTTTTTTCTAAATGACCACAGGCTCCAGCACCAAGTTGGCATCTCTCTGCCTTTTCTTGTTAGCAAGAAGTAGACACGGAGGTATTTGAAAGCAGCAACGTTACATGACTCATTCTTGAGTGTTCTGAACAAACATTACTTAGAAACAGACAAGCAACTTGGGATTCAAACTGGTTTTTGTATCATTTTTAAAGAGACACTGTCCCGACTAAACCTTCGTGGCTGGACTCTTCCCTCCGGGCATGAGCCCCAGTTGGCACAGCAGTGACCCTGATAAGACGGCCGTTGCTGCGGCAGTTGGATGATGGAAACCAGACAACTCTCCAGCTCCTTGCGACTTTTGCACTACTTTCTGGCTCTTGCCATTTTACTCAGCTCAGGTTGTGAAACTTGGCAGAAAACTAGCACAGGGAAAACCCGTCTTTGACTTTCTAACACTGAAAAGTTTCAAAGTCACTTCTACGTTCAGCTACCTATTAGAAGTAACCCCTTCTTACTGACGAGCCAGAGTAAGACCCCACGTTCCCTTCAATCTGATCTCGTGGATGTTTTCCACCCAGGGAGGCCCCTGCCACCGCCTCCCGCTGGGCCCACAGTCTCCCGCAGCAGGTTCACAGGAACTGAAGTTCGAATGAAGCCTTTCGCACTATTGGCTGTTTCATATGAATTAACCTCTCAAGATTGCTTAATGTTAGAATCAATAGATGCTCATTACCACCTCTGGACACCACCTTCTTTACTAGAATGTTGTCTTTGCCCATCCTGAGTCCTTCTGATTTACAGAAAAGAGGATCTTTGCTGCTAATATGAGCACTAATTATATTACATACTTTTAAAGCACGAATAAAGCCTAAAGAAAGGAAATTGGAGAAATTTTCGTTCCAACTCCAAGTAACATTTGGGAGGGGGCAACTTCTTTGCCTCCCATCTGCCACCACCACCACGGTCGTGGTCGATTTTTAATTTTCTGGGACAACAGAATACTGGACTACCCAAAAAATTGTTCGTGGAGTCCAGATGGAACTATGCACATAAAGGAAATATAGTTTTCTCCTACCTGAAAATAAGATATGAGAGTGTATCCTGTTAACTTCTATTTTTAGTGACTAAGCTTAAAACAAAGTTTATTTTAGATAAGCCTGGAACTTTGAGCAGATTGTTCTAATAGCTGTGTTATCTGTCAGGTTATGAAAAGATTAACAGAGTCATCTGGATCAGGAGATTTGGTCCTGTGTGCAAATCATGTCATGGCTAGCCACTGTCAGAGAATGGACACCAGTCTTGACATATAATGGTTTGCTAACGTTAAGCATTAGCAGTACGGGACATTAAGACTTAATTCCATTAGTTTGGGGGAACCAAGGAGTAAATAAATTGTATTTTATCATTTGCCAGAGTCAGGCGACAGCACACTGTCATGCTGCTTGCACCCAGGATAGTTGGCTACCATCAGGTCAACCAGGAGGCTGGAGATGGCCCCCGGAGTGTCCCCCAGAGAGAGACCCGCAGGTCGACTCACAGTCAGTGTCTTTTGGACCGTTGAGCTCACACTCAGCCCTGCTTTCCAGGTCAGCCATCTGGACGAGAGGGGGAAAGAGAACCTTAGATGAAAACCGCCAGGGACTGCTGGCCTGAAGACCACAGTTTCTTGTTTCTCATCATGTTGGCAAGTTTTGTTGGGCTAAGACCCATCATGCTTCATGCATGGAGCCATTAGAGCCAGAGGAGTGTTCACCAAGCTTTTCCCCAGGGTTTTCCTTCTAAGGTTGCATCCAACTAAATTAAGAACAGGTTCAAGATGGGGAGGAACGAGGTACCACGGTCTCCCGTAGTAGTTGTGTTGGTTTACGAGGCATAAAGAAACCATAACAGTGGACTTAACATGCTTTTAAGCAGGTCTTTACCATGCAATATTTGTTCTTTGTCTAAGATGCAAATAAAGAATTTTTAAACTTGCTTTATTTTGTTCTGTATAGAGAGAGAAGAAAAGACCCAAAATGAATCTTGAATGTTAAGAGGTTAGTAATGAGGAGGGAAACCTAAAATGGCTTGTGGCCTGTTGCTGTTTAGATGAAAACAGAACCTTCTTCCACTCTTCCCCCACCAGCCTGGTTAAGTAAAAGTTTCCTTTATTGTGTCCAAATATTTCAACTATAGTCTTACCAAGGAGAAAAATCTATCTAAGAACTCCTCCTTGGTCCTCCTGCATCAGGAAACGACGTTATTCGGTCACATCACGGGCCTCTCCCCTTCTTGGGATGGCCGGTGTCACCGCACACGCAGCATGTCCCTCTGCCCCACAGCAGAGTCCCCGCAGGACACTCACTGAGCGCCCAGTGTGTACCTCAGGCACTGCCGCAGGCTCCTGGTCCTGCCTGCTCCGGCCCTCCATGCCCACGTGGCCAGGCCCAAGCGTTTGGGCCCAGGCAGTTTAGCTCCAGCACGTGGACACTTGGCCACCGCACTGTCCCACCTCCGGAGACCTTGATCCCGTGGGGGCCTCGCCCTGAGACAGCTCGCAGGTGGCCTGTGGAGCCAGACACTGAGACACGGTTACACCGCGGTTCTCCCCGAGGCAAAACTACATGTTCCTGGAGACTAGCAGACGTCCTCGGGAAGGGACGTCCTCTGCTGAGAAGGTGGGCGGACGCTGGAGGACGGGCTGGGCAGCAGCCGGGACAAAGTGGGATTGAGCCACGTGGCGTGGTCTCCTGGTGCCGGGGCTGTTAACGTCAATCCTCTGTATCATCCCAAACCTTCAGCACCGCCTGCTGCACGCACGGCCGTGTGTCCGTGTTGTTCGGGGAGGGAAGGCGCGGAGGATTCTGGCTGCGTGACTGCTGAGAAGGGCAGGCAGTCGGGGAAGCACGATAGTTCAAATCAGAGAGTGTGAGGCCACAGGGAAATCTATGCTCCCCCTCGACCACCGGAGCTTTTGGGGTTGTCCCCTGGGACGTCCCTCTGGTAGGTGGGACACAATCAAGCCTCGGATCTCAGAGGAGAACCACTGTGACACAGGCTGAGCTGTACGTGGTGCCGTGAACAGAGGGCTCTTCTCACGTTCTGCCGTTTATCTGACTTGCTCTCATAGGAAAGGTAGGCCACTTCCGTGCTCTGCTGGCCCTAGAGGGAAACCCATCACACCCATTTGTGTGACGTGTACGCAGATGCCAGCGGAGAATCCATCCCTCGGTTCACTGCGTAACAGCTGACATGTGTTGAAGACTTAGTGCTAAGCGTTTATGAGCATTGGCTCGTTGGGCGTCACAGCAGCCTTATGACACGTACCATTACCCACGTGTTCCGGATAAAGAAATTGGCCCCAAAGAAGAAGGAACTGGTCCAAGATCTCAAAATGAGCACACACCAGAGCTGGGATTTGAAATTAAGTCTCTCCTGATTTTTTTAAACCACATTCCTTCTACTGCGCCACGTTGCCACGCATCCTCCAAGGCCACAACGGAAGCAACAGGAGACCCAGTAGAGAGGAAGAAGCCAAGCCACGTTATCCCAGGCAGCCAGGGGGCTGAGGCACATTCAGGAAGGACAGCCAGTAGCTAGGAGGCAAGATCCAGCGGTCCCTGGGGGTTTTCTGTGACCTCCTTCACCTCTGAAGCCCCGTGCTGGTTGCGCGTCGAGCCCCCGGGGGCTGCCTCCCTGCCTCTCCTGACCTCCGTCCTTGGGCCCGCATCTTGGATGAACCACCCAGTGGGCTGAAGACAAGCTGGGTGCTCCCCTCATTGAAGGCCCCGGGCGCAGCTGACCCCCACCCTGCTCACGTCCAAGAGCCCAAGTGTGACATCCTTAAAACAGGTGCCTGTCCCCAGGGCACCTGCACCGCCTACCTGTTCAATCGCAAGTTCTATCTCTGGAGTTTCCACTGCAGAATTGACATCTAGTGTGGCTGCTGACCGCAAGATCTAGAAGCCGCTTCCGTAAGAGATCGCTGATCCAAAACGGAAATACTTTCATCCAGAAGGAAAGGATGGGGCATTCCAAGAGATGCAAGGCGCCATATAAAGGGTCGTCTTGAAAGAATAACTATTGGCAACACTGTCTCTCCTGAAAACTGTGCTTGTTTAGATGGGAGACCTTTTGGGGCTCACCCAGAAACACCTAGACCATATCCCCCGTTGCTGATTGCAGAGCCCTACGCTGGTGAGCAAAGGGAGAACTCCCAGTCACCCCTGATTCTCATTTCTTAGGGGGCCCTGCTTGACTTCCAAAGCTTCCAGCTTATGCACACGGCCTGAGCACCCGGCGGGACTTGCACCCTTGGGCAGCGTTTCTGCACAGTGAGTGGGGCCAGGGGTCGTGGCCCCAGATTCAGAACTCTGCCACAGACTCTGAGTGTGGGACCAGGCTCAGGCCCGTACCACTGATCTGCGGGAAACCATACGGATCAACCAGACGAGATCCACGTCCTCGGAGACCTGTGGACATGGCTCTTCCCCAGGCCTGTGCGGTCACCCTTCTGTTCCCACAGAAAAACAGAGAATTTCCGGAAGAGGGTAAGACTTCTGGATAGCCTGAAAACCGAAGTTTATTTAGACACGAGCTGCTCTCAGGAGAGCTTTGGGATGCAAGATCCGTTGGCCAGCGTCTCCGTCGCGGCCGCAGAGCTCACCCACTCACTTGGCTGCTGGTCCTAGGACACAGGATAATGCATCTCCCCACACAGTCGCTGGGTTCCCGGCGGGGCTGGAATTCGCCTCTGCTGAGGGACTGGTTCACGTCAGAGCCACACGTGGCCCCTGCAGCCTGGCAGCCTCAAGGAAGACAGACTTACAGCAACCCCCACCCTGCTAGCCTGGCCCATCCAGCCCTCAGCAGGAGAGGACCTGGAAATTCATCCTGACTCAGGATGAGCAGGATAGGTGCTGGACCATGTAACCTCTTGTCAGATGGCCCTAAGGGTCACCACTCAGGTGAGCGCTGGAAGCCCTGCCCAGCTAGCAGCACATTGGGGCTGACTTCACCTCCCCCAGATTTACCACCTGGTACACGTAGCAAAGCACCCACGCCCACGGAGGGAAACATCTGCTCTTAGGGAGATAGATGGAGGGTGGGGGGCCGGAGCAGCACCTGGTTCTTCTCCTTCCCACACTCCCCTCGCAATGGCTCGTGTCTGTCTACCTGTCACCCCTGCAGGACCGTGTGTGCTCCAGAAGGGCAGGAAGCCTGTCCACACCGAAGCCACCACTGTGTCCGCAGGGGTACTTGGAACGTGGTACTTTGGGGCATTTTTAGGATAAATCGGTATTTTTGGTTGAAGTACTGAGCATTTAGAAAGCCACAGACTTCATCTTTCCTGGAGCACACTGGACAGACGGCACTTGTCGCCTGCGCTGGCAGCACACACCAGCTGGGTCACCCGTGCAGGCACTCACAGACATGCTGCCCGGTGCAGAGACTGGCTGGCGAGGGACACACGAGGAGGCCCTGCTAGCTTTCCTCTTCCCCTTCTGCTTCCCTCCGACTCCCACCCGTGGCCGGAGACCGTGGGTCTGCGAGGATGGTGTCCCTTCTGCAGCACTTGGGAACTTGCTAGAAACGCAACCTCTGGGCCCCCACCCAGACCTACTGAGTCCCACGCTGCGGGGGGGCCCTCGCCTGATGGAGTGTGGGAGCCAGCCACCAGCCGCCAGGGGAGGCTGGAGGGCACAGGGCCTCACCTCCTGTTGTCGCTCGCTTTTTGGAAGCCCAGGGGGGGTCACATCTTGAGTATCCCCAGCCCCCCCACCGTGGCAGCCCCTGGGCTCCTGCTACCGATGGGGGCCTCGCTGTCGGCTGCGGGGACCGGCCTGGGCCTGTCACGTGTGCCCTCAGCCCGACGGCAGCCCCGGGGCTCGGCCGGACCAGGGAGGAGGAGCTGGCGCCTGCTTCCCTCTCCTGGGGCCCCGCCTGCGCCCCCCAGCACCCCAGCACCCCCGCCCCGTCCGCACTGCCGCGCCCCCGAGGTCTGCTGGGGCGACCGCCCTTCGCGCACTGGACTCACTGGGGGCCTTTAAGGCTGCTGCTACCGCCTCCCCGCGCCGACCTCAGGGGCACAGCGGGTCCGGGGGGGGGGGGGGGGGGGGGGCACCATTTCTAGGTGATTCTAGGTGCAGTGAGTGTGGGAACCCACGAACACTGTTTTGAGGCCGAGCCCCAGCTCGCGGGGGGCCTCCCAGCTGGTAAAGGGCGGGGGCCGGGTGGGGGGCCTGGGCCCTGGGCGAGATGAGCTCAGACCTTCCTCTGCGACGTCAGAGCCCGGGAAACGCGTGAACATCCCCGCGCTGCGAAGATGGAAGTTTGCGTGGACCTGCCTGGGGGGAGGTGCAGAGAGGCCGCGGTCCCGGGCCCACGTGCGCGCGGGGGGGGGGGCGGGGCGGGGCGGGCCGCCGGGGGCGACGGGAGGGGAAGGCCGACGGGGGACCGGACGGGGGAGGGGCTGAGCCGCCCCCACCTGCTCCGCGCCCCCGGGGGGGCCGGCGGCGGCGTCTGTCCGTCTGTCCGTCTGTCCGCAGCAGGCACAGAGACGCCGTCTTCCCCTCCCCCTCCCGCCCCGCCCTGCAGCCTCCTTGCGGGGTGTGGGGGAGCGACAGCGCCCCTGGTTCTCCGAGCTCGCCAGGAGGCCAGGCGCGTGCACCGCGGCGCCTGCGGTGGGGAGTCGGCTGCCCCGGGGGCCTTCCTGGCGGCGGTGTCCCGCCGGAGACCTGCGGGGCGCGAAGCCAGTCCCCGCATCCAGTGCTTCATGCCACAGAGGGGACTCTGCACGCCCGCGAGGAGGTCGGAGGAGCCCCCCCTGGACCCCGAGCCCCAGGACGGCGGGGAGGAGGGCCCGGGACCCCGGGGAGCCCGCCCTGCAGAGCTTGGGGCAGGACAGGCGCCCCCGCAGGAAGGCCACGCCCTGCGGTGCCCCCCAAGGCCTCTGTCCTAGAAGCACCGGCGGGCGACGGCCCCTCCGTAACCGAGACCGTGAGACCGAGAAGGGGGAGTGGGGCCGAGGTCTCCGGGGCAGGCGGCGGCCCGGGGCTCAGGGTGACCCAAGGGCGACTGCGCCCCAGGGCCCTGGGGGGTGACACATGCAGGCCTGGGGGGACTCAGCCTCTGCCGCGGGAGGCGTGTGCTGGGCACAGGTGAGGAGGGAGGAGGGGATGGGCTCCCCGGTGAGCCACGGAGGCCTTCCTGAGGGAGGCGGCTTCGGGGAACTAGGGCCCTAAGGGGGGTGACTGGGAGGGTGGCCTGTCCGGGCCCTGCTGCCCAGGAGGGAGCCGCGGAGCAGACGCAGGGAAGGGCCGCTCCGGCCAGTGTAGACTCCTGCGGCAGTGTAGACTCCTGCATTGGGGCCTCTTGAGCCAGGCGGGGGGACAAACGGGGCCGGTGGGACTTTCTGCACCTCGGGCAGCACCCTGGCGCTGACGCTGGCCTGAGGAAGGCCCCTGCGCGCCCGCCTCCCGTGGGCCTCCCACGGGCGTCCACGCAGAGGGGCGGGTGCGTGTGCAGGAGCGGGCCCTCCCCGCCAGCCCAGGGCCCAGACCTTCGGGGTCTGCGGGGACAGTGGGGACAGCGAGGACAAGGGGGACGGCAGGGACAGGGAGGGATGGTGGGGACAGCGCTCGGCCCAAGGGGACAGTCGCTTCCTGCGTCCTGAGCCACCGGGAGCCTCCTCCGACCTCCTCGCGTGCATGCGGGTCACCTGTCACACAGGAGCAGTGGCCCCATGGAGCCAGCCTGCGCGGGGCGCGCCCAGTGCCCAGGCCTCCCGGGGAGGCGCCCACCGGGCCGGACTCTCCCGCCCCGAGGCGAGGCTGCTCGGGGACGGTCACCGGCTGCTGTCCGCCCTGCCCAGTGTCCAGGCTCTGCCGAGGCCCCCTGGAGAACCCCGAGCGGACTCCCCTTGCTCTCCCTCCCTCTCCCCACACCGAGGAGAGCAGCCTGCGCCCCACAGGGCACCCACACCCCGAAACCTGGGGTGTAGCCTCTGGCACCCAAGGACCCCGGCTCGGTGAGCACTGGCTCCCGGCGGCAGGCCCTCGAGGAGGCCCGGAGACAGTCCTCTAAGGTCACCCACCAGCTACCGGTTTCTGCTCCGCCTTATTCCAGGAAAACACAGAGCCACAGCCCCCATGGAGCCGGCCAATAAGGAGGGAAGAACTTAAAGACACACAAAAGGATGCTCAAGGTCCCTGAGCATCGGGAAAGTGCAGATCAACCCAGTGAGCTGCGGCCTCGCACCTGTCGGATCGGTGGAAACCAACAGCACAGGAGATGCGTGTTGGTGAAGAGGCGAGAAAGGGGAGCCCCCTCGCCGCTGGTGGGAATGGCAGCTGGTGCGGCCCCCCGGAAACAGGGTAGATGGTTCCTCAGAAAGCTGAAAATAGAGCCTCCTGACGACTGGGCACTGGCACTACGAGGGATCGACCCGAGAATACAGAAATACCAGATCCAAGGGGCACCCCCCACCATGTCTATAGCAGCACCATCTACAAGGGCCCGATTCTGGAAAGAGCCCAATGTCCACCAACTGGTAAATGGACACAGATGTGATGTAGACACAGACGGAGTATTAGCCAGCCAGCAGAAAGAACGCAATCTCGCCATTTGCGATGACGCCCATGGCACTAAAAGATAATGCAAAGTGAAATCAGTCGGAGAAAGAGAAACACCATATGATTTCACTCGTGTGGAATTTAAGAAACAAAACAAAGGAGCAGGGGATCCCTGGGTGGCTCAGCGGTTTGGCGCCTGCCTTTGGCCCAGGGCGTGATCCAGGAGACCCAGGATCGAGTCCCACGTCGGGCTCCCAGCATGGAGCCTGCTTCTCCTCCTCCTGTGTCTCTGCCTCTCTCTCTCTATGTCTATCATAAATAAATAAACAAATCTTAAAAAAAAAGGAGCAAATGAGAAAAAAAGAAAACCAAGAAACAGACTCTCACCTGGAGCGAGAGCAAGCTGGCCGCGGAGAACCAGGTAATGTTGAATCATCATATTGCACACCTGACACCAACGTCACACTGCCTGTTACCTGTACTGGCATTAAAGTCAAAACTTTAATTAAAAACATCTGTAGGGGATCCCTGGGTGGCTCAGCGGTTTAGCACTGCCTTCAGCCCAGGGCCTGGTCCTGGAGACCCGGGATTGAGTCCCGCATCGGGCTCCCTGCATGGAGCCTGCTTCTCCCTCTGCCTCTGTCTCTCCCTCTCTCTGTGTGTCTCTCATAAATAAATAAAATCTTTTTTTAAAAAAAAATCTATAAACTAGAACCAGGAGAGAGGCACAGCCAGCATGGACACCACAAAACGGGGACGTGCTGAAATCTGATTGGTGACCCAGAGCATCGGGGATGAACTGAGCTTTGGGGAATTGAATCACATTGGAAAGACATTAGTGGCGGTTGCTATTAAACAAAACCTTTGTAGCCGACTTCCAGAAGCTTCGCTCCTCCTGTGTGAGACCGGCAGCCGTTCATCTGGGTGAGGGGGGGGTGGGGGGGTGGCCCTTGCTTGCATGCTGTCCTGGGCAAGCCGTGCATCGCAGTGTCCCCGCCTTGTTGGGGAGGTGGCTCTGGGCCCAGGCTCACTCAGCGACCGTGTCCCCAACCCTCACACCCTGAGCGGGGACCCCCAGGCCTACAGGCGCCCGGAAGACCTGTCATGAAGGCTGCGTGGACCTGGCCCCGGCCCCGTTCCCGGCTGTCCAGGTTTCCCTGCAGTCTGTAGCTTCCTAGACTCTTTCCAATAAGATCTCTGTGGCCTAAGCTAACAAAAGTCGGCTGCTGTGGCCGACAACCCAGAACCCCTAAAGATGGGGCTGCCAACAAGCTCACGCACGGGCAACAGGAGAATGCTCTCGAAAGGCAAAGCATCAGCCTGAGTCTTCTTCTCAGAAGGTCACAATCCAAGACGTTTCTTTTGCCTGCGGGGCGCTGCTGCTCTGGCTGGGGAGCCGTGGAGGCTGCCCTTGAAGACGAGCGGGGGGGTGCTCCAGGAGGACAGAACCACAGGGCGTGGAGGGAAGTGGGAGCGCTGCACCTGGGAGACCCCAGACCCCACATTCCCAAGGAGGGCACAGCCCGCCTGCCATGTCCCCCCGGGAGAGGCCCTGGAAGGGGGGCACTTCAACTCTTCACCACGTTAAAAGTGCAAATAAAAATTGAGCTGGATGTTTCTAAAGAGGATGTTTGACTAGGATTTCTTTGGAGGGAGCTTTCCAGAGCCCTACTCTTCCCCTGGGGAGGGGGGTGCCTGCGGTCACATCAAGGTTAGACTGGGAGAGCTTTCGGGGGCCCTGCTGGGACGCCTGCCCCACGCTCCCCACAGCGTGGGGGTCACGGAAGGTGAGCAGCTGACTCCTACTTGGAATGCGGGGGCGGGGGGCTCCTCCTCAGCGAAGACAGCTGGGCGGGGGCCAACGTGCTCCGCTGGGCCGGGGGACACCGCGTGGGCCTCTGCCTCTGGAGCACGCGGGCCCACGAGGGTGTGTGGGTCGGATGGGGAGGTTCCAGCAGGATGCTGCCGGGGGCACCCCAGATGCCCAGGTGCCGGGGAGGGGTGGGAGGCCAGGCAGGCTAGTCCCCGCGACGGGCAAAAACCCCAAGAAAAGTTGCTATGGAAGCCAGCTGTGCAGGCGGCCCGCCAGGTGCAGGGGCGCCAGGTGCAGGGGTGCCAGCGCGGCCTGGGGGCACCGGCCCACGGGGCTTGCAGAGGTGCAGCCCCCGCTGGACAAGGTCGACGGCGAGCGGGCCACACGGAAAAACCGAGCTCAACCCCGCGGCGTTTTGGCCAAAACCACTGAGTCTGGATCCCATCAGACCTTTGCCTCTGACTTCAGGTTAAGGAAAAACGGGGCAGAGCGGAACAAACGAGAGGATAGTTGAAGGAAGGGATCCCTGGGGGCCCAGCAGTTGGGCACTTGCCTTCGGCCCAGGGCGTGATCCAGGGTCCCGGGTTCGAGTCCCACGTCTGGCTCCCCGCAGGGAGCCTCCTTCTCCCTCTGCCTGTGTCTCTGCCTCTCTCTGTGTCTCTCATGAATAAATAAAATCTCAAAACAAACAAACAAACAAACAAACAAACAAACAAACAAAAAACAAGGAGAGTTGAAGGAAGCCAGCAGCCCAGGGAGCTGCTTGCATATGATGTTCGCGAAGAGCCAGCAGCTCCTGGGCACACCCGCGACATGTGGGAAGCGGGGACGCGAGCCCGGTGTCCACTGGTTTCTTAGTTCAGACAAATACGGGGATTAAAGGAAAGCTTACGGCTTAAAGACCCAAAGGGACTAGACATCTTTGAGGGAATCGGCAGAACTTGAGGGTGGGTGTCACTGATTTGAAGGACTCGTTGTTAGTCCATTTAGGTCAAAGTTACGTAGACGTAGGTCCTTCTTTTAAGAGATGCTTCCTTCACTGGATTAAATGTCAGCATGTCTTTAATGTAAAAAAAGAAAAAAGGGGAAAAAATGCCAGCAAATTGTGTAAAACGCCGAGGAAACAAGTATAACGCAATATTGATGGTGTTTATATTTTGGCGACAGGGATTTAGTCTACGTTCTTCTGTTTTTCTTATGATCACAGGTTTGCACAATAAAAACTACTGAGTGCCTAGGATTTACCTTGGGCTTCACCCTTGTTAATTATGATTAACTTGTTAATTCACGAAGGCCCTGAACATCCGGATGAGACAGGTCCATGACTGTGCAAGATCACACAGCCAGAACAGGGCACGGCTGGGGTTTGTGCACAAGGGTAGTAGCTCAGTGGGGAGTTAGAAGGGGGTGCTCCCCCTGGCAGGCCGGGTGCTGGCCAGGGGGGCCCTGGCGGTCCAGGTGCTGGCCCGGGGACCCTAGCGGTCCGGGTGCTGGCCAGGGGGGCCTGGCTGTCCGGGTGCTGGCTAGGGGGGACCCTGGCAGGCCGGGCCTCTCAGAACTCTATCTCGCACACCAGCCAGGCCCTGGTGGAGCCTAACCACTTCCTACTGGCCCCGATTGCTTGTCCGGGGGCCTGTACCTAAAGGCTGCCCCCTCCTGTGGATGGCAGTCTGGGGTCCCCGCGGCCACCACAAGCAGGCCAGCCTGCAGGTTCGGGGGGTCTCTAGGTTAGCGTGAGGGCCAGAGAGTTCGGGAGGCCCTGGCGTCGGAAGGGCCCAGCTAAGTGCCAAAGCCTAGGGGCGGGGGTGGGGGGGGCGGGGGTGGGGGGCACAGGTGCTCCAGGGCAAACATCTGCCCCCGCCTCGGGGCCACCCAGCAGCAGGGTCCCCAGGACAGGGCGCTGGGACAGGTGCTGGTCCAGGAGCCCACGAGCCATGAGTAGGTCACTTTACACGGAGGGAGCTACGTGAACATCTCCAGGGGACGGAAGTTCCCACCAGCGACACCCCTGGTGGCTCCCCGCCCCCCTGGAGCAGCCTGACATCGGGCCTGGGTCCCGGCTCCGGTTTCCAACCCGGGGACTGACAAGCACCCTGTCCCTCCTCTGGCCAAGCAGGGCCTCTGCACACGGGCCTCGTCCACCCCCATCCTGAACCCGGACACCCCCTCTCTCCCCACCGCCCTCCTGCTGCCCCAAAACCTGACAGGCACTGGCTCAGGGAAGTTTGGCCCAACGCCCCAGGACAGATGGAGTCATCTGGGTATTTGCTATGTGAAACGGTGCAGGTGGAGAGGCAGAGCTGGGTGGGGGTGGAGGCCCCCCACGCAGGGAGGCTGTAAGCAGGACGCAGATGCACGCAGGAGGCAGGTGCGTGTGTACGTGTGTGCACGCCTGTGTGCGGTGAGCGTGCAGGAGGCGCCCGAGGCCTGTGCAGGTCTCCCCAGGCAGCACTGGGGGGGGGGGGGGGCGGGCAGAGGGGACAGCGTGGTGACACGATGCAGTCTTCCCACTTCGTCCTCGGGGAAGGACGGCCCTCCTCCCAGACTCAGGAGTCACCTGCTGAGGCTTTTCCCCATTTCCGTCCCCTGCTTTGTGTCCAGGGACAGGCAGGCCTTCCCGCCCCGCACCCCTGCCCTTGGGTGCTGGTTTCAGACCAGGCCCCTCTCCTGGACGGGACAGTGGGCGGGGAGGCCTGGCCAATGTTCACGACCAGGATGGGGACGGAGGGACGCTGGAGAGCTTCTGCAGCAGGGCAGGGACAGGGTTGCCCGCGGCCTCCTGTTTTGTTTCTTGAAGATTGTTTGAGGAGAGAGCGCGCCTGTGCGGAGGGAGAGCAGCAGCACGGGGAGAAGAGGGGGAAGCAGGCTCCCCGCTGAGCAGGGGCCCAACGGGGGCTCCGAGCCTGGGATCCCGGCCTGAGCCCAAGGCAGACCCTCCCTCGACTGCGCCCCCTGCGCCCCCAGCCTCCCGGCCCCACACCGGCCTGGCAGGGACTCAGAGATGAACCGCCTCCCACCTCGTGGGCAAAAGGAGCGGGACCAAGCGGCCCGGCTTGGTTGCTGGCAGTGGGCGCAGGTGCTCAGGTGCTCGGGCCTGGGGATGCCGGCGCCCCGGGCACCCCCTCCCCAGGTGACGCGGCCCAGCCTGGAAACAGCTCTGTGGGCACAGACCTGAGGCCCCGGGCGCGATACAGCGGCGCTGACACAGCCGGGGATGGTTTTACATTTCTTCTTTATTAAAAAAAAAAAAAAAAAAAACAGAAAGCATTTTTCTGGGTTTTTAAAACTTCTCCAATACATAAAAATGTTCCCGCCCCTTGACACTTCTTTCTCGCCTCCTCCGCTCCCGGTTGCCTGCGAGACCCTGATGGATGAACCCCTCGAGCAGAGCGGCTAGGACCTGGGAGCGGGAGGGGTCGAAGGAAGGTGGCTCCTGGTCAAAAGAAGTTCATTTGCACAAAAATATAAACCGTGGAGGATGAGACCAGCACATACGCGTATGGATCGATCTACAATCCACTTTAAAAAAAAAAAAAATAGACCCAAACTGTCATTTTACAACTGCAATATCATACAAAATAATATATCTATATTTCCCCCCCTCGCACCCGTCCTCACGCTCGCACGCACGCACACACGGCGCCTCCGCCCGCAGGCCGGGCTGTCAGTAGGCGAAGATGACGTGGTAGGTGACCTGGTGGCCGTTGTCCCAGGCGTAGAGCAGGCGGTCCTTGGGGTTGTAGTCTATCTGCGTGGTGTAGGAATACTCGTTCTCGAACAGCAGGCGCGGCACGATCTGCGTGTTGGTGTGCGTGTCGAAGGCGTACGAGATGTTGGCGTTGCGCTGGTTGTGGCTGTCCACGGCGTACAGCACCCCGCAGATGACGAAGCAGTTGCCGTACAGGTGCCGCCGCAGCCCCGTGCGCCACGTGGTCTCCTTCTGCGTGCTCAGGTCGGCCGCGTTGAGCTTGCTCAGCACGATCACCTCCTGGCTGAAGCCCTCGTCGTCCAGGGCCGGGTAGATGAGCCACAGCCCGTTCTCGTCCACGGCGAAGTCCACGTCCGAGTGGCCCTGCCAGCGCCAGGGGGTGGCCTCCTCGTAGGCCACGTCGTGCAGCATGGCCCAGGCGGCCACGAAGCGCTGCTTCAGGTCGTACTTGATGATGTTGCGGGTGAAGGCGCGGTTGTAGTAGAAGGCGCCCGCGTACACCACGTGGCCCGTGCCGATCCAGCTGTACGGCAGCTTGTACGAGTTGCTCCAGCGGCCTGGGGGGCACGGGGTCGGGGTCGGGGTCACGGGGGTGACCACGGGGGGGGGGGGGGGGGGGCGGGCCCTGTGGATGCGACGGCAGGGGGTCCGCAGCCCCGCCCCCTCTCGGCTCGCTGGTGCCGCGAACCGCTTCAGCCGGTCCTCCTCCCCCCAGACCCAGGCCCCTGCGCTCCTCTCCCCTCCCCTCCTCTCCCCCTCCCCCCTCCCCCCAGACCCAGGCCCCACCCCTCCTCTCCCCTCATCTCCTCCTCTCCCCCTCCCCCTTCTCCCCACCCAGGCCCCTCCCCTCCTCTCCCCTTCCCTCCTCTCTTCATCTCTTCCTCTCTTCCTCTCCTCCCCCTCCCCCGACCCAGGCCCCTCTCCTCCTCCCTTCCTCTCCCTCCTGCCCCCCTCTCTCCTCTCCTCCTGCCCCTCTCCCCACTCAGGCCCCGCCCCTCCCCTCCTCTCCCCTCCCCTCCTCTCCCCTCCTCTCCCCTCCCCTCCTCTCCCCCTCCCCCGACCCAGGCCCCTCTCCTCCTCCCTTCCTCTCCCTCCTGCCCCCCTCTCTCCTCTCCTCCTGCCCCTCTCCCCACTCAGGCCCCGCCCCTCCCCTCCTCTCCCCCTCCCCTCCTCTCCCCCTCCCCTCCTCTCCCCCTCCCCTCCTCTCCCCCTCCCCTCCTCTCCTCCTCCCCCTCCCCCCGGGACCCAGGCCCCTCCCCTCCTCTCCCCCGCCCCTCCCCTCCCCTCCTCCTCCCCCTCCCCCCGGGGCCCAGGCCCCTCCTCTCCCCACCCTGCAGGGAGCCGGAGGCCAGGAACCCAGCGCAGAGAGGGCAGGGCAAGTGCACGGTCCTTTCACCACCAAGGACGCTGTCACCTCCCAAAGAGCAAGTGGTGGCCCGGGAGTGGGGGGGTGGGGGGGTGGGGGGCGCCTACCCTGTTTGAAGTTCTCCAGGTTGCGGAACTCCACCAGGGTGTTGCCGTAGTAATAGTTGGTGACGTAGATCCGCTCGTCCTTGGCCAGGGGGTCCTTCATCCAGGCGCCCTCGTTCCGCCCGTACGTGTTCTGGGTGGTCGGCCCCGTGATCGTGGACAGCGTGTCCTTGCACCTTCCTGACCGGGACGGGGAGGCGGGGGCAGGATGAGGAACACCCCAAGCCCCTGAAACCCGAGACCCCCGTCCTGGACGTCCATCCTGGGGGCGTCTGACCGGGACCTGGACACCTCAGCATCGTCTCGTTGGCACCCCCAGTCCTCCAGGCCGCCCCCCAGCCACCTGCCGCCCTCGGCCTCCTAGTCCTGCAGGCGCCCCTCAAGGGTCCAAGCTCCAGCCTCTGCGAAACCATCCTTCCCGGGTTCCACCTGTGCCCCCAGGGCTCCCGCGAGGTCCTCCCCCAGGGCCCTCGGGCCGCCCCCTCCTCTTGGCCACGCCGCGATGTCCCCTCCCGCGGCCACGCCCCCTCCGCGGAAGCCAGGCCTGGAGGCAGCAGGCGGGCGTCTGGGGGCCTGGGCCCCGAGGCTGAACACGAGGCAGCGGGGGAAGCCGGCGCGAGGCCTCGGCCGTGTGACCCAGGGCACGGAGCTCCGCCCGCTGCAGGCGTCCGGCCCAGCGTATTCGGGCGCCAGTCGTGGCTGCGCAGTGGAGGTTCATGCCCCTGGGGCCCACCTGCTCAACCCATGGGCCGGTCGCACTGTGGGCGAGACGCCAGGGTCCCCTTCGGGGGCCCTTCCTCCAGGTAGGCAGCTTGCTCGGGCTGGAGCCCCTCCCAGCCGCGTCTGCCTTCCTGGGACAGGAGCTCCGTGAGTTAGTCCTGAGGGGCTCTCTGGGGCGACCCAGGGCCCAGGAGGCGCCCTACACGGCCACCAGAGCCCTGCCGAGCTCCGGGCCGCCTGCAAGGCCTATCAGGCTTCCTATGCGGTGTCCCTGTCGAGCACGGTCCTCAGACAAGGAGAGGCTGCGGGACCACCGAGGCCCCGGGCCTTCTGTCCCTGCGCTGGCGGGTTACAGAGGCGGGAAGGTGCGTCCCGCCCTCCCACTGCCCCAGCGGCCTGTCCGGACCAGCAGAACCTCAACACTGGCACCCAGACGTCCGGACCAGCAGAACCTCAACACTGGCACCCAGATGGGTGACAGTGATAAGAACACTGGTCCCTGACATTCACCTGGGACAAAACACAAAGGCCTACAGTTCAGATTCGGGGTTCTCTCAACTTCCCAACTGTCCCAGCCGCTGCCGTCCAGCCTGCCCCCCCACCCCCCCGCGGTCTGGTGGTCCTGTCCAGCTGGCAGGACTGGGCAGGCCGGGCCTAGGCCACGGGGGCACAGGGCTGGCCACACAGGCCCGCACAGAGTGGGGAGGGGTCAGGCTCCGCAGTACAAACAAGCCACCAGCCAACGCCTTGTTCCCCCACCCGGAGGTCAGCTCGTCAAGACGACAGAAGCCAAAGCTCCGGTGGGGCCTGGGCCGCAGGCTCTGAAGATCTCATTCCCGGGCAGAGGGTCAGAGAGGCCGTGCTGCCTCTGCACCTCTGCACTGACGTCACCCCGGGGTGCCATCCCCGGGGATGAGCATTTGATGCACCCCCGTCCCCTGGCAAAGCGCAGCGAGGCCCCTTGCCCAGGCCCCGGAGCCCCACAGATGGGAGGCGAGGACTTTCTGTCAAAGGGCTGACGTGGCTCCGCAGACCACACGGTGCAGCTGAGCTCCCGGAAGCCAGGACTCATCCAAGTGTGGAAGTACTGGGGTGCCCTGGGCAGCCCCCGAATTCCCTACGGGAATCCCCTACGGGGTCCTGTCTCAGCTCTGAGGCTCCTGGCAGTGGGGTCCTGGCGGGGGGGCCACAGAGCCTATCCAGGTTTGGAACCAGTGGCCTGGCCTTGGTCGTGACCCCGCTACCAGCTCAGAGTCCGTGTGGCCTCAGAAATGTCAGAGCTTTAGCTTCTGCAGGAAAAGTGTCCTAAGGGAGGCAGAGGCAGGTGTAACTGGGGGGGCGGGGGGATGTGGACTCGAGCCAAGGAGCAGCGCCCACAGCCAGGAAAGGCAAGACGACATCTGTCCCTGGGCCCTCGGGGAAGAACCCACCCTCTGACGCCTCGATTTTAGCCCCTTTGAGACTCGTTCCCAACTTCCGCCTTTGGGCCCAGGGAACCCGCGTGCTGTTTGAGCCTCTCGGTTTGTGGTCATTTGGTACCAGAGACGTGGGACACGGGGACGGCTGAGTCTGCTCGCAGCGCGGTGTCCTGGGGTCTCCAGCTGGAGGGGAGGCCCAGCGGCCAGCCCGGACCTCGGGGTACCCCTGTGGGAGCCTGGCCACCTGTAGCAGGGGGTGGGGGGCAGCCCGGGAGCTTGTGGAGCCTGGAACCTGACCCGCGTGGGTAAAGCGTGAGGCCCGAGCCGCCGCCAGAGGCACCTGCCCGGCGCAGCACCTGTCAGCGTGGAGAGAGGACAGGGCGGGGGGGGACGGTCTGTGGGGAGAGAGAAGGGGGGCTCACAGGGGCCACAGGGAGGATGTGCAGGGACGCGGCCCCCACACTCCGTGCCCGGGACTGTGCGCTGCGCCCTGGGCATCGGTGCCTTTCATCACCGGGGTCCCGGGGTCCTGGAGGAAGGGGCTCCTCCCCTCGGCACGTGAGCCCGAGCCCGCCTGCGCTCTGCCACCTTGCAAAGCAAACCTGCTCCCCAGGCTCCCCCGCTGTCCTGGCCCAGTGGTGGCACACGCGCAGGCCTCGCCGCGGGGGCCCCGGGGGCCCGTCACGCTGCCCCCCCAATCCCGTCACCCCCCACACCCCATCACTCCCCTGCACCCCATCACTCCCACCTTGGCCGCCCCATCATCATACCCACGCCCGCCCCGTTTCCCCTCCACCCCGTCATGCCCCAACGGCCGCCCTGTTCCCCCCCCCATCACCCCCCCATCATACCCCCCATGCTTGCCCCATCCCATGCCCGCCGCAGGACCAGCTCCCCTCCCTCCTGCTTTCACTTGCTGTCTCCTGCCCCGGCTGCTCCCTCTGCCCGCCTTCCTTCCGTCTCGGGGCTCCTGCACCCCCTCCCTAGGAGACCCCGCGGCCTGGGCCCACCCAGCTGCCCACTGGCCGTCTTCCCTGTGCGCCTCCTGGTTCCTGAGGCTTCATGGGACTAAACTGGAACCTCTCTGCTTCCGCCGATGGCCTGCTGCACTTGAGCCCCACCCCAGCCCCCCAGAAGCCACCCTGGGGCGCCTCTGGCAGGTCGTGTCTCCCACCTCCCCCTGCCCTTCCCGGCCTCTGTGGCCCGGTTCTAGCCTCACTGCGTGCGTCTGCCCGGCTGCTGCTCCTCCTCCTGCCACCCCGCATTCAGAGTCCCCAAACTCAGATGGCCCCAGGGCACGGGTGGGGACTCAGTGGGTGGGGCAGGAGCCCTGGGCATCGTCCACGCAACAACAGAGGCCACAGCGATGGGGGAACAGTGGACCCGAAGGCACCCAAACTCAGGCTGTAAGGCCAGCCTGGGACGAACTCAGCCCTCGGGGTGCCAGCCTGACGGCCCTCGCCCCTGCCTGCGTGTCTCCCCAGGGTGTCCTCGGGCTACCTCACAGGGCCCTCGCTCAGAAGGGGGCCCTGGATGCAATACCCTGCTGTCACCATCCTGACCTTCTCCGTCACCTTACCTGCGCCCTTGTGTTCTAGGAGCCAAGTCCAGGAGGACAGCGAAGTGTGTGCGTGTGCACAGGGGCACGCCCCGTAGGTGTGTCTGCCGTGCTTGCTCACGGGTTTGCAAGGCCTGCTGAACACAGAATTCCAGGCGGACCCACGGGGAGGGGGAGGAGCGGGGGCGGGGGTCCAGCCAGACTCAGGCGGGCCACCTCTGCAGCTGAGTGAGGCCCACAGCCCCGGAGGCCTCACGACCCCCGAGCCAGAGCTTGCCTTGAACGCAGGCAACAGTGGAGCCTCAAGAAACGCAAAAATCCGGGTACGCAGCCCTCTACTACCTCCTCCTTGGGTCGCTTCCCTGTTTGGCCAACAACCTGGGCCACGCCGGACGCAGAGGAAGGGAGAGGGGGTCACGCACTGCCTTCCGTCCTGGGCGGGGGGTGCGGGCGCTGCTGAGGCAGCACAGGTCAGGAGGGAAGCAACAGCTGGCTTTCTGCAGCACTCCGCTGCGGCAGTCGAAGGAGCCGGGACGTGGGCGGGGGGGCTGTCACTCTGGTGACTGCCACCCTGGACTCAACTGACCTTATGTTTGCATTCACAACAGACGTTCTCGGTATAAAGATGAGCGGGAAACCTCATGCTAATAACATAAATGCTTGATATTCCTGCAGTTAGAATGGCATGAAAGAGCAGAGAAAAAACGGCCTGAGCAGACGCACAGAGAGAGGGGGAGGGGGCACCCAGAAGAAAGGGAGGGAAAAGCCTTCCATTCGCCACCTTGAGGGCGGTGCCCCCGCGCTCCCGGGGCTCCAGGGCCGGTCTGCTCCTTCTCACTGTGGCATGGCCTCCCTCTGTGGCCTGGCCAGCTGTGCCTCATCCCTCAAGACAGCCGGGCCAGCATGTCTTTCCAGAAGAGTCCCTGGGACCCAGAGCGCCCAGGCAGCCCTTCCAGAAGAGTCCCTGGGACCCAGAGCGCCTGGGCAGGCCTTCACCGCAGTGGGAATGATGTCCGAGCAGGCTCGCGCCCCCACCCCCCCGCCTCCGAGGTGCCAACACCTCCGCCTGACGCCGTCCTGCCCGTCCTGCCGGGCACCGGCCTTTCACTCTGACTCTGAGGGTCTTCGCTGCTTCAAAGCGTCGGAGCCGCGTTCAGAGTTGAGGCTGCGCTTCGGGCACCAGCAGGCCCGTGGCTCCCCATCCCAGGGCCCCGGCCTGTGGCCTAGTCGGGCCTGCACGGGCCTCCCCCCCCCCCGTGGCGCCCTGCGGGCGGGGGTGCCCTCTCCCTGGGGCACCCCACGCGTGGAGACAGGGGTCCACCGCCAGAACCCGATGCTGGCCAGGGTCCCCCCAGCCTCAGTGGTCAGCTCGTGGGGAGCGAGCGCATCTCATGTTCACGGCGCAGAGACAGATGCGGGTGACACTTGGCCTGGCGCGGGGAGACCTTCCTCCCTCCTGGTCCATCTACGAAGCGTCCCCCCTTCACATCGTTTCCAGGGCCAGAGGCCCTGCTTCTGACCCAAGTTCCCTGTGGCCTCGGGGGGCTGGTTAGTGATGGGAGACAAAGCAAGTGGAGCAGGGTGCCCTGGGAGGGGGGGTGACCCGTCTCGTCCGTGTCTGGGCAGATGCTGCGAGGCTCTGGCCACCCCTGCACCACCTCTCCAGGGCAGCCCAGGCCAGCACCCCTGATGCATGGCAGGCTGCCCCCCAGCTGGAGGCAAACCTCAGGGACTGCTAGGGCCTCAGGCTTGTGGGGGAGACCCGTCTTCACAGATGAGGTTTCCCGGATTCAACAGGAGACAGGCTCTCACTGCCACTGTGTCACCCTGACAGTTCCCCCTCTGCTCCTCTCCTGCCCAGCCCCAAACCAGCCCCATGTCCGAGCCGCAGCTCCTAAGTCTGGGTGAGATGGCCCATGTGGCACAGCCTTCCTTCCCCTGCAGGAGCCTGAGCAGCCCCCCCAGGCCCCGGGATGGCAGCTGACTCCCCCCAGGCCCCGGGATGGCGGCTGACCCCCCCAGGCCCCGGGATGGCGGCCGACCCCTCAGTTGCAGAGCCGGCTGCCATCACTGACAGCATTTTTCCTTTCCTGGTCCTACACTGACTACACTTCAGCCAATTGCCTGTTTTCATAACTAAAAGTTCATTCTAATTTACTTGTTTTTGGAGTTTTTCTGAAGGGTTTACAATTCCCCTGAGGATCATGGTCAGGCATTTTAGGACATCACAAAATCAGATTTGGAAAGCACAGGATAGATGTCCCTCTTAAAAGCAGCCTGATTTAAAACCACATCTCAAATAGCTCAAAATCAAAACTGCCAGGACTCCTTAAACAGCAAACGAACCCCACGGGCAGCAAACCATGGCCTGTGTTGGTTTCAGCCAAATGGTTTTCATTTACCTGCAACCAGGACACACAACACAACCTGGTAGTACTCTCCAAGCACAGATAATCAGGGGTCTGCAGAGAAGGTTCTGGAAAGGAAATCCCAGGGACACACTGGATAGTTATAAGCAATTTTTTTTTAAGATTTTATTCACTTATTCATGAGAGACACAGAGAGGCAGAGACACAGGCAGAGGGAGAAGCAGGCTCCCTGCAGGGAGCCTGAGGCGGGACTTGATCCCGGGACCCCAGGATCACCCCCTGAGCCAAAGGCAGGTGCTCAACCACGGAGCCACCCAGGCGTCCCGACAGTGATAAGCAATGTAAAATCATTCCCCGAAGGGCGCTGGGGCGGCAGTCAGTTGAGCATCCGACTGTGGTTTCAGCTCAGGTTGTGACCTCAGGGTTGTGAGATCGAGGCCTGTACGGGGCTCTGTGCTTGGCTCAGAGTCTGCTTGAGGTTCTCTCTCCCTGTCCCTCTGCCCCTCCTGCTCCTGTGCTTTTTCTCTGTCTCTCCAAAATAAATAAATCTTAAAAGAAAAAAAATGATTCCCCAAAACAAGCCAGCCCAGAATCCACATTGCCGGGTCCCCCTCTCTGAGCCACCCTGTCTTTTTGCCCCTGGGTGTTTGAGGAAAACCCCGCATCCACACTCGCATGCCCGTGTTTTCACCTTTGGGGACTTCAGAGGCAAGACTTTCATCTGAACAACGCTACAGGCCCGTCCCGAAGCAGAACCTCACACCCTCTACGTGCCGAGAGGGAAGGTGTTCCCGCCTCCAGCCCCGCCACGTAATCGGCTGCAGGGTGCAGGGTCTCTGTGCCGGGGCCCAGCAACCCGGGCGGGCTCCGGGGGGAGGCGGCAGGCGCAGCCGAGACCCCCAGGCCTGGCTGGGAAGCCACCGGGGAGGAGGCTCCCAGGCTGATAAACGGCTGCGTGCCCACCTGCACGCCCACCCGCAGCCTGCCTTCGCCTCAGTACCCGGACCACCCGGGGGGCACGTCTACGTGTGTGGAGGACCGTCCCTCCCACTCAGGGAGAAGCGGCGGGGCGCGGGGCACTGGGGTCACGCCCCTGGAGGAGGAGAGGTACGGGGGCGCTCAGGGCCTGGGGCCCCATGTGCCAGTGTGGACGTGGGAAGCCCGGGCCCCGGGCATTCTGCAGAAATCGAGCAGGACCGACAGCTTCAGAGCTGACGCGGGGGAGCTGCCTCCCAGGCTGGGGTCGGCTCTGCCCCACCGTGGAAGGGAAAGAAATCGAAAACCACACTGTGTCCTGCTGGCACCCCGACATCTGTGGCCCAAGCACGGCCCGCTTCTCGAGGGCCAGCAGGTTCTGCCCTGGGCTCTGTCTACACTGACACCTGCCTGCTTCCCCTCAGCCATGACTCCGGGATTTCGGCCCGTGAAGGCTCCCCGGCTGCGTCACGGCCTCATACACCTACCGCAAGAAGCCACAGGGCTTCGCGGAGGAAACCGCCCCTGGCAAAGTTCTGATTTCACTGGAGACCCGTCGAAGGGCCGGGGCTGGGCCGAGAGCGGCCTGTCACCCAGGTGCTCGCTCCCGGCAGGTGCCCCTATGGCACCCATGCTGGCAGCGGATACCGCCTTGTTCTGAGGGGACACGGCCGCCGAGGGAGCGGGAAATGGGAAGAAGGAAGAGCTGGTCCCGCGGCAAACCTTGTCTTCTATCAAAGTGCCGACAGTTTTCGACAAGCATCTTGACTGTTACTCGACAGCGTCATTACTGTTCGGTTGCTCTGGGTGGTGACTACACGAATGTCTGCTTTAGTTCCCCCTGGGACAGGCGCCTGCAGCCAGCTCCCCTTTCCTTCTCCAGTTGTCCTTCCCCAATGCATGTCCCACTGTTTTCAGAGCCGTTGTGTGGCTCTGGAGCTCCCAGCACAGGGCACAGAACGGGGCTGCACTCCCCGTGCTTCTGGAACACGCGTTGCTCCTTTAGACCTAAGAGAAGACCTCCCTTCTCTGTTTAGAAAATTCCTGTTCGTCCTTCAAAACCCAGCTCACATGACACCTCCTTAGAAAAGCCGCCCTGGCCCTCTTGGCATCCAGGCCCCGCTGGTGCTCCGTCTTCCACCCCCCTGCCTCTCCGCGAGTCCTCTGCTACAGCACGGATCACACGACGCCTCGGCGTTCCCGTGCTCTGCGGGGCGGCCGCTCATGAGGTTTGGGCCTGGGGCCCAGGAACGCCCCCACTCCCTCTTCTCTGTTATCCTGGGATTTCAGCGCCCCTGCCCCAACCCCACGAATAAGAATCCTTGGTCATTCCATGGCCTGGTAAACCCACTGCAGGAAACCTCAGGTCATGAGGTCGAGCCCCACGTCGGGCTCCGTGCTCAGCAGGGAGTCTGCTGGAGACTCTCTCCCTCTGCCCTTCCTCCCCACTCATACGTGTATGCACGGGCTCTCTCTCCCTCCCTCTGTCTCTCTACCACCCACCACCGCCCTAGATGTTGTCAACACCCATTACTGGCCGAAGGCCGACCTCCACTTGCTTTTCCTTCTGGACAAGTCCGACCACCTGGCTCCTCTGTCCTGTTCCCTGAGCTGGGCAGGGCACAGGGGCCAGGCCAGAGGAACTCACCTATGACATTTCGGATGTCATCCTCCTCTTCGGGGCTCAGGGTGGGGCTGGCAGGGGCCGTGCCTTGCCCCGTGGCCACGTCTCTCTCCGGTGAGTCTGTTCGGACTGTGGTGGGAGGCACCAGGGCCGTGGGTGGAGCCTCGGTAAAGGCGCCCCCAGAGGCCCCAAGCAGGGAAGCCGAGGCCGAAGGCTGCTGGGTGGCCGAGCGGGCCACAGTGGTGGCTGGTACCTGAGTGGAAGGTTCCGGGCCTGCCTCTGTCATGGGACCCGGTACCACTGAGGAGGTATGGGGTGGTGCTGAGACCTGTTCCACTGAGGCAGACACGGTGGGGCCGGGGGTGCTGGGATCGGAAGGTGTGGCCAGGGCCGAGGTCTGCGTGGCACTCATCCCGGGGGTGCCCTGGCGGGTGGCCGCCGGCCTCCGCGTGGCTGTGGTCAGCAGGTCGTTGTGCCTCAGAAGCTGATCTTCAATCAGCAAATCCACTCCATTGTCACCACTGAAAAACTCGTCTTCTGGAAACAAACACAAGGTCACCGGTGATTCGGGGAAAGGAGCACAGTTGGATGAGCGAGAGCCGGCGGCGTCCTGGCAGGTTAACGACAGGGCTCCTCGCCTCAACGCGACACCCTGGTTCGGAGTTGGAGCAGCTGGGATTTCCAAAGAGGAGGGGGCGGGTGGCAGCGATGGGAGGGCACTGCGTCTCCTGGAGGGTCTCGGAATAGACTGCCTCCGAGGGGCGCCCGGGGGGCTCAGCGGTGGAGCGTCTGCCTTCGGCTCAGGGCGTGACCCCGGGGTCCCAGGATCGAGTCCTGCACGGGCTCCCCCCAGGGAGCCTGCTTCTCCTTCTGCCTGTGTCTCTGCCTCTCTCTCTGTGTCTCTCATGAATGAATGAATGAATGAATGAATGAATGAATAAGGAGCTGCATCCGAGCCCCACCCAGGCTCAGGGGCACCCAGAGATCGGCCCCACCCATTCATCCAGCACGTACTATGGAGCATGCAGGACAACAGCGAACACAACATCCTCGACCTCGTGTGGCACCGACACTAACGTCAGGGAGAGGGCGCCTGATGGGTCTGGGGGACCGCGGGGCAGGGTGTGGGGTGTCCGGGGTGGGGGGCTGCAGTCAGGGATAAAGTGGTCATGAGCCGGATGAGGAGCTGGCCAAGCAGCATTCCGGGCCGACGAGCAGCAGGGCCAAGGCCCCGAGGCCAGATCGTGCCTGCGGAGGCCAGGGAGCAGCAAGGCCCGCGGGAGAGCAACAGGCGATGTGGGGGGACACGGGAGCCGGGACACATGGGGCTCGGGGGCCCTGTGAGGACTTCAGTTCTCATTGTGAGTGAAATGGGGGCTGAGCTGGGTGCTGAATAGAGAAGGAATGTGAGGAAGCCAGGCTCTCCGAGGACACACAGAGGGGTCACCACAAATGACACGGAGTCAATGGCGTTCTGTCTGGGAAAACGACCATAAAGAACTGGGTCCGCAGCCCCTCGTGGGGCAGGCACGTTGGCCGTGAGGCCGCAGGAGGGGTGCGGCTCGGAGGAGGCGCATCTCCACAGGGCCCAAACCGCCCTGGGGGCCGCCCCGCCGACCCCAACTCACGCTGCTCTTCGATGTCATTCTCCTCCTCGGGGTCCTTGGCCTTGTAGTAGGTGACACCCCGGATGACGGTGGGCCTGGAGGCCGGCCGGCCCCGCAGATGCACCTGCCTCTGCAGGGGCCGCTGTGGCCTTACCACCTCGGGCGGAGCCAGGGGCCGCGTCTGCACCAGCTCGATGGAGTTGATCTGCTGGGACACGGTTTCTTCCTGCAGGAACCGCTCCTCATACTGCTCCTCAGAGGGGACACAGGGAAGGTCAGGTCACTGGTCGGCAGGTCACTGGTCGGCAGGCAGGTGGAGGCCATGCTGCAGCCAACACACTGCTGTGCCCGTGGCACATTCGCCAACGGGCCCGCTCTCCCCCGAGCCCTCCGGGGTAGGAAGGCTTTACCACTCCCCTGAACAGGTTAGGAATCGGAGGTGTGGAGGGGTTACGTAAGTGGCCCAAGGCCCCACAGCAGGTCAGGGGACAGGCAGGATTTGAACCCAGGTGGTCTGGCTCCGGCAGGTGTCTCTAGTGTCCACGCTGGACTGCCTGGAGAGCGCGGTTCTCCTCTGAGCCCCGGCCTAGCGCCCAGGGGTTTCCAAGGAGGCCCCCGTGTGGACAACGGTGCTGGGCTGGGACGTAAGGCCCGAGATGCGCACCTCAGGGTGAAGCCGTCACCTCCACTATCAGAAGGAACGGACCTAACCCTCCCCCCGCCCCCTGGTGCATCCGGAACAAAGTCCGAGGTCCGGCCTGGCGCTTACACCCCTCGTTGGCGCTGGCCTCGGCCCAGCCCAGCAGCCCGCTCTCCAGCTCCGCCCTCAGCCCCAATCCCCGTCCTCCAGCCCCCGGCCGACTCCTCCACCTCTTGGCTCCTTGAGCTGCGGGGCCTTTGCTTGGACTGCCTTCTCCGTCTGGAAGGCTGGCCCTTCTCCCCCCACCCCAGAGCTACTTACCCTAATCTACCCATTCCTCAAGGCCTGGCTAACATCTCGGGCCCTCGAGAAAATACTCCCTGAGCTTCTCACCCATAATTAGCCTGCCTCTCTTTCCCAAGCCCCACTTTTGCACGTTGTGGCAGAGACGTCTGACTGACTACGCAAATCCCGTCTCCTGTTCCTTTCTGATGGGAAATGGGTTTTGTGGGCGTAGCCACGGGACAGCGTTCCGGCCAGTGGGGTATAAGTAGAAGTTGGTGGAAAGAGCTTTTTGGAAAAATTCCTTAAAAGGGAGGCTGAGTCAGCTGGAAGGCATCTACCGTGCTCTTCCCAATTTGTGTGGCCTGAGATGTGGACAGGGTGGCTGGCGCTGAGCAGCCACCTTGTGACCACGAGGGGATGCTGGGGATGGGCATCCCTGATGGCGTCGTGCAGCTGAGCGCACCAGCCGAGGTCGGCCTGCCCCCCGGGCCCTTCTCCATGAGACAGCAGCAGCCCCTCTACGTGAAGCACTGCGTGTGCGGCTTCTCCTCAGGACTGAACACAGCCTCCGACGGACGCCAGTCCACAGCCCCGTTACGGCGCCTTCCTGTCGGCCTGCTGCGGGCATTATTTAAGGATGCTGTCTCTGTAGACGCTAAGGAACAGAAAGAACAGCAACCACTGCTTGCTCATCTGTGACTCCTCTGAGTGGGCGCTCCTCAATATTCCTTACGTTGGATTGGATTTTTTTTTTTTATTTTTAGGCGCTCTCCACTCCAACATGGGGCTGGAACTCACGGAATCAAGAGCCGCATGTTCTACTGACTGAGGCGGCCAGGCGCCCCTGGTACAGTGAACTTTCCAATCAGGACAGGCCCCAAGGAAGGGGCTACATTTATGACTGGCACTGGGATCCTGTCAAACGAGGCTCTGCAGTAGGTGCCCGTGACCCGAGCACCTTGACGGCACTATGGCACCACCGCCAGAGTGTTCTGGTCAAGCAGAAGGGCCAGCCTGTACTCCGTGGAGCTCTGCCCAGGGTCTGCCCTCTGTGTCCACGGTGTGGCGGGGTCTCTGAGTCCTGCCTGGGTCCGTCAGGTCATGTACCCGCCCCCCACCCCAATCCAAATTCACAATCACCCACCCCTGAAAATAACGAACTTTGGGCACAGGCCCTGTGTTCAGAGGCCACAGATAGGTCCAGTTCCTGGGGCGGTGGCTCCGCCAGGGACGTGCAAAGGGACCTAAGGGCAGGCTCAGCCCCGCTCTCAGGAAGACTCTAGAAGCCGAGTGATGAAGGGGCAGCTTCCTATCGCTGCCTGAGCCATGGAAGCCCCCTTCTCACCACGAGGAGGTGGGTAAGCGCCCCTCAATCCCGTTACTCCAGACCCCGCTGAAATGCACCCAGAGAGCAGAGCCTGTTGGAAACCAAACTTCTGTCCCCAGATGCCCAGTGTCCTGAGAGTCGGACCTTCAGGGTCACAGAACATTCGCTGGCAGAAACGCAGCCATCTGGCCAACTTTCTCGCTGTGCACAGGAATGAGCCAATCAGGCTCAAGTTTTGACCTTAAAGATTTGGCCTGGAGAAAGCCCAGCATCACTTCCGGCCATGCCCCCCAGCCTGGGCCGGTTTCCCTGCGACAAACGAGCCAAGCCAGGTGACAGAGCAGACATAGCAGCTCCTTGCTCCCGACACCCACTCCTGCAAGGCCGGAGCCCGTTTCCGCCTGCCTCCCACGGCCGGGGCCAGAGCGCTGCCCAGAGAGGCCCGGTCCGTGCCGGGGGAGCCCCCCACACCCGCTGCCTGTCCTTCCCCAATTCCCATTTCTTGCTGGGGAGGTGACCTCGGCCAGAGACGCAGGGATGCGTGGCTGCGGTGATGAGTCTGGTGAGCACGCATGACGCCCAGACGCGTCCCTTCGTACCCCAACAATGGGGCACGGCAGACGGCACCACCCGGACCTTACGGATAAGAGGAAAGGGGCTCAGGGTCACTTGGCACATCGGCTGAAGGTCAATCAGTGAAGGGGTGGGTTCGGGGCCGCTGTCTCCGGAGCCTACCCGCCGCCTTACACGAAGCCCCGCTGCCCTAACCCTCCTGCCACCCGAAAACCCGTTGACATCCTCAAGTCCACAGGGCCCCGGTCTGGCGGGTGCCTAGCAGACTTGGGGATCCTCATTTCCCGCCGGGGAAGGAGGCTGGGTGGCTGACTCGAGGCCCCGGGGCGTGCCTCAGACGCCGTGGGCCCGCTAATTGCCCGACCCCGGCCTCCCCCTGCATTGCAGAAGCCGCCGTCATTTCTCCATGGTCAACCCCAGGAGCTGTCTTTAATTCCCGGCTCCCCGGGACAAGCGGGAACTGCCGCTGCTTCTCCCAGCCAAGGACATGGAGCAAGACCATGGCAGCCTCTGCCAGAGAACATATAATTTCCTTGGATTCACTGGCGACGGGCTGAGCTGGGTGGCAGCTGCCCCCACCGAGCTGTGCCTTCCTCCCTCCGTTAATCCAAGAGTCTGCTGCATGACTTCAACTCCTGGCGGCCCTGGGTCCCCGCTCCCACCCTGCCTCTCCTCTCCCAACCCAGCCCCGGAGCCCCTTGCCAACCCTCCAGGCAGCTCCGGGCGAGGACTCCCTCGCAGAGAGGCCGCTGACAAAATGCCATTCGCCACCCCGAGAAACCCCAGGATCATCTAGGAGCCCTGAAGATAACCACCGACCCAGGCCCCCACGTGCCCCTTCCTGGCAGGGGAGGAGGATGCCAGCCTGGGGCCTCCTCCCCTCCTCCCCTGCCCCCCCCCCCCCCCGCCAGCCCTGGCGCTACCCCCACCACCCGGCCTTGGGCGGATTGCGCTAACTTGAGCAGTGTGATAGATGGGGATTTCAGGAGGGGAAAGGGCTTTGCTGAGCAAAGAGAAAAAGCGTTTGGTGTGTTTGATTTGGTTTACCGTTCGCCCTCAGGAAATAAGAGCTCGGTTGCTGAACATACCACATAATGTATCATCAAGACAACAGCCGAAATCGCCAGCTCAGCCGACGGGGAAGCTGGACGCCAGGGAGCACAGGGGATGCCGGCCTCCACGGGGCACCCGGCCAGCAGGACGTGCCAGATGGCCAGCAGGATGCGAGCCGCTGGGCCCTGGGTCGGGGGAGAGGGTGCCTCCAAGGTCCCTTCCAGCCCCGGTATCCTCGGCTCTTTGGTTTATAAGCTCCGATCTGTTCAGGGATGACCCACCCAGCAGACTAAACACACGCTTCGCAGCCAGCCCGTTGGTGGGGGTGGGGGGCACTCAACTCAAGATGAGAATAAATATAATTGTTGAAGAAATATGATACGTCCCAGGGAGCATCAAAGTAGTCATCATGGGCAAAGCCAGAAAATGATTGGCCTTGCTTATACTTAGTTTCTGGTTTGGAACTGGTTCTACTGGGAGCTATGCGCCAGGCAGGGTGCAAGCTCCGTGCTGCCTTTGGGCTCTCCAGCCTCCAGAGTCCCCATCATCCTACCTTCGGGACACACGTGTCCAGGGTCGCCCCGGCCCACAGCTGCTGCCCGCCTGGCACCACTCTGAGGAGTTTCCAAGAGTCCCGAGCCCAGGCTGACTTGCCCCGTTGCCACAGGTCCTCGTGGCCCAGGAAGCAGAGTCCCACATAGAAATGCTCAGCCCTTCCCCACGTCCGGGTGCAGAGCAACAGCTCAACGGCAATGTGTGTCCCAGGCCCTGCTCCCCATGCCCCTCCCACCCCCCCGCGGCCCTGGGCTGGCACATCTGGAACCCAGGCCCCGCCGCCCACCCGAGCCCTGGTCCGGCTGAGGTCAGCCAGGCCTCTCTCCACTGCCGTTTGCTCCTGGTTCCTGGGACCCTCTTCCAACGCTTCACCCAGACCCACGCCCTCCCCGCGTCTCACACTCAAGTCCGGCCACCACACCTGACCTGCTTCCTCTTCCACTCCTCTGCGTTAGCTCCCAAAGGATGCTACCTCTCAGGCAGCAGCTCAGGCCACAACCACCCCACTTAGTGGGGATTAACGCTCGGAGCCACTAGCACATCAGCAGAACCGAGCAACTGAAGCCAAAAGAAACGGGCACGAACACGGGGCCCTTGGTAGGCAAGGAAGCCATCGGGTGTCACTCCAGACACCTTGGGACAGCGTCCCATCGCACACACGGGGACCTCGCGTCGGAATGCGACTGGGCGGGGAGAGACAGGGGTCTGAGGCCCCCCGGCCACCACTTCCCGGCCACCACTTCCCGGCTGGGTACGGCCTCCCGGGAGCCTTGCCGGGTGTGTTTCCGCATCTGGAAAGTGCGGGCTGATCTGGGCCGGCCCGCCTGCCTGAGCTGCCAAGCAAAGCAGCCGGTGTAGCGCCAGGAGTAGTGGTGCACACGAGGCCCTTCACGAACGCAAGGGCCACAGAGCTTCCCGTCTGCAAACTGGGGCACCGTAGAGCGTGGGAGAAGGGTCTCCCCTTCTCCATAATCGTGCCAGGACGGCAGGAGCGAACCCCAGTGGCCCAGGCGGCCAGCACGCACGCTCCCCCAGGAGGCGGCTGCGGGGTGGGGTGCGGGGTGGGGCGAGCACGACGGAAACAACAAGGTCTGGGACTCAGGAGTCCTGGCTCCAACACTCACGCGCTGAGCCTCTCTGGGCTCCAACATCAGGTACCCCGAGTCACCCCCTGCCCTGTCGCCGCGAAGATGAGACCACGGCCGTGAAGGAACCAGAAGGTGCAGAGCTCGGTGCCCGCGTGCAAGCCTGGCAGGCTGCCTCCTGGGGGCTGTGCCCCTGGCTTCCTGGGAGCCAGGGCCGTACCTCTGGGGGTGCGTAGGCCGCCGCCGCGTCCCTCTGCAATGCCGCGCGCACGTCCGGCATGCCGTCCAGGATGCTTTCCGAGCAGTTCTCTTTACCTCGCTTGCTCATCTCGGTTCGAATTTCTTCCATGTCTTCCTTAATTTGCTCGTTTTCCTTGGTGAGGTTTTTAGAAACTTCCTGAAAAGAGAAAAAAGTGTAAAACGAAGGTCCTCTAGAGCCCTAGAGTCAAGCTGGAGGCCGCCAGCAGCTCGCTTCTGCTCAGAGATAGAGGCACAGAACAGGCTGAGACAGGGGCCAAGAAGCCACTGGGGTCCTCGAGTGGGTCCAGCCCGGTGCTGAGGGCCCGTGTCAGAGCCCAGGCAGTCCCTGTGGGGCAGCACGGCTCCAGTAGGTCCCACTGCTGGAAAACCCCCACGGCTTTCCTAAGTGACATGCCGTGTCTCCGGGTTACTAGGACACCTGGCCTCTTTCCTATCATTTGCACACAGTGCATGCACCCGTGTCCAGCGATGACGAATATTACAAAATATTCCACTCGCTTGGACCCCATACATGTGAACCAGTAGCTCAATTAATCAAAGAAGGGTTTTTTTTTTTTTTTAAGATTTATTTATTCATGAGACACACAGAGAGAGAGAGAGAGAGAGAGAGGCAGAGACACAGACAGAGGGAGAAGCAGGGAGCCCAATGCGGGATTCGATCCCGGGATCCTGCCATCCTGATCTGGGCTGAAGGCAGAAGCTCAACCACTGAGCCACCCAGGTGTCCCAAGAAGGGTTTTTTAAAAGATTCATTTGCTTATTTGAGAAAGAGAAAGACAGAAAGAGAGAAAGCACGCACACACATGAGCCAGGGAAATGGGAAGAAGAAGAAGGAAAGAATCTCAAGCAGACTCTCCCCTGAACATAGAGCCTCCACTCAGGGCTCGATCCCACGACCCTGAGATCATGCCCTGAGCTGAAATCAAGAGTCAGACGCTCAACTGAGCCACCCAGGCGCCCCAAAAGAAGGGTTTTTAAAGCAATTTTAGAAGAGGTGGCCAAAGACATCTACTTAGTCTACTTTTCTAATGAACCCAAACTATTCCATGGCACTTTAAGAGCATCGTTTACATAGAAAACCCATAGCCTGGTTTCAAATTCTCCTATTTACCCATAAAAACAGTTTCCCTAAATGAACCCTACTTGGCAAATTAACTGTGTTCCAGACCCGGTTCATACTGGAAGGGACCTAGGTACTTGTCAATTCAACCAACACTGGTGAGCACCTCCTGTGTGGCTACGGTACAGAGCGGTCCCAAACAACACTCCCTCACAATACCCCCGGGGCGCTTGCCCTGGGGCGCTGGGGAGATAGCAACTATAACTGGGGGAAAAAGGCCCACAGAGCAGGAGGAAGATGACCAAGCACGCTGGATTCTGCGAGTGGCAAGTGGGAAGCTTATGGGGTTCAGAGGAGGGAGGGACGGGCGAGAGGCAGTGTCCGAGAGGGGGTGACGCTGCATGGTCTGCACCAGGGACAGTTATGGACAAGGCTCAGAGGTGCCCTTTCTCCTCCGGTTATTTCGAGAGAAGTTTACTGCACTGAGATCCAACACTGTCCAACTGTGGCCAGCATCCTAAGGTCTCCATAAGCATCTGAGTTTTTGTTTTATTCTTTAAAAAAGATTATTCATTGGGATGCCTGGGTGGCTCAGCAGTTGAGCATCTGCCTTTGGTTCAGGTCGTTACCCTGGGGTCCTGGGATCGAGTCCTGCATCGGGCTCCCTGCAGGAAGCCTGCTTCTCCCTCTGCCTGTCTCTGCCTCTCTCTCTGTCTCCCCTGAATAAATAAATAAAATATTTTTTAAAAAGATTATTCATTTATTTGAGAAAGAACATGAGCAAGGGGAGAGGGAGAGAGAGAAGCAGACTCCCTGCTGAGTAGGGAGCTGGATTTGGGCTCCATCCCAGGACCCTGAGATCACGACTGGAGCTGCAGGCAGATATTTCACCGACTGAGCCACCCGGGTGCCCTGCATCTGAGTTTTTAGATGTGATGTTCTCCTTGAGCCCAGGAAGCAACGATGTAAGAGGATGCACTTGCTTTCTGTCTTTATCAGACAGATATGAGGAGTGTAAATGCTCAGATGTTACCAGGCACAGCCTGGGAAAGCCAAGGTAGCTCAGAAGGTGTCTAAGTATCTAGGGAGACAGTAACCCCCAGACACCGAGGCTCCACGGGCTTCTATAAGGGCTGTCCTGAAGAATCTGCTAGGGGCTTGTTAAAACTGACCGGACCCCAGAACCACTGGCCTTCTGGCATTTCATTTCATGGCGAATTCTGAGCACTGGAAGGGCTTGATGGGTTCTGTGGGGCTTGCCTCTCCAACTTGCACACAGTTAACCATGGGAGATGAAGCCCCAGAGAAAGAAGTCTTCTTTCAGGAATACCTGGAACCGGGCGATTTTTGACAAGGTGTTATCAGGGGCAATCAGGTGCAACGGTTAAGAGCACGGATTCTGGAGGAGAGACCCCGGCTCACACGTCCACATTATTGCTACTTCCCATCTTGGGCTCATGAAACTCCCTGTGCTCCAATTTCCCCAGGGGTATGACGGGGTAATACTGGGGCTTTCCTGATGAATTCTTAGGAGTAAATAAGTTAATATACATGAAAGTGTATGGGCCATCCAAAGTGGTTATTATCTTTCACAGGATGTGACAGTTGGGGTTTCGAGGCCCCTGGAGGGTCCCAGAACTCAAGTATGTCTCAGAGGCCCAGAGGAATGATGTGATTTGTGATTTGATGAGAAAAACAAAAGTGGCGGAGCTGAGCTCAGCACCCAGGCTCCTGGCCCTTGCTTCCAAGGCTCACTCAGGGGACCACTAAGATCTCAGGGGTGTAAAGGGGGAGTCCTAGCATTCAGTCAGCTCTGGAACACAGGGCAGGGCCCAGCAGAGGGTCCGTGAATATTTCAGTGTGACCTCAGGGTCTATGAGAGGATACACATGCAAAGAAATGCAGATGGAGTGGACTCCCAGCAGTCCTGGTTATACAAAGTGTGGTGACAGACGAGCTCGGGTGGGGGCACCCTCAGGAACTGTCAGGAATGGAGCCTGCCCCCTCCCAGACCTGCTGGGTCAGAATCTGCATTTTAACAAGACCCCCCCCCCCCCCCCCCCCCCGGGAGATCCACATACACATTCAAGCTTGAGAAGTGCAGCCCTAAAGGGAGAAAAGCTCGGGGCGGGGTACACCTGCTGGGAAAGACGGGCCAAAGTGTATATAAAAGAGGCTGTTTTACAGGAGCTAGAGCTTTCTGGGGCCAAAGGAAAGGTGCCTGGTGCCTTCGTGGGATTCATGCATTTTTTTGTCTGTTTTTAAAGACTGTATTTTCAAGTCATCTCTACAGCCAATATGGGGCTCGAACTCACGGCCCCAAGATCGAGTCGCACGCTCCGCCGACTGAGCCAGCCAAGCGCCCCCGCGTTCACGCGTTTCTGTACGTCCACCAGCTACCTGCCGAGAGCAGGGGCCAAGCACCTATCTCCCCCTTTAACGTCCAACATCCTGAGACACAATGCAGCTCAGCAGGCTCAGGGGTACCGGGCGTTACTTCTTCGTTAACGCATGGATGTGCTCCGAGCTGGGCCCTAAGAGGCCAAGTGTAAGCCACAGCGACCAGGATCCTGCTCCGACGGAGACCACCCTCCATGAGGGGATGAAAGCAGCAAACAAGAAAGCACCAACTGGCGAAAAGCCAGAGGGCAGACGACACTTGAAGCTCTGGAGGCGTCAGCAAGGCCCGTGACGCAGTCTCTGGGGTGGGGGCTGAGGTGTGGCCCTGGGACCCCACGCTGCGTGGACTCGCGGCTGGGGCTGCACAGTCGTGCGACTAAGACCAGATCCCACCTGATTCCCGAACGCCGTGCAAGAGCAGCCTGGCCTGAGCACTCAGTGAGGGGCGAGGGGGGAGCCCCACGGCTTCAGTCCTGCCCCTCCACCTTGGGTGCCTAGGTCCCTGGACGGGCCGCCTTCTCACCGACTTGCAAAGCCCCAACACCCTCTGTGATGCTGGCGAGCAGCTGTCATGCTGGGTCCCACGGAGGGGCCGACACGGCCTGCCCCCTCCCGGAGGAACAGTACCGTCTATTCCCCTTTGCAGCAACGGCACAGCCTGGGCCGCCGGGACGAACACCGGCGACGGTGGCAGCACCCTTTTGGGCCGGGCCAGCGGCTGTCCCCTGGAGCAGCAGCAGCAGCTGCCCTCCTGGGCCACCTCCGCCCTACGGGGCTCCCCTCGCCCCCCTCACTCCAAGACCTCCCTCGGAAGCACAGCGGATGCCGCCCACACGGGCACCCCTGCTCCTGTGCTGGCGGCACAGTGAACCCCATGACCTCGCGCCCCGGGCTCTTCCCCTCCGGGGCTGCAGCGGCGACTGCGTGGGGCGCGCAACTTGGCTCCCGGGCAGTGCTGGTGAGGGGGCAGGAGGCCGGCAGGGCACCTACCTGGCAGGGCCATCTGGCCCCCACCAAGGTTCCTGCTGTTACAAAGAGGAGGCGGGAGAGGGGGGAAGAGCCAGCGGGCGGAGGGCTGGCACAGGAGGCCGGACGCGGCACTTAAAGATCTGAGCAGAGTCAAGGACCTGACAGGTGTTCACATACCTGGGGGGGGGGGGGGGGGAACGACACGCGGTTGGGCACTGGGCACGGGAGGACGCCTGCAGACAGCAAGCCCACCCTGCAGAGGTGGACAAGCGCCTCGTGCTCAGTGCAGCCCGGTGCACAGACACCAGGGGCAGGGTCCCTGGGTGCAGGGGACAGGACAGAGGTGGAGGTGGGGTGCAGCTGGCACGCAGCTGGTCAGAACTGTGGACGGTGTGCAGATCTGCAGAATGGGTGTGGGGGGAAGGGGTGGGGGCGGCTGTTCCACGGTACAGACCGTGTCCTGACCTTGTCCAGCTGTTGGGCGAGTGCACAGAAGGCTGGGGGAGACCATGCAGCAGCGTTAGGCCGAAGTGCTGGGACTGGAGGGAAGGCGACCACAGCGCAGAGCTCTGGTGGCTCTCTGTGGTCTGCTCCCCCGACCTGGAAGGGGCTGGCGGGGGGGACCGGCGCACACCACCATCACCGCCACAAGGCAAGTGGAGGGAGAAGGAAGGAATGAGGACACCCACCTCACCAGGCCGGGCGGAGAAGGAACGAGGGGCTGCAGGTGCAGTGCTGGGCACAGGGCGGGACTGGAGGTGCCCAGGAGGAGCCAGGGCCGGCCCTTGAGAGCTCAGAGCAGATATGCAGGTGGAAGAGGGGAAGTGAGCTAAGGATTGGCGGGTCGGGCGGGAAGGAAGGTCAGGACACCACCCCCCCCCTCCGGCCTCCGGAGGCTGCTGTGTTGTAAAAAGACACCCTGGACCCCTGTGGGGAGACGAAGCCAGGCTGCAGCTGGGCCAAGCCTGGGCGCCAAGTCCTGCAGCAGGCACGTGTCCCCACATCCGAGGAGGCCACCTGGCCCCCATGCTCCCTGGCTGGATGTGCCCAGGGCCCGACGCAGGTGGCAAGCCTGAGGGCAGAGAGAACGGCCTTCCTTGAGAGGGTGAAGTAAGCGTGGGGCTCGCCGGGTCCTGGGGGCTCAGAGCTGCCAGCGGCCCGCCTGTGCTTCCCCCTCGGAGCCCTCCAGGACACAAGCAGGACCAGGTGGCCTGGGATAGCCAGCCCAGCAGACAGCTGTGTCCAGACCCTGGTGAGAGTGCTGGAGTATGAGAGGAGCTAGACACAGCCGGTGCTCCGGCTGGCAGGAGAGACCGGGCCCGGCCCCAGCGTGGACCACAGCTGACGGAGCAGGGCAGGCTTGCCTGGGTGCCGGGGCCACCAGCTGCGCCTTCAATCTCTCCGCCAACCAAGCAGCTGGTGAGCATCTAGTCCCCCTCGGGCCTGGGGCCCAGACGCTGAAATAAAGATGACACAGGCTCAGGTCGCCCTCCACAAGTCAGCCTGGGCGGCCAGTCGGGCAAGAACAAGAAGTCCCAAGGCTTCTGACGGTGGATATACAACCTCATCCAAGGCAGCCATGAGCTGTTTCCAGGACAGTCCGCTGGGCCAAAAAAAACCTTGCATCCCGTGGTGACAAATTAGATTTGAAGTACATATGACCCCAGAAGAGGGAAGACAGTTACCTGAACTCATACTCAGGTGTAACCGAATTAAGTAACATTAAAGCTGAAATGTATCTCAGAAATCCTATCTCCAAGGCCTTCCCCTCTCCAAGGTGACAGCACTGTGGTCGGACAGGGTGGGCGACCCTTTTCTCCAAGGCCGCACTTGAGCACCAGAGGCGTGAAATGACTGTCTCGCTGGGCCTGGAGGGTGGCCGGAGAGGGGAGGCCTGGCAGGAGACCCTTCCCCTAACTGCCAGCCAGGCCTGCGCAGATGAGAATTACATCCTCCTATTAGCTGGTGAAAAGATCTATCCCCCGGAGTCAGGAGTGCTCCTTTGATCTTGCCTTTCAGTCCAGAAACACAAAGGCCCACCAAATCCTCAGGTTTGAAGGAGAAGCCCCAGCGACGTCTGTGCCAGCACATTCTGGGGAGCAGGCCAGTTCCGAGCCTGGTAAATACATCACAGGCTTTAAATCTTACTTGGACACAACGCTATCAGGAGAAAAGGCTTCAGGTGACACACAGGGTTCTGCGGTGACCATCTGTGCACATGGACAAGCTTTGCACACCCCAGCAGATAAGTGGGAAACAAAGAGAAGTCACACGCACCAGACGGGGTAGGGCTTCGGCAACAGAAATCATGCTTCGGGAGGCTCGTACGCAGGCATCTGTGTTCAGAGCGCGGGCTATGCACCCCCACACACGCAAAGGCACATGTGTACACAGTCATACAGGTGTCCAAGTACTTAGAACACGGTCAGGTGTGTCCTGCAGCTACGTGGGGTGGGGCATTTCTTCCCAAAGGTTTGCCATTTGTATGGGAATGACTTAATCCCACTAAAACCTTGATGCTAGGAGAGATTAGCCATCTGTCCCTCGGTCCTTTTCTCCATAATACATCTGCTCCTAGAAGCAGTACTTGGGACTAGTGATATACCCCATGCCTGCGTCCCGCTGCCTTTTGAGTCCAGCCCTAGGCTCGGGCAGCCCACAAGTCTTCGGGTCTCTGGGTGCCTCAGGGCTCAGGGTAAAAGTCCTCTCAGCCCAACCAGTGCAACAAACACGGGTTTTCCCTTGCCTTCAGAAGCTGCAGGTTTTCCTTCTAGACTTCTAATTCCCAGCTCTGCGGGAACCTGTTCCGTGTAGCCGCCACCCCCAACTGTAACGCACACATGTGCTTCCTGTACCTCCTTCCACTTCCCAGCCTCTCCCAGGAGATGCTCAGCCTTAGTCACCCCATTAGAGGCTCGCGGCCTGCTGGCCACCTGTCACGTCTACCAGGACCAGGTCCAGAGGAGTGCACGTGGGGTTTCAGGCCTCCAGCAGGTGAAGAGAAAAAATGTTTTGGGGGTTACGTCTCTGGAATCCAGTGAAATGGCCCTAGTCGGCTACGCTCGCCACGCTGACAAAAACTAGAAAGTCCAACAATACCAAGTGCCGGCGAGGACGCGTGTGGCACCTTCATCCCCTGAGGGAGGGAATGGAAACTTGCACCAGCGCTTGGGAGAAGGGCTTGGCAGCCTCCCCAACAACTGAAACCAAGCACACCTAATGTCCCGGTAGCTCCATCCCCACTCACAGAGCACAGAGAAATGCCCACACGTGTGGGCAGGGAACACCTGCAGGGGTGTCTGCGTACAGCGAAGCTCCCAGGGCTAGGGTGAACGGCAGGGCCGAAAACAGCCCGTCGCCATCCTCCGTAGAACAGATGGACAAACTGTGCCGTGTTCACCCAATACAATGTACTACACGGCAGTGAAAGTAAATGAACTACAAGATGTAAAACAACATAAGTAAATATTTTTTAAAAATGGAAGAGGGGCTCCTGAGCGGCTCAGTTGGCGAAGTGTCTGCCTTGGGCTCAGGTCATGATCCGGGGGTCCCGGGATGCAGCCCCACATCGGGCCCCCGGCTCAGCGGGCAGTCTGCTTCTCCCTCTGCCTCTGCCCGTACCCCCACTCACGCTCGCGCGCTCTCAAATAATAAAAAACTTTATAAATAAATAAGTAAATAAAACACAAAATTGAGGGGCAACCAGCTGGTTGAGCCAGCAAAGCATGTGACTCCTGACCTCAGCGCTGTGAGTTCGAGCCCTAGGCCAGGTGGAGAGATCGCTTAAAAAATATAAAATCTTAAAAAAACGGGAAAACAAAACTCAGTGAAAGAAGCCCACCACACATACACAGGGACATAAAATTCTATATATTTAGGATTCAAAAATAGATAAAACTATGTATTAGGGATGCAGCCTTAGATAATGAAAATGTTTAAGAAAAAAAAAAAAAAACAAGCAAGGAGGGGCACCTGGGTGGCTCAGTGGTTGAGCATCTGCCTTTGGCTCAGGTTGTGATCCCAGGGTTCCGGGATCGAGTCCCGCATCAGGCTCCCTGCATGGAACCTGCTTCTCCCTCTGCCTTTGTCTCTGTCTCTCTGTGACTCTCATGAAAAAATAAAATCTTAAAAAAAAAAAAAAAAAAGCAAGGAAGGTGATCAGTATAAAATTCAGGGCAGAGGCTCCTTTGGGAGGGGTAGGGAGAGGACATGCGGGGGCACTGAGCTATGTGGAGGTTACGTAGGTATCTGCTTTGTAATGATTTAAGCTGTATGTTCCTTGCTTATGTGTCATTTTCCATAATTTAAAATAAAAGCTTAACCAAAACCACCCCACTAAGCAGAGCTCTCAGAGCCTATTTTAACCAAAAGGTGAGACTCTAACAGTTTAAATTTTATTTCTCTCTCTTTCCTTCCTCTTTCATCTGCAAATGGAGTTTCCATTTCTACATACATACCAGGCGTGGGTGTTCACACGTGTGCCCGCTTCTATTGCCAAGCGCTGATCCTACTCTGGGCAAAATGCCCCTCCAATCTAACCCCTTTGTCTGGTCTGACCTCCAAAGCACTCCCCCTGGGATTCCAGAGTATCCAAAGACCAAGAGCAGAATTCGCTTCCATTCCTCCTACAGGGCCCAGCTGGAGGAGTGTTTTTTCCATTTACCCAACATTGTGCCTTTTCAGTGACTGCAGACTGCAGACACAGTCAGCTAGCCCGAGCCAGGAGACAGAGGCTGGATGTCACACCAGGAGATGATGCTCTGCTCTATGGGCCCGGGGCCTGAGCCCATCTGTGACATCTGTGGCACCACAGCACCTTGTAGCCTTGGACGGCCTGCTTTGGGGAACCTTTCCCTCTACACTTTAATCCCATTTAAGAGGACTCATGGGATACAGCCACAGTTCTGCCTAGAAATTCCCTTGGAAGAGCTGTTGTTTGAAGCTCTGGTTAGGAAAAACTGATGCTTCCAAGGTAGACAGCAATGACTCAAAGCAACTTATGGGGTTGATTAGAAAAAGCCTTGGCCCAAGAACCAGGAGGCCTGAGCTCCTGCCTGCACCTCCCTAGCATCTAGGAACAAATGTGCTGAATGTATACGGGGTGGTTTAAGGCCATAACTGCTACGTAAGGATAGGGGATTGTTACCATTAATCGAAAGGGCCAGGTTTTGCTACTAAACATACCATGGTTTTGACAAAGAGATCACTCTCAAAAAAAAAAAAAAAAAAAAGTAAAAGAAATTACTCTCCTTGATGTAACTGAGATTGGTTTTGGCAAAAATCTAGTTATTGTGTGCTTACACAGAAGACACCATCCTGCTGGGGCAGTGGCATTGCACCAAATTCACCCACTAAACCCACTCCTATCTTCTGCCGGCAGGAGAGGATCACTACTCGACAACTCTGGAAACAGACTACAGCCCTTGAACAGAGCTCCCTGAGACTGAGCACCTGACCGTGGCCTCACGAGCACTGTGCTCTAACCCCCAAGCTGACTTTCCTAATCCGTGTTCCTGAGGGAATGAAAACCAAGCGGCCGCCAAGATCAGGTGAAAGCTATCAGCCCCGTTCCCATGAAAACGCACCCCTTTCTTAAAGGGAGCGTCGCACATTCGGATGGCCCTGCGGCCAAGGGAAAAAGAACTTTCCCATTTCCAAGGTTGACGTGGTTCCTGGCTATTAATCCCTTTTGAACCCACTTGAAAGAATCAGAAAGTGGTTTTAAAAGGGAGAAAGAACCCCAAGCCTGGATGAAGTCTGTTGGTAGTAGGATGGTGTTGACCACTTCCAATCCCTTCACTCCGGCTGTCAATGTTGGGGAAGGAGAGAGTGAAGATTAAGCCTCGTTCTCTCGGGAAGCCCCCTCGGGAAGGGCGGCTGATGTGGTCCTGTTGGCCACCTCGAACTGTCTATAAAGCTCAGGTTCCAGGGCCCTGACCCTCCTCATCAGACCTGGCAGCTGAAGTGACCGTGGGCCCACCAACCCCCCACCCCGAGCTGACGGCCGTGTTCAGAAAACACTCATCACAGCACTGAGGGGGTCAAGCCTCGGGATGGGTGGACAAGGAAGTGGTGTTCACTCTCTGGGAACATTTTCTAGAACGTAAGGAGGGTGCTGAAACCAATCTTGGCAACAGCAAATGTTTCGTCATCCAGGTCCCAGCGCCCCTGGCAAAGCAACAGGGAGACACCGCCCCCACTCACTCCGTGGTCCTACCCCGAGCGCCTTGTTTTATTTAACCTCACAAAGCGTCTGCAAAGTGACTGGCTTACACTTCATCCCCTTGGCAATTGCACAAAGTAGACAGGGCACCTCTCCCACTTTACAGATGGACAAAGTATGACTGCGGTACGGCTGTTGAGCAGCAGCAAATAGAGCGGCTCATCTGTCCTGACGCCTAGTCCAGCAGGTGCTCTTTCTGCCAAACTAAAGGGCTTAACCTTTTTCACATCCTACAGCTGCTAATCACCGGTAAGGGAACCCCAGCTCCTCTAGGAGAGACCCCCAATATTTTCATGAGGAATAGTGGTATAGATAATCATTCCGTTATTAAGCCTAATAATAGTCTAAAAATTAAACAGACCTAATTTTTTGAGTCACTGTTTCAAGTATCTGTTCAAGAACTGGGTGCCAGTCAATGACACGTACCCATAAGCTCCTTACCAATAAGGCTGAGCGGTCATTGTTCCCCTCCTGGGGACTAAGTGGCTTACCTAGGTTTTAAAGCTCATCAGAGCCATGAAACAGTGTGAACATTACTGTCGTGTACTGTCCACCTCGCACCACCACCACCCCACACACCAGCCCCCAAAACCAGCCATGTGTGCATCTCCCGGGGGCCCTGTCAGAAACATGTGAGGTCTGCCTGGGAAAACTACGCTGCCAGTCCATCCTTCCAGTGGGTGAGGGGCTAGATATTTTCCAGTAGGGACTATTGTTTATTAATAATCATTTTCATGTCTTCTTTCTCTAAAGTGAATTTGAGGTGGATTGCCACACAAACACACACATACAGAGATGGACAGCAGAGCGGTCAAAATAACCAAACCAAACCGAACCAGAAGAAGGAATTGACAACCATATTTCCAGAAGGGAGATGCCGCCACCTTAAAACTAGAAATAAGGTGCCTATTATTGTGCTTTTATATTTCATTTAGCTCTGAGTTCCCTGGATATCAAGGTAAAAACAGAAATACATTGGTCACAGGGTTCTTGCATATGAGAAAAAAAAGGTGTTTACATTTGACTGATTCTCTTTATCATCAAAAACTGTGCCTGATTTTGGATGGGTGTTTTATGTATGTTTTGTCTTTACAAAGAACAAGATGCATTAAGTCCAGCTGGGACACGCTTTCTGAAAAAATATCATGGGAGATTTGATATGCTTTTGGGCCTGATCAAGAGAAGGATATGGAGGGGCACCTAGGTGGCTCAGTCAGTTAAGCATCCGATGCTTGATTTTGGCTCAGGTCATGGTCTCAGGGTCCTGGGATCAAGCCCTGCATCACGCTTTGCGCTCAGTGGGGAGTCTGCTTAAGGATTCTCTCGCTCCCTCTCCCTCTCCTGCTCATGCTCTCTCTAAAATAAATAAATAAAACCTAAAAAAATAAAAAAATAAAAATAAAAAGGATACAGAAACCCAGAACCTTCCTTACCTCCTCCAGTTTATCCATCCGCCCCACCAGCTTGGTAGTGACGGAATGCAACTTCAGGAGATCCAGGCCATAGAAAGCTCCTTCCAGCATGTCTATGATGGTAGAAAGCTATGAAACAGGAATAGGGGGTTAGTCAAGAGCAGGGGTGTAACAGACCCAGGACGAGACATTTCCCATCAGCCCCCCATGCTGGAGGCTCGACAGGGAGGCCAGTAGCCAGGAGCAGAGAGGTGGCTCTTAGAAACCGGCATCTGTGTAGGTGGTGGGCACACAAGCAAACAGAATGGTGGGATGCAGTCTCCCTACCAGAATCCTCAGGTGAGAAACGGAAGATTTCTATTCGGGCTGCCTGCGTGGCTCAGTGGGTTAAGAGGCTGCTTTCGGAGTGGGTCATGATCCCAGGGTCCTGGGAGCAAGCCCCACATCTGGCTCCCTGCTCAGCGGGGAGACTGCTTCTCCCTTTCCCTCTGCCCCTCCCCTTCCTTCTGTGTGTGCACACATGCTCTCTCTCTCCCTCTCAAAGAAATAAATAAAATTAAATTAAAAAAAGGAAAAATCTTATAAGAACAAGCAAAACTGTTCTTCACCAAATTGTTCAGACCCCTTTTATTCTGTACGTTGTAAGCACATCTTTGCTATTAGACTGTGAGCTCCTTGAAAGGAATGCCTCATCTTTGTTTCCCGGAGGTATCTAGCCCAGCACCTGGCCCACAACAGGTGATATCTAAATACTTAACTAAGTGGTTTAGGAACGTCAGTGCCTCGAGGATATGATTTTGAAACACTCCCCTCGTCTACTGAAGGCCCTGGAATCTACCAACAGTCTTCCCTTAGCATGGAAAGCCACTCTGAGCCTGGGGCAATAGAGGCCCAGTGACCCATCTCTGAGGTTGTAAGCTGTCACAGGGCACCCTGGGAGGACGGTGGCTGAGCTCTGGTGGCATCCGGGTCACACAGAGTGCAGGCAAAGGGGCAGATGAGAGAAGCCTGAACTGAGCCTCCCTGCTCAGGACCAGTCCCCGGAGACTTTGCTGGACACACTTATCTCCTGGCCTTGCTACTGGATGAAGAATTCCACGTGCAAGACATTAGTGTTTAGAAGACCTCCTTCCTCCCCAGCAGAGGAAGGCAGTTGGATCGTGGGCGAGAGCCACGGAACGGCATCTGGTTAGCATGCACTGTGATGATGTTCTTTTTTCTTTTCTTTTCTTTTTTTTTTTTTTTTTAAACATTTTATTTATCGGGCGCCTGGGTGGCTCAGTGGTTGAGTGGCTGCCTTCAGCTCAGGTCATGATCCCAGGGTCCTGGGGTCAAGTCCCACATCGGACTCCCTGCACGGAGCCTGCTTCTCCCTCTGACTGTGTCTCTGCCTCTCTCTCTCTCTCTCATGAATAAATAAAATCTTTAAAAAAAAATAAAGATTTTGTTTATTTATTTGACAGAGAGAGCACAAGCAAGGGGAGTGGCAGGCAGAGGGAGAGAGAGAAGCAGGCTCCCCACTGGGCAGGGAGAACAATGCGGGGCTCGATCCCAGGACCCCTGGATCATGACCTGAGCTGAAGGAAGACGCTTAACTGACTGAGCCACCTAGGGGCCCCATGTGATGATTTTCTGACTCCTAAGAGAAGATTTTGCCTGTCATTGTTCCAGAAGCCCCGAAGAGTCCAGACAATCCCATAACAGGGGGGTTCAGAGAGTCGATCCGTGGCAGGGCTGTAGCTCTGCGAGGTGTGCAGACTCCCAGGGCAGGATGCTAAAGTGCTGTACTGCTGCACACTGCTCTGCTTGCAGGGCCTCGATGGCCACCAGTTCCAAGCGTGTAGCAGGCGCCAGGCCCCGCGGAAGCTCTTTGCACGGTCACTCAGGAGCCAGACTAGTGGCTACTGACCCTGACTGCGTGTCAGGCATCGTGCCAAGTGCTCCCTAGCTGCCATCTCATTGGTTCTGAAAACACCCCCACAAGGTAGATGCTATCATCCCCGCTTTCCATGCAGGGAGACTGAGGCCAGGCAAGTTAGGTACCCTGAGCAGGACCATACAACATGTATTGGCAGAGCAACAATCTGAACCCAAGTCGGTCTGACGGCAAAACCAGGCCGTGCCTCTACCCCACACCGCAAGCGAAGAGGGGGAGGGCAGAGATCAGATGAAGCCCTCCGCCAACCCACGCAGTGGCCTCAGGCAGGCGTGAGCTCCCCCACCCTGTGGACCAGGATCACGGTTTGATGCTGAGCTACAGCAGGCCCCGGGCCTCTGCTGCCCTGGTCACCCCAGCCCTCGTGCTGAGGACCGCCAGGCTCGCTCCCGTGTCTCCTGCCTCCCTGGGGTGCATGCGGGGCTGACAGTAAATGGTGGCAGTAACTCTGGAGGAGAACACTGAGTTCTTTTGACTCCTGGGCCTGGCAGCCGCTCCAGGCCCAGCCTCCCTGCCTCCACAGGGAGAGGCAGGCACGCTCTGCTCTCAGCATCCCCTTCGGACACCGGTTTGTCAGATGACCAGCCTGGGACACGCGCTCAGCAGGCGAGGTGTCGGGGCCTGACTTCACAGGCTAAGACAGGTCCCATGTACTCAAAGGCCCTACAACCCCTGCCACGGCTCTGCTGGACCCCGGGTCCCTAAGGCACCCTCTCACGTGTGGCACCACTCTGCACCAGGTCCTACCTTCAAGTCTCGACTGTCCGCCGCCCGCAGCTTCTGGAGCCTGAAGTCCCCTTCGCAGGGATTGAGGGCAGACGGGGGCGCGACACAGGCACACTTGCAGGACGAGCCCGAGGTGATGGTTTCCACGGTGTAGAAGTCGTCCTTCCTGGAGGTCCCCTCATTGACCCTCTGGCAGGCGTCTCGGCCCAGGGGTCTCACCACGCATTTGCACTGACAGTCCGAGCCCTCAGACACAGCCTTGACCTTGTCATAGTCTCCCAGCAACTAGACACAGAGACAGAAAAAGAAGGTCTTGGGGGTGTGAACACAGGTGTCGGCCGGCTCCCAGGAAGGCGCTCTGTTCACTGTGTCACATGTCCTGCCCTAGCCAGAGGCCTCAGACCACACGCTGCAGAGAGAAAAGGTCATCGGAACACAATTCGCTGACTCCGAAATTTCCTTGAAGGCACGAGGAGTTCAGCTCTCTCCATTTGTCTTGGAAAGCTTGCATTTCTCGGGGGACTTTAGACTTCCATCATTTCAAGGGAAAAACAAATGAGTCCCTGCCGTCGCTAGAACCCAGGTTTAGATTTAAAAGGGAAAAGGAGGGGGCACCTGGGTGGCTCAGTGGTTGAGCATCTGCTTTCGGCTCAGGGTGGGACCCAGGGGTCCCGGGATCGAGTCCTGCATCGGGCTCCCCGCTTCTCCCTCTGCCTGTGTCTCTGCCTCTCTCTGTGTCTCACGAATAAATAAAATCTTAAAAAAAAAAAAAAAAGAAGGCTTCTTGCTTCTGTCCTTGCCCCTCACAGATCGTTCCTGGAGGACCTACTGGCACTGTGCTAGGGGCTGTGAGAGGGAAGCAGACGGGCCAGAGAGCCCAATGGCAGGAGCTAACGGCGCAGCAGGCACACAGATCACGGCCGTGCCAAGGGCTCCGACGTGACACAGAGCAGCGGGGCTCAAACTGGCCAGAGTGGCTCCAGCCGAGCACCAGAGAAGACGTCTTGGAGGAAGCAGTACTGGATCTGACCCTCAAAGAATGGTTTAGATTTGGAAGAAGGGAACCGGGAGAAAAGAGACGGGCCCAGAACTCAGGAAGGTTTACTCAGCCCAAGGATCCCTTTGGCTCAGAGGCACAGCTTCTGAACCCAAACTCCAGGCCAAAGCCAGGAGAGCAAACTGGCAGCACTTGCTCCTTCCACAATGCTAAACATTTCCTTCTGAGCACTTGCCCCAGCCAGCCCCGTCGTCGGGCAGGAAAGCACGCAGAGCAGCAGGCTTTCTGGAACCACCACCCTGAGCACTTGTGGGGGGAGGGGAGAAGGCTCCTCCCCAGCTCTTCTGCCCCAGGGCCCGCATCCCCAGAGCCACGGAGCTCTGGCTTTCTGGGCCCGGAGAAGGGTCTCCTTCATTGGACTAATGACCCTGGCAGGCAGGCACAGTCCTTGCTGGAGTGGGAATGTTCCTGAGATGCCGTCTGGGGGGAAGAGGGCTTGTCATGTTTTTCTTGCAAAGGTTGGGTTTCTTCTAACGCTAATATTTGTTTTAGAGCTGTTGTCAAATACAGAATGGATCAGTGGACACCGGAGATATGGTGCAGGGTGACCGAAGCGGCTGGTCTTTGTGGGCTGACAGACAGTAAATCGCGGCTGTCTGCTCGCTGAAACTCTGCCTAGATTCCTGCAAAGCCCGCTCTGGGACCCTGGGTGGATTCCTTCCTTTCCAAGACTCGAGTTTCATCAACTCTTCCGTGGATGGTCCTCCAGAGCCCCACTGTGAAGGATCCTTACGGCCTTGCGATTTAGGAGACGGCGAGGGCACGGGTGGCTACAGGGCATCTATTAGCATAACTTCCAAAGGAAGGGTGAGGAGACCGGGGGCTGATAAACCCCACAGTGGAGCGGATTGTTCTTCCTGGAAGGGGACAAGACCCAATCCATCCAAGGACTTAGGGAGATGCAGGCAGCACTAAAGGCCCCCCCGTCATCCTTAGGGTCGTGGCAACACCCACCACACATCAGGCCCGCTGTGGAGAGCATGCACGGAGCACTGCGGAGAGCGACCTCCCGGGCACCTGGGCTGCAGTGGGAAGCCCCGGCTCTGCCCACCTGGAGCGCTCTCACTGTGGTCCCAGCAGTCCTTTGCTAACAGGGCGGGAACCAGGGTGTTTGAGGGCTGAGTCAGATAAAACAAGCGAGTATTTTGGAAAGGGGCAGCTATCAGCGGTCACTCCCGCCTTCGCCCCCGGGCCCCTGCCAGGGGTGAGCCCGTGTGCATTTCCACCCCGTCCCGCCAGGACACGGGGTCCCGCCCGGCCCCTGTGCGCGGGGCCACCTGGCGGGCGTCACACCTGCTGCTCCGTGTTCGCCCGCGCCCCGCGTGCCGCTCCCCCTGGGCCGCCGGGTGCCCCCCGCGGAGAGCCCTCCGCCTCGGGTCGCGGCCCAGCTCCCGCCGACAGCCCCTGCGGCGGCCCCTGCACGGCGGGGGCAAAGGTGTGGGCGAGCGACTGTGGAGCCGGGTCCTCCCTGCGGGCGCGGGCGCGGGCGCGGGCGCGGTAGCCGGGCGAGGCCCGTCGGGCGCGGGTGCGGGCGGCCGGGCCCCGCCTACCTGCGACAGGACGTTCTCCTGGTTGTCCGCCTCGTTCTGCAGCGTCTCGTCCTCCGTGGGCGCGGCGGTCGGCGCGTCCGCGGGCTCGCCCGTCCCGCCGGGGGCGTCGCTGGGCCCCCACCGGCCCCCGGCCACCAGCAGGGCGCCGCAGACCACCAGCAGCAGCGGCTGGGCCATGAGGGCCGCGGGCAGGGGGCTGCGGGCGGGAGAGCGGGGCCCGGGGCTGCGGGCGGGCTCGAGGCGCGAGGGCGGCGCGGCCCGGCACTGGCGGCTCACGGCGCCTGCGGACGCGGGGCGCGGCTGGGCGCGGCGGGAGGGGGCGCCCCCGGGCCCCGGCTCATGCCCTCCCCGGCGCAGGCGGCCGCGACTGTGCGGCCCGGCCCGAGAGCGGGGTGCGGGGCGGGGGGCGGCGCGGGGGCGGCGCGGGGGGCGGCCCCGGGAGCGAGCGCGGCGTCCGCCCGAGGGCTCAGGTGGCGGGCGGGGCGGGCATGGGGGCGGGGCGGGGCGAGGAGAGGGCGGGGCGATGGGCGGGGGCGGGGCAGGGCGGGGTGAGGGATGGGGGCGGGGCGGGGCCACGGTGGGGGCGGGAGCGAGCGCGGCGTCCGCCCGAGGGCTCAGGTGGCGGGCGGGGCGGGGCGGGGCGGGCATGGGGGCGGGGCGGGGCGGGGCGATGGGCGGGGGCGGGCATGGGGGCGGGGCGGGGCGGGGCGAGGAGAGGGCGGGGCGATGGGCGGGGGCGGGTCGCGAGGCGGGGCGAAGGCGGGGCGAGGGCGGGGCGTGGGCGAGGGGGGCGGAGCGCGAGGCGGGGCGGGGCCTCGCGAGGCGGGGGCGGGGCGAGGGGGCGGGGGGCGTCCCCGGGAGCGAGCGCGGCGTCCTCCCGAGGACTCAGGCGGCCGGCGAGGGAGGGGGGCGTGGCGTGGCGGGGGCGGGGCCGGGGTCGACGGCGGGGGCGGGGCCTCCATTGTGCGGGCTGCCCGAGTGCGGCTCGGAGGCGCGGCGCCCGCGCAGCCCCTCCCGCTCCCCGCCCCGCCCCCGCTTCCCCCCGCCCTCCCGCCCGCGCAGCCCCGCCCGCTCCCCGCCCCCGTGTCCCCCCGACTCCCTCCCACCCCGATCCCCTTCGCCCCCCCAAGCAGCGGCGTGCGGGGAGGTGGGGCTCCCCGGAGGGAGGCAGGAGCCCGTGTCCCCGGCGCGCTCCGTGGCTGCCCCCGAGCGGGACTCGGCTTCCCGGCGTCTGGTTCCCGGACGCGGCTGGCGGCGACGGCCCGGGCGGCTCTGAACTTGGCGCCCCTGCTGGCCGCGCGCTGCCGACGCCTCCACCCCGAGGCCCGCGGGGCAGCTCCCGGCGCGGGCGCGGCCTCCCCGCGGCGGGCAGACCCGAGGGCGAAGGCCGCCCCGGAGTCCAGTGCTCGTCCCGGGCACGGCTCCTCCTGTCTCCCGCCTTGGGACGGGTCTCAGAGCCCCGGTCGCTGGGGGTCCCCAAGAGGGCTCGGCTCCAACGCTGTGCGATTACGTTGCGGTGTCCCTTGAGTGTCCCTTGGATGGGCCCACCTCAAAGGGTGGCCGTGTGTGAGGCCAAGGAAAGGCCCTGCGCCTTCGGGACAGGGTCGCCCTGAGAACGCGCAGCAGAGCCAGGCCCCTTCCAAGATGCCAAAGGTGTTACTGCGCACCTTGGGAACTAGACGCGCGTTGCCTCCCGCTGACCCAGGTGATCCCCTAAGCGGACTTTGGCCTAGGCGAACGATGGTAGTTGACACACGAGTCGTGACAGTCTTTATTAATATGCTTGTATATATATATTTCTAATCCCAGCTCGAAAATCCAAGGTTCTGTGTGTCTGGGCTTGTGAAACATCTCTCGCACAAACACACACGTACACACACAAAGTATTCCGTGTGCGCTATCGAATCTTTGCTGGAACTAGATGGAAGGGGCCATGTATCAAATACAGCTTTCAAATTCAATTGAAATAAGCGTCCAACGTTGGCTCAGCGCAAGGCGACAGGCGAGGCTGCTGGATGTTTAATGGGAAGACAAGCGTGTCCAGGCTTTCCAAAAAAAGACTTTTTTTTAATTCACGATAGACAGAGAGAGGCAGAGAGAGAAGCAGGCTCCATGCAGGGAGCCCCATGAGGGACTGGAACCCGGGACTCCAAGATCATGCCCTGGGCCAAAGGCAGGCACTAAACCGCTGAGCCACCCAGGGATCCCCTCAAATTTTAAGTGACGGTGAGAGCATTTCCCAAGGGCGTTAAGGAGGTGCAGGTCACTTCTTCTTTTTTTTTTTTTTAAAAGAGTTCATTTATTTATTCATGAGAGACACAGAGAGAGAGAGACAGGCAGAGACACAGGCAGAGGGAGAAGCAGGCCCCATGCAGGAAGCCCGACGTGGGACCCGATCCCAGGACTCCAGGATCACACCCCGGGCTGAAGGCAGATGCTCAACCGCTGAGCCACCCAGGCGTCCCTTTTTTTTTTTTTTTTTTTTTTTTTTTTTGGTGGAGGTCACTTCTAAGGGAAAGGTCAGAACATCATGGAGCAGTGACCGGGGAGGTGTCTGGGATCAACACAGCAGAAGGTTCCCAGAGGATGTAGGTGATAATGAGAGGCCACTGTGGGCAGAGACAGCAACCTCGAGTGAACCATCAGATCTCAGACTGGCACCCACTTCCCAGGGAGGACTTCCCGGACTCCGCCACCCACCGGGGCTGGGTTCCTCTGGGGTGCACTCCCCGGGTGCTCCGGTGGTACCTCGTACCTTTGCCTCTCAGAATTAGGGGAGGTATGTCTGTTGTCTTTCTTCTCCTCTGTGGGCAGCTTCCGTAATGCCTGTCCCCTCCCCTGGACCGTAGCCTCCACCAGGGCAGGGCTTTGCCTGCCCCTGCTCACCGTCACATTTGCAGAGGTTTAGCCAGTGCCTGAGACGAAGGAGACGCCCTATAAAGAGGGTTGGATGAATGGGAACGACGAGGAGTCCAGTTGGCCCTGTCCCATTTACTTTCATGAAGACCGTCTTTGTATCCACTAGTGTGCTTTTGACTGCAAATAACAGAAACTGGATAATGCTTCATCAAGTATGAATTTATTTTCCTCTCACTCTAAGAAGACTGGAAGTTGGCCATTTTAAATGGAGTTCAGCTCAGTGATGTCATCAAGGGCCCAAGCTCTTTCCATTTTCCCATCTACTATCCTTAGGGTTTTGGCCTTTTTTTTTTTTTTTAACTTCATCACAAGTGGTTGAAGATGATCCCAGCTACCCGCACCCCCTTGCCATTCTCTTCTATCAGACGTTCAGGTCCCCAGTGTCTCTTGCACTGGGGCAAGCCACATGATTTGGTGCTGGCCAATAGAATAAAATAAATCTGCAGAGTCTAGAAAAGATATTTTGCCTCCTGATAAAGGACACAGATAAGAGAGAGGAGGAGATTTCTGGTGCCCCCATGTCCCATGTTTGATTGTGGTCATGGTGCCTACAGTGATGGCAGCCCTCTTATGACCATGAGGCCTCTCTCCTATTGATATAGATCTCCTTTTATTTATTTTTCCTAAAGATTTTATTTATTTATTCATGAGAGAGAAGCAGAGACACAGGCAGAGGGAGAAGCAGGCTCCCTGCGGAGAGACTGATGCGGGACTCCATCTCAGAACCCCGGGATCACAACCTGAGCCGAAGGGAGATGCCCAACCACTGAGCCACTCAGGAGCCTCTAGATCTCCTTTTAAAGTTTCTTTTTGTTTGTCCTTCTCCGATTGATAGGATGAGCACTGGGTGTTATTCTGTATGTTGGCAAATTGAACACCAATAAAAAATAAATTTATTATTTAAAAAAAATAAAGTTTCTTTTTAAGTTCAGTCCTAAAAAAAAATAAAAAAAATTAAAAAAAATAAAGTTCAAAATATCCTCTTTCTCCAGCTAACTACACTACTGTCACCTCGTATCTCCGTTTTATTCGCCTGTTTCTCAGGCCTTTCAGACCTACCAGTGTTCTGATTGTTTTTTCTCTAGAAAGGCCCCAGTTTTGAGGAGATGTTAGGGCATATTGAAATCATTTTTTCTCTTTTTCCAACCACTTTTATTTTGTTAATGTAGCCCAAGATTGACTTCGCTTTTTTGGCAGTTACATCGCACCAATGAGTCACATTGATTTATTTTTTTAATATAGTTTTTTCTTTTTTAAAAAAAACGTGAATTTTATATGCCAGTTTGCTCCATCCTGTGTTTACAGCTATGTTCTTCTTATTTTTAAAAAAAATATTTAATTTATTTATTCATTCATGAGAGACAGAGAGAAGCAGAGACACAGGCAGAGGGAGAAGCAGGCTCCATGCAGGGAGCCCAATGTGGGACTCGATCCCAGGTCTCCAGGATCACGCCCTGGGCTGAAGGCAGCGCCAAACCCCTGAGCCACCTGGGCTGCCCTTCTTTTTTTTTTTTTTTTTTTTTTTTTTAAAGATTATTTATTTATTTATTCATAGAGACACAGAGAGAGAATGAGAGGCAGAGACACAGGCAGAGGGAGAAGCAGGCTCCATGCAGAGAGCCCGACGTGGGACTTGATCCAGGGTCTCCAGGATCATGCCCTGAGCTGCAGGCGGCGCTAAACCGCTATGCCACCAGGGCTGCCCCTGCCCTTCTTTTTTAATCCAAGTACAGGCCTTTACGTTTTTCCCACCGATTATTACGATGCTTTTGGCCCATCTTTTCATCCTGTTGAAATCTTGCTGGTTTTGTTCTTGTCTAAGTTTTCCAAATTAAATAAGCATGGTTTTTATCTTAATTCAAATCATTAATTTTAATAAGTCATCTTCACTCGAATAGGGCCAGATTCTAGAGCCCTAGGTCCATAATAGGAAAAGTATTTCCTGATTGCTATGAACCCTTTCCGTGTGTGATCGTTTGGAGAGTCAGAAGTGTTGGCACCTAGCCCCGAGCTCTTCAGCATGTCTACAAGCATTTCTCAAGAGATTTTTATCACTTACCTTTCCAAGATCTAGATACACTGCCCGAGGCATTCCTCCTGCCTGCCAGTTTGATCACCTGACTCAAAGATCCCGAAGGGAGCTTGGTTTGGCTTTAGAACATCCAAGCTGACGTGCTATAAATCCCTTGCATCCTTCACTCAGCACCTAGATTCTACTTCTCTTGATCCTTAGCTTATTTTTTGTAAAATAAGTATTGCTCTCTCCATTTACCAGATGAAATCATTGAGGCATTAAGACAATGAGATGTATGGTGGCTGCTGTGTACAGAGTGTTTACCATGTGCCAGGCATAATTGGATGATGTTCAAAATACCCCCAAGGTAGGTAATATCATCCCCTTCTTTTTTTTTAGAGATTTTATTTATTTATTCATGAGAGACACAGACACAGAGGCAGAGACACAGGCAGAGGGAGAAGCAGGCTCCCTGCAGGGTCCCCGATGTGGGACTCGATCCCAGGACCCTGGGATGACACCCTGAGCCAAAGGCAGGTGCCCAACCACTGAGCCACCTGGGGGCCCCATATCGTCCCCTTCTGCAAATGAGAAAGCAGGTGCAAAGAGGCACCTGACTCCTGTACAGACGTTCAGAGAATAGGGCCTGAGAAAGCCCTGAACGTAGCACTTCAGCCACCTGATGCCCAGGAGCTTCACCAGCCGGCAGGTTGCTAGGTGCCAGGGATCCCCCGGCGGCTGCACCCACGGGCCTCCGCAGCCAAGTTTGCTTCTGGCGAGAGCATCTGTTTTCCAGGTTCTGTGGGAGGCTCTTGGCTTTGCTCTGAAACGTCTGCCTGTAGAAAACCAAGGCTTCACTTGCCAGGTGCGGCTGGGGTGGCTATAAATGACCTGCCACCTTAGTGGGTAATTTAGCAAATGCACCTGCCCCACAGCAGCAGAATCAAAGAGCAGAGCAAAATCCCACGAGCGACATCACTCTCCCGTCCCCCTTCCCTGGCTCGCCGCAGTGCGGGAGCCCTGCCAGGGAACTGCCATAAAATGCTGGAAAGGGATGATGGAAAGCTCGGCTGAAAATGAGGTCTTTTTTCCCCTGTTCACCCCGCTTTGCTGCTTTCTTGGCTTCTTATTTTGTCTTTGATCTTCCACGTCTCCTCTCTCCTTGAATTCGCTTTAACTCATTATTGAACACATGTTACGAGTGCGGTGCTCTGAGGCCTGCTGAGCGCACGATGAAGAAGACAAGACCTTTGCCTTTGGGAGCTCATGTCCTAAAGGTTGCAAATGTGTAATCCCGAGAAAGTACAAAAAGAGCTTTCTCCCCCACCCGCCAAGATATTTTATTTTATTTATTATTTATTTTTTTATTTTTTTATTGAGTTCAATTTGCCAACATATAGCATATTACCCAGTGCTCATCCCGTCAAGTGCCCCTGTCAGTCACCCCAACCCACCGCCCACCTCCCTTTCCACCACCCCTTGAGATATTTTAGCAAAGAAAAATGTTTGTCTTCACCGTGGGAGAGGTGGGAGCGGGTGCTGAAGGCCCGAGGAGAGGAGCCGTGAAAGCGCTTGGGCTGGCAGGGGTGCCGTGGGCAGAGGTGGGGATGAGATGGGTGGCTCGGGCGGGAGGAGGGGAGACGGAGAGGAAGGCGGTGCAGGAGGCTGCAGAGCACCTGGTCTCCCCAGGGAGCGGGGTGCCCTGCCTGGGCACCGCCCCCTGTCCCCCCCACCCCCCGTCCTGCGCAGGATGGCTCACAGGATGGCTCGTTGCTCGGATTCAGAGGGGAGCACCCCTGCCTTCTGGGACTTCTGGTGACCCAGGGAGGGATGGGTGGGCAGGGGTCCTTCGCCACCCCAAGGGATTTCCCAGCGCTGCTCCATGGCACAGCTCCTGGAGAAGCCGCTCACATCATAGTCCTGGGAAGGGAGCCCCCCAGCCCCCTAAGAACCACAACCCCCAGCAGGACAGGTCAGGGACACTGCAGACAACTCCTTGCTCCCCAGCCACCAGGATATCACTTGCCTTCTCTAACTCCCCCCTGCTTGTCCTCTCTCCTCCTCCCCCTCTCCTCCTGGTTCTGAGTCCCCCCTGCTCACCACGGAGTGGTTCTGACACGGATGATGTGCAGTGGCGCCGTGCGCCTTCTCCCAGTGTGCACACGCCTCCCCCGCCTTCTCACAGATGCCTGATGCCGCTTTGGGAACTCTGCTTCGGGGCGCCTGGGTGGCTCAGGCAGTAAAGCATCCAACTCTGGGTCTCAGCTCAGGTCTTGATCTCAGGGTTGTGAGTTCAAGCCCCGCATTGGTCTCCACACTGGGGATGGAGCCTACTTAAAATAATAGAAATAATAATAATTATTATTTTGCTTCAGTGAGGAGACTTTGCAGGCAAATACTCCCCATAGAGGTAACTCATTGCCTTAAATCTCTATCAGAAAATAAATAACCTGGGAATCCCTAGGTGGCTCAGTGGTTTAGCACCTGCCTTCAGCCTGGGTGTGATTCTGGGGTCATGGGATCAAGTCCCACATCGGGCTCTCTGCCTGGAGTCTGCTTCTCCTTCTGCCTGTGTCTCTGCCTTCCTCTGTGTCTCTCATGAATACATAAATAAAAATCTTAAAAAAAAAAGAAATAAAATAAATAATAACCGGTAACAGATTTTAAAAAGACTTGTGATGGGACAACCCCGGAGAGAGAGAGAGACAATCCCTGGACTAGAAATGAGGTCAAAGGACTCACATTTGTTCCTGATCATCAGGAATGAATAGAAGCTGGTTCAATAGACACCGGGAGAGGAGGGTGCCAGCTTGGGAAATACAAGCAGAGCCAGAGAGCAGGAGTTACGGGGAAGGGAAAGAAGGGGAAGTAGGACAGGGGAGACTAGAGGCCAGATCGCAAGAGGCACAAGACCTGTACACGACCCAAGGGTCTGGATTCGAAGTCGAAGGTTGTGGGGAGAGAGGGGGACATCAGAACCGTGGTAAGTGGGGCACCTGGGTGGCTCAGTGGTTGAGCATCTGCCTCTGGCTCAGGGTGTGATCCCCGGGTCACACATCAGGGTCCCCTCAGGGAGCCCGCTTCTCTCTCTGCCTGTGTATCTGCCTCTGTCATGAATAAATAAATAAAATCTATAACAATAATAATAATAATAATAATAATAATAATAATAAACTGTTGGAGGCAAGGGAGTGTAATAATTAGCCTTGAGTTCCAGCCGAGTGTGGAGAATGGACTGGAAGTTCAGGCTGAAGTAGGGAGGCCGTTGGGAGGCTGACTAGAAATCCAGCATGAGATGGGAAGGCTCTGGTCCAGGGAGTGAAGCGGAGAGAAGGGGCGAGGGCGAGAACAACGGGGCTTGGAGGCGCTCTGGTTGGGGGGGTCACAGAGGGCTGGGGTGTTAGTAAGAACCCTTAGTTGTAAGTAAAAAAGCAAAGAGAAGTCAAAGGAAAGGGGTGGGGAAGGAGACTTATCAGGATCTAGGGGCACCTCACAGAACCCCAGGCTTCTGTTGTCACCAGGGTCCATACGATAGACAGAAGGTGTCCCGGCCACAGATACTTGAAGAGAGAGTGAGACTTTCTCCTTCTTCTCCGGGCCACCTCCAAATGCCCAGGCAGGGAATCCCATCCAGCCTGGATCAGATGGCCAGTACTGAACTGACCACAGAAGGGGAGTGTGGATGGGGGCAGGTGCCTTTGTAGAGGACCAGACAGGTCAAAGGGTATCCATTGCCCATGGCTCATTGGCTCTCTCTCTGTTCCTCTCGGCCCCCAAAGATGCACTTATGTACCACAAATTCATCATCTTACAGAAAAACAAAAATAGGGGCTCCTGGATGACTCCATTGGTTAAATGTCTGACTCTTGGTTTTGGCTCAGGTTGGGATCTCAGGGTTGTGGGATTGAGCCCCTTGTCAGGCTCCACGTTCAGCAGGGAGTCTGCTTTTCTCCCTCTGCCCGTCCCCTTGCTCATGTGCTCTCTCTCTCTGCCTCTCTCAAATAAATAAATAAATCTTTTTAAAAGAGGAAAGCGAAAATATCTCCTAGAAAGAGATGATCCAAATTACCTGCATTAAAAAAGACAGAGAGAGAGAGAATCCGAACTAGTGTCTAGGAATGTCACAGGCAACTCTTCTGTGTGTCCTCATGCCCAGGAGATGTCTTTTCCAGCTTGGCACAAAACTAGTCCAGATGTGACTTCCCACCACCCTGTGGGCGACAAGTGAAATGAGAGCCTGTGCCTCTCAGCGCGTTGTAGATACTTCACTTGGTAGAAAGCCCCCGAAGGGGTGCAATCCATACCTGTTCTCTTCAGGGTGCTCCCTTCCCTTCCCTGAGGCGCATAAGCAGCGTTTAGTTCAGTTCTAGGCTCCTCAGGCCGCCTGGGGCCATGGGAAGCCCAGACTTTAGGGTCAGACGGATGGGCTATGGAATCTGGCCTTTCCATACTTACCAGTGACCTAGGACAAGCCACTTCCCCCTGGGGGGAGCCTGCTCTCTTCTGACATGGGTATCACAGCAATCCCATCCTCTGCTTTCTGTGCACTCAGCAGTATTCCTCCTTCCCTTTCCCTCTTACAGGAATGAACTCACCCCAATTCCAATGCTAAAAATAACGGGGACTATAAAGATCAGAGGTGCCTTAATATTTAGCTAAATCTCCATTTGGCATCAAGAGGAAACCCACACCTGGATCCAAAGGTGAAGGTTTACTTGGGAGCAGGAAAGGTGAGCTTTGAAGGGCTGAGCTTTGTGGGGGCTTCAGAAGCACAGACCTGGGTCGATACTAATTTTGTCATCTATCCGGTGGGTGATCCTGGGCAAATTTTTCTCTTCTAAACCTTACTTTTCTACTCCCACTAGGTAGTTGTGGAGATTGGAGATACATTAGAAAGGCCTGACCCATTGCTTTGCCTGAGTATTTGTTGAATGACGCATAACTTGGTCATCGCGTGTTAGATGTTGGGATATTAATATTCCTGTTTCCGACTCACCGTGTGGATTTAGCAGAAACTCTGTGCCTCGATGTCCTTATCTGAGACTCACCGTGTGGATTTAGCAGAAACTCTGTGCCTCGATGTCCTTATCTGAGAAAGAAAACTATCGTCTTTGGACCTGTTCCTTTCTCCCGGCGATAGTGATTCAGGTAAGGAAGTTTTCCCTCTTCGGGGTTTGCTTTGTTCCAGGGACTAAAGTTTAAACCGGTAACTTTCGAAAGCTTGAGCAATTCCTGAGGTGTCCTCAGAAACGGGGCTCTGGAGGCGGCGGCTAGCCCCCCTTGCTTTTGTTGGCAGGGCCGCTCAAGCCCATGTGGCGGCTGCAGCTGCCCTCGGAGGGGTGGGGGTGAGGGTGGAGGTGGGTCCGGGTGGGCTTGCCTCAGAGGGAGCGCCAACCCCCCATCCAAGGAGCCAGCACCTAAAACAGCAGCAACACCGCAGGGTTCTGACTCCCGTGACTTTCTCCCGCTTCCTCTAACCACTTACTTTATGCCATCCGAGGACCCAATTCAGGGGCGCCTGGGTGGGTGGCTCAGTCAGTTGAGTGTCTGACTCTTGTTGAGCTCGGCTCAGGTCTTGATCTCAGGGTTGTGGGGTCGAGCCCCACGTTGGGCTCCGCGCTGAGTGTGGAGCCTACTTGAGATTCTCTTTCTCCCTCCTCCGACGCCCTCCCTGCCTAAAAAAAAAGAAGGAAAGGAAAGAAATCTCAATTCAAGCTTGTTCCAATTAACCTTGGAGTTCCCCCCACCCATCATCCCTGACTGTCCCTCATCCCAGGGATAGCACCCTGCCTGCTTCTACTCTCCTTGCAAGGAGAACGCCCCCAGGGCTCTGTTGTCTCCGTGGTAGGTATGTCCCCTGAACGACCGTGCACGGTTCACGTATCTCATTCCTTTTTTTTTTTTTTTTCACGTATCTCATTCCTTCACAGTGTCTGAGCTTCACTCCCTTTCGACCTAGATTGTGTGTCCAGCGACATGCTGCCTTTGCATGACCCCAGGGGGGCTGTACAGTGTAAGTGTGTGCCCCCCGCGATTCAGGATGGTTTGAGCACCTCGTCTGGCCAGATGCAAAAATCTCAGGTCATCCTCACAACCATCCTGAGCTGTAGGTGGTGTTACCCCCAGGCTGCAGGGAGAGTGGCTAAGCTGCCTGAAGACAAAAACGCCCACCTAGTAAGTGGCAAGGGAGCTTTTGACTCCAAGCTCACGCCGCGAATCACAAGCGACACGCATCCTCCACCATTTCACCTTTAAGACTCCAGCTCCTCACCCACATGCAGCCTCTCCTTCTAGAATTCCCTACTTCAGGCTCTCCGATCACTTGCAAGCAAAGTGGCGGGCCCCCGGAAAAGCAACTGGCTGTGGCAGCAGTGGGCAGCAGGAAGCCCCCCTGGGACAAAGGGCGTCTGGTCCCCACCGGAAGTCACTTGCCTCTCCAGGGAGTCATGGGCCTCAGGTTTGACCACTTGCCAAGAGAATCGGTTGCACTCTTGCAGCCCAAGCATCCTGGGGTCCTCTGTCCAAGCAGCTTTGTTTACTGATCCTTCTGTAATGTGCTCCCGAAACACAGCTGGCGTGAATGTGGCCTCCTGGAGGAAACACTTGTTTTGTGTGTCTCTGTAAGACGGCCAGTCACTCTAGAAAGTGTTGGATATTTAGGAGATGAGAAGAGTAGACATTCGGTGCAGTTCATGACACATTCCTCAACACCTGTGTGTCCAGGGTTTCCTCAAGTTATGACGCGGTGGTTGCCTGGCCATCACGCGCACCTGGAAGGTAGGTGGGAGAGGAGGGATGAGCCTCAGGACCGCCCCAGGGCAGCAGTGGGTCCCTGCCTGTGAGCATGCATCCTGGCCCGGGCGGCAGGAGGAGCGGGCTTGGCTCTGGACCTCCCGCCAGCTCCCTCTGGGATGGGGACAAGCTGAGCATGAGGGCAGTGTTCACCGTAGCACCCCTTCTGGGGTGATTTAGATGTACTGTCCCTCATTCCCAAGGCATCGCTGGGAGGCAGGTGTAGTTCTCTCTACTGTAGACAGTGGAAGTGATTACAGCAAGGTCACAGAGTCTAGGTTGGAGCTCGGGGCTGATTCATTCAAAGCCAGTACTCTGAGACACCAAACTACGTTCAGGCTTTCTTAGGGACAGTCTAAAGGAAGAGTCTAAATTTAAAAAAATGAATTAAGATCTATTTAAAAAAAAGGTTTAAGGCGGTCTAGTTGATATGGCAAGAACCCGGAAGGTGGGGACCTTCACGAGTGTCTGAGGGTTGAGGAACCATCGAATTAGATATGCTCCGATGTTCACTGGTTCCATGAGGATGGAGCAGCAGGACCACAGCCTTCCTGAGCATCTGGCGCTGTGTCTCCAACTCTTGGACATTTGGAGCCCTTCGAATGAGGAAAAGAAACAAACTGTGCATACAGAAGCCTTACTTGGTCTAGATATTTTAATATCTACTCCCACCGGCCCCACCCCCATGTCTCCTACACATCCAAGACTTTGCTGTCAGGTATCTGTCAACATGTCCCTTGAGAGAAGAGCCTAAGTCATAAGTTTCAAGTGGTTGGCCGAATTCGAATGTCTTTAGGGAGGGCACAAAATCTAGTTTGCACGAACCTCACTTGACCTGATATCATGCTTGGTAACTCCAGGCCCCTGAAGGCATATGAGACTGTGACCCATAGTTTAAGACCTTGCTTTCTCTGAGATCAAAATCCTCAGTGGCAGGATTTCAGAGCGTGGAGCTGCTGAGAGCCACCCACAGCGCGGATGTCTGTAATACAGGGTGAGTCTCTAATGCTTGCTGGGTTCTGTACCAGCCCCGCAGGAGACAAAGTCGGGACAGGAGCCCAGGCCGGGAGATGGCTCTAAAAGGTCACAGTGTTTTATGATCCTTTGGAAGCTCAGTGGCTGCTTTGTGATGTTTAGCCTGGGAGTAGAGTGACACCTGCTGTCTGGTGTCCCTCTTCGAACCCAGCAGTTCCCAATCTTTGTCCCCAAACCAGCTGCTGTTCCTCCTCCTCTCAGACCAGACTGCAAACATCAGGGTCATGACAGTGCTTTCTGCTCTCTCTGCTCCCACAACCTGTTGCCAAGGTTTATCAGTTTGACTCGCCTTAATTGTATGTGTCTTGCCCCTTCTTGTCACTGCCTCTTTGGGGCTCATAAGTTCATCTGTTTTCCCAGATTGGAGACCCCCTGATAGCCAGATCATGTCATACTTCAACAGGGTCTAGTACATTCTGTGTATTATGATCGCTCATTGAGCACTTGTTATTTTTTTAAAGATTTTTATTTATTTATTTATTGAGACACAGAGAGAGAGAGAGAGAGAGAGAGAGAGAGAGAGAGAGAGGCAGAGACACAGGCAGAGGGAGAAGCAGGCTCCATGCAGGAAGCCCGACATGGGACTCGATTCCCTGTCTCCAGGATCATGTCCTGGCTGAAGGTGGCGCTAAACCGCTGAGCCACCCGGGCTGCCCCCTTCTTTCTTATTCTTTCCTCTCTTTCAATCTGCCTGTGACCAACAGTGTTCCTTTTTTGCATTTTCTACTTTTTTCCTCCCCATTTAAACTCTCAGGTGACTAAGGGTGGCTGTAAGGGTGCCTGGCTGGTCTAGGCTCTCTTGAGGCTAAGACACTGTGCTATACTAGAATATATGAAGATCGTGTAAGAGATGGAGACAGTAGTCTCCTCTGAACACTCCCTGGGATACGTCACTGGGCTTCTTGTAGACATAGGGTATCCTTTACTAGCGTGAGTCCAAAAGGGATGAAAGAAAAATCTTTAGTTACTGCAGACAGAAAGGATATTTAATTTAATAATGTCATACAGGGGCCCATCGCTGCCATATTCCTCCTCCGTTCATTTTTCCTAGGGTTCTCTTTCTCTAGATGTTGCCCCCAAAGTGCCACAGTCAACCAGAAGACTAGGCTCACAGAATTCAGCAGTAACTGAAGGAATGTACACAGACAGGCTGCAAACGTCCCTCCCCCTTTACATCTTAATCTCTGGAACCTGTGTCACCTTATTTGGAAATCTTATTTGAGATGTTTTCAAGGATCTTGAGATGAGGTTATCCTGGATTATCCAAGGGGCCCTAAATGCCGATGATATTATCCTGGATTATCCAAGGGGGCCCTAAACGCCATTTCCAATGTCCTTATAGGAGAGAGGAAGTTCAGAAAGAGTTGATACCCACAGAGGAGAAGAAGATGTGAAGAAGGAGCAGAGAGACATTTAAAGTTGGTGACTTTGCGAATTGGAGTGAGGCAAGGAATGCCAGTATCTGCCAGCTTCCACGGCAAGGGGAAAGAGACGAGGAACAGGTTCTCCGCTGGAGCCTCTGGAGGGAGTGCAGCCTTCTCAACACCTTGACATGGGTCCAGTGAAACTGGACATCTGGTCTCCAGCACTGTGAGGGAAAACATTTTGGTTGAGCTAAGCCACCAAGCTTGGGGTGATTGGTTACAGCAGCCACAGGAAAGGAATGCGCCCCACGGTAAGAAGACAGGCCGCTCCATAATGATAGGTAAGCACCGGGGGCGGGGGGGGGGGGTGGGTGGGAGCACATTTTGCAGAGCATGTTGGAAGAAAGAAAAATATTATTACTGTTTTGGTCATTAAAGACCCTGATGTTCAAGGTGGAAATGAGCGACTTTAGACAGAGGCTAAAAGATAGTTGTGCCTCTGGCAAGAAAGGTGCTGCTAAAGAGGCGCCCAGCCCAGACTCACATGGAGCGAGACCAGCATGGGACACTCAGGAGAGGATCAGCCAAGGGCACGTGGGTAGCTCTTTTTTTTTTTTTTTTTAATGACTGCTCTCTTTATTTTTTTATTTTTTATTTATGATAGTCAACACACACACACACACACAGAGGCAGAGACATAGGCAGAGGGAGAAGCAGGCTCCATGCACCAGGAGCCTGATGTGGGATTCAATTCCGGGTCTCCAGGATTGCGCCCTGGGCCAAAGGCAGGCGCTAAACCGCTGCGCCACCCAGGGATCCCTAGTGTCCGACTCTTGATTTCAGCTCAGGTCGCGATCTCGGGGTCATGAGATCAAGCCCCATGTCGGACTCCCTCCTGGGGGGTGGAGCCTGCTTAAGATTCTCCCTCTCCCTCCTCTCTCTGCCCCTCCCGCTGCTCATGCTCTCTCTCACTCTCTCCCTCTTTCTCCACAGTAAAGAGATAAAATAAATATATAAGGGAAATCGAGATTGTTCCAGAACAGATGGAGGCCTCTTAGGCATACTTGGTTAATGATTTTCCCACTTCCCTTATAAGGAAAATTTTGAAGCTAATATTAAAAATAATACCCCAAATGTCAAGCTATTGCTATTTTATGCTTAACTCATTGTAACAAATTGTCCTTCATTGTCACTGGCTGAGGTGAGCTCAGTTACTAGGATTTGGTCCTCGTGCTATTTTCATAATCTCCTGAAGTAAAGAACTCCTCCTGAAAGCATCCCAGATGACGCTGGTCCCAGGGGTACCTGAGTGGAGCAGTTGAGGTCTGCGGCTGAGGGGGTGGTGCTCTGGTTGCACACCCCCGATGGACGGTGCGTCTTCCAGAATGCTGGTTTCACAAGACTTCTCCCAGAGTGTGGTGTCGCAGGCAACCCTTTCACCAAAGCAAGAGTAGCAGACTGATGATTTCTGTGAAAGCAGAACTAAGGGAAGCTCCTTTTGGAAAACATGACATCCGAAATGTGGGATCTCCCGGTGAGAAGAGAAGCGGCCCTACTTGAATGGGAGCAGGAGGAGGACTCCCTCTCCTGGCAGCAGTGGGGTAACGGGCCTCACACTTGCCCATAGCAGAGAACTCGAAAATTGGACAAAATGCTAGAAACAACCACCACGGACATTGTACAACAGGCAGCATCGAACTGTGACCCCTGCGAGGGAGGAAGCAAACAGGGCGAGGCCTGAAATTATGAGCACAATTTCCTGCCTGGAGGCACTTTCCAGAATGTGCTGCGGAGGTGGGACACGCGAGGAGATCTCTGCAGTCTCACCGAGCTGAGGAGACAGGGTTCAGGCCGGCGAAGGCGGTGTGGACATGCGAAGCAGAGCACCAGAAAGAAGGAAGGTAGAAAGAAAACGATTCGGAAATCCTCTCGAGGTTTCCTCTTGAAACGTTGGCTGGGCGTGTATAGAGCAAGCCCCACAGAGCCTAAGCAAACAGTCTCCCGAGAGAGGGAGCAGTGACTGGAAAGCCACGGTGAGCAAGTCTCAGAGCTCACAGAGGGGGGGCAGGTGTCCAGTTTCGAACGACTGAGATGAAGGACCTCGCCCAGCACCCAGGCCCTCGGTAGAGATCCCAAGATTGTTATGTGTTAGTTTTAGGGCTGCGTGGGACCAGAGCGAAGGCAGTGGCGTGTTGGAGCTGGCTCACACGAGCTCTGCGAGAGCCAGCTGTGCACATCGCTTCCCAACTGCACCTTCAGAAGCACGGTGCTGGTAGACAAACACCAGCCTAGGAGTATCTACACCAAGGAAATCAGCATATGCTGCGTACACTACAAATTGGGGCTTTGTTTTCCCCTAGAGCGTTGGTCGTAGACAGTTACCAGCACGCCTGTGGTATCATAGACAGATCCTTGGTCTTTGGCTCTGGCTCCCAGCCCAGAGCTCCTAAAACCCTTGGAATTTCCTGAGTGATAAGGGTAATAGAGCGCCTTTTGTTCCAGTGAGGTGACTACTGACAGGCCCCTAGATAAGCTTCAGGATGAGGGCTGGTGGCCAGGAAGACCAAGCCTTGATTGGAAGTTTAGGACGTTGAGGTTCAACTGCCCCACCTCTGGGGAAAGGAGGTGGACTGGAGATGAAGGAAATCACCAATGGCCAATGATTTAATCCATATGTTGTGCCTACATAATGAAACTTCCATAAAACCCCCAAACAGTGGGATCTGAAGAGCTTCTGGGTTGGTGAGTATATCAATGTGCTGGGAGGGTGGTGTGCCCCCCACCCCCACTGAGCCCCTATGCTTTTCCTTCGATGCCTCTACCATGTGGCTCTTCCTGACTTGTATCTTTATAATAAACCAGTAAGATTGAGTAAGGTGCTTCCCTGAGTTTCGTGTATTTCTAGCAAATTATGGAACCTGAAGGGGCGGAGGTTTGTGGGAACGTCTGACTTTGGAGCCAAGTTGAACGGAAGGGTGGGTAGCCTCAGGACCCAATCCTTGTTGCTGGCATCCAAAGCAAGGACATTCTGGTGGCACTGAGCCCTGAAACCTGTGGAGGCTGCCACCGTCTCCAGCTAGTTAGGGACAGAATCGAATAGCGTTGTAGGACATGCAGTTGACGTCAGAACTGTTGGTGTCAAAGGGAAAAAAACCTCTCAATACCACTGAGTAAAGCTATACAAAATCTATCCTAAAAAAGCTTAAAAACAATTCTCAAAAGATTTAAAGTGGTCTGAAAATAACTGCATCTGAACACAAAATGAAACTTCCTTAAAAAAAAAAAAAAAAGGTGCAGGGGGACCTGGCTGGCTCAGTTGATGGAGCACTCAACTCTTGACCTCGGGGGTTGTGAGTTCTACCCCCATATTGGGAGTAGAGATAATTTAAAAATAAAGAAATCTTTAAAAATATATATATATGTTTAAGATTTAATGGAAAAATACATAGATATTCCCAGACAACAAATAAACAAAGCAAGCCTTAAAAAGCTTTAAAATGGGGGCACCTGGCTGGCTTAGTCAGCAAGCATGTGACACTTGATCTCAGGGTTGTGAGTTCAAGTCTGACATTGGGTGCAGAGATTATTTAAAAGCAAAATCTTATAAAAAAGGTTTAATGTAAAATATTAAGACATGAAAGAATCAAATGGACACTCTAGAACTGACAAATACACTCACTGAATGGATTTAGAATATTAGAAACTATAGAAAAAAGATTTGTAAAAAAAATTAAAAAAGATTTGTAAACTTGGAGACAGCAATAGAAATCTAAATTGAGCCTCAGAGGGTGAAAAGCTGGGGAAAAAACACAAATAGCCATAGTGACCTGTGGGACAATTTTAAGTGGCCTAATATATGTGTGTGTTTGAAGTCATAGGGTGGGGAAGAAAAATATTTCAAAATGCAGGAGCTGAAAAACTTCTATTTTGATAAAAACTATAAGCCTAGTTATCTAAGGAGTGAAATGAATCCCAAGGAAAATATACACACCTCACATGCAAAAACCACACAAAGGAGTGTAATAATTAAATTGCTGGAAACAGGGATGCCTGGGTGGCTCAGCAGTTGAGCATCTGCCTTCGGCTCAGGGCGTGATCCTGGGGTCCTGGGATCGAGTCCCACATTGGGCTCCCTGCAGGGAACCTGCTTCTCCCTCTGCCTGTGTCTCTGCCTCTCTGTGTCTCTCATGAATAAATAAATAAAATATTTTTGAAAATTGCTGGAAAGGAGTAGTAAGAAGAAAATCTTAGAAGCAACCAGAAGAAAAAAAAAAGCACACACTATATATAATGCAAAAATAAGAATTTCTTGACTCTTTATCAGAAGCAATGTGAGACAAGAGACAATGGAATTCACACTTTCAAGTGTTGAAATTAATTAATTTATTTTTAAAGATTTATTTATTCCAGAGAGAGAGAAAGAGAGAGAGAGAGAGAGAGAAGGGAGTGGGGCAGAGGGAGAGGGAGAGAGAGAATCTCAAGCAGACTCCATGCTGGGTGCAGAGCCCATGGCGGGGCTCCATTCCAGGACTCATGAAATCAGGACTGGATCCAAAACCAAGAGTCGGACGTGTAACCAACTGAGCCACCCAGGTGCTCCTCAAGTGCTGAAATTTTTTTCAAAAAGAGCCCATCAACTTAGAATTCTCTCTCTGGCAAAAATATTCTTCAAAAACAAAGTCAAAATCAAGACATCTTCAGAGAATCAGAAGCTGAGAAAAGTTCTGTCTGTAGCAGACCTACATTAAAATAAATGCTGAAAGAAGCTCTTCAGACTGAAGAAAAATACTACCAGATGGAAAGGCAGATATACAAAAAGGAAATAATAAATCAAGAAATTATAAATATATGGATATATATATCTATGAGACTCATAGGTATATATGAGAGAATTTTTCTTTTTTTTTTGAGACTTTTTCTAATTAAAAAATATGTTTAAATGTAATTGTTTAAAGCAAAAACTTAAAAAAAAAAACCCAGTGTGCTCTGAGGCTTATAACATAAAATAAAGGATTCACAAAGAATGGGAGAGGGAAATTTAAATATACAGTTGTTTCTTAAATTATACCCGAGAGGGGCGCCTGGTGGCTCAGTAGGTCAAGAGTCTGCCTTTGGCTCAGGTCATGATCTCAGGGTCCTGGGATCGAACGCCTCATCGGGCTCCCTACTCAGCAAGGAGTCTGCTTCTCCCTCTGCCTCTCCCCCTTCCTCATGTGCGTGCTCTCTCTCTCATAAATTAATTAATTAATTAAATCTTAAAAAAATTGTACCTGAGATTGTATAATATTTGGAAGTCAATGATGCTGAATTTAAAAATATTATGAACTCTAAAGCAACCCCCTAAAACATAAGATGAAGAGGTATACGTACAGCTCATGTATTCATTTCCTAGGGCTGCAAACTGGTACAAACTAAATGGCTTAAAACAGCCCAAATTATTCTCTCACAGTTGTAAAGACTAGAAGTGTAAGGTGTCAGTGGGGCCCAGGTGACTGACTGACTGGCTATGGGGGAAACTCCCTCCTGGCCTCTTTTCTAGCTCCTGGTGGTTGCTGGCAATCGTTGGCATTCTTGGTTTGTGGCCGCATCACATCAAACCCTGCCCGCCTCATTTGGTGTTCTGTGTCTGTGTGTCTCTGTTGTCTCTTCTTATAAGGACACCAGTCATTGGATTGAGGAGGCTCATTGTCATCCAGGATGACCTCATCTGAACTCTAGCTGCAAAGACCCTATTTCCAAATAATGTCGCATTCTGACGTTCCCATGAACATGAGTTTTGGGGAACACTATTCAACCCAGTATAGCTCATAAACCTAAGGTGGAGATTAAATGGGATTATAAAAATGATCAACAAATTACTTGACTATTAGAAAGTAGACAACCTTCCCAAGCGTGAAAAATAATCCAGTTAAATGTCTGGCCAGCTATTCTTTTCATGTCCAGTTCAGGCATTTTGGTGAATTTGTTTTAATGCATTTATGCCCAACTAGTATCCATTTCCTTCCTTTATTTTCCCATCCCTCTCTTACCCAAGTGACTCGTCAGAAGGTAACCCTATTCCCTGCTCAGGGTTCAGTCTTGGTTGGCTTAAGCCACTCAGATCAGTCCCGTTTCCATTGCCAGTTACTTATTTAGGGGTGAGCATGTGACACAGTTCTGGCCAACGAAATGTGGTAGGCACTACTAAGATTTTTCTGGGAAAAGTTACTCCCACTCCTGTGGGGGATGCACCGGGAAGGACAATCCCTTTCCTATCTGTGAATATTGTGTTTGAGTACCATGTTTAGAACTGTTTCAGCCATCTCGCTCACAGGAAGATTCTAGAAAGGAGAGAAGAGGAGTTGGAGCTTGGTGAATCATACATGGAACTTCCCAACCTCTGAACACCTTATTATAGGGCAAAGTATAAGTCCTTTTTGTTGAAGCCAAAATGAATGAGGATGTTCTGTTCCTGCTGGTAACTCACATAATGGGTCCTCTTGAGGCTTAGGTGAATAAGCCCAGAGCTTTATTCGTAGGAATGGAAGGTGCTTCCCATCCTTGGGCCATCGTCGTGTATTATATCTTTTAAGAGCCAAGAGTGAATCAGCAAACTCCTGCCAAAATAGACAAGATTGTCTACTTTTAATGGATACTGTCCTGAAAATCTGATATCTGATAGTGATTTTCTACATTAATTTTCTTTTTCTTGGTCACATAATTAGCCTACTTCTTCCCTCTGCTGGTGGTTTTATCAACCACATATACTCATAAATAAATGTCAAAACATCCTCTAGATTGTATAGTTGTGAGAGTACGATGAGGGCAAATCTAACATAATGATCGCCTGATATCATAATAAGGAAAAATCTGATATTTATATCTTTCCATCACAATTTTTTTAATCTTATATTTTTATTTTGAAAATATTAAGGGGCACCTGGGTGGTCCAGTTTGTTAGGCATTTGCCTTTGGCTCAGGTCATGACCCTGGGGTCCTGGGATTGAGCCCTGTGTCGGGCTCTCTGCTAAGCAGAGAAACTGCTTCTTCCTCTCCCTCTGCTGCTCCCTCTGCTTGTGCTCCCTCAACCCCACCCTGTCAAATAAATAAATAAAATATTTTTTAAAAAAAGATTAAAAAACATTTTAGAAGTTAGACATAAGGGTGTTCTAGAACAGGGCTCACTTTTACACTTGTGTTGATGATTTATTGCGTTGTCACCCAGTGATCCCCTAAGTGACAGAGCTGTTGCAATAAATTCTTTTATGTTCCAAAGTCCAAACAATAAATGACCCATGACAATTACTGCTGCCATGTTGCATTCTTCTAATAGTCTTTTTTTTTAATTTTTATTTATTTATGATAGTCACACAGAGAGAGAGAGAGAGAGAGAGAGAGGCAGAGACACAGGCAGAGGGAGAAGCAGGCTCCATGCACCGGGAGCCCGACATGGAATTCGATCCCGGGTCTCCAGGATCGCGCCCTGGGCCAAAGGCAGGCGCCAAACCACTGCGCCACCCAGGGATCCCTCTAATAGTCTTTTTTTATTTTTTATTTTTTTTATTTATGATAGTCACAGAGAGAGAGAGAGAGAGAGAGGAAGAGACACAGGCAGAGGGAGAAGCAGGCTCCATGCACCGGGAGCCCGACGTGGGACTCGATCCCGGGTCTCCAGGATCGCGCCCTGGGCCAAAGGCAAGCGCCAAACCGCTGGGCCACCCAGGGATCCCTAATAGTCTTTTTTTAAAGTAATCTCTACATACCTGATGTGGGGTTCAAACTCATGCCCCTGAGATCAAGAGTCATTCACTCTACTGGCTGGGCCAGCCAGGCATCCCTGAATTCCTCTAATAGTTTAAGGACAAAACTATTTTCCTGCCACGATAACTCATGCTGCAACACCATCTAGTCTTTCCTCGGCAGGAAACATTATTCATATTTTTAAAGAGGCAAAACTCCTGAACCATAGTGCTGATACCTAAAATGCGGTTATTTTGAGTTCAACATGCCTGTGCCCTGGATACAGTTCTTTCCCCATTTTTCTCTGTTTGAAAGAGAAAGGTAAACCTGGTTTACCAGCAAGGTTTTAGCTACTGTAACTGCATTGGACTCCATGTGACACAAATGCAAATGCAAATGCAAACACAGGTCTTAACATACGTGGAAATATTTGGTTATACGATGGTATGATGATCCCCAAATGCACTTTTTATTGAATGTCTTCCTTTTGAAAGTGAAATTGAAGCTCGGCTGTTAAGTAGCTTTTCAAGGTCAGACAACTGCTAAGGGGCAGAACCATGATTTGAATTTAGGTATTTTGCCTCCAATTATAGTGCTTTTCCCATTCTACAAGTATTTCCCAAGTTGGTGTGCATACCACTGGTGACATGTTCGATAACTTAAGTGACAAATGGGAAGACATTCTTATTTTAACAGTTGTCTTCGTTAAATGTGTATTAGAAAATATAATTAGTTATATCTCAAAACTCTGATGTTTCAGGTTTTTGCATAGGACAGGGTTAAAGCAGTTAGCGCCAGGAAATCTATATTAGTCAGAACTCATAAAACACAGGATATGTTCGGGCAAGTATATGGATGTTTCCAAATTCTAGTAACCGAATCTTCTGTCATATAAAATTACTGATCTTAGAGATGACATAGATCACTTATATGGCTTCCCATATAATGGGTTTTTGCATTCTTTTCAGCAAAATATTAAAGTCTTTGTGCCATAAGCTCTCAGTTATTTGCAAAATCAATAAGAAGACTTATTTCTCATATACAACCTATTGTAGTAATAGGAAAATTTACTTACTGATATAAACACAGGAAAGTGTTTCCCACTGGAGAACTGCATGGAGATTTAGCACATCTGTTAAAAAAGGGTCAACCACATTATAATGAATTCTTGATTTTTTTCTCAGATAGGTGGTGACCACAAGCGATATTTGTTTCATACTGAAGTTACAAGAAAAAAGCCCTTTCTTGTCTATTCCAGCAGCAAGAAGACCTCCAGGACTTCCAGAAGGAGTCCATCACTCTGTAAGGTTGTGTGCATGATTGGGACTAACTTTGCAAACTAACTTCTCACAGATTTATTTGCTCATTTAAAAAACTTAAAATTTTCTTTTCAAGGCAAGCCTATGAGCATACACTGTGTGCAAAACCAAGTGCACACAATTCTTATGAAACAAGGATATGGGATACGCTCTGTGACTGTCTAGTCTTAGGTTCTTTTTACCTAAATTGTTTGCTATTGCTTTGATTTCTGAGCTTCCCAATATCATTTCCTCCTATGTTCTCCCTGTATATTCATATTGTGTCCTATGGCTTTCTATGCCCATTTATTACTTCTAGTTTTTTTTTTATAGATTCTTCAGGACTTTATACAGAGATGATCATATTGTCTGATAAATAAGGCAGCCTTATGTCTTCCTTTCCAATCCATATGTCTTTTATTTCTTTTTCTTGCCTTATTGCTAGGGCCTCCAGTAGGGTATTGAATAGACATGAGTGGACTTATTGTCATTGTTGGGGGGTGTAACATTGTGATTTACAGTAAGAAACATGTCTTTGGTCTTCATCTAGTTTCTGATACGGAGCTCCTAAAATCCCTGGAATTTTCTAAGTAATGAGAGCAATAAAGGAGTCTTTTCTTGTGAGATGACTTTAGATGCCACCCAAGGATGGGGGCTGATTGCCAGGAGGACCCACCATGTGATTGGAGGTTTGGAATTCTCAGTAACCACTGGGAACAAGAGGGGTAGAGGTTGAGTCAGCTGCTGAAGGCCAATGAGTTAATCAATCGTAGCTATGTAATGAAGCCTCTGTAAAAACCCAAAAGGACAGGTTCAGAGAGTTTTTTGGTTGTTGAACACATGGAGATCTGGGGACAGTGGTGCACCTGGAAAGGACATGGAAATTCTGTGCATTTTTCCCATACTTTACACTCTTTGCATCTCTTCCATCTGGCTATTCCGAAGTTATATCCTTTTATAATAAACCATCTAGGTTAGTAAAATGTTTCTAGGAGTTCTATGAGCCTTTCCAGCAAATTAATCAAACCTAAGGAAGGGGTCATGGGAACCTGTGATTTTTACCCATTTGGTCAGAAGGGACAGGTGACAACCCGGACTTGCAATTGGCATGTGAAGAAGAATGGGAGGAAGTCTTACAGAACTGGACCCTTAGCCTAAAGAATCTAATACTATCTCCAAATAGGTAATGTCAGAATTGAGTTGAATTAAATAGGACACTAACCTGGTGTCCGAGAATTGCTTGGTGTGTGTGGGGAAAGCCCCACACATTGAAATTGGTGATCGAAACCATTAGGGGAGAAAGAAATCAGACTTTCCCCATAAAAATAATGTAAGCTATTTTTTCATAGATTTCCTTTGTTGTATTGTCTACTTAATTCTTCCATTAGGCTTAGTGTTTGGGTAGAACTATTCCCATTTACAGATGAGAATACTGAGGCTCAAAGAAGTTATGTAAATTCTTACAATCCTGCCGCTAGCAAAAGGCAGTCAACACCCCAATGCCAGTGTTGTCTCAACTGTACCGATGATCCAATTTGTTGAGTGCCTGGTGCTTTATTCAATTTAAATTATTCAATGGGTTCATACAATGTGCTTTGAAAGTGCGGAGTACCGAATGAAGCATATTTATTTGTATCAATAGATTCAAAATTAAGGTGATTACTTTTGTTATCTTTTAAGAAAGGTTTGCAAGATGTTCTTATATAGATTACTTAGAAAGATGAAAGAAAGTCACCTTACAGATGGAAATTCATGTTCAGTCAGGATGGTGCATCCCATTAAGCATCAAAGAGATGCTGAGTTTTTCTTAAAGCATGAGCTTGTGTCTCCAGAGATCATTTGTGATAGCAGCTGTGTATCTGACGGCTCTATTTACCTATATTAAGGACACAGTAATTCCATTTCCGATACAGGTTGTACTTATGGAGGAGAATCATTGGTTGGATGGTTGCCATGGACTTCTTGAGGCTTTCTATCAGAGCATGCTCTTCCGTTCTGACTTTATTGGGAGTGAATTTATTTATTCATGTTTGAAGCATTTTAGATGAGGAGATTTTCATTTTAAGTATAGGTTTTTAAGAAATCGTTGGACATATGTATGTTCTAATCCGTTTATTCTAAATTGAGGGGTAATTTGCAAAGTAAAAATCAGTTCATCTTTCTCCAGATTATGAATAAATATGAAGAGGAAGGTGAAGATGGTCACAAAACAAGAATCACAGAATGTCAGGGCCGAAAGACACCGTGGTGGCCGCCCTGTCGTTTGACAGATAGGGAAGTTGAAGCCCAGAAAACATAAGCCACGTGTCTCAGGTTATACAGAGACCGTCCAAATGGCAAAGCCTGTTGTTAAACTCAGGCCTCAGTCTCTGAGGCTGGATTGTTCCCAAGGCTGCTGAACATCAGATGAGCTGCTGGACTAGTTTACTTTTAAGGACACTTTCAACTCAGAGTCCTTTATTATTTTTTCTATTATATGTAGAATTTCATTATTTCTGCAAAATAACATTTGAAGTATTTCCTCCTATTCCTTCTGAAAAAAGAAACATTTTGGGGGCGCCTGGGTGGCTCAGTTGGTTGAGCATCTGCCTTTGGCTTAGGTCGTGATTCTGGGATCCTGGGATTGAGTCCCATGGGGAGTCTTCTTGTCCCTCTCCTCTGTCTCTCCCCACCTCTCCAGCTTTCTCTCTCAAATAACAAAATCTTAGAAAAAAAAAGAGAAACATTTCAAATTAAAAACAGTAGTTTTGGGGCGCCTGGCTGGCTCAGTCAGTGGAGCATGCAACTGTTGCTCTTGGGGTCATGAGTTTGAGCCCCACGCTGGGCATAGAGATTACATCAAATCAAATCAAATTAAATAGTTAAAAAAAAACCCTATAGGTCAGTTTAATTAAAATCATCACCACCTTTGAAGACAAACACTCAGAACTCGTATGCAATATTTCAGTTAAACAGAACACTTTTGTATAACTGTGTTTTGTAAGATCTGCGTTATCCTTCTACCACCTGCTTTATAAAGGACCTGTGATTCCACTGCCACGCTGGGAACATTTACCTGCAGTGACTCCATACATCTGTGCTTAAATGAGCAACTCAACATTCAGCTTTCTTGATGCACAAAATCAGTCTCAAAAATATAAAAATTGGATCACTGTTTTAAAATGTAAAATGTAGAGGCACCTGGGTGGCTCAGTGATTGAGCATCTGCCTTTGGCTCAGGGTGTGATCCTGGAGACCCGGGATCGAGTCCCACGTCGGGCTGCCTCTATGGAGCCTGCTTCTCCCTCTGCCTGTGTCTCTGCCTTTCTCTCTATGTCTCTCATGAATAAATAAATAAAATCTTTTAAAAAAATGTAAAATGTACACTGCCAAAAAATGAAATATACATATTCAACTTTTGAAAGCTCTATGGTAAGATTATATCAAGCAATGTGAATATTTTCCTTAAAAAAAGATTTTAATTTTTTCTGGTGGTAATAGAAGTCATTTTTATTTTTGTCAAACTGTAGACTCTTAGTACACAGCTATTTTCAGCTATGTCCCCAGCACCTCCTAGAGAATTACCTGGTCAACTGATGCAAAATGCAGATTTCTAGTCCTATCCCAACCACTTTTCTAGTTGGGACCCTGGGACTTTGCTTTTTGGTACACTCTCCACCTCCCGCCCTGATGATATTTATGTGCCCTAAGTTTAGATCATCAGCCTGAAGGATGTTTTGTTGTTGTTGTTGTTGTTGTTTTTAAAGTAATCTTTACACCCAACGTGGAGCTTGAAACTCAAGATCCTGAGATCAAGAGTGGCATGCTCTACCTCTTAAGCCAGCCAGACACCTCTTCATTGGCCTGGAGGACAGTTTAATCTTAGTTTAAACACCATTAACCACAGAGTGTTTCATGCTTCATTCTCTGATGATGATCATGCAATGCCAACTGAGCTCCTGCTTCTCAACCCCTTATAGTTAGAGCCAGCCCAGCCCCGACTGACAGGCCAGTCCCCACCTAGGCTTTTGGAGCAGTCCTGTACACATTCAGGGAGAATGTGTTCCTGACACAGGTCCATGGCCAGGGATTGGCATCAAGAATGATGGTTCTGTGATTTCAGTATCTTTTCTGGCCCTTCTCTTGTTCTCTGTGTTTGGTATGAAGCTCCAGGGAAGGGAAGAGGATGCATACTGTAGGATCCCCCTTCCTTCTAGGGGGCTCACTTCTCACTAGTTAGTTGGTTCATTCCACAAAGGTGACCATACAGCCCTTGTGCTGACCCCTCCCCTCCTTTTCTCCTCTAGGTCCACACAAAGGGCCTGGTCAGGCAGGATTTTAGACTTAGGCAATATTTATATTTATTTTTAAGTTTTATCTATATCTATCTATCTATCTATCTATCTATCTATCTATCTATCATCATTTATCTATCTTTAGCATGAGTTGGGAGAGGGGCAGAGAGAGAGAGAGTCCTAAGCAGACTCCATGCTGAGTGTGGAGCCCAAGGTGGGGCTTGATCTCACAACTCTGAGATCATGACCTGTGCAGAAATCAAGAGTTGGACCCTCAACCGACTGAGCCACCCAGGTACCCCATACCTGTTTTTTGATGGAAGAGCGAAGCGTTAATCATTCTATCCAAAACAGACTGTTTCAGATTTTCAAGCATTTCTTAGAACACTAAGACTTATTTTTTTATTTTTATGTTTTATTTGTTTATTCATGAGAGAGGTGGAGACACAGGCAGAGGGAGAAGCAGGCTCCATGCAGGGAGCCCGATGCGGGACTTGATCCCACGACCCTGTGATCACGACCTGAGCCCAAGGCAGATGCTCAACCACTGAACCACCCAGGGCCCCCAATCTACACTTTAAATACATTATTTTCTGTAGCTGAATTGCCACTCAATTTAAGGTATATCATCAAGTCACCACCTCTAAGATGGCAAAACCACATGTCAGACCAGAAGCCCTTCGAGATTGAGGTCTCACATTTGAAAGGAACAGATGCAGGCACCAGAGGCCTCAAATCAAGTTGCCTCCGCGCTGGTGAAGGCACCTGAGGGAGGCCCGGGCTTCCATTCACCTGCAGCTCATTCTTCAAACCACATCTTCCTTTAGTGCCAAACACAATGTCTCATGCAGTCCTCTGCCTTCCTTAGCTCTGAACTTCTAGAACGGGGAGTACGCTTTTATTTGTGACCTGTCTTTATGCCCTGTTGTGCCTCTAAGTGTGTGAAGGAGCAGAACCTTCACCAGAAGGATGATAATCTTCTTTCCAGAGGATGACACAAAAAGTTCGTCTTTCCCTTCAGCCTTCCTACGGTCTGCGAGAGACAGCCTCGGAGGGCTCCTGGGTCTTCCTCCCTTCTCTATTTGGGCCCTCGGGTTCCAGCTCCAATGTAATGATGACCCACACAAGCAACTACGGAGATCCTGGGAGGGCTACAGGGGACCCTTGGGGTTACGGTTGATAATGCTTTGCAAACCTTCCTGGGAACAGGTAGTTCTCTAGATTCTGCAGAACGATTTCATGAGTCAAACAATCCTTTTTACCTCTCTGTCTCTCATAGAAGAACTTTAATACCTAATTATTCCACAGGGCTGTTTGGGTGAGGATGACCAGCCTAAAATGCCACCCTCCCTTCCAAGATGCAGAGTTACTGCTCGCAAGCAAGTGTCCAGCCAGGGACCCCAAGTCGTGGCTCCTGGCGTATGTGTGTGTGAATGTGGCTAGTTCTCACTGCAAGATCTGGAGCAGAAATGATGTGTGAAACCCTTGGCTGAGCTGGGTAAGTTCCAGAAACATAGCCTTTCGTCTCTCCAACTGTCAGCTAACTGCATTTAGAAGATCCCGTGGAGATGACAAGGCAGAGCCACAAGGTAGAAGAGGCCTGGATCCTGGGGCTAACTCGAGCTAACCATTTAAGAAGACAGCTGTGCAGAAGAGCTGCTTGACCAGAAACATCTACTTCAAATTTGTGTGAGTGAGGAAAGCTTTTATTGCACAAAGTTATCAAGACTTGGGATTGTTTGTTACAGCAGCTGGAGTCAAATACTCTGACTCATACAACCATCTTCCTTAGGGTGAGGTACAAGGATGGAGAAGGACAAAGCAGGGGTACAGGAGGACCTCAGAGGTCACAGATATAAGAACAACCCACCTAGGGGATCCCTGGGTGGCTCAGTGGTTTAGCGCCCACCTTCGGCCCAGGGTCTGATCCTGGAGTCCCAGGATCGAGTCCCACATCAGGCTCCCTGCATGGAGTCAGCTTCTCCCTCTGCTTGTGTCTCTGCCTCTCTTTGTGTGTGTTTCTCATGAATAAATAAATAAACTTGTAAAAAAAAAAAAAAGAACAACCCACCTTATCAGAAACCCCACTGCCTAGAACTGCACGTTTTGCACGTGGAGTCAGCATCTCTAATTTCCTGCCTAAAACCACACTGCTCAAATCTAATTCTTACCAAATTGCACTGTGCTGGCCATGCGGGATATTTAGACATGTGAGTTTGAGTCTCTTTTTTTTTCTTTTAAAGATGTTATTTATTTATTTCAGAGAGGAGAGAGAGAAAACACAAGCGGCAAGGAGGGGCAGAGGGCGAGGGGGAAGCAGACCCTGCGCTGAGCAGGGAGCACTATGCTCTCTCTCCCTGGGATCGTGACCTGAGCCGAAGGCGGATGCTCAACCGACTGAGCCACCCAGGCGCCCCTCAAACAGATTTTGATGTGCTTCAACATGTTGCACGATCCTCAAAATGAAAAGGTGATTCCAAAGTATTCTGCAAAATTGGGGCGCAGGTGGATCGGAGGGTTTATTTCTCAGGCTACTTGCAGATTTTGTCTTGTGTGAGCAATTCTCCGCTACTCGGTTCTGCCCCTGGAGGGCACCAGAGACTGCTTTACTGTGCAGAGGCACCCCCCCCCCCCCCTCCCCGGAGAAAAGCAGACAGTTCTGTGGAAGGAGGCGGCAATTAGCGGTGAACGGGGTTTGTCCTGCCAGAAGCAAGGCCCTGCAGAATTCTGCACGGCAAGTGGGTAATAGCCAGGTTACTGGGATCGTGGAAACACCCAGAAGCCTGAGTTCCAGGTCCAGCTATGCTATCAGCCAGCGGTGTGGCCTTTCAAAAGTCACTTAACTTCTCTGGGCTTTGGTTTCCTCTTGTGTAAAATGGGGTGGAAGGAGCTAACCCCAAAAGTGTCTTCCTTCAGTGTTTTAAATTGCTCTAAATCCTAAGGGGCTAAGGGGTGCCTGGGTGGCTCAGCTGGTGGTGTCCGACTCCTGATTTCAGGTCAGGTCAAGATCTCAGGGTTGTGAGATGGAGCTCAGGGTCAGGCTCCACACTCAGCAAAGTCTCTCTCTCTCCCTGGCCTTCTCCCTCTGCCTCTCCCTTGGCTTGGGCTCTCTCTCTCTCTCTCTCATATATATCTATAAATCCTTAATAGTAAAGGAAATGGGAAATGATAGAACAGCAGGGATTCTCATTTCCTAGAACTCCTGAGTGTGTCCCTGTCCTGGGCATGGACCCCAAGTGTGGCAAGCTGGCTGTGATGGGGGCAATGTCAAAGCTGTGACTGGCAACACAGGGAGGTGAGGCTCAGGAGATACACTGAGGGGCGGGGGGCTCACAAGGGCTCCCTCACCCAGGATCTCAGCCGATGATGGGAGCAAGATCTGGAGAAAGAGAAAATGACCGTTTTGTAAGCATCCCGCGCTGCCCGGCCTGGGCGGGAGGGCAGCTAGGGACACAGCATAACCCGGACCTCCTCGGGGCCCTTCACTCACTCACCAGCCCCATCGTCTTAGTAGTTTTCTGAGGCACGGATGAGCCTCCCTGACAATTCATTTCCACTCCTGGGCTACGCGGGGTGGTTCAAATCATACCAGCTCACTGGGGTAGGGAGACGAAACGCACGTAGGAGGTGTTTTTCCTGCAGAAATGAATGAGTGAATCAATGAATGGATGAAGGAGCGAGTGCCGAGGGGGAATCCGGGCTGGGAGGTGAGTAGAGGCAGCTCCGATGCAGACACAGCCCTGTGGGTGTCCGTCTCTCTAGAACACGGTGGCCGGTAACTGGGGTGTCATCCTGCCCCAGGTGGTGCTTGTCCTGGGTTAGACTTGGGGGTGAGGCAGAGGGCTCTAAAGAGATGCTGTGGGAGGACCAGGTGGCCACTCTGCTGGGGCAGCATCACTCCCAGGTTTGTAGGGATGTCACTGTCATGGGCCAGTCAAGCAAGACAGACGTCTAGGGAAGAGGATCGCTTGCAGATCCTCCACTCTTCGAGAGGAGCCGCGAGGAAGGCAAGGGCCTGTGTTTGGTCTGGGCTGTGCAGACACGCCCCTGTCCAGAAAGTCCCTCTCCTCAAGGGGGCCCCCGGGCAGAGAGATCTACAGTGGAGTGGGGGGCAGGGGGCAAGAACTAACCAGAAGGACTGTGGGCCACCGGGGGGCTCAGTGTGGCGAGCTTCCAACTCTTGGTTTCCTCTCAGATCATGACCTCATGGATCCTGAGATCAAGCCCTGCGTTGGGCTCTGTGCTCATCGGGGTGTTTGCTGGAAGATTCTCTCCCTGTGCCCCCCGCACTCATGTGCATGCACACGCGTGCACGTTCTCTCTCTCTCTAAAATAAATAGATGCATCTTTAAAAAAAATAAATAATGGAATGAATGCATAGGAGATGTGCAGTAGGCCGGGGCGCTTGCCTTCTGGACGTTACGCCCCATACTGACACCCTCTTAGGGAGACCCCATAGCCTCCTTTGTCTTAGTTTCCTTACCTGCACAGTGAGAGCCACACTGGCACCTTCCTCTGAAGGGTCTCATGAGGATTAGACAAGACCAACAAGGGCTTTGCAAACTGTTAAGGCAGGTAAGAAAGTCACCTATTTTTATTTTTTAATTTTATTTTAAAGATCCCATTTATTTATTCATGAGAGACACAGAGAGAGAGGCAGGGACACAGGCAGAGGGAGAAGCAGGCTCCATGCAGGGAGCCCGACATGGGACTCGATCCCGGGTCTCCAGGATCACGCCCTGGGCTGAAGGCAGGTGCTAGACCGCTGAGGCCCCCCGGGCTGCCTGAAAGTCATCTATTTTTATCCTGAGAGACAGAAGTGACGCGTGTGTCCCCGGGGCTGCCACGATTGTTACCGTTCCTGCGTGGTGGGTTTCTGGAGACCCTTGCAGGCTTCCCAGAGCCACCTCCGTGCTGACCGCGGGTGGTAGCAAATTAAGAGCACTCCGTGTGTGGCCTGAGTCCCCGCACTGCCACCTGCAGCCTGCCGCGGTAGGCCGGGAGGACGCTCGGGAGCACCTGCAGACTCTCTTCTCGTGCTCTGCTTTAGACAGCAGACCTGCTTGCCTTTTGCCACCGTAGCCTACACCTTACGGGACAGCAGCAGCAGTGACTGCAGAACTTCGCTGCAGTGTAGCCCACAGGGCCGTGACCGCGTCCCTGGTGCACTGGGAGAGCCCCGCATGCCGCGGCGGCGCAGCCAGGCAGTACGGACGGGCACGGGTCTGGACACGGGGCGGAGGAGAACAAGTCCTGGGGCCAGACGCTGTAGCATATTCTCAAAACATGCATCTGAAGGCTGATGGACCCTCTTGTCTCCTTGCACCCCGAAAGCCACTGTGACGTGCACGGGGTAATAACAAACACGCACTGAGGGTCTACAATGTGCCCCAGACTGTAAGTACTTCACGTGCACGACCTCGCTGTTTGAAAACTTTGATTTTTCTTTATGGCGGTAAAATACACATCACACACAATGCATCTCAACAGTTGTTGAGTGTACGGTTCAATGGCATGAAGTACATTTACAGTGTCGTACGGCCGTCACCACAACCGACCCCCAGAATCTTCTCGTCCTCCCCAACAGAAACTATGTGCTAAACTCTAATTCCCCATGACCCCCGCCCCCCGACCCCTACAGTCTCTATTTTACTTTCCATCTCTATACATTTGCCTGTTCTCAGTCTTGTTTATTAAGTGGAATCACACAATATTTGTCCTTTCGGGACCAAACTTATTTCACTTAGCGTAATTCCTCAAGGTTCATCCACGTTGTAGCACATGTTAAGGCTGAATAGTATTCCATGTGTGTATACATCACATTGTGTTTTGTTTTTATTATTATTTTTTTTAAGTAGAGAGAGAGTGAGGGGAGGAGGCTGAGGGAGAGGGGGAATCTGAAGCAGATTCCTAGCTGAGCGAGGAGGCCGACTGAGGCTTGATCTCAAGACCTGACCCCAAAATCAAATCAAGAATGAGCCACTTAACTGGCTGAGCTGCCCAGGCGCCCCTATTTATCCATTCATCTACTGATGCGCCTGTGGGTTGTTTCTGCCTTTTGGCTCTTGAGGTTCAAATGGAAATCCATTTCCTCCAACCCTTCAAGCTCTAAAATCTGTCAGAACTCCCATGGAAGGGATCCCTGGGTGGCTCAGCGGTTTCGTGCCTGCCTTTGGCCCGGGGCACGATCCTGGAGTCCCACGATGGAGTCCCAGGTCAGGCTCCCTGCATGGAGCCTGCTTCTCCCTCTGCCAGTGTCTCTGCCTCTCTCTCTCTCTCTCTGTGTCTATCATAAATAAATTTAAAAAAATCTTAAAAAAAAAAAAGAACTCCCATGGAAATAAGCATAAAAACTGCCATGAGGTAGCCCCCGAGACGGTCTGAAATGGGGTTTCAGGTGTTCTTCTGTCCCCAAGTGTCTTCTTGTTTAATGTCTTTCTCATTCAACATCCCGACTCCAGAGGAACTTGAAATCACACAGAGTACATGTCCCATGAGAAGGTCTGATTAACCAGAGCTTTTCTGTACATCAGCGGAGCGATTACTGACAATCGTGGCCGTGACCCTGCAGTTCCAAAGAAACCCATGTACCTTCGGGAAGTGTTACAAGAGCTCCAGAAACATGCTTTTTAAGAAGTACAATTTAGGGGCCCCTGGGTGGCTCAGTTGGTTAAGTGTCTGCCTTTGGCTCAGGGCATGATCCTGAGGTCCTGGGATTGAGCCCCTGCGTCAGGCTCGCTGCTCGGCGGGGAGTCTGCTTCTCCCTCTCCCTCTGCCCCCTTTCCTCACTTGTGGGCACTCTCTCTGCCTCTCAATAAATACAATCTTAAAAAAAATGAAAAAATAGGGGCGCCTGGGTGGCTCACTCGGTTATGCATCTCCCTTCGGCTCAGGTCATGATCCCAGGGTCCTGGAATCAAGTCCCGTGTTGGGCTCCCTGCTCAACGGGGAGGCTGCTTCTCCCTCTCCCTCTGCCTGCCGCTCCCCCTACTTGTGCTCTGTGTGTGTTAAAATAAATGCATAACAAAAAAACAAAATAAAATATACAATTCAGGGGCTCCTGGGTGGCTCAGATGGTTGAGCATCTGCCTTCGCTGTGGGTCGTGATCTCCAGGTCCTGGGCTCGAGCCCCATGTTGGGCTCCCAGCTTGGTTGGGAGGCTGCGTCTCTCTCTGCCTCTCCTCCTGCTTGTGCTCTCTCTGTCTCTATCTCTCCCTCAAATGAAGAAACATAAAATCTCAAAAAAAAAAAACCCACAATAATTCAGTGGCATTAAGGACATTCACTGCTGTGCAGCCGCCAGCACCAGCCATCTCCAGAACTTTTTCCTCATTCCAAACCAAAACACCACCCACTCTACTACACCTTCCTCTCCCCCTTCCCCGCAGCCCCTCGTAACCTCTGGTCTACCTCTGGTCTCTCTGAGTTTGGCTACTCTAGGTCCCCCATCAATGGAATCATATATATTTGTCTGTGGCGTATTTCACTTAGCGTATTCCTCATCCATGTTGTAGCAGGTGTCAGAACTGCATTCCTTTTAAGGCTGAATCATAGCCATTGTGTGTCCATATATATCCCACATTTTGTTTCTCTGTTCCTCCGTTGATGACCGTTGCGGTTGTCTCTGCCCTTTGGCTATTGTGACTAATGCTGCTATGAACACAGGTGTACAAGTAGCTGCCCAGAAATGGGCTTTGTATCATGGTCTTGTTCTCCTGGGTAAATCCTATATCCATGGTAACTTCCCACGAGCCAGAAAATTTGACTAATTAGCATAGTCCATTCCCTCATTAGGCTTGGTAAGGACTTTGCTCGGAACCTGTGTCGGAAGCCCAGGAGGCAGTGACGGGGAATGACACCCGTCTCACAGCTGGGCGCGGGCCCCAGCAGTCAGGCCGCGCGGGGACCCCAGTGGCACCCCAGTGGCACCTCCGCAGGGTGCCCAGCACCTGGCATGGGCAACCAGACCCGTATCTGGAAATCCCATCCCGCTCCTACCTTTTGCACCCCCCTGTCGGGGTTCTAGCAGCTTTTCCAAAAAGGTAAGGACTTGAGGAACATTTGTTCTGAATTAAGCTTGGCCGCAGTTAAAGTGTTATCATGTATGTAAAAGCTCAAATTACAGAGGCCGCCTCCAGCCAGTGAATGGCACCGCGCGGCTGCTCAGAGAGGTGGAAAATTCTGAGGCCCCTCCAGCACGGTTTCAGGAAAAGCGCTCTGAGTGGGGTGGAGAGGGGCCAGCTGGTGATGTCAAGGGATTTATAAAGGAGATTTCAAGACCTTTTAAGGGAGTGAGGCATTTGCTGATGATGGAAAACTGCCTAAGCTGGGTCTGGCCTCAACACTTCATTTGCTAGTTGTCCTGAAATGCTTATAATTTTCAAAAAAACATATTGTGCCCCTCCCTTTGCGTGCAGTTCAAAAGAGGGCATTGCCTGTGGTGAGAGGAACCTGTTAGGGTGATCAGAGTCGGCGGTCACGGGACCTGAGCTCTCACAGCACACTAGGCCCAAAGTGGCCCATCTGGGACCTGGGATGGAAAATCAAATGCCCGCAACACACCTGGCTGCATTGCACATCTGTATTTTTCTTTCTTTCTTTCTTTCTTTCTTTCTTTCTTTCTTTCTTTCACACACTAGGGGTTGTGGGGGGGGGGTCTGGAGGACACTTATTTTTTTTAAGCAGCTACAAAGCTGCTTAGCAGCTTTGCACCTCCAAAGAGAGATCTGAAAATAAAATATTTACTTACATTGCCTTTCCAAGTGTTTTCCATACTCTTGTCAAAATGGTCAGGCCTTTTTTTTTCCCCCAAGGCTTCTTATCTTAAGAATGTGGGTTTTATAAAGAGGAACCAAGATCGATTACAACCACAGAGTAGATTGAGTGGAGCAGATAAGCTCCAACTCTAGCAGCTGGGCTTACTTTGTGTTTTAAGCAGATAACGAAGGAAAGCAGGCCCAGATTTAGGAACGGAGATCTAAGTTGGGAGGAATAAAAGTGAAGGTCCTAGATCCAACTTTGAGCCGAGCAGCTAAAACTAAAGAAAATTCTCCTTGCCCTCACGGAGCACGAAAACAAACAAATAAACCACACAAAAACCAAACAGAGGACCAAATGCAAATAGTATTCAAATTGCCACCCAACGAGAGGGCCCAAAGCTAGAGTGGAATAGAAGCAAGAATTAGGAAGCATCTGGAAGCAAGTGATGCAGAGATACTTTGGGGGCCCGCCGTGCTGAGGGGAACTGTTTGCAGCTCTGTTTTCATCATCCTTTCTTTGTAGGGACTGGGGAACACACTCTTAGGATCTGGAAATTCCAATCATCTGGTTAGTGCCCATTTTTCAATTGTAGCTGAAATAAAAGGGTCAGGAGACCTATGCTGTTTTCCTTTTCCTTTGCTGAGCAGAGGGGTGATCTTTCTGAATTAGCACCCTGGGTCACATCCCAGTTCAAATGTTTCCCACGGAAGAGCGCGGTCCTGGCAGCCTGGTGCAGACGGGGCCTGCATGCTGCTTCCAGACTCTCCGGCCGGCCTCGCCTCCAACTGCCCTGGCTTGCAGGGCTCTCCTTCTGGAGAGCTGGTCTCCTCACTGTCTCCCCAAGACACTTGGTGGTTTATTAGTGTCTCTGCAGACCCGCCTCCATGTCTTCTGAGCTCCCTCCTGCTATGTAAAGAAATCCTTTTCATTTCAGACCAGACTCAAGCCTTCCCTTCCCTCCCATGGTCCTTTTTATGCTCAGATCACACATTCTCTTTCACCCTTAGAAGTGTCTCCTTAAGGTGTAGGCCTCTCTTACATCCCCTGCTATCCATCCCCCTGCCGAGAAACTATCATTAGTTTTTGTTACATATGATGTTAGTTTTTTTTTAAATATGATTTTATTGCCTTTGGTCAACAGGCTCTGGTGAAAAGCTGTGGAAGTAATAAAAATTTCTCGGGCAGCCCTGGTGGCTCAACGGTTTAGTGCCTGCTTTTGGCCCAGGGTGTGATCCTGGTGACCCGGGATAGAGTCCCATGTTGGGCTCCCTGCATGGAGCCTGCTTCTGCCTCTGCCTGTGTCTTTGCCTCTCTCCCTGTGTGTTTGTCATGAAAAAATAAATAAAATCTTAAAAAAAATTTCTCACCTGAAATATTAAACAGGACCAAGAGACACAGCTCATTTGAAAAGGAATCTGAATTCAAAAGGCAAGGAATGGTGGTCCCACCATCCGAGAGAGATTAGGAGAATCTCCATGAGAAAGGGAGCTCAGACTCCGCCAGGCACCCAACCTTCTTCCTTAAATTCGACATTCTAGAGACCCAGCGCGCTTCTCTCGGCCTTTTGGCCTTTTGGCCTTTCGGCTAAGATCCAGTGCAAAATTCTGCAGCCTGTGCTCCTTTCTCAAGATATCCTTCCACAAGTGTTGCAAGAGAAGGAAGGCTGTTAGGCAGCATGTGGACCCTCTGAGAAGGTCCCAAACCTTCCATACTATTTGTTTCTTGCCTCTTGGGTCCAAGGATGGGTAGGAAGGTGCTACAGAAGCCCAGAAGGCAGGAGCTCCTACCTTTCTGTCTTTTCCTCTGTACTGGCAAGCCTGGAGCACAAACCTCCCTGTGGAAGTCGATTTGAAAGAGGGTTTAATTTATAAAAATGTAATATGCACACTTTTGTAGACAGAGAAGCTTACCTTTCAAACAAATAAATGGGAAATGCAGCCTGCCCTTGGCATAGGGGTGTGGGTCAGTTTCAATTAAGGAGAAAAAAATAATGTAAGCCAGCATTACAATGTGTCATATCTTGCAGGATAATCTTTTTTATGGGGAAAACATCCCAAATTAGTGTTTAGGTAATAAAAATAAGATCATAATAAGCCAGTGGATTAGACACCATTAGTGATAGATTTTTTTTTTCTAGAGACATCACTTAATATCTTTATTGCCATCTTTTAAAATGGGCTAATGAGGGGCGCCTGGGTGGCTCAGTCAGTTGGGTGTCTGCCTTCAGCTCCGGTTGTGATCTCAGGGTCCTGGGATGGAGCCCCGCGTGGGGTTCCCTGCTCTGCGGGAAACCTGCTTCTCCCTCTCCCTCCACCTCTCCCCACTGTGCATGTGTGCTCTCTCTCTCTCTTTCTCTCTGTCAAATAAATAAATGAATAAAAATCTTTAGAAAGGGGAGGGGGCTAACGAGCAGGTGACAGCACAATATGATGGAGACAATACTGGACCAGGTTTTTTTATTTTTTTTATAGCCAGGATTCTAGTCCTACCTTTGCCATTCAAGAACTGGGATCTTAGGCAATCTGGGCTTAGGTTTCTCTGCTGTCAAATAAGAGACTTTGAGGATCTGTAATGATTTTTCCAGTTCTAAAATCTTATGCCAATATAATTTTTATCATGTATTTGCAGGCCTACCTTGGATATCTTTGCAAGTACTTTATGTGAAACTTTCATGTTATTTATCATGAATAAATTCACTATTCTTTTTTTTCTTTTAAAGATTTTATTTATTTATTCATGAGAGACACAGAGAAAGAGGCAGAGACATAGGCAGAGGGAGAAGCAGGCTCCATGCAGGGAGCCCGATGTGGGAACCAATCCCAGGATCCCGGGATCACGACCTGATCCAAAGGCAGACGCTCAACCACTGAGCCACCCAGGTGCCCCAATTCACTATTGTATAAAACAAAACTAAAACAACAACAAAAAAAACCAAACACAAAACCAGAAAAATCCAAATCCAAAAACCAACTCTTCAGTCCTGTGTTTCAACAAATTTGAGCTTAGATTGAATTCTGAACCCTGAGTTCTGAGTTCTCTCCCTGACTGCAATAGCCTTAAACAAGGTCTTCCTTATCTACTAAGGAAAAAAAAAAGGGCTAATGATTTCCAACTCTCTATGCCCCAGGAGACACTGTCAGGTTAAAAAAAAGAATTGAATTTTTTGGAGCTAGTTATCTAGCAGGAGGAAATCATTATGTATTCTTAATATTTGATATGATTTATACAAAGATTTTGTGAGTTCAATCCATGTGTGTATCTGAGCAGTACTGGGCAAACTGACATAATCTTCATTCTTTGCTGATTAAATTTACGGGAGGATTACCAGGATCCATTACTCTATGATCTACACAAGTTACTTCCCCCTCTTAGTTTCCTCATCTGTAAAATGGGTATATTGATTATACTTATCTCATACGGCCAAGTAAGACAATGCACAGGAAGTATATTGTCAAGTAGGTATTTTACTACCAAAAGCAAATGAATTTTAGTTCCAAACGTGTTAAAAATAAAGTTTGCTGTCCATTTACTTAAAACTCATCATCGTGTGAGGAAGAGATCCCTGAGGTAGGAGCTCTAGTTTACAGTGAGGACTAGGCTTAATCTCCCCAGGTTTCTGTTTCTTTGTTTTATAACAAAGGAGCTGGACTAGGCATGCCTGGGTGGCTCAGTCTGTTGGGTGGCTGACTTTGGCTTGGGTCATGATTTTGAGATCCTGGGATCAAGTCCCATGTTGGGCTCCCCACTTAGCAGGGAGTCTGCTTGTTCCTCTTCCTCTGCTCCTCGCCCTGCTCAGACTCTCTCTCTTCCTCTCTCATAAATGGATTTTATCCATTTAAAAAGTCACTTATTAAAAAAAAAAAAAAAAAGGAAGCTGGAATAGAGGACCTTTAAGTAACTTCCAGTTCTAAAGGGATTTAGGAAATTTTTTCAGTTCATTTTTAAACAAAGTTTTAATAAAATTTAACATAGCAAGTATTATATGCTTTAGCAATTTATATTTTAATTAAATGTCCTTCAGATTAAAATAGTATTATGCAGTTTCTAAATACAGAAGTTTATGGAAAGTGATAAAACTTGATTCATTTTAAAAAGTAGATTTGGAAATGCTGTGGGAAATTCAATTATATTTAAAGGTGCAAAAACAAGATTGAAATCGCTGCTAAAAATAAGGAAATTTACTTTGGATGCCCATTGTTTCTGGAAGAAGGGTGTTTTTATGCCCGTGGGGCTCTGACGTATTAGGTGGAGGCCAAAGCAGAGAACAGGCCTCTCCTTTTTGGGAACATTTCATATAACTGAAGTGGAATGAATATAGCAACAATACACATCTAAATAAAACATAGTCCCTGAATTCGATATGCATCTCATTTGCAGTAAGAAGACTTTTGTGGCAGGGCTCCTTGGGTGGCCCAGTCGGTTAAGCATCTGCCTTTGGCTCAGGTTGTGATCCCCAAGTGCTCCAGGATCCAGCCCCGCATTGGGCTCCCAGCTCAGCGGGGAGTCTGCTTTTCCTTCTGCTCCTGACCCTGCTTGCGCTTTCTCTCTCAAATAAATGAATTAAAAAAAAAAAAAAAAAAAAAAGACTTTCATGACAATCCAGGCCATGATGGAAACACCTTGTGACATAGAATTGGATTCATATTCCGGTTCCTTTCCTTACTAAGTATGTGACCTTGGGAAAGTTTGTAACTCATTTGTGCCTCAGTTTCTTCAAAAATGGGACGAATCTTAGGAGTGTCAATATTAAATGAGATATTACATGTAAGGCTCTAAGAAAAATGCCTGACACACAGAAAAAGCTCAGTGAACATTAGCTATTATTATTCGATTTCATAAATTACTACTAGATGTCTGTTATGGAGTAGTCACTGTATCAGACCCTGAAATATCTTTGGGGGTTCAGCTTTTTGGGTCTGGTCTAGGATGTGTTAAAGAGTTAGATAAGAAATTCCAAAAATTTAACAGTCCAATGGGACACAAGTAAATCTAGATAAAAGGCCCTTTGGAGTCAAGAGACTGTATTTTTTATTTATTTTTAAAATTTAATTTAAAAAAAGATTTTATTTATTTGAGAGAGAGAGGGAGAGCGAGAGAGAGCGTGAGCTGTGAGAGAGGCAGATGGAGATGAAGAAGCAAATTCCCAGCTGAGCAGGGAAACTGATGCAGGGCTTGATCCTGGGACACTTGGGGATCATAGCCTGAGCTGAAAGCAGATGCTCCACCGACTGAGCCACCAGGCGCCCCGAGAGTCAAAAGACTTTAAATTCAGGAAAGAAAAGGAGATGTCAACGAGTTGCTTGAGGTCTTGCCTTGCAGTTGTCGAGTTCCTGTGCAGGTTTTAGGGGGCACATAATAATGCATATATTAAAAACTACGGTGACATTCAGAGAGTCAGACATGCCTGATTAGACTTTCATGTTCTGTATTTATAAAGACGTGAGTGGTGCGTTTCCTGAGTGCAAATGATTGTTGGCTATGACTAATATTTATGACTATAATAAAATCTATACAGCATAAAGTACGCAATGAATTTGTTCTAGTCATCGGCTTGCTTTTATTTAAGGGGATACCCTAGAAGGTGCTATATCTTGACCAGCAATTTCAGCAGATAGGGAGGAAGCAAAATATAGGACAGGACAATTGTACTTTAGCACCAGGACACAAAATGAGAAGTAGAATTATGGCAGTAAGGCACTCTGTTATATAAATTTATCATGGAAATGGCATAGGAACATATGCCTTTTGCAAACAACACTGTGTTGCTTTGTCTTGCTTCCAAGCTGGGCCCCTATAACAATCAATGGCGTTCGGTTGGGAGCTGCCTTGGGTGGACGTGTCCACAGGGCATCAAAAGTAGGCTTAAGGTAATGAATGCAACCTTCTTTCCTCCTCCTCAGGTGAGCCCACCATTTGGTTTCAGTTGATCTCATGTTGGACTGGTGTTGGCACCAGTTCATTTAGTTGCTTCTGGTGACTTTGGGAGAATGTGAAGCTGTGGAAATCATTTTTCCTGTACCACCCTACCTTCGAGGTTTCAGCAGAAACCTATGGCAGAGACTTCTGGGACTCCTTCATTTGCACATCCCGCAAGGCAAAAGCTCTTGATGGAAAGGAGAAAAGCCAGTGGGTCTCTTCTTACCAATAGGCAAATTGCAGCATTTAGGAAGGTAGGAAGAATAGGACTGCAAATAACTTGGAAGTTCATCTTGTCCATAACCGGTTACCGAAGGTTTATTTTATTTTATTTTAAATATTTTATTTATTTATTCATGAGAAACACACACACACACACACACACACACACACACACACACACACACACACAGGCAAAGACATAGGCAGAGGGAGAAGCAGGCTCCATGCAGGGAGCCCAACGTGGGACTCGATCCCAGGACTCCAGGATCAGGCCCTGGGCCAAAGGCAGGTACCAAACCGCTGAGCCACCCAGGGATCCCCTACAGAAGGTTTAATTAAGAAAAATAAAAAAGGTTGAGGATTCTCTTGCCCTTAGAATTCCTTTCTTGGCCTACTCCATCTCCACAGGCTGATGGCTCCTTAATATTAAAACCATTCCCAGGGCAGCCCGGGTGGCTCCGCAGTTTAGCGCCGCCTTCAGCCCAGGGCATGACCCTGGGGTCCCAGGATCCAGTCCCAGATCAGGCTCCCTGCATGGAGCCTGCTTCTCCCTCTGCCTGTGTCTCTGCCTCTCTCTCTCTCTCTGTATGTGTGTGTGTCCCTCATGAATAAATAAACAAAATCTTAAAATAAATAAATAACACCATCCCCAAAGGCATCCCCCGGGCCCCGTTGCACAAGCCACAGATCCCCCGCTGAAAAGGAGCAAGAAGCTCCCGCGATGCTCCCCCGCTCGGGGTACAGTGTGGATCATCCAGGGAACAGGGAACTCTCAGAGTGAGTGATTCTGAGACCCCAGGACCCCAGGACCCCAGGACTTGGGCCTTCCCGGGAGAACCTAAACACACGGCAGTAAACACCGCCCCTCCCCCGACCCCAAAAGAAAAAACAAAGCGTCGGGGGCGCTGCGGCGTGAGCGTCCACACAGGCGGGGCTGAGCCGGGGCGCGCGGCGCGGGGCGCGGGCTGCAGGTCGGGGGGACTTTCACGGGCTCCGCGGGCGGGCGGGCGGCGCGGGGGCGGGGCCAGGGGCGGGCGGAGGGCGGGGCCGTGGGCGGAGCCAGGGGCGGGGCCTGGGCCACAGGGGGCGGAGCCTGCCCGGGCCCGCCCCGCGGGAGGAGCGGCTCGCCGGCGGCCGATCCGGCGTCTCGGTGACAGGCACCCCGCTCCGCCGCCGCCGCCGCCGCCGCCGCCGCCGCCTTTTCTTCCTCGTCCGGGGCAGCCGCCGCGCCGGGTCCCCTTCGGGCCGCGCGCCCCCCGCTCCCCTCCCCCGGGCCGCCGCCGCCCGCCCGCCCGCTCCCGCCGCCGCCCTCCTCGCCCGCAGGAATCGCGCGGCCACAGCGCCGCCCGCAGCCCCGCCGCCCGCTGCCGCCGGCCCTCGGCTCCCGGCTCCCGGCTCCGGCTCCGGCTCCCGGCTCCCGGCTCCCGCGCCCCTCCCTCCCCGGGCCGCCAGCCCCTTCCCGCCGCCGCGCCTGGAGGAGCCGGTCCCCCGGGTCACCATGCCCAGCAAAACCAAGTACAACCTTGTGGACGACGGGCACGACCTGCGGATCCCCCTGCACAACGAGGACGCCTTCCAGCACGGCATCTGCTTCGAAGCCAAGGTGAGGCCCCCCGCCCGGGGGGGAGGGGGCAGGTGACTCCCCCGTCGGGGCCGCCTTCCGCGGGCTGCCGCCCGGTGCTGCTCCGGAGCAGCTGCGAAGTTTGGGCGGCATCGCCTCACCCCCCCCACCTGCAGACACCCCCATCCTCACCTCCGGGTCCGCCCGACTTCCCGATCCTTCCTCCGGAGCCGGAGAAGCCTGCGGGGGCGGGGGGACGCGCAGCCGGGTCCCCGGGATCTTTAGAATCGCTTTAGGGGACGCCCTGGTGCAATTTACCTGCTGGGATCCCGTGGGAGACGTGCTTTCACGTTTTTGTTTTTGTTTTGGTTTTTTATTTTTATTTTTATTTATTTTTTTTATTTTTTAAGGGGGAATGCCGACTTCCTGATGGAAGGAAAAATAACACAGGGGTGTTTCTGTTTTTGTTTTAGATTTCCAGGTAGCCGGGTCCAGGTGTCAAGTCACTTCTTAAATGTCTGATTGGCCACGACTCCTTTGCAAGTGCCAGTCACGGGAGGGGGGAAGGGGGAGGGGGCAGAGCCGCCCGTTTGCTAGTTTGGTGGCGTAATGTGAAGTTTCAGCCGCTAGCAGGGAACGGCTGTTGGAGAATTCAGCGGGGATGACTGGAATTTTCGGCGCGGGGGCAGAGCCCCAGGTCGGTCCTTGGAGGGGGGGCGACGCCTGGCTGGGGCTGGCCCGGTGCGCGCCCGGGCTGCCCCCCCGCCCCCCCCAGCGATGCGCTTCCCGGTTTCTGCAATCCCAGCCGGGGCTCCCCCGGCCCATCACCTGCGGAAAGTGCTTCTGCGCTTCCTTCTTGCAACCTGACCCCAGAGACCCGGAGTTTCTCAACACCTGCAGTGTGCATGTCGCTGATAAGTGACAGAAGGCATTGCCACTCTGTCACTCTGCCACTCAGTGTGGGCTGTTTGTTTGCTTTTTAGGTTCTTGCTGGTTTCGAAAAGAGCGTGCTTAAGGTGTGGAGACCCATTTTACTCCTCCTCCTTCCCTTTATTCCTTCATGACTTCCTGGCTGCAGGGTGTCCTCTCAGGCGAGGATGATTCCGTCAGGTGGCTATTTCCTTCAGTTTGTGAAACGTCTTTCCAATGTCTGATATGGGCCCAGCGCAGTTATCTTTAGATATAGATATTTTTTTCTTTTCGTGAAGGTGTGTGAATTGGTGAATCTTGACCTCTGCCCCTGGTTAACCTTCCCCCAACCATATCTGCTAGAGCTAGGACACCCCCTGCCCCCCACCGCCACCGCCACCCCACCCCAACCCTGTAGTGGAATGCAGGGCCGAATTACTTGGGTATGGCTGGGACCAGAGTGGGGCTTGTAGCCAAGATCTTATCTTGCTTCTCTCAGAATAGATCTGGTCTCCGTCTAAGATGGGATGTTTGGGTTAAATTTTGCCAGGTCTGTTGCTTTGATGAGCAAGTTTTTCACTTTAAAGTATGGGTTTTCATCATGATCAGGATTGTTGGGTAGACATAAACTGGGGAACTGGCATTGCCTTGTTTGGTTCACCAGCACTCAGTTTCACGAGAATGAGGGCGAGAAGAGGGATCAAGAATTAAAGTGCTTTAAAATCTTTTTATTCTTTTTTTTTTTAAACCTTTTTATTCTTTTGGCACAGTCTTTGCCATTTGGTCCCAACTAGGTCTCAAAACCTGGTATGCACAAGAATCTGATTGAAAAGGCTGATTTTTGCCACCCCAGTTCTAATTTGACACATCTAGGGGGAGCCTGGGACTGGGTACCCTTAATGAGAATTGCAGGTGATTTAATGCAAGTGGCTGAGACCAGACTTTCAGAAACATTGGGCTTGAGGCTTGCCTCCAACTTGCTGGATCTTACCTTCACTTTCCCAACATGCAATTTCTGTTCTAAGCAAACATCTGGGGGCTGCATGATGTAGTTCCTATAGTAACTTCCCTGGGTTCACACATAGTGGGGCTTGATTAGAGGAGAGGGGAGCCACAGCTGGTCCAGGCTGTGTTCTCAATGCAGATCTGAGACATGGAGGTCCAAGGAGTTCTGCTCTGAGAATGGCCAGGCTGACTGGGGACTGGATTCCTAGCTCCCAGCCCTTCATAATTGACAACTGGACACCAGTACCTTCCAATCCCATCAGCCAAGACCTGAGTAGAGATGCATCCAGCAAGCTCATCCTCTGGCTGGTTTCCACCTCCCACCAGAGCAGTGTTTGTGAACCTGCAGACTCACTGGGATTTCAGGGTTAAATCCACACCACTGTTCCTCCCTTGTTTTGGAAAAGCACAGGCTGTCAAACGTAAATGTATTCTTGCTGCCTTGTCAGATCCCCTTGGAAAACGAGCCCAGGTCTTTCTCTCCCAAGGGCTGGCAGTTTTTCAGAATCAACACTGGATGGAGCGACTGTTTGGATGGAGGCCTCTCCTTTCCAGGCTTCTGTAGAGATTGAAAGGTTATGGCTGGGGTTGAAGGGTATCTGAGAGTCGGAGGGTCTGTGCATTTAAAAACAACATCATGGGGGCGCCTGGACGGCTCAGCTGGTTGACTGTCTGGCTGTTGATTTCGGCTCAGGTCATGATCTCAGCATCCTGAGGTCGAGCCCCAAGTTGTGCTCCACACTGGGAGCTTGGAGCCTGCTTGAGATTCTCTGTCCCCTCTCCCCCTGCTTGCTCGCTCTCTCAAAAAAAGGGGGGCGGGGAGAAAGGTAATGAAAAACGACATCATGCATTTAATGATTAAACAGAGTCCTGGATGTGTTTCACGTGCAGTTTCATGTAATTCTTACTGCTCCCCTAGAGGTGCGTCTCTTTATGTCTTATAAAATGAGGATATGGGCTCAGGGAGGTTGTTGCCTCTGCTTTAGTGCACACAGCTGTGGATGGCAAAGCCAGCATTTAAACCTGGGAGCTTTGACTTCAGACTCCCGGATCCAGTGCTTATTTAATCATTTTTTATGGAGTGTTCATTCTGTGCTGGGCAGTGGTCTGATTCACAGCCCACTGGTGGGGCATCCTCGGGTTGCTGGCCTCTCGGACTCTGATGTGGGAAATTACTTAGACTTTTAATGCTGGCTGTTCCCAGGCATCCCCTTGGATTGGTAGCTGCACCCAAGGGGTTACCTGCTCTCCATGGGTGCCAGGCCTAGGCGGTAAAATTTCACTCGTAAAGCCCCTCTGTACCTGCCTCTCCCTTTCCCGTGTGTCCTTCTGGTGGCCAGTGCCACTGTCTTCCCTAGCAGGGTGAGGAGGAGACTGCTAATGGCTTTGGGGCAAAGAATAATACAAATATTAGTGACATAGTTATGACTTGCATTTTGTAGGAGATTTTTTTATTTGCATGGGGTTTCCCATACAAAGAATTTGCTTCGTATAGAAACAGAAATGTTCATTTCTCAGATGAAAACAGATGGAGGGGTGCCTGGGTGGCTTAGTCGGTTAAGCATCTGCCTTCGGCTCAGGTCATGATCCTGGGGGTCCTGGGATGGAGCCCCATCGGGCACCCTGCTCCGTGGGGAGCCTGCATTTCCCTCCCCCTCTACTTGCTGCTCTCCCCGCTTGTGCTCTCTCTGTCTCTGTCAAATGAATAAATAAAATCTTAAAAAAAAAAAGACAACAATTGGAGATCAGAGGCATTAACTCAGCTAGACTCAGAGAACCGCTGGGACGATATGCTTCTAGCTGATATTTAGTGAGCACTTACTATGAGCTGTGGAGCCGCCACCCCATTCGATCCTCGTGCCCCACTGCTGTTGTCACCTGGTCCATGGTCCCTCCTCTTGGTGCTGTAGTAGTTGCCCCTCTGTCTACACAACACTCATCGCCCAGCCCCTTCCCCGAGACCACGTGCATGGCACAGACTGTCACAATGGAAAGCCCCTTAGCTCACCTGGCACAACCTCATTTTACAGATGAGGAAATTGCAGCGCAGGGGAAAGTCGCTGACTCAGGGTCACCTCACTAGGTGAGGACAGAACCGGGACTCATCCCTCATTGCCTGGCTTCCAGTTAGTTCCATTCCTCTATTGCTGCTTCACAGACTACCTGAAGACAAAGGGGCTTTCAGCAACATCTGTTTATTCGTGGCCAGGCTTTGGGCCGGGCAGGGCTGGGCTGTTCTTATGTCCCATGTGGTGTTGACTGGTTCACTCATTTGGCTTCATTCAGCTGTGGCTGGGCTGGAAGGTCCTAGAAGGCGTTGCTCACATGGCTGGTCCTCCGTGCAGTGGTTCTCTCCACGGGGTGGCCTGGATGTCCTCCTAGCACGATGGCCCTTCTACGTGGCATCTGGCTCTCAAGAGGGAGTGCTCCAGGATCCCTGGGTGGCGCAGCGGTTTAAACCGCTTGCCTTTGGCCCAGGGTGCGATCCTGGAGACCCAGGATCGAATCCCACGTCAGGCTCCCGGTGCATGGAGCCTGCTTCTCCCTCTGCCTGTGTCTCTGCCTCTCTCTCTCTCTCTCTCTCTCTGTGTGTGACTATCATAAATAAATAAAAAATAAAAAAAAGAGGGAGTGCTCCAAGCAGCGGAGGCAGAAACTCTTCAGGCCTGGCCCCCGAAGTTATACAGGGTCATTTTTGTGGCCACAGGCCACAGGCCAGCTCAGATTCAAGGGGAGGAGAAGTGGGCTTCATTCCGGAGGGGGTCGCTTACGGTCGCATCGCATGGGTGCACCCAGGGTGGGAGAGGTTGCCGAAGCTGCCTTTGGGTCACGGTCTGCTACAGAATTTTGTGTTCTTTCCTCTCTGCTTATACCTCCTGCGGTGCTATTGAGTGTTTTTCCAGAACCTTATCTCCTGCCTCTGCGTAGGACCCCCTTCCCCAGCATCAGGTACCCGCATACCAGCAATGACAGGTGGTTTGTCAAGCGGAAGAAAGTACCACCTGTAGAAGGTCTGGGAGCAGTAAGGAAATTGCCATATTGTGGGGTGATTTTGCAGCTGGGGAGACCTTGGTCAGGTCTGAACTCAGTTCTCTGGCCATCTTTCCCGCCTTGCTAAATGGCTTCACTCGATGGTATTTTTCCGTGATGTGGATGTTCGAGATTGCAGTCACCCGGACAGCAGGCTGCTGGTGGCTGCCTCTTGAGCTCACTGTCCTGAGGCCTTCCAGATTAGGACATTACATTATTGGCTCACCATAAATGGGGTGCTCTGACTCATACTTGAGCCTGTAGCGTGGTGAAGAGCTCTCACCCCGACTCCACAATATCCTGGGTACGGTGTGAGCTCTGCCTCCAGGGTCTTCTGGGCCAGTAGGGATTCAGATGGAGGGCCTGCTGTATACACTGATACATTTAAGCAAAGGTTTATTTCACCTTATTTGTCCAGATGCTTTTAAACCCATTGTTTTTTCTTCTTCAATCCTTCTCCTTTTAGTTAACTAAGTTCTACCCCCAACATGGGCCGGACCCCCAGATCAAGAGTCGTGTGCTGTACCAGCCAGGCATCCCTCCTATTCTTATCTTCTGCACAGAGCACTTTTGGGGGGGCAGTAAGTTTCAAAGATAAGCAGTGCTCTGAAATGGTGGCTGCTCACGTTGGTCCAGGTGTCCGCAGGTGTTCCTCTGCAGCTGGTGTTTGGGCACCTGGTGGGCAAGTCTGTTCCTACCTAGCCATACATTTCATGAGTTCACGGCTTTCAGTCTTGTCTCCTTGGCCCAGAATGTCCCCATCCTTTTAGTGGTGCAAATCCTGCAGCCACACGTCATGTTGACCTTTGCCAGTCATTATGTCCAAGACCCTAATCAGACTCACTGTTTATTATCGCTTACTCATTGTGCTGCTACTTCCAAGAACTTGAACTTTCAGAATGCTTTCTTTGACTATAATTATCTGCCTCCTCACACCCTCATTGCCTTGAGGCTGCCTTTAGTTCCCCAGTGACCTCTCGGTCCTTGTCCTGCTCCCCGGGGCTGCCTGGGGCCATGCCCATGACCCTTTCTGCCCCTTCCACTTTCCTGCCCTACATTGCAAACTTGGCCTCTGCCGTTTTCTTTCCTCCTTCCTCTTTTCAGAAAATGAGCTTCCTTTCCCCACTCCTTTCCGGCAGTTTTATTGAGGCATAAGTTACATACCATACAATTCACTAACTTAAAATATACAATTAAGTGGTTTTTAGTATATTCACAGATAGGTGCAACCATCACTGCAGTCAGTTTTAGAATATTTTCATCACCTCAAAAAGAAACCTCTGTACCCTCTAGTTAGCATCCCCCTACCCTTCCATCCCAGCCCTAAGCAACCATTAAACTACTTTCTGTGTCTAGATTTGCCTGTTCTGGACATTTCACATCAGCGAAATCATATGATATGTTTGTGTGTGTGTGTGTGTGTGCACGCACGTACATGTGACTGCCATCCTTTTAAAATTTTGAGAGAAAGAGAGTGGGAGAGGGAGCATGAGGGTGGTGGTGGACAGAAACAGAGGGAGAAGCAGACTCCCCACTTAGCAGGGAGCCCGAAGTGGGGCTCGATCCCAGGACCCTGAGATCATGATCTGAGCCTTGGGTAGACGCTTAATCAACTGAGCCACCCAGGTGCCCCGGCATCTTTTTTTTTTTAAAGGTTTATTTGTGCTCACAGCTCATATACTAAAAGATTTATTTATTTAATATATACAAGAGTACACGTGTGCACGAGAGAAGGAGCAGAAGCAGAGAGAAAGAATCTCTGAGCAGACTCCCTGCTACGCGTGGAGCCCAACGATGTGGGGCTTAATCTTGTGACCCATGAGATCAGGACCTGAGCTGAAACCAAGGGTTGGAGCCACCCAGGTGCCCTATGACTGGCATCTTTAACTTAGCATGTTTTCAGTACACAGTGGAGCATGGGTCAATGCCTCATTCCTTTTTCTTTTTTTTTAAGATTTTATTTATTTATTCATGAGGGGCAGAGACACAGGCAGAGGGAGAAGCAGGCTTCATGCAGGGAGCCTGATGAAGGACTTGATCCCAGGACCCCAGGATCATGCCCTGAGCCAAGGGCAGATGCTCAACTGCTGAGCCACCCAGGTGCCCCTGGCTCATTCCTTTTAATGGCTGAATTATATTCCATTGTTTGGATATCCTACATTTCGTTTCTCCATTCATCCATTGATGGCCATTAGGGTTGTTTATTCTTTAGCTACTATGAATACTGCTTCTGTAAACGCGGTGTACATGTTTTGGTGGGGATGTCTGTTTTCATTCCTCATGGGTGGATAAGCAGGAGCGGAATTGCTGAATCTCATCGTTACTTAACCATTTGTGGAACCGGCAGGTTTTTTCCAGTGTGGTTGCACCATCCCCACCAGCAGGATTTTGGTTTCTCCACATCCACATGGGCACTTGTTATAGTCTGGCTTTTTGAGTCTAGCCATCCTTGTGGGTGGGAAGTGCTGTCTCATTGTAGCTTTGATTTGCATTTCCCCGGATGAATAATGATACAGAACATCCTCTCATGTGTTTATTGGCCATTTATAGATCTTCTTTGGAGAAATGTCTATTCAGATCCTTTACCCATTTTTGGGATTGTCTTTTTTAAAAAGTTATTGAGTTGTAAGGGTTCTTTATTCTGTATTCAAGTCCTTTATATACATTTGTGCCTATTTTCACCTATTCTATGGGTGGTCTTTTCATTTTCTTGATACTGCCCATTGAAACATGGAAGTTTTTAATTTGTGATGAAGTCCAATTATTTTTTTTTCTTTTTCCCTCTTTCTTTTTGAGATCCCCCTGTCTTCCATCCTCTGCTAGCCTGCCTCTGCAGAGTCCTTGTTCAATACCCCCACCCCCACCTTTCCCCTGGGTCCACCTTCTTTCCCACTGCTTCATTCTTTTCTGCTCACATATACACTATTGCCTTCCCTGTGTGAAAACTCACCTCTCTCCACCTGTTTGTTTGTTTTTTTTTTTTAAGATTCTTATTTATTTATTTGACAGAACGCAAGCAGGGGAAGCAGCAGGCAGAGAGAGAGGGAGAAGCAGACTCCCCACTGAGCAGGAAGCCCAATGTGGGGCTCAATCCCCAGACCCCAGGATAATGATGTGAGCCAAAAGCAGATGCTTAATGGATTCAACCACCCAGGTGTCCCCACCTTTTTAACATGTCCCTTCCTTGCTTTTGAAGCTAAGTCCCCTGAGAGATGGATCTACTCTCTGCAGAGTCTCCGTATGTGTTCAGCTTCTGGTGGTGTGCTCTCCTCTCCTGGCCACTCAGTTGTACCGTCACCTTTCTCTGTCCTCCTTCCTTTCTGAAGTTTCTTGCCATGCAGCCTGTCCTCCTCCTTGGGATGGCTCATTCAGCTCTTGGATGGCTGTTCTGTGCCTGTCCCTCTGAGTCGCCCTCCACCCCCTTGCTGGCTGCGCTTTCTCCTCCCTTGGACCTCTCCTGTGAGGGCTTGTTCAAATCCCCTCCTCACTGCTATGCAGATTGGCTCCTGGGCCTCTAACCCCAGTCCAGACTCCAGATCTCTATTCTCTGCTTCCTGCTGGCTGTCTCTGCTGGAATGTGTTGCTGACCTCTTCACTCCACAAGCGGGATAGCAAATCTGTCTGACTTGGGGTCTCTTAGTGATCCCACCATCTAGGGCTGACACGTGGGAGCACTGCCTGGACCTGACTCCTGGGCTGTTCACTGGATCCCTATTGTGGTCCAGCTCCTTGCTCCCCTAACCCCCTTGTCGAGTCAGCTGTCGCGTTCTTGAATTTTCTCAGTGACCTCCACCCATATACTTTGCCCGTTCCATCCTTCCCCACCTCTGGCTGGCTCAGATGCTCACCCACCGCCTCTCCCCAGACTGTCTGAGTAACTTTCTGGAGGCTTCCACTTGATCCTATAAACTTTTGTTCAGGTCATTTTCCTGAAGTATAATTATGTTGTCCTCCTACTTGAAAACACAGAGTTTCTAAGCCTACTACATATTAGCTCTAAAATTCTTAGCATGATATTCAGGGTCCTCCGTTTTTGAACGGTTCCCCATATCACCCTGTACTCTGAATCCGAGTACACCCCCATTCCCTAGGCCCCCAGGTCATGTCACACTCAGATGCAGTCCAGTGTCACTTGGTAGGTGGATGTCACCAGTCCCTCCTCTGTGTTGAAGGGACTGACCAGACCCCACCATGGAGTTGAGCTGCCGGTCCCTCCTGCTTTTTCCTCCCCCTGTCGTCATCAGGGGCCTTGTCACTCTGCTCCTACCCCCCCACCCCCACGCCTTCTGCGGTGCTGGGTGCAGTGCCTTGCATATAGAATGTGTATGTTGAGTGAATGAACATAAGTCCTGAGATGCTCCCTACAGGGACTGCTAGGAGGGCCGTGATGGGAGCCCAAGGACGAGCCTCAGCTGGCTCCAGTCCCCTCCCGACCTGTTCACTTGCTCTAGGCCTCTGAGTCTCAGTCCCAAGGGGCCTGAGAGCCTACCCTGGCCTCCCAGGAGGCAGCCCCACTCTCACCTCGCAGACCACCTCTTCCTGCCAGAAGAAGTGCCGAGTAAGCATTTTTCCTGAATTAAATGGAATTCCCGTGATATGCGATGGGATTAGAATCTTTGATTACAGAACATGTGGACAGTTTCAGGAGCAGATAATTGCTATTTGCTAGTTAAGAAAAACCCATTTCAGCCTGTTGTGTTCTCATTAAGGAATTGATACCTTTTCCTTCCTAATTCATTGTTTTGTGTCCTTTAACTTGCTGTTTTATAATTTTAGTGACATGGATTTGGTTGATGGTATAGCATAGCATGGATTCAGGAGGGACACTGTGCTTGGGTCCAAATCCTGGCCCTGTCCGTCTCTGGGGACTCACCCCTGGCGAGTCACAGAATGGATTTGGTTGATGGTATAGCATAGCATGGATTCAGGAGGGACACTGTGCTTGGGTCCAAATCCTGGCCCTGTCCGTCTCTGGGGACTCACCCCTGGCGAGTCACTTAACATCTCTCTGGTGGTGCCCTGGTCTGTAAAAAGAGGGTACACATATCACCTACCTCCTGGGCTAAATGAGTCACACACGGAAACACCTTGTGCAGAGCCTGGCACAGGGTGGGCCGCTTTATTATTATTATTATTATTATATTATTATTTTGTCCTACAGATTGCATGCTAAATTTCATCTGTGCAAGGTTGTAAGCTGCAGAATTAGGAGATTAATTCTTTGATAAGGCAAAGGCCTGATAGTGCTTTCTCTTCATCCTGCCCGTTTAAAACTCCAGCTCCCGTACTACTCTGATTCCCAAAGTTGCAGCTCAGACACTGTGACTACTTGGCGGGCTTAAAATAGCCGTCAGCCTCCCCAGGAGGGAATTAAAAAAAAAAAAAGGGTTCCCTCGCCCTGGTGCACGCCCTCATCACATTTGTTCCAGCCTTTAATCCTCGTTAGGATGAAAAATCACAGAATCCTGTTAAGCGCAGGACGCTGTCTTCGCCGTCGTTGCCTGAATTTCTCGGATAAATAGTTCTTTAAGCAGAGGTAATCGAAGCAGAAGGAAGCTTGCATCATGGGATTAATTAATATCTTGTGATGCTCACATTTCCCTTTTCAGTGTTTCTATTCAGCATCACGTTTCCTTGTAAGCCCCCGAGCAGCTGGCTTTACAAGTTACTCGCAGGGGCACTTGCGGCAGGTTTTGCACCCAGGGCGTTGGAACACTTCAGGCCCCTGCAAGTTCTTCCCTCCGCGTGCAAGTCCCTTGCTTCACCTGTGCATGTGCCTCACAGCCCGTGGGCCATCCGTGAGAACCCAGGGCACTGGCTTCTCCCCCCTTTACTCGGGGGGCCGCCGTGTTCTCCGGGAGGACTGCGATGTGATCGGCCTTGAGAGCTGCACGAGACCTGGAGCTCCCCACTACGGGGTGGCCAGGACGGGGGCACTAGGCACCCAGAATGTTCCGAGCGTGCAACATTCCGAACCCCGTTACCCCGTGTGTGAGCATGGTCGCCGAGCTGTCCTGGGTTCTGTGTCCTGTGCCTCTGTCTCCTGCTGGTTGTGTGTGTCCATCTGTGGCCTCCTGACCTAGGCCGGAAGCTCCGCTAGGGTTGGGGGGGAGCTCCACCTGCCTGCCTCGTGCTGTCCCTGTCACAGAGAGCCCACGCCGTCGTCGCCGTCGTTACAAAAGCACTTACTGTGTTCCAGGCCCTGTTCACGTTCTGTGAAACGATCCTCCCAAGAGCCGTGTGAGTTAAGATGCTCTTATTACCTGATTTACAGGTGGGGAAGCTGAGGCATGGACGGGGTAACTTGCTCACAGTCCGCAGTTAGTAGTGGATAGGTGCCCCCCCCCCCCCCCCCAGTCAAAGCCAAAATATCTTTTAAGATACCAAGAGCCAAAAAAAAAAAAAAAAAAAAAAAAAAAAAAATACCAAGAGCCAATGGTCATCGAGTACTGTCTTCTATGCATGGTTCTCAGCGTTTTATGGATGTTAGCCAATTTAATCATTACGGTGGCCCCACCGTAATGGAGGGTAGGTGCCATCGCTCCCATTTTGCACATGAGGAAACTGAGGCACATCTTTCCAGGCTCCATCAAGTGGAGCCTTTAACGGTCTGTTAAAGGTGGTGGTCTCCACAGGTCCCCTGGAGGTCACACCTGTGACCCAGGGACCCATCTGCTGCTGTGTGCCAGTGGGCGACAGGCCACCTGCAGAGACCCCTCTGGTGGGCCAGGTTGCTGATCTGTGGGTATGGACGCGAGGTGACGGGGAGCCGGAGAGCAAACGGGTGGAGAGGAGCCTGCAGGCCCTTCCTTCCTGGGGAGCGTTGTTATTTGCTGGGCCCTTGCCGTGCACTTCCTGCACAGCGGTGGGCTCCACTCCTCTCCCCACACCCCTTCCTCTCGAAGCTTCCACGCCCTCTTCCCTGCCTTTCGAAGCTTCATGGCTCCATTTGAGGACCAGGCCTCTGCCGGAGGCCCCTCCAGGACAGTAAATGCTGGCCCGCTTCCCGCCCAGGAGCCGCTCTTGCCCTTGCTTGGAAATCTCAGCCCACGGTGCACACACAGAAGCTCCTTGGTTGTGTCCTTTGTTCTGTCTTGATTATAACTCTTAGGTTTTTGTTTTGGTCTCTTTGGATGGGGACAGGCGTTCATGTGGAAGCATTTTCTTTTTCTGCCAAGAGGAAGATTAATGTCTCCCAGGGGCAAAGTGACAGGTAACATAATATCTCATTCCCATGCTCTGGCCACATAAACACATAACCTGTACCTGGGCTGTAGCCACATTTCCTTTTTTTTTTTTTTTTTTTAATTAAAGATTTTATTTATTTATTCATGAGGACAGAGAGACACAGGCAGAGGGAGAAGCAGGCTCTCTGTGGGGAGCTCAAGGCAGGACTCGATCCCAGGACCCCGGGATCACACCCTGAGCCGAAGGCAGATGATCAACTCCTGAGCCACCCCGGGTGTCCCTTGTAGCCGCATTTCCAAACCGGCCCTCCCCGCGTGTGGATTTTCTTTTCTTTTCCTGGGCAGTCCCACCTAAACATGGTATATCCCTGGCACCTGTATCCAATGTCTGATGGAAACTTTACCTATTTCCTCCTTCAGGTCAAGAATTTTGCAGCGTCTTTCAATGGGGAGAATCACCTGCCAATTCCTTTGATGAGTGAATGTGGCTGTTGTCAAACTTTGGTGTCTCAGAATCATCTGGAAACCAATAAAAACAGAGGCCCAGCCTCGTCGAAGTAGTGTTAGGGCCTGATGTCTGTCTTGATCACGTCTTGCAGGTGATGCTGACAGATGCCCTAATTTGAGAAGCTGGAGCCGGAGCACTGGTTCTCAAACCTGGTGGCTCATCAGGGAGTTAAAAAAAAAAAAAATTCTGCTCTCAGCAATTCTAATTCAATTCATAGGGGGTCATGCCCGTGTGTAGCAGTTTTCATGTCTTCTGTTTCTTTGCTGAGACTGTGGGTTTTTTTTTTTTTTTTCAAACGAAGGTTGCTTTACATTTTTTGCCAGATAATCCTAATATATCTGTCATCTTGGTGTTGGCATCTGTTGATTGTCTTTTCTCATTCATGTCGAGATTTTCTTCGTTCCTGGAATGATGGATGATTTTTGATTGAAACCTGGACGTTTGGGTTATTAGGTTAGGAGATTCTGGATCTTAATTAAATCTTCTATCTTAGCGAGACTCGTCTGCCGGTGGCAGGGGAGGCAGCTCTGCCTCACTGCTGTCAGGTGGAGGTGGAAGTCTAGAGTCTTTGTTGGTCCTGGCTGAGACCACACTGGAGCCGGGCTGGGGTGCCTGACAGGTGTTGCTCATCGGGCCTCCGCTGATGCTCTGCCTTTTTAACCACTGGGTGGTGGTGAAAGTTCTGGACTCTCTCTTAGGCCTCATCTGTCGCCCAGCAGGGTGGGCAGGAGGCCGGGTTGTTGCAGTGGCCCAGCTTCCATTCAGCCTCCCCTGGTAGCGCCTGGAAGAAGGTAAGGGTGACGCTTCTCCTTCCAGCCTGATGCAGGCAGAATCAGGTTTCTTCACCTGGCAAGTGGGGGGCACGGTGTTCTTCTATGGCGTTGGGCTGGAGTAGGGCTGTTATCTAAAAGTTTTCTGTCCTGTGAGGCTGCCTTTGCCCTGGTCCTTTGGCTGGAGAAAGCAGGCTCTTCTTGGGACTTAAAAAAAAAAATTGTTTAGTTTTAATATTTTTAGTAGTCTCTATACCCAACATGGGACTTGAACTCACAACCTGGAGGTCAAGAGTTGCGTGCTCTCTGACTGAGCCAGAGACTGGTCCTGGGACTTTTTAAATTGTCTGTTGGTGTTTCTGGCTTCTCCAGCAACCAGTCTGGGATACGTCGGGGAGAGAGGAACCCAGGGAGCCTGACCGCCATGGCACCTCTTGGGTACTGAGGTCTTTGGCTGGTTGGTCCCTCTTTCCAGCTTTGGTCCCTCTTCTGCTAGATGTATGTGTAGCAGCTGGAGTTTTTGGTGGCTGGCAGCGCAAAGAGTAGAGAAAAGTTTGTTTACTCCATGTCTCTGGAAATAGGAGTTGTGCACACTGGGAGCTTTAAGAGATGAACTGTGAAGATATACACACAATGGAATATTACTCAGCTGTGAAAAAG